>NC_090828.1:109205767-109815198 GCF_028021215.1 Eschrichtius robustus
AGCTAATTTGAAACGCTTGTTTTATGCATCACCCCACCTCGCCTTTCCCGTTAGGCAGCCATAGTGTGTTTTCTAAATGTGTGACTCTGTTCTGTTTTGTAATTCACTTCAAGTGTAGCGGTTTTTACATTCCCTCTATAAGTGATATCTTCTGATTAGTGTCTTTTTCTGTGTGACTTATTTCACTTAGAACCGTCGTACCTGAATCCACTCATCATGCTGCTACTAGCCTTATGACGTTGATTTCATGGCTGAGTGATATTCCATTGTACCTAAGGACCACAACTTCTTTATCCATTTTTCTCTTTCCTGGGATATTTAAGGTGGAATGAAGTGGAGGTTCTTGTCAACAGAGCAACCCTAAACTTTGGAGTGCCTGTGCCTTGCTGATTTTTAGTTTTCCCAAATTAGACGCCCATGAGTGGAAGTGCCCTATGCTCTCTAAGCCGAGTTTTTTAGATGTTTCAGGACACACCGTACACTTCTCCAGAGTGGCTGTTGGCAATTTACATCCCGCCCATCAGCGTAGCAAGGCTCCCATTTCTCCATGGCCTCTCCTGCATTTCTGGTTTTGACACTTTATTCAGCATGGCCCTTTTGACCGATGGGAAGCGAGACTTCTTTGTAGCGCTGATTTGCCTTTCCAGGTTGCTTGGTTGGCCAAAAAGGGCGTATGCGTTTTTTCCTGAATATATTCAGGAAAAAACGCATACGCCCTTTTTGGCCAAGGGCATCACTGTCGAGGTTTTGCCGCTTTTCCTGTGCTTTACAGGCGATTCGAATCTACCTCCTGAAATCTGTTTCCTGCAATTCTGCCTTGCTTTCAAATCCTCTTCGTTGCTTTCCCTCAATATTTTTGTGGGCGAGAGTTATCATTTATAACTCAGCAGGTTTGTGATTTGCAGTGCCCCTGAGCTCCATTTTTCAACTCGCTTTTTTGGGAGCTGGCCTCAAAAGCGTAGGATTGCTTCAGGCCTTTTTCTGGTTCCGGGCGGCAGGCAGAGCCTGTGGTTATTTCTTCTTCCTGATGGGAAAATAGAGTGACCTGTGCCTTTCCCAACACCTAGAGCTAGTCGCTCATTGGTTCCCCCTCTTGCCATTCATCCTCAGGACAAATTGCAACCTGTACGGAACAGGAGGTTAAAGTGCTGATTCTCCAAGGAGGGACATTGCTAGTAAAGCGGCTGGAATGGCGACCCCGAGCACAAGGAGATGAGAAATAAGGTGCGTTTTGAAGATTTTTACTAGTCAGATCTATTCTTGGGCGGTGAATAGGGGGTGTTGAGTCCACTTCACTGAGCAAGGAGTAGGTCTTGTCTATTACATATTGGGTTTATGGAACGGTATCTGAGCTAATTTGAAACCCTTGTTTTATGCATCACCCCACAAACCTTTCCCGTTAGGCAGCCATAGTGTGTTTTCTAAATGTGTGACTCTGTTCTGTTTTGTAATTCAGTTCAAGTGTAGCGGTTTGTACATTCCCTCTATAAGTGATATCTTATGACTAGTGTCTTTTTCTGTGTGACTTATTTCACTTAGAACCGTCGTACCTGAATCCACTCATCATGCTGCTACTAGCCTTATGACGTTGATTTCATGGCTGAGTGATATTCCATTGTACCTAAGGACCACAACTTCTTTATCCATTTTTCTCCTTCCTGGGATATTTAAGGTGGAATGAAGTGGAGGTTCTTGTCAACAGAGCAACCCTAAACTTTGGAGTGCCTGTGCCTTGCTGATTTTTAGTTTTCCCAAATTAGACGCCCATGAGTGGAAGTGCCCTATGCTGTCTAAGCCGAGTTTTTTAGATGTTTCAGGACACACCGTACACTTCTCCAGAGTGGCTGTTGGCAATTTACATCCCGCCCATCAGCGTAGCAAGGCTCCCATTTCTCCATGGCCTCTCCTGCATTTCTGGTTTTGACACTTTATTCAGCATGGCCCTTTTGACCGATGGGAAGCGAGACTTCTTTGTAGCGCTGATTTGCCTTTCCAGGTTGCTTGGTTGGCCAAAAAGGGCGTATGCGTTTTTTCCTGAATATATTCAGGAAAAAACGCATACGCCCTTTTTGGCCAAGGGCATCATTGTCGAGGTTTTGCCGCTTTTCCTGTGCTTTAAAGGCGATTCGAATCTACCTCCTGAAATCTGTTTCCTGCAATTCTGCCTTGCTTTCAAATCCTCTTCGTTGTCTTCCCTCAATATTTTTGTGGGCGAGAGTTATCATTTCTAACTCTGCAGGTTTGTGATTGCAGTGCCACTGAGCTCCATTTTTCAACTCGCTTTTTTGGGAGCTGGCCGCAAAAGCGTAGGATTGCTTCAGGCCCTATTCTGGTTCCGGGCGGCAGGCTGAGCCGGTGGTTAATTTTTCTTCCTGTTGGGAAAATAGAGTGACCTGTGCCTTTCCCAACACCTAGAGCTAGTCGCTCATTGGTTCCCCCTCTTCCCGTTCATCCTCAGGACAAATTGCAACCTGTACGGAACAGGATGTTAAACGTGTTGATTCTCCAAGGAGGGAGATTGCTAGTAAAGCGGATGGAATGGCGAACCCGAGCACAAGGAGATGAGAAATGAGGTGCGTTTTAGAAACCTTTCCCGATCACACGGTGTACCATCTTCTGGGTTTCTCATGCATGTTTTCGATGTAGGAAGATGCCCTTGAACCTGGAGATTTGGGACCCATCAGACGGGTACCACGCAGTATTACTTTAAAGAGTCTGCGTTTGCTCACCCAACCTCACCAAACCTCTCAGTTCCAAGAGTGTCCACCCTTATGTCTCAATCAGCTGTGGGTCTAGATATGGTCAATCCAGGTGGCATCACAGCCCCTGAACGAATTTTGTAAGAATTTCTCTCTCTTTCACTGTCTTTGTTTCACGGGTTTTTAAAAGTAATTGATTTTCCTAATGGGGTTTAGCTGCTTTTCACTGCTGTGTTTATGCCGCTTTACTCCCACTTGACTCACTTACGGAGAGATATCAATACATAGGTTTGAAGATTCTTACTAGTCAGATCTATTCTTGGGCGGTGAATAGGGGGTGTTGGGTCCAGTTCACTGAGCAAGGAGTAGGTCTTGTCTATTACATATTGGGTTTATGGAACGGTATCTGAGCTAATTTGAAACGCTTGTTTTATGCATCACCCCACCTCGCCTTTCCCGTTAGGCAGCCATAGTGTGTTTTCTAAATGTGTGACTCTGTTCTGTTTTGTAATTCACTTCAAGTGTAGCGGTTTTTACATTCCCTCTATAAGTGATATCTTCTGATTAGTGTCTTTTTCTGTGTGACTTATTTCACTTAGAACCGTCGTACCTGAATCCACTCATCATGCTGCTACTAGCCTTATGACGTTGATTTCATGGCTGAGTGATATTCCATTGTACCTAAGGACCACAACTTCTTTATCCATTTTTCTCTTTCCTGGGATATTTAAGGTGGAATGAAGTGGAGGTTCTTGTCAACAGAGCAACCCTAAACTTTGGAGTGCCTGTGCCTTGCTGATTTTTAGTTTTCCCAAATTAGACGCCCATGAGTGGAAGTGCCCTATGCTCTCTAAGCCGAGTTTTTTAGATGTTTCAGGACACACCGTACACTTCTCCAGAGTGGCTGTTGGCAATTTACATCCCGCCCATCAGCATAGCAAGGCTCCCATTTCTCCATGGCCTCTCCTGCATTTCTGGTTTTGACACTTTATTCAGCATGGCCCTTTTGACCGATGGGAAGCGAGACTTCTTTGTAGCGCTGATTTGCCTTTCCAGGTTGCTTGGTTGGCCAAAAAGGGCGTATGCGTTTTTTCCTGAATATATTCAGGAAAAAACGCATACGCCCTTTTTGGCCAAGGGCATCACTGTCGAGGTTTTGCCGCTTTTCCTGTGCTTTACAGGCGATTCGAATCTACCTCCTGAAATCTGTTTCCTGCAATTCTGCCTTGCTTTCAAATCCTCTTCGTTGCTTTCCCTCAATATTTTTGTGGGCGAGAGTTATCATTTATAACTCAGCAGGTTTGTGATTTGCAGTGCCCCTGAGCTCCATTTTTCAACTCGCTTTTTTGGGAGCTGGCCTCAAAAGCGTAGGATTGCTTCAGGCCTTTTTCTGGTTCCGGGCGGCAGGCAGAGCCTGTGGTTATTTCTTCTTCCTGATGGGAAAATAGAGTGACCTGTGCCTTTCCCAACACCTAGAGCTAGTCGCTCATTGGTTCCCCCTCTTGCCATTCATCCTCAGGACAAATTGCAACCTGTACGGAACAGGAGGTTAAAGTGCTGATTCTCCAAGGAGGGACATTGCTAGTAAAGCGGCTGGAATGGCGACCCCGAGCACAAGGAGATGAGAAATAAGGTGCGTTTTGAAGATTTTTACTAGTCAGATCTATTCTTGGGCGGTGAATAGGGGGTGTTGAGTCCACTTCACTGAGCAAGGAGTAGGTCTTGTCTATTACATATTGGGTTTATGGAACGGTATCTGAGCTAATTTGAAACCCTTGTTTTATGCATCACCCCACAAACCTTTCCCGTTAGGCAGCCATAGTGTGTTTTCTAAATGTGTGACTCTGTTCTGTTTTGTAATTCAGTTCAAGTGTAGTGGTTTGTACATTCCCTCTATAAGTGATATCTTATGACTAGTGTCTTTTTCTGTGTGACTTATTTCACTTAGAACCGTCGTACCTGAATCCACTCATCATGCTGCTACTAGCCTTATGACGTTGATTTCATGGCTGAGTGATATTCCATTGTACCTAAGGACCACAACTTCTTTATCCATTTTTCTCCTTCCTGGGATATTTAAGGTGGAATGAAGTGGAGGTTCTTGTCAACAGAGCAACCCTAAACTTTGGAGTGCCTGTGCCTTGCTGATTTTTAGTTTTCCCAAATTAGACGCCCATGAGTGGAAGTGCCCTATGCTGTCTAAGCCGAGTTTTTTAGATGTTTCAGGACACACCGTACACTTCTCCAGAGTGGCTGTTGGCAATTTACATCCCGCCCATCAGCGTAGCAAGGCTCCCATTTCTCCATGGCCTCTCCTGCATTTCTGGTTTTGACACTTTATTCAGCATGGCCCTTTTGACCGATGGGAAGCGAGACTTCTTTGTAGCGCTGATTTGCCTTTCCAGGTTGCTTGGTTGGCCAAAAAGGGCGTATGCGTTTTTTCCTGAATATATTCAGGAAAAAACGCATACGCCCTTTTTGGCCAAGGGCATCATTGTCGAGGTTTTGCCGCTTTTCCTGTGCTTTAAAGGCGATTCGAATCTACCTCCTGAAATCTGTTTCCTGCAATTCTGCCTTGCTTTCAAATCCTCTTCGTTGTCTTCCCTCAATATTTTTGTGGGCGAGAGTTATCATTTCTAACTCTGCAGGTTTGTGATTGCAGTGCCACTGAGCTCCATTTTTCAACTCGCTTTTTTGGGAGCTGGCCGCAAAAGCGTAGGATTGCTTCAGGCCCTATTCTGGTTCCGGGCGGCAGGCTGAGCCGGTGGTTAATTTTTCTTCCTGTTGGGAAAATAGAGTGACCTGTGCCTTTCCCAACACCTAGAGCTAGTCGCTCATTGGTTCCCCCTCTTCCCGTTCATCCTCAGGACAAATTGCAACCTGTACGGAACAGGATGTTAAACGTGTTGATTCTCCAAGGAGGGAGATTGCTAGTAAAGCGGATGGAATGGCGAACCCGAGCACAAGGAGATGAGAAATGAGGTGCGTTTTAGAAACCTTTCCCGATCACACGGTGTACCATCTTCTGGGTTTCTCATGCATGTTTTCGATGTAGGAAGATGCCCTTGAACCTGGAGATTTGGGACCCATCAGACGGGTACCACGCAGTATTACTTTAAAGAGTCTGCGTTTGCTCACCCAACCTCACCAAACCTCTCAGTTCCAAGAGTGTCCACCCTTATGTCTCAATCAGCTGTGGGTCTAGATATGGTCAATCCAGGTGGCATCACAGCCCCTGAACGAATTTTGTAAGAATTTCTCTCTCTTTCACTGTCTTTGTTTCACGGGTTTTTAAAAGTAATTGATTTTCCTAATGGGGTTTAGCTGCTTTTCACTGCTGTGTTTATGCCGCTTTACTCCCACTTGACTCACTTACGGAGAGATATCAATACATAGGTTTGAAGATTCTTACTAGTCAGATCTATTCTTGGGCGGTGAATAGGGGGTGTTGGGTCCAGTTCACTGAGCAAGGAGTAGGTCTTGTCTATTACATATTGGGTTTATGGAACGGTATCTGAGCTAATTTGAAACGCTTGTTTTATGCATCACCCCACCTCGCCTTTCCCGTTAGGCAGCCATAGTGTGTTTTCTAAATGTGTGACTCTGTTCTGTTTTGTAATTCACTTCAAGTGTAGCGGTTTTTACATTCCCTCTATAAGTGATATCTTCTGATTAGTGTCTTTTTCTGTGTGACTTATTTCACTTAGAACCGTCGTACCTGAATCCACTCATCATGCTGCTACTAGCCTTATGACGTTGATTTCATGGCTGAGTGATATTCCATTGTACCTAAGGACCACAACTTCTTTATCCATTTTTCTCTTTCCTGGGATATTTAAGGTGGAATGAAGTGGAGGTTCTTGTCAACAGAGCAACCCTAAACTTTGGAGTGCCTGTGCCTTGCTGATTTTTAGTTTTCCCAAATTAGACGCCCATGAGTGGAAGTGCCCTATGCTCTCTAAGCCGAGTTTTTTAGATGTTTCAGGACACACCGTACACTTCTCCAGAGTGGCTGTTGGCAATTTACATCCCGCCCATCAGCGTAGCAAGGCTCCCATTTCTCCATGGCCTCTCCTGCATTTCTGGTTTTGACACTTTATTCAGCATGGCCCTTTTGACCGATGGGAAGCGAGACTTCTTTGTAGCGCTGATTTGCCTTTCCAGGTTGCTTGGTTGGCCAAAAAGGGCGTATGCGTTTTTTCCTGAATATATTCAGGAAAAAACGCATACGCCCTTTTTGGCCAAGGGCATCACTGTCGAGGTTTTGCCGCTTTTCCTGTGCTTTACAGGCGATTCGAATCTACCTCCTGAAATCTGTTTCCTGCAATTCTGCCTTGCTTTCAAATCCTCTTCGTTGCTTTCCCTCAATATTTTTGTGGGCGAGAGTTATCATTTATAACTCAGCAGGTTTGTGATTTGCAGTGCCCCTGAGCTCCATTTTTCAACTCGCTTTTTTGGGAGCTGGCCTCAAAAGCGTAGGATTGCTTCAGGCCTTTTTCTGGTTCCGGGCGGCAGGCAGAGCCTGTGGTTATTTCTTCTTCCTGATGGGAAAATAGAGTGACCTGTGCCTTTCCCAACACCTAGAGCTAGTCGCTCATTGGTTCCCCCTCTTGCCATTCATCCTCAGGACAAATTGCAACCTGTACGGAACAGGAGGTTAAAGTGCTGATTCTCCAAGGAGGGACATTGCTAGTAAAGCGGCTGGAATGGCGACCCCGAGCACAAGGAGATGAGAAATAAGGTGCGTTTTGAAGATTTTTACTAGTCAGATCTATTCTTGGGCGGTGAATAGGGGGTGTTGAGTCCACTTCACTGAGCAAGGAGTAGGTCTTGTCTATTACATATTGGGTTTATGGAACGGTATCTGAGCTAATTTGAAACCCTTGTTTTATGCATCACCCCACAAACCTTTCCCGTTAGGCAGCCATAGTGTGTTTTCTAAATGTGTGACTCTGTTCTGTTTTGTAATTCAGTTCAAGTGTAGCGGTTTGTACATTCCCTCTATAAGTGATATCTTATGACTAGTGTCTTTTTCTGTGTGACTTATTTCACTTAGAACCGTCGTACCTGAATCCACTCATCATGCTGCTACTAGCCTTATGACGTTGATTTCATGGCTGAGTGATATTCCATTGTACCTAAGGACCACAACTTCTTTATCCATTTTTCTCCTTCCTGGGATATTTAAGGTGGAATGAAGTGGAGGTTCTTGTCAACAGAGCAACCCTAAACTTTGGAGTGCCTGTGCCTTGCTGATTTTTAGTTTTCCCAAATTAGACGCCCATGAGTGGAAGTGCCCTATGCTGTCTAAGCCGAGTTTTTTAGATGTTTCAGGACACACCGTACACTTCTCCAGAGTGGCTGTTGGCAATTTACATCCCGCCCATCAGCGTAGCAAGGCTCCCATTTCTCCATGGCCTCTCCTGCATTTCTGGTTTTGACACTTTATTCAGCATGGCCCTTTTGACCGATGGGAAGCGAGACTTCTTTGTAGCGCTGATTTGCCTTTCCAGGTTGCTTGGTTGGCCAAAAAGGGCGTATGCGTTTTTTCCTGAATATATTCAGGAAAAAACGCATACGCCCTTTTTGGCCAAGGGCATCATTGTCGAGGTTTTGCCGCTTTTCCTGTGCTTTAAAGGCGATTCGAATCTACCTCCTGAAATCTGTTTCCTGCAATTCTGCCTTGCTTTCAAATCCTCTTCGTTGTCTTCCCTCAATATTTTTGTGGGCGAGAGTTATCATTTCTAACTCTGCAGGTTTGTGATTGCAGTGCCACTGAGCTCCATTTTTCAACTCGCTTTTTTGGGAGCTGGCCGCAAAAGCGTAGGATTGCTTCAGGCCCTATTCTGGTTCCGGGCGGCAGGCTGAGCCGGTGGTTAATTTTTCTTCCTGTTGGGAAAATAGAGTGACCTGTGCCTTTCCCAACACCTAGAGCTAGTCGCTCATTGGTTCCCCCTCTTCCCGTTCATCCTCAGGACAAATTGCAACCTGTACGGAACAGGATGTTAAACGTGTTGATTCTCCAAGGAGGGAGATTGCTAGTAAAGCGGATGGAATGGCGAACCCGAGCACAAGGAGATGAGAAATGAGGTGCGTTTTAGAAACCTTTCCCGATCACACGGTGTACCATCTTCTGGGTTTCTCATGCATGTTTTCGATGTAGGAAGATGCCCTTGAACCTGGAGATTTGGGACCCATCAGACGGGTACCACGCAGTATTACTTTAAAGAGTCTGCGTTTGCTCACCCAACCTCACCAAACCTCTCAGTTCCAAGAGTGTCCACCCTTATGTCTCAATCAGCTGTGGGTCTAGATATGGTCAATCCAGGTGGCATCACAGCCCCTGAACGAATTTTGTAAGAATTTCTCTCTCTTTCACTGTCTTTGTTTCACGGGTTTTTAAAAGTAATTGATTTTCCTAATGGGGTTTAGCTGCTTTTCACTGCTGTGTTTATGCCGCTTTACTCCCACTTGACTCACTTACGGAGAGATATCAATACATAGGTTTGAAGATTCTTACTAGTCAGATCTATTCTTGGGCGGTGAATAGGGGGTGTTGGGTCCAGTTCACTGAGCAAGGAGTAGGTCTTGTCTATTACATATTGGGTTTATGGAACGGTATCTGAGCTAATTTGAAACGCTTGTTTTATGCATCACCCCACCTCGCCTTTCCCGTTAGGCAGCCATAGTGTGTTTTCTAAATGTGTGACTCTGTTCTGTTTTGTAATTCACTTCAAGTGTAGCGGTTTTTACATTCCCTCTATAAGTGATATCTTCTGATTAGTGTCTTTTTCTGTGTGACTTATTTCACTTAGAACCGTCGTACCTGAATCCACTCATCATGCTGCTACTAGCCTTATGACGTTGATTTCATGGCTGAGTGATATTCCATTGTACCTAAGGACCACAACTTCTTTATCCATTTTTCTCTTTCCTGGGATATTTAAGGTGGAATGAAGTGGAGGTTCTTGTCAACAGAGCAACCCTAAACTTTGGAGTGCCTGTGCCTTGCTGATTTTTAGTTTTCCCAAATTAGACGCCCATGAGTGGAAGTGCCCTATGCTCTCTAAGCCGAGTTTTTTAGATGTTTCAGGACACACCGTACACTTCTCCAGAGTGGCTGTTGGCAATTTACATCCCGCCCATCAGCGTAGCAAGGCTCCCATTTCTCCATGGCCTCTCCTGCATTTCTGGTTTTGACACTTTATTCAGCATGGCCCTTTTGACCGATGGGAAGCGAGAC
Organism: Eschrichtius robustus; assembly: GCF_028021215.1. Taxonomy (NCBI): domain Eukaryota; kingdom Metazoa; phylum Chordata; class Mammalia; order Artiodactyla; family Eschrichtiidae; genus Eschrichtius; species Eschrichtius robustus. Next base: position 109,215,710 of record NC_090828.1, read on the forward strand.
TTCTTTGTAGCGCTGATTTGCCTTTCCAGGTTGCTTGGTTGGCCAAAAAGGGCGTATGCGTTTTTTCCTGAATATATTCAGGAAAAAACGCATACGCCCTTTTTGGCCAAGGGCATCACTGTCGAGGTTTTGCCGCTTTTCCTGTGCTTTACAGGCGATTCGAATCTACCTCCTGAAATCTGTTTCCTGCAATTCTGCCTTGCTTTCAAATCCTCTTCGTTGCTTTCCCTCAATATTTTTGTGGGCGAGAGTTATCATTTATAACTCAGCAGGTTTGTGATTTGCAGTGCCCCTGAGCTCCATTTTTCAACTCGCTTTTTTGGGAGCTGGCCTCAAAAGCGTAGGATTGCTTCAGGCCTTTTTCTGGTTCCGGGCGGCAGGCAGAGCCTGTGGTTAATTCTTCTTCCTGATGGGAAAATAGAGTGACCTGTGCCTTTCCCAACACCTAGAGCTAGTCGCTCATTGGTTCCCCCTCTTGCCATTCATCCTCAGGACAAATTGCAACCTGTACGGAACAGGAGGTTAAAGTGCTGATTCTCCAAGGAGGGACATTGCTAGTAAAGCGGCTGGAATGGCGACCCCGAGCACAAGGAGATGAGAAATAAGGTGCGTTTTAGAAACCTTTCCCGATCACACGGTGTACCATCTTCTGGGTTTCTCATGCATGTTTTCGATGTAGGAAGATGCCCTTGAACCTGGAGATTTGGGACCCATCAGACGGGTACCACGCAATATTACTTTAAAGGGTCTGCGTTTGCTCACCCAACCTCACCAAACCTCTGAGCCCCAAGAGTGTCCACCCTTATGTCTCAATCAGCTGTGGGTCTAGATATGGTCAATCCAGGTGGCATCACAGCCCCTGAACGAATTTTGTAAGAATTTCTCTCTCTTTCACTGTCTTTGTTTCACGGGTTTTTAAAAGTAATTGATTTTCCTAATGGGGTTTAGCTGCTTTTCACTGCTGTGTTTATGCCGCTTTACACCCACTTGACTCACTTCCAGAGAGATATCAATACATAGGTTTGAAGATTTTTACTAGTCAGATCTATTCTTGGGCGGTGAATAGGGGGTGTTGAGTCCACTTCACTGAGCAAGGAGTAGGTCTTGTCTATTACATATTGGGTTTATGGAACGGTATCTGAGCTAATTTGAAACCCTTGTTTTATGCATCACCCCACCTCACCTTTCCCGTTAGGCAGCCATAGTGTGTTTTCTAAATGTGTGACTCTGTTCTGTTTTGTAATTCAGTTAAAGTGTAGCGGTTTGTACATTCCCTCTATAAGTGATATCTTATGACTAGTGTCTTTTTCTGTGTGACTTATTTCACTTAGAACCGTCGTACCTGAATCCACTCATCATGCTGCTACTAGCCTTATGACGTTGATTTCATGGCTGAGTGATATTCCATTGTACCTAAGGACCACAACTTCTTTATCCATTTTTCTCCTTCCTGGGATATTTAAGGTGGAATGAAGTGGAGGTTCTTGTCAACAGAGCAACCCTAAACTTTGGAGTGCCTGTGCCTTGCTGATTTTTAGTTTTCCCAAATTAGACGCCCATGAGTGGAAGTGCCCTATGCTGTCTAAGCCGAGTTTTTTAGATGTTTCAGGACACACCGTACACTTCTCCAGAGTGGCTGTTGGCAATTTACATCCCGCCCATCAGCGTAGCAAGGCTCCCATTTCTCCATGGCCTCTCCTGCATTTCTGGTATTGACACTTTATTCAGCATGGCCCTTTTGACCGATGGGAAGCGAGACTTCTTTGTAGCGCTGATTTGCCTTCCCAGGTTGCTTGGTTGGCCAAAAAGGGCGTATGCGTTTTTTCCTGAATATATTCAGGAAAAAACGCATACGCCCTTTTTGGCCAAGGGCATCATTGTCGAGGTTTTGCCGCTTTTCCTGTGCTTTAAAGGCGATTCGAATCTACCTCCTGAAATCTGTTTCCTGCAATTCTGCCTTGCTTTCAAATCCTCTTCGTTGCCTTCCCTCAATATTTTTGTGGGCGAGAGTTATCATTTATAACTCTGCAGGTTTGTGATTTGCAGGGCCCCTGAGCTCCATTTTTCAACTCGCTTTTTTGGGAGCTGGCCGCAAAAGCGTAGGATTGCTTCAGGCCCTATTCTGGTTCCGGGCGGCAGGCTGAGCCGGTGGTTAATTCTTCTTCCTGTTGGGAAAATAGAGTGACCTGTGCCTTTCCCAACACCTAGAGCTAGTCGCTCATTGGTTCCCCCTCTTCCCGTTCATCCTCAGGACAAATTGCAACCTGTACGGAACAGGAGGTTAAACGTGTTGATTCTCCAAGGACGGAGATTGCTAGTAAAGCGGATGGAATGGCGAACCCGAGCACAAGGAGATGAGAAATGAGGTGCGTTTTAGAAACCTTTCCCGATCACACGGTGTACCATCTTCTGGGTTTCTCATGCATGTTTTCGATGTAGGAAGATGCCCTTGAACCTGGAGATTTGGGACCCATCAGACGGGTACCACGCAGTATTACTTTAAAGAGTCTGGGTTTGCTCACCCAACCTCACCAAACCTCTCAGTTCCAAGAGTGTCCACCCTTATGTCTCAATCAGCTGTGGGTCTAGATATGGTCAATCCAGGTGGCATCACAGCCCCTGAACGAATTTTGTAAGAATTTCTCTCTCTTTCACTGTCTTTGTTTCACGGGTTTTTAAAAGTAATTGATTTTCCTAATGGGGTTTAGCTGCTTTTCACTGCTGTGTTTATGCCGCTTTACTCCCACTTGACTCACTTACGGAGAGATATCAATACATAGGTTTGAAGATTCTTACTAGTCAGATCTATTCTTGGGCGGTGAATAGGGGGTGTTGGGTCCAGTTCACTGAGCAAGGAGTAGGTCTTGTCTATTACATATTGGGTTTATGGAACGGTATCTGAGCTAATTTGAAACGCTTGTTTTATGCATCACCCCACCTCGCCTTTCCCGTTAGGCAGCCATAGTGTGTTTTCTAAATGTGTGACTCTGTTCTGTTTTGTAATTCACTTCAAGTGTAGCGGTTTTTACATTCCCTCTATAAGTGATATCTTCTGATTAGTGTCTTTTTCTGTGTGACTTATTTCACTTAGAACCGTCGTACCTGAATCCACTCATCATGCTGCTACTAGCCTTATGACGTTGATTTCATGGCTGAGTGATATTCCATTGTACCTAAGGACCACAACTTCTTTATCCATTTTTCTCTTTCCTGGGATATTTAAGGTGGAATGAAGTGGAGGTTCTTGTCAACAGAGCAACCCTAAACTTTGGAGTGCCTGTGCCTTGCTGATTTTTAGTTTTCCCAAATTAGACGCCCATGAGTGGAAGTGCCCTATGCTCTCTAAGCCGAGTTTTTTAGATGTTTCAGGACACACCGTACACTTCTCCAGAGTGGCTGTTGGCAATTTACATCCCGCCCATCAGCGTAGCAAGGCTCCCATTTCTCCATGGCCTCTCCTGCATTTCTGGTTTTGACACTTTATTCAGCATGGCCCTTTTGACCGATGGGAAGCGAGACTTCTTTGTAGCGCTGATTTGCCTTTCCAGGTTGCTTGGTTGGCCAAAAAGGGCGTATGCGTTTTTTCCTGAATATATTCAGAAAAAAACGCATACGCCCTTTTTGGCCAAGGGCATCACTGTCGAGGTTTTGCCGCTTTTCCTGTGCTTTACAGGCGATTCGAATCTACCTCCTGAAATCTGTTTCCTGCAATTCTGCCTTGCTTTCAAATCCTCTTCGTTGCCTTCCCTCAATATTTTTGTGGGCGAGAGTTATCATTTATAACTCTGCAGGTTTGTGATTTGCAGGGCCCCTGAGCTCCATTTTTCAACTCGCTTTTTTGGGAGCTGGCCGCAAAAGCGTAGGATTGCTTCAGGCCCTATTCTGGTTCCGGGCGGCAGGCTGAGCCGGTGGTTAATTCTTCTTCCTGTTGGGAAAATAGAGTGACCTGTGCCTTTCCCAACACCTAGAGCTAGTCGCTCATTGGTTCCCCCTCTTCCCGTTCATCCTCAGGACAAATTGCAACCTGTACGGAACAGGAGGTTAAACGTGTTGATTCTCCAAGGACGGAGATTGCTAGTAAAGCGGATGGAATGGCGAACCCGAGCACAAGGAGATGAGAAATGAGGTGCGTTTTAGAAACCTTTCCCGATCACACGGTGTACCATCTTCTGGGTTTCTCATGCATGTTTTCGATGTAGGAAGATGCCCTTGAACCTGGAGATTTGGGACCCATCAGACGGGTACCACGCAGTATTACTTTAAAGAGTCTGCGTTTGCTCATCCAACCTCACCAAACCTCTCAGCCCCAAGAGTGTCCACCCTTATGTCTCAATCAGCTGTGGGTCTAGATATGGTCAATCCAGGTGGCATCACAGCCCCTGAACGAATTTTGTAAGAATTTCTCTCTCTTTCACTGTCTTTGTTTCACGGGTTTTTAAAAGTAATTGATTTTCCTAATGGGGTTTAGCTGCTTTTCACTGCTGTGTTTATGCCGCTTTACTCCCACTTGACTCACTTACGGAGAGATATCAATACATAGTTTTGAAGATTCTTACTAGTCAGATCTATTCTTGGGCGGTGAATACGGGGTTTTGGGTCCAGTTCACTGAGCAAGGAGTAGGTCTTGTCTATTACATATTGGGTTTATGGAACGGTATCTGAGCTAATTTGAAACCCTTGTTTTAGGCATCACCCCACCTCACCTTTCCCGTTAGGCAGCCATAGTGTGTTTTCTAAATGTGTGACTCTGTTCTGTTTTGTAATTCAGTTCAAGTGTAGCGGTTTTTACTTTCCCTCTATAAGTGATATCTTATGATTAGTGTCTTTTTCTGTGTGACTTATTTCACTTAGAACCGTCGTACCTGAATCCACTCATCATGCTGCTACTAGCCTTATGACGTTGATTTCATGGCTGAGTGATATTCCATTGTACCTAAGGACCACAACTTCTTTATCCATTTTTCTCTTTCCTGGGATATTTAAGGTGGAATGAAGTGGAGGTTCTTGTCAATAGAGCAACCCTAAACTTTGGAGTGCCTGTGCCTTGCTGATTTTTAGTTTTCCCAAATTAGACGCCCATGAGTGGAAGTGCCCTATGCTCTCTAAGCCGAGTTTTTTAGATATTTCAGGACACACCGTACACTTCTCCAGAGTGGCTGTTGGCAATTTACATCCCGCCCATCAGCGTAGCAAGGCTCCCATTTCTCCATGGCCTCTCCTGCATTTCTGGTATTGACACTTTATTCAGCATGGCCCTTTTGACCGATGGGAAGCGAGACTTCTTTGTAGCGCTGATTTGCCTTTCCAGGTTGCTTGGTTGGCCAAAAAGGGCGTATGCGTTTTTTCCTGAATATATTCAGGAAAAAACGCATACGCCCTTTTTGGCCAAGGGCATCATTGTCGAGGTTTTGCCGCTTTTCCTGTGCTTTAAAGGCGATTCGAATCTACCTCCTGAAATCTGTTTCCTGCAATTCTGCCTTGCTTTCAAATCCTCTTCGTTGCCGTCCCTCAATATTTTTTTGGGCGAGAGTTATCATTTATAACTCTGCAGGTTTGTGATTTGCAGGGCCCCTGAGCTCCATTTTTCAACTCGCTTTTTTGGGAGCTGGCCGCAAAAGCGTAGGATTGCTTCAGGCCCTATTCTGGTTCCGGGCGGCACACTGAGCCGGTGGTTAATTCTTCTTCCTGATGGGAAAATAGAGTGACCTGTGCCTGTCCCACCACCTAGAGCTAGTCGCTCATTGGTTCCCCCTCTTCCCGTTCATCCTCAGGACAAATTGAAACCTGTACGGAACAGGAGGTTAAAGTGCTGATTCTCCAAGGAGGGAGATTGCTATTAAAGTGGCTGGAATGGCGAACCCGAGCACAAGTAGATGAGAAATGAGGTGCGTTTTAGAAACCTTTCCCGATCACACGGTGTACCATCTTCTGGGTTTCTCATGCATGTTTTCGATGTAGGAAGATGCCCTTGAACCTGGAGATTTGGGACCCATCAGACGGGTACCACGCAGTATTACTTTAAAGGGTCTGCGTTTGCTCACCCAACCTCACCAAACCTCTCAGCCCCAAGAGTGTCCACCCTTATGTCTCAATCAGCTGTGGGTCTAGATATGGTCAATCCAGGTGGCATCACAGCCCCTGAACGAATTTTGTAAGAATTTCTCTCTCTTTCACTGTCTTTGTTTCACGGGTTTTTAAAAGTAATTGATTTTCCTAATGGGGTTTAGCTGCTTTTCACTGCTGTGTTTATGCCGCTTTACTCCCACTTGACTCACTTACGGAGAGATATCAATACATAGGTTTGAAGATTCTTACTAGTCAGATCTATTCTTGGGCGGTGAATAGGGGGTGTTGGGTCCAGTTCACTGAGCAAGGAGTAGGTCTTGTCTATTAAATATTGGGTTTATGGAACTGTATCTGAGCTAATTTGAAACCCTTGTTTTAGGCATCACCCCACCTCACCTTTCCCGTTAGGCAGCCATAGTGTGTTTTCTAAATGTGTGACTCTGTTCTGTTTTGTAATTCAGTTCAAGTGTAGCGGTTTTTACATTCCCTCTATAAGTGATATCTTCTGATTAGTGTCTTTTTCTGTGTGACTTATTTCACTTAGAACCGTCGTACCTGAATCCACTCATCATGCTGCTACTAGCCTTATGACGTTGATTTCATGGCTGAGTGATATTCCATTGTACCTAAGGACCACAACTTCTTTATCCATTTTTCTCTTTCCTGGGATATTTAAGGTGGAATGAAGTGGAGGTTCTTGTCAACAGAGCAACCCTAAACTTTGGAGTGCCTGTGCCTTGCTGATTTTTAGTTTTCCCAAATTAGACGCCCATGAGTGGAAGTGCCCTATGCTCTCTAAGCCGAGTTTTTTAGATATTTCAGGACACACCGTACACTTCTCCAGAGTGGCTGTTGGCAATTTACATCCCGCCCATCAGCGTAGCAAGGCTCCCATTTCTCCATGGCCTCTCCTGCATTTCTGGTATTGACACTTTATTCAGCATGGCCCTTTTGACCGATGGGAAGCGAGACTTCTTTGTAGCGCTGATTTGCATTTCCAGGTTGCTTGGTTGGCCAAAAAGGGCGTATGCGTTTTTTCCTGAATATATTCAGGAAAAAACGCATACGCCCTTTTTGGCCAAGGCATCATTGTCGAGGTTTTGCCGCTTTTCCTGTGCTTTAAAGGCGATTCGAATCTACCTCCTGAAATCTGTTTCCTGCAATTCTGCCTTGTTTTCAAATCCTCTTCGTTGCCTTCCCTCAATATTTTTGTGGGCGAGAGTTATCATTTATAACTCTGCAGGTTTGTGATTTGCAGGGCCCCTGAGCTCCATTTTTCAACTCGCTTTTTTGGGAGCTGGCCGCAAAAGCGTAGGATTGCTTCAGGACCTATTCTGGTTCCGGGCGGCAGGCTGAGCCTGTGGTTAATTCTTCTTCCTGATGGGAAAATAGAGTGACCTGTGCCTTTCCCAACACCTAGAGCTTGTCGCTCATTGGTTCCCCCTCTTCCCGTTCATCCTCAGGACAAATTGCAACCTGTACGGAACAGGAGGTTAAACGTGCTGATTCTCCAAGGAGGGAGATTGCTAGTAAAGCGGCTGGAATGGCGACGCCGAGCACAAGGAGATGAGAAATGAGGTGCGTTTTAGAAACCTTTCCCGATCACACGGTGTACCATCTTCTGGGGTTCTCATGCATGTTTTCGATGTAGGAAGATGCCCTTCAACCTGGAGATTTGGGACCCATCAGACGGGTACCACGCACTATTACTTTAAAGGGTCTGTGTTTGCTCACCCAACCTCACCAAACCTCTCAGCCCCAAGAGTGTCCACCCGTATGTCTCAATCAGCTGTGGGTCTAGATATGGTCAATCCAGGTGGCATCACAGCCCCTGAACGAATTTTGTAAGAATTTCTCTCTCTTTCACTGTCTTTGTTTCACGGGTTTTTAAAAGTAATTCATTTTCCTAATGGGGTTTAGCTGCTTTTCACTGCTGTGTTTATGCCGCTTTACACCCACTTGACTCACTTACGGAGAGATATCAATACATAGGTTTGAAGATTCTTACTAGTCAGATCTATTCTTGGGCGGTGAATAGGGGGTGTTGAGTCCAGTTCACTGAGCAAGGAGTAGGTCTTGTCTATTACATATTGGGTTTATGGAACGGTATCTGAGCTAATTTGAAACCCTTGTTTTATGCATCACCCCACCTCGCCTTTCCCGTTAGGCAGCCATAGTGTGTTTTCTAAATGTGTGACTCTGTTCTGTTTTGTAATTCAGTTCAAGTGTAGCGGTTTTTACTTTCCCTCTATAAGTGATATCTTATGATTAGTGTCTTTTTCTGTGTGACTTATTTCACTTAGAACCGTCGTACCTGAATCCACTCATCATGCTGCTACTAGCCTTATGACGTTGATTTCATGGCTGAGTGATATTCCATTGTACCTAAGGACCACAACTTCTTTATCCATTTTTCTCTTTCCTGGGATATTTAAGGTGAAATGAAGTGGAGGTTCTTGTCAACAGAGCAACCGTAAACTTTGGAGTGCCTGTGCCTTCCTTTTTTTTAGTTTTCCCAAATTAGACGCCCATGAGTGGAAGTGCCCTATGCTCTCTAAGCCGAGTTTTTTAGATATTTCAGGACACACCGTACACTTCTCCAGAGTGGCTGTTGGCAATTTACATCCCGCCCATCAGCGTAGCAAGGCTCCCATTTCTCCATGGCCTCTCTTGCATTTCTGGTATTGACACTTTATTCAGCATGGCCCTTTTGACCGATGGGAAGCGAGACTTCTTTGTAACGCTGATTTGCCTTTCCCGGTTGCTTGGTTGGCCAAAAAGGGCGTATGCGTTTTTTCCTGAATATATTCAGGAAAAAACGCATACGCCCTTTTTGGCCAAGGGCATCATTGTCGAGGTTTTGCCGCTTTTCCTGTGCTTTAAAGGCGATTCGAATCTACCTCCTGAAATCTGTTTCCTGCAATTCTGCCTTGCTTTCAAATCCTCTTCGTTGCCTTCCCTCAATATTTTTGTGGGCGAGAGTTATCATTTATAACTCTGCAGGTTTGTGATTTGCAGGGCCCCTGAGCTCCATTTTTCAACTCGCTTTTTTGGGAGCTGGCCGCAAAAGCGTAGGATTGCTTCAGGACCTATTCTGGTTCCGGGCGGCAGGCTGAGCCTGTGGTTAATTCTTCTTCCTGATGGGAAAATAGAGTGACCTGTGCCTGTCCCACCACCTAGAGCTAGTCGCTCATTGGTTCCCCCTCTTCCCGTTCATCCTCAGGACAAATTGAAACCTGTACGGAACAGGAGGTTAAAGTGCTGAATCTCCAAGGAGGGAGATTGCTATTAAAGTGGCTGGAATGGCGAACCCGAGCACAAGGAGATGAGAAATGAGGTGCGTTTTAGAAACCTTTCCCGATCACATGGTGTACCATCTTCTGGGTTTCTCATGCATGTTTTCGATGTAGGAAGATGCCCTTGAACCTGGAGATTTGGGACCCATGGGATGGGTACCACGCAGTATTACTTTAAAGGGTCTGCGTTTGCTCACCCAACCTCACCAAACCTCTCAGCCCCAAGAGTGTCCACCCTTATGTCTCAATCAGCTGTGGGTCTAGATATGGTCAATCCAGGTGGCATCACAGCCCCTGAACGAATTTTGTAAGAATTTCTCTCTCTTTCACTGTCTTTGTTTCACGGGTTTTTAAAAGTAATTGATTTTCCTAATGGGGTTTAGCGGCTTTTCACTGCTGTGTTTATGCCGCTTTACTCCCACTTGACTCACTTACAGAGAGATATCAATACATAGGTTTGAAGATTCTTACTAGTCAGATCTATTCTTGGGCGGTGAATAGGGGGTGTTGGGTCCAGTTCACTGAGCAAGGAGTAGGTCTTGTCTATTACATATTGGGTTTATGGAACGGTATCTGAGCTAATTTGAAACCCTTGTTTTAGGCATCACCCCACCTCACCTTTCCCGTTAGGCAGCCATAGTGTGTTTTCTAAATGTGTGACTCTGTTCTGTTTTGTAATTCAGTTCAAGTGTAGCGGTTTTTACATTCCCTCTATAAGTGATATCTTCTGATTAGTGTCTTTTTCTGTGTGACTTATTTCACTTAGAACCGTCGTACCTGAATCCACTCATCATGCTGCTACTAGCCTTATGACGTTGATTTCATGGCTGAGTGATATTCCATTGTACCTAAGGACCACAACTTCTTTATCCATTTTTCTCTTTCCTGGGATATTTAAGGTGGAATGAAGTGGAGGTTCTTGTCAACAGAGCAACCCTAAACTTTGGAGTGCCTGTGCCTTGCTGATTTTTAGTTGTCCCAAATTAGACGCCCATGAGTGGAAGTGCCCTATGCTCTCTAAGTCGAGTTTTTTAGATATTTCAGGACACACCGTACACTTCTCCAGAGTGGCTGTTGGCAATTTACATCCCGCCCATCAGCGTAGCAAGGCTCCCATTTCTCCATGGCCTCTCTTGCATTTCTGGTATTGACACTTTATTCAGCATGGCCCTTTTGACCGATGGGAAACGAGACTTCTTTGTAGCGCTGATTTGCCTTTCCAGGTTGCTTGGTTGGCCAAAAAGGGCGTATGCGTTTTTTCCTGAATATATTCAGGAAAAAACGCATACGCCCTTTTTGGCCAAGGGCATCATTGTCGAGGTTTTGCCGCTTTTCCTGTGCTTTAAAGGCGATTCGAATCTACCTCCTGAAATCTGTTTCCTGCAATTCTGCCTTGCTTTCAAATCCTCTTCGTTGCCTTCCCTCAATATTTTTGTGGGCGAGAGTTATCATTTATAACTCTGCAGGTTTGTGATTTGCAGGGCCCCTGAGCTCCATTTTTCAACTCGCTTTTTTGGGAGCTGGCCGCAAAAGCGTAGGATTGCTTCAGGCCCTATTCTGGTTCCGGGCGGCACGCTGAGCCGGTGGTTAATTCTTCTTCCTGATGGGAAAATAGAGTGACCTGTGCCTGTCCCACCACCTAGAGCTAGTCGCTCTTTGGTTCCCCCTCTTCCCGTTCATCCTCAGGACAAATTAAAACCAGTACGGAACAGGAGGTTAAAGTGCTGATTCTCCAAGGAGGGAGATTGCTATTAAAGTGGCTGGAATGGCGAACCCGAGCACAAGGAGATGAGAAATGAGGTGCGTTTTAGAAACCTTTCCCGATCACACGGTGTACCATCTTCTGGGTTTCTCATGCATGTTTTCGATGTAGGAAGATGCCCTTGAACCTGGAGATTTGGGACCCATGGGATGGGTACCACGCAGTATTACTTTAAAGGGTCTGCGTTTGCTCACCCAACCTCACCAAACCTCTCAGCCCCAAGAGTGTCCACCCTTATGTCTCAATCAGCTGTGGGTCTAGATATGGTCAATCCAGGTGGCATCACAGCCCCTGAACGAATTTTGTAAGAATTTCTCTCTCTTTCACTGTCTTTGTTTCACGGGTTTTTAAAAGTAATTGATTTTCCTAATGGGGTTTAGCTGCTTTTCACTGCTGTGTTTATGCCGCTTTACTCCCACTTGACTCACTTACGGAGAGATATCAATACATAGGTTTGAAGATTCTTACTAGTCAGATCTATTCTTGGGCGGTGAATAGGGGGTTTTGGGTCCAGTTCACTGAGCAAGGAGTAGGTCTTGTCTATTACATATTGGGTTTATGGAACGGTATCTGAGCTAATTTGAAACCCTTGTTTTAGGCATCACCCCACCTCACCTTTCCCGTTAGGCAGCCATAGTGTGTTTTCTAAATGTGTGACTCTGTTCTGTTTTGTAATTCAGTTCAAGTGTAGCGGTTTTTACATTCCCTCTATAAGTGATATCTTCTGATTAGTTTCTTTTTCTGTGTGACTTATTTCACTTAGAACCGTCGTACCTGAATCCACTCATCATGCTGCTACTAGCATTATGACGTTGATTTCATGGCTGAGTGATATTCCATTGTACCTAAGGACCACAACTTCTTTATCCATTTTTCTCTTTCCTGGGATATTTAAGGTGGAATGAAGTGGAGGTTCTTGTCAACAGAGCAACCCTAAACTTTGGAGTGCCTGTGCCTTGCTGATTTTTAGTTTTCCCAAATTAGACGCCCATGTGTGGAAGTGCCCTAAGCTCTCTAAGCCGAGTTTTTTAGATATTTCAGGACACACCGTACACTTCTCCAGAGTTGCTGTTGGCAATTTACATCCCGCCCATTAGCGTAGCAAGGCTCCCATTTCTCCATGGCCTCTCCTGCATTTCTGGTATTGACACTTTATTCAGCATGGCCCTTTTGACCGATGGGAAGCGAGACTTCTTTGTAGCGCTGATTTGCCTTTCCAGGTTGCTTGGTTGGCCAAAAAGGGCGTATGCGTTTTTTCCTGAATATATTCAGGAAAAAACGCATACGCCCTTTTTGGCCAAGGGCATCATTGTCGAGGTTTTGCCGCTTTTCCTGTGCTTTAAAGGCGATTCGAATCTACCTCCTGAAATCTGTTTCCTGCAATTCTGCCTTGTTTTCAAATCCTCTTCGTTGCCTTCCCTCAATATTTTTGTGGGCGAGAGTTATCATTTATAACTCTGCAGGTTTGTGATTTGCAGGGCCCCTGAGCTCCATTTTTCAACTCGCTTTTTTGGGAGCTGGCCGCAAAAGCGTAGGATTGCTTCAGGCCCTATTCTGGTTCCGGGCGGCAGGCTGAGCCTGTGTTTAATTCTTCTTCCTGATGGGAAAATAGAGTGACCTGTGCCTGTCCCAACACCTAGAGCTAGTCGCTCATTGGTTCCCCCTCTTCCCGTTCATCCTCAGGACAAATTGAAACCTGTACGGAACAGGAGGTTAAAGTGCTGATTCTCCAAGGAGGGAGATTGCTATTAAAGTGGCTGGAATGGCGACGCCGAGCACAAGGAGATGAGAAATGAGGTGCATTTTAGAAACCTTTCCCGATCACACGGTGTACCATCTTCTGGGTTTCTCATGCATGTTTTCGATGTAGGAAGATGCCCTTGAACCTGGAGATTTGGGACCCATGGGATGGGTACCACGCAGTATTACTTTAAAGGGTCTGCGTTTGCTCACCCAACCTCACCAAACCTCTCAGCCCCAAGAGTGTCCACCCTTATGTCTCAATCAGCTGTGGGTCTAGATATGGTCAATCCAGGTGGCATCACAGCCCCTGAACGAATTTTGTAAGAATTTCTCTCTCTTTCACTGTCTTTGTTTCACGGGTTTTTAAAAGTAATTGATTTTCCTAATGGGGTTTAGCTGCTTTTCACTGCTGTGTTTATGCCGCTTTACTCCCACTTGACTCACTTACGGAGAGATATCAATACATAGGTTTGAAGATTCTTACTAGTCAGATCTATTCTTGGGCGGTGAATAGGGGGTGTTTGGTCCAGTTCACTGAGCAAGGAGTAGGTCTTGTCTATTACATATTGGGTTTATGGAACGGTATCTGAGCTAATTTGAAACCCTTGTTTTAGGCATCACCCCACCTCACCTTTCCCGTTAGGCAGCCATAGTGTGTTTTCTAAATGTGTGACTCTGTTCTGTTTTGTAATTCAGTTCAAGTGTAGCGGTTTTTACATTCCCTCTATAAGTGATATCTTCTGATTAGTGTCTTTTTCTGTGTGACTTATTTCACTTAGAACCGTCGTACCTGAATCCACTCATCATGCTGCTACTAGCCTTATGACGTTGATTTCATGGCTGAGTGATATTCCATTGTACCTAAGGACCACAACTTCTTTATCCATTTTTCTCTTTCCTGGGATATTTAAGGTGGAATGAAGTGGAGGTTCTTGGCAACAGAGCAACCGTAAACTTTGGAGTGCCTGTGCCTTGCTGATTTTTAGTTTTCCCAAATTACACGCCCATGAGTGGAAGTGCCCTAAGCTCTCTAAGCCGAGTTTTTTAGATATTTCAGGACACACCGTACACTTCTCCAGAGTTGCTGTTGGCAATTTACATCCCGCCCATCAGCGTAGCAAGGCTCCCATTTCTCCATGGCCTCTCCTGCATTTCTGGTATTGACACTTTATTCAGCATGGCCCTTTTGACCGATGGGAAGCGAGACTTCTTTGTAGCGCTGATTTGCCTTTCCAGGTTGCTTGGTTGGCCAAAAAGGGCGTATGCGTTTTTTCCTGAATATATTCAGGAAAAAACGCATACGCCCTTTTTGGCCAAGGGCATCATTGTCGAGGTTTTGCCGCTTTTCCTGTGCTTTAAAGGCGATTCGAATCTACCTCCTGAAATCTGTTTCCTGCAATTCTGCCTTGTTTTCAAATCCTCTTCGTTGCCTTCCCTCAATATTTTTGTGGGCGAGAGTTATCATTTATAACTCTGCAGGTTTGTGATTTGCAGGGCCCCTGAGCTCCATTTTTCAACTCGCTTTTTTGGGAGCTGGCCGCAAAAGCGTAGGATTGCTTCAGGACCTATTCTGGTTCCGGGCGGCAGGCTGAGCCTGTGTATAATTCTTCTTCCTGATGGGAAAATAGAGTGACCTGTGCCTGTCCCAACACCTAGAGCTAGTCGCTCATTGGTTCCCCCTCTTCCCGTTCATCCTCAGGACAAATTGAAACCTGTACGGAACAGGAGGTTAAAGTGCTGATTCTCCAAGGAGGGAGATTGCTATTAAAGTGGCTGGAATGGCGAACCCGAGCACAAGGAGATGAGAAATGAGGTGCATTTTAGAAACCTTTCCCGATCACACGGTGTACCATCTTCTGGGTTTCTCATGCATGTTTTCGATGTAGGAAGATGCCCTTGAACCTGGAGATTTGGGACCCATGGGATGGGTACCACGCAGTATTACTTTAAAGGGTCTGCATTTGCTCACCCAACCTCACCAAACCTCTCAGCCCCAAGAGTGTCCACCCTTATGTCTCAATCAGCTGTGGGTCTAGATATGGTCAATCCAGGTGGCATCACAGCCCCTGAACGAATTTTGTAAGAATTTCTCTCTCTTTCACTGTCTTTGTTTCACGGGTTTTTAAAAGTAATTGATTTTCCTAATGGGGTTTAGCTGCTTTTCACTGCTGTGTTTATGCCGCTTTACTCCCACTTGACTCACTTACGGAGAGATATCAATACATAGGTTTGAAGATTCTTACTAGTCAGATCTATTCTTGGGCGGTGAATAGGGGGTGTTGGATCCAGTTCACTGAGCAAGGAGTAGGTCTTGTCTATTACATATTGGGTTTATGGAACGGTATCTGAGCTAATTTGAAACCCTTGTTTTAGGCATCACCCCACCTCACCTTTCCCGTTAGGCAGCCATAGTGTGTTTTCTAAATGTGTGACTCTGTTCTGTTTTGTAATTCAGTTCAAGTGTAGCGGTTTTTACATTCCCTCTATAAGTGATATCTTCTGATTAGTGTCTTTTTCTGTGTGGCTTATTTCACTTAGAACCGTCGTACCTGAATCCACTCATCATGCTGCTACTAGCCTTATGACGTTGATTTCATGGCTGAGTGATATTCCATTGTACCTAAGGACCACAACTTCTTTATCCATTTTTCTCTTTCCTGGGATATTTAAGGTGGAATGAAGTGGAGGTTCTTGTCAACAGAGCAACCCTAAACTTTGGAGTGCCTGTGCCTTGCTGATTTTTAGTTTTCCCAAATTAGACGCCCATGTGTGGAAGTGCCCTATGCTCTCTAACCCGAGTTTTTTAGATATTTCAGGACACACTGTACACTTCTCCAGAGTGGCTGTTGGCAATTTACATCCCGCCCATCAGCGTAGCAAGGCTCCCATTTCTCCATGGCCTCTCCTGCATTTCTGGTTTTGACACTTTATTCACCATGGCCCTTTTGACCGATGGGAAGCGAGACTTCTTTGTAGCGCTGATTTGCCTTTCCAGGTTGCTTGGTTGGCCAAACAGGGCGTATGCGTTTTTTCCTGAATATATTCAGGAAAAAACGCATACGCCCTTTTTGGCCAAGGGCATCATTGTCGAGGTTTTGCCGCTTTTCCTGTGCTTTAAAGGCGATTCGAATCTACCTCCTGAAATCTGTTTCCTGCAATTCTGCCTTGCTTTCAAATCCTCTTCGTTGCCTTCCCTCAATATTTTTGTGGGCGAGAGTTATCATTTATAACTCTGCAGGTTTGTGATTTGCAGTGCCCCTGAGCTCCATTTTTCAACTCGCTTTTTTGGGAGCTGGCCGCAAAACCGTAGGATTGCTTCAGGCCCTATTCCGGTTCCGGGCGGCAGGCTGATCCTGTGGTTAATTCTTCTTCCTGATGGGAAAATAGAGTGACCTGTGCCTTTCCCAACACCTAGAGCTAGTCGCTCATTGGTTCCCCCTCTTCCCGTTCATCCTCAGGACAAATTGCAACCTGTACGGAACAGGAGGTTAAACGTGCTGATTCTCCAAGGAGGGAGATTGCTAGTAAAGCGGCTGGAATGGCGAACCCGAGCACAAGGAGATGCGAAATGATGTGCGTTTTAGAAACCTTTCCCGATCACACGGTGTACCATCTTCTGGGGTTCTCATGCATGTTTTCGATGTAGGAAGGTGCCCTTCAACCTGGAGATTTGGGACCCATCAGACGGGTACCACGCAGTATTACTTTAAAGGGTCTGTGTTTGCACACCCAACCTCACCAAACCTCTCAGCCCCAAGAGTGTCCACCCTTATGTCTCAATCAGCTGTGGGTCTAGATATGGTCAATCCAGGTGGCATCACAGCCCCTGAACGAATTTTGTAAGAATTTCTCTCTCTTTCACTGTCTCTGTTTCACGGGTTTTTAAAAGTAATTGATTTTCCTAATGGGGTTTAGCTGCTTTTCACTGCTGTGTTTATGCCGCTTTACTCCCACTTGACTCACTTACGGAGAGATATCAATACATAGGTTTGAAGATTCTTACTAGTCAGATCTATTCTTGGGCGGTGAATAGGGGGTGTTGAGTCCAGTTCACTGAGCAAGCAGTAGGTCTTGTCTATTACATATTGGATTTATGGAACGGTATCTGAGCTAATTTGAAACCCTTGTTTTATGCATCACCCCACCTCACCTTTCCCGTTAGGCAGCCATAGTGTGTTTTCTAAATGTGTGACTCTGTTCTGTTTTGTAATTCAGTTCAAGTGTAGCGGTTTTTACATTCCCTCTATAAGTGATATCTTATGATTAGTGTCTTTTTCTGTGTGACTTATTTCACTTAGAACCGTCGTACCTGAATCCACTCATCATGCTGCTACTAGCCTTATGACGTTGATTTCATGGCTGAGTGATATTCCATTGTACCTAAGGACCACAAATTCTTTATCCATTTTTCTCTTTCCTGGGATATTTAAGGTGGAATGAAGTGGAGGTTCTTGTCAACAGAGCAACCCTAAACTTTGGAGTGCCTGTGCCTTGCTGATTTTTAGTTTTCCCAAATTAGACGCCCATGAGTGGAAGTGCCCTATGCTCTCTAAGCCGAGTTTTTTAGATGTTTCAGGACACACCGTACACTTCTCCAGAGTGGCTGTTGGCAATTTACATCCCGCCCATCAGCGTAGCAAGGCTCCCATTTCTCCATGGCCTCTCCTGCATTTCTGGTTTTGACACTTTATTCAGCATGGCCCTTTTGACCGATGGGAAGCGAGACTTCTTTGTAGCGCTGATTTGCCTTTCCAGGTTGCTTGGTTGGCCAAAAAGGGCGTATGCGTTTTTTCCTGAATATATTCAGGAAAAAACGCATACGCCCTTTTTGGCCAAGGGCATCATTGTCGAGGTTTTGCCGCTTTTCCTGTGCTTTAAAGGCGATTCGAATCTACCTCCTGAAATCTGTTTCCTGCAATTCTGCCTTGCTTTCAAATCCTCTTCGTTGCCTTCCCTCAATATTTTTGTGGGCGAGAGTTATCATTTGTAACTCTGCAGGTTTGTGATTTGCAGTGCCCCTGAGCTCCATTTTTCAACTCGCTTTTTTGGGAGCTGGCTGCAAAAGCGTAGGATTGCTTCAGGCCCTATTCTGGTTCCGGGCGGCAGGCTGAGCCTGTGGATAATTCTTCTTCCTGATGGGAAAATAGAGTGACCTGTGCCTTTCCCAACACCTAGAGCTAGTCGCTCATTGGTTCCCCCTCTTGCCGTTCATCCTCAGGACAAATTGCAACCTGTACGTAACAGGAGGTTAAAGTGCTGATTCTCCAAGGAGGGAGATTGCTAGTAAAGCGGCTGGAATGTCGACGCCGAGCACAAGGAGATGAGAACTAAGGTGCGTTTTAGAAACCTTTCCCGATCACACGGTGTACCATCTTCTGGGTTTCTCATGCATGTTTTCGATGTAGGAAGATGCCCTTGAACCTGGAGATTTGGGACCCATCAGACGGGTACCACGCAGTATTACTTTAAAGGGTCTGCGTTTGCTCACCCAACCTCACCAAACCTCTGAGCCCCAAGAGTGTCCACCCTTATGTCTCAATCAGCTGTGGGTCTAGATATGGTCAATCCAGGTGGCATCACAGCCCCTGAACGAATTTTGTAAGAATTTCTCTCTCTTTCACTGTCTTTGTTTCACGGGTTTTTAAAAGTAATTGATTTTCCTAATGGGGTTTAGCTGCTTTTCACTGCTGTGTTTATGCCGCTTTACTCCCACTTGACTCACTTACGGAGAGATATCAATACATAGGTTTGAAGATTCTTACTAGTCAGATCTATTCTTGGGCGGTGAATAGGGGGTGTTGAGTCCAGTTCACTGAGCAAGCAGTAGGTCCTGTCTATTACATATTGGGTTTATGGAACGGTATCTGAGCTAATTTGAAACCCTTGTTTTATGCATCACCCCACCTCGCCTTTCCCGTTAGGCAGCCATAGTGTGTTTTCTAAATGTGTGACTCTGTTCTGTTTTGTAATTCAGTTCAAGTGTAGCGGTTTTTACATTCCCTCTATAAGTGATATCTTCTGATTAGTGTCTTTTTCTGTGTGACTTATTTCACTTAGAACCGTCGTACCTGAATCCACTCATCATGCTGCTACTAGCCTTATGACGTTGATTTCATGGCTGAGTGATATTCCATTGTACCTAAGGACCACAACTTCTTTATCCATTTTTCTCTTTCCTGGGATATTTAAGGTGGAATGAAGTGGAGGTTCTTGTCAACAGAGCAACCCTAAACTTTGGAGTGCCTGTGCCTTGCTGATTTTTAGTTTTCCCAAATTAGACGCCCATGAGTGGAAGTGCCCTATGCTCTCTAAGCCGAGTTTTTTAGATGTTTCAGGACACACCGTACACTTCTCCAGAGTGGCTGTTGGCAATTTACATCCCGCCCATCAGCGTAGCAAGGCTCCCATTTCTCCATGGCCTCTCCTGCATTTCTGGTATTGACACTTTATTCAGCATGGCCCTTTTGACCGATGGGAAGCGAGACTTCTTTGTAGCGCTGATTTGCCTTTCCAGGTTGCTTGGTTGGCCAAAAAGGGCGTATGCGTTTTTTCCTGAATATATTCAGGAAAAAACGCATACGCCCTTTTTGGCCTAGGGCATCACTGTCGAGGTTTTGCCGCTTTTCCTGTGCTTTACAGGCGATTCGAATCTACATCCTGAAATCTGTTTCCTGCAATTCTGCCTTGCTTTCAAATCCTCTTCGTTGCCTTCCCTCAATATTTTTGTGGGCGAGAGTTATCATTTATAACTCAGCAGGTTTGTGATTTGCAGGGCCCCTGAGCTCCATTTTTCAACTCGCTTTTTTGGGAGCTGGCCGCAAAAGCGTAGGATTGCTTCAGGACCTATTCTGGTTCCGGGCGGCAGGCTGAGCCGGTGGTTAATTCTTCTTCCTGATGGGAAAATAGAGTGACCTGTGACTGTCCCACCACCTAGAGCTAGTCGCTCATTGGTTCCCCCTCTTCCCGTTCATCCTCAGGACAAATTGCAACCTGTACGGAACAGGAGGTTAAACGTGCTGATTCTCCAAGGAGGGAGATTGCTATTAAAGTGGCTGGAATGGCGAACCCGAGCACAAGGAGATGAGAAATGAGGTGCGTTTTAGAAACCTTTCCCGATCACACGGTGTACCATCTTCTGGGTTTCTCATGCATGTTTTCGATGTAGGAAGATGCCCTTGAACCTGGAGATTTGGGACCCATGGGATGGGTACCACGCAGTATTACTTTAAAGGGTCTGCGTTTGCTCACCCAACCTCACCAAACTTCTCAGCCCCAAGAGTGTCCACCCTTATGTCTCAATCAGCTGTGGGTCTAGATATGGTCAATCCAGGTGGCATCACAGCCCCTGAACGAATTTTGTAAGAATTTCTCTCTCTTTCACTGTCTTTGTTTCACGGGTTTTTAAAAGTAATTGATTTTCCTAATGGGGTTTAGCTGCTTTTCACTGCTGTGTTTATGCCGCTTTACTCCCACTTGACTCACTTACAGAGAGATATCAATACATAGGTTTGAAGATTCTTACTAGTCAGATCTATTCTTGGGCGGTGAATAGGGGGTGTTGAGTCCAGTTCACTGAGCAAGGAGTAGGTCTTGTCTATTACATATTGGGTTTATGGAATGGTATCTGAGCTAATTTGAAACCCTTGTTTTAGGCATCACCCCACCTCACCTTTCCCGTTAGGCAGCCATAGTGTGTTTTCTAAATGTGTGACTCTGTTCTGTTTTGTAATTCAGTTCAAGTGTAGCGGTTTTTACTTTCCCTCTATAAGTGATATGTTATGATTAGTGTCTTTTTCTGTGTGACTTATTTCACTTAGAACCGTCGTACCTGAATCCACTCATCATGCTGCTACTAGCCTTATGACGTTGATTTCATGGCTGAGTGATATTCCATTGTACCTAAGGACCACAACTTCTTTATCCATTTTTCTCTTTCCTGGGATATTTAAGGTGGAATGAAGTGGAGGTTCTTGTCAACAGAGCAACCCTAAACTTTGGAGTGCCTGTGCCTTGCTGATTTTTAGTTTTCCCAAATTAGACGCCCATGAGTGGAAGTGCCCTATGCTCTCTAAGCCGAGTTTTTTAGATGTTTCAGGACACACCGTACACTTCTCCAGAGTGGCTGTTGGCAATTTACATCCCGCCCATCAGCGTAGCAAGGCTCCCATTTCTCCATGTCCTCTCCTGCATTTCTGGTTTTGACACTTTATTCAGCATGGCCCTTTTGACCGATGGGAAGCGAGACTTCTTTGTAGCGCTGATTTGCCTTTCCAGGTTGCTTGGTTGGCCAAAAAGGGCGTATGCGTTTTTTCCTGAATATATTCAGGAAAAAACGCATACGCCCTTTTTGGCCAAGGGCATCACTGTCGAGGTTTTGCCGCTTTTCCTGTGCTTTACAGGCGATTCGAATCTACCTCCTGAAATCTGTTTCCTGCAATTCTGCCTTGCTTTCAAATCCTCTTCGTTGCTTTCGCTCAATATTTTTGTGGGCGAGAGTTATCATTTATAACTCAGCAGGTTTCTGATTTGCAGTGCCCCTGAGCTCCATTTTTCAACTCGCTTTTTTGGGAGCTGGCCTCAAAAGCGTAGGATTGCTTCAGGCCCTTTTCTGGTGCCGGGCGGCAGGCAGAGCCTGTGGTTAATTCTTCTTCCTGATGGGAAAATAGAGTGACCTGTGCCTTTCCCAACACCTAGAGCTAGTCGCTCATTGGTTCCCCCTCTTGCCGTTCATCCTCAGGACAAATTGCAACCTGTACGGAACAGGAGGTTAAAGTGCTGATTCTCCAAGGAGGGACATTGCTAGTAAAGCGGCTGGAATGGCGACCCCGAGGACAAGGAGATGAGAAATAAGGTGCGTTTTAGAAACCTTTCCCGATCACACGGTGTACCATCTTCTGGGTTTCTCATGCATGTTTTCGATGTAGGAAGATGCCCTTGAACCTGGAGATTTGGGACCCATCAGACGGGTACCACGCAATATTACTTTAAAGGGTCTGCGTTTGCTCACCCAACCTCACCAAACCTCTCAGCCCCAAGAGTGTCCACGCTTATTTCTCAATCAGCTGTGGGTCTAGATATGGTCAATCCAGGTGGCATCACCTCCCCTGAACGAATTTTGTAAGAATTTCTCTCTCTTTCACTGTCTTTGTTTCACGGGTTTTTAAAAGTAATTGATTTTCCTAGTGGGGTTTAGCTGCTTTTCACTGCTGTGTTTATGCCGCTTTACACCCACTTGACTCACTTCCAGAGAGATATCAATACATAGGTTTGAAGATTTTTACTAGTCAGATCTATTCTTGGGCGGTGAATAGGGGGTGTTGAGTCCAGTTCACTGAGCAAGCAGTAGGTCTTGTCTATTACATATTGGGTTTATGGAACGGTATCTGAGCTAATTTGAAACCCTTGTTTTATGCATCACCCCACCTCGCCTTTCACGTTAGGCAGCCATAGTGTGTTTTCTAAATGTGTGATTCTGTTCTGTTTTGTAATTCAGTTCAAGTGTAGCGGTTTTTACTTTCCCTCTATAAGTGATATCTTATGATTAGTGTCTTTTTCTGTGTGACTTACTTCACTTACAACCGTCGTACCTGAATCCACTCATTGTGCTGCTACTAGCCTTATGACGTTGATTTCATGGCTGAGTGATATTCCATTGTACCTAAGGACCACAACTTCTTTATCCATTTTTCTCTTTCCTGGGATATTTAAGGTGGAATGAAGTGGAGGTTCTTGTCAACAGAGCAACCCTAAACTTTGGAGTGCCTGTGCCTTGCTGATTTTTAGTTTTCCCAAATTAGACGCCCATGAGTGGAAGTGCCCTATGCTGTCTAAGCCGAGTTTTTTAGATGTTTCAGGACACACCGTACCCTTCTCCAGAGTGGCTGTCGGCAATTTACATCCCGCCCATCAGCGTAGCAAGGCTCCCATTTCTCCATGGCCTCTCCTGCATTTCTGGTTTTGACACTTTATTCAGCATGGCCCTTTTGACCGATGGGAAGCGAGACTTCTTTGTAGCGCTGATTTGCCTTTCCAGGTTGCTTGGTTGGCCAAAAAGGGCGTATGCGTTTTTTCCTGAATATATTCAGGAAAAAACGCATACGCCCTTTTTGGTCAAGGGCATCATTGTCGAGGTTTTGCCGCTTTTCCTGTGCTCTACAGGCGATTCGAATCTACCTCCTGAAATCTGTTTCCTGCAATTCTGCCTTGCTTTCAAATCCTCTTCGTTGCCTTCCCTCAATATTTTTGTGGGCGAGAGTTATCATTTCTAACTCAGCAGGTTTGTGATTTGCAGTGCCCCTGAGCTCCATTTTTCAACTCGCTTTTTTGGGAGCTGGCCTCAAAAGTGTAGGATTGCTTCAGGCCCTTTTCTGGTTCCGGGCGGCAGGCAGAGCCTGTGGTTAATTCTTCTTCCTGATGGGAAAATAGAGTGACCTGTGCCTTTCCCAACACCTAGAGCTAGTCGCTCATTGGTTCCCCCTCTTGCCGTTCATCCTCAGGACAAATTGCAACCTGTACGGAACAGGAGGTTAAAGTGCTGATTCTCCAAGGAGGGACATTGCTAGTAAAGCGGCTGGAATGGCGACCCCGAGGACAAGGAGATGAGAAATAAGGTGCGTTTTAGAAACCTTTCCCGATCACACGGTGTACCATCTTCTGGGTTTCTCATGCATGTTTTCGATGTAGGAAGATGCCCTTGAACCTGGAGATTTGGGACCCATCAGACGGGTACCACGCAATATTACTTTAAAGGGTCTGCGTTTGCTCACCCAACCTCACCAAACCTCTCAGCCCCAAGAGTGTCCACCCTTATGTCTCAATCAGCTGTGGGTCTAGATATGGTCAATCCAGGTGGCATCACCTCCCCTGAACGAATTTTGTAAGAATTTCTCTCTCTTTCACTGTCTTTGTTTCACGGGTTTTTAAAAGTAATTGATTTTCCTAATGGGGTTTAGCTGCTTTTCACTGCTGTGTTTATGCCGCTTTACACCCACTTGACTCACTTCCAGAGAGATATCAATACATAGGTTTGAAGATTTTTACTAGTCAGATCTATTCTTGGGCGGTGAATAGGGGGTGTTGAGTCCAGTTCACTTAGCAAGCAGTAGGTCTTGTCTATTACATATTGGGTTTATGGAACGGTATCTGAGCTAATTTGAAACCCTTGTTTTATGCATCACCCCACCTCGCCTTTCCCGTTAGGCAGCCATAGTGTGTTTTCTAAATGTGTGATTCTGTTCTGTTTTGTAATTCAGTTCAAGTGTAGCGGTTTTTACTTTCCCTCTATAAGTGATATCTTATGATTAGTGTCTTTTTCTGTGTGACTTACTTCACTTACAACCGTCGTACCTGAATCCACTCATTGTGCTTCTACTAGCCTTATGACGTTGATTTCATGGCTGAGTGATATTCCATTGTACCTAAGGACCACAACTTCTTTATCCATTTTTCTCTTTCCTGGGATATTTAAGGTGGAATGAAGTGGAGGTTTTTGTCAACAGAGCAACCCTAAACTTTGGAGTGCCTGTGCCTTGCTGATTTTTAGTTTTCCCAAATTAGACGCCCATGAGTGGAAGTGCCCTATGCTGTCTAAGCCGAGTTTTTTAGATGTTTCAGGACACACCGTACACTTCTCCAGAGTGGCTGTTGGCAATTTACATCCCGCCCATCAGCGTAGCAAGGCTCCCATTTCTCCATGGCCTCTCCTGCATTTCTGGTTTTGACACTTTATTCAGCATGGCCCTTTTGACCGATGGGAAGCGAGACTTCTTTGTAGCGCTGATTTGCCTTTCCAGGTTGCTTGGTTGGCCAAAAAGGGCGTATGCGTTTTTTCCTGAATATATTCAGGAAAAAACGCATACGCCCTTTTTGGCCAAGGGCATCATTGTCGAGGTTTTGCCGCTTTTCCTGTGCTTTAAAGGCGATTCGAATCTACCTCCTGAAATCTGTTTCCTGCAATTCTGCCTTGCTTTCAAATCCTCTTCGTTGCCTTCCCTCAATATTTTTGTGGGCGAGAGTTATCATTTCTAACTCTGCAGGTTTGTGATTTGCAGTGCCCCTGAGCTCCATTTTTCAACTCGCTTTTTTGGGAGCTGGCCGCAAAAGCGTAAGATTGCTTCAGGGCCTATTGTGGTTCCGGGCGGCAGGCTGAGCCTGTGGTTAATTCTTCTTCCTGATGGGAAAATAGAGTGACCTGTGCCTTTCCCAACACTTAGAGCTAGTCGCTCATTGGTTCCCCCTCTTCCCGTTCATCCTCAGGACAAATTGCAACCTGTACGGAACAGGAGGTTAAACGTGCTGATTCTCCAAGGAGGGAGATTGCTAGTAAAGCGGCTGGAATGGCGAACCCGAGCACAAGGAGATGAGAAATGAGGTGCGTTTTAGAAACCTTTCCCGATCACACGGTGTACCATCTTCTGGGCTTCTCATGCATGTTTTCGATGTAGGAAGATGCCCTTGAACCTGGAGATTTGGGACCCATGGGATGAGTACCACGCAGTATTACTTTAAAGGGTCTGCGTTTGCTCACCCAACCTCACCAAACCTCTCAGCCCCAAGAGTGTCCACCCTTATGTCTCAATCAGCTGTGGGTCTAGATATGGTCAATCCAGGTGGCATCACAGCCCCTGAACGAATTTTGTAAGAATTTCTCTCTCTTTCACTGTCTTTGTTTCACGGGTTTTTAAAAGTAATTGATTTTCCTAATGGGGTTTAGCTGCTTTTCACTACTGTGTTTATGCCGCTTTACTCCCACTTGACTCACTTACGGAGAGATATCAATACATAGGTTTGAAGATTCTTACTAGTCAGATCTATTCTTGGGCGGTGAATAGGGGGTGTTGAGTCCAGTTCACTGAGCAAGGAGTAGGTCTTGTCTATTACATATTGGGTTTATGGAACGGTATCTGAGCTAATTTGAAACCCTTGTTTTATGCATCACCCCACCTCGCCTTTCCCGTTAGGCAGCCATAGTGTGTTTTCTAAATGTGTGACTCTGTTCTGTTTTGTAATTCAGTTCAAGTGTAGCGGTTTTTACTTTCCCTCTATAAGTGATATCTTATGATTAGTGTCTTTTTCTGTGTGACTTATTTCACTTAGAACCGTCGTACCTGAATCCACTCATCATGCTGCTACTAGCCTTATGACGTTGATTTCATGGCTGAGTGATATTCCATTGTACCTAAGGACCACAACTTCTTTATCCATTTTTCTCTTTCCTGGGATATTTAAGGTGAAATGAAGTGGAGGTTCTTGTCAACAGAGCAACCGTAAACTTTGGAGTGCCTGTGCCTTCCTTTTTTTTAGTTTTCCCAAATTAGACGCCCATGAGTGGAAGTGCCCTATGCTCTCTAAGCCGAGTTTTTTAGATATTTCAGGACACACCGTACACTTCTCCAGAGTGGCTGTTGGCAATTTACATCCCGCCCATCAGCGTAGCAAGGCTCCCATTTCTCCATGGCCTCTCTTGCATTTCTGGTATTGACACTTTATTCAGCATGGCCCTTTTGACCGATGGGAAGCGAGACTTCTTTGTAACGCTGATTTGCCTTTCCCGGTTGCTTGGTTGGCCAAAAAGGGCGTATGCGTTTTTTCCTGAATATATTCAGGAAAAAACGCATACGCCCTTTTTGGCCAAGGGCATCATTGTCGAGGTTTTGCCGCTTTTCCTGTGCTTTAAAGGCGATTCGAATCTACCTCCTGAAATCTGTTTCCTGCAATTCTGCCTTGCTTTCAAATCCTCTTCGTTGCCTTCCCTCAATATTTTTGTGGGCGAGAGTTATCATTTATAACTCTGCAGGTTTGTGATTTGCAGGGCCCCTGAGCTCCATTTTTCAACTCGCTTTTTTGGGAGCTGGCCGCAAAAGCGTAGGATTGCTTCAGGACCTATTCTGGTTCCGGGCGGCAGGCTGAGCCTGTGGTTAATTCTTCTTCCTGATGGGAAAATAGAGTGACCTGTGCCTGTCCCACCACCTAGAGCTAGTCGCTCATTGGTTCCCCCTCTTCCCGTTCATCCTCAGGACAAATTGAAACCTGTACGGAACAGGAGGTTAAAGTGCTGAATCTCCAAGGAGGGAGATTGCTATTAAAGTGGCTGGAATGGCGAACCCGAGCACAAGGAGATGAGAAATGAGGTGCGTTTTAGAAACCTTTCCCGATCACATGGTGTACCATCTTCTGGGTTTCTCATGCATGTTTTCGATGTAGGAAGATGCCCTTGAACCTGGAGATTTGGGACCCATGGGATGGGTACCACGCAGTATTACTTTAAAGGGTCTGCGTTTGCTCACCCAACCTCACCAAACCTCTCAGCCCCAAGAGTGTCCACCCTTATGTCTCAATCAGCTGTGGGTCTAGATATGGTCAATCCAGGTGGCATCACAGCCCCTGAACGAATTTTGTAAGAATTTCTCTCTCTTTCACTGTCTTTGTTTCACGGGTTTTTAAAAGTAATTGATTTTCCTAATGGGGTTTAGCGGCTTTTCACTGCTGTGTTTATGCCGCTTTACTCCCACTTGACTCACTTACAGAGAGATATCAATACATAGGTTTGAAGATTCTTACTAGTCAGATCTATTCTTGGGCGGTGAATAGGGGGTGTTGGGTCCAGTTCACTGAGCAAGGAGTAGGTCTTGTCTATTACATATTGGGTTTATGGAACGGTATCTGAGCTAATTTGAAACCCTTGTTTTAGGCATCACCCCACCTCACCTTTCCCGTTAGGCAGCCATAGTGTGTTTTCTAAATGTGTGACTCTGTTCTGTTTTGTAATTCAGTTCAAGTGTAGCGGTTTTTACATTCCCTCTATAAGTGATATCTTCTGATTAGTGTCTTTTTCTGTGTGACTTATTTCACTTAGAACCGTCGTACCTGAATCCACTCATCATGCTGCTACTAGCCTTATGACGTTGATTTCATGGCTGAGTGATATTCCATTGTACCTAAGGACCACAACTTCTTTATCCATTTTTCTCTTTCCTGGGATATTTAAGGTGGAATGAAGTGGAGGTTCTTGTCAACAGAGCAACCCTGAACTTTGGAGTGCCTGTGCCTTGCTGATTTTTAGTTGTCCCAAATTAGACGCCCATGAGTGGAAGTGCCCTATGCTCTCTAAGTCGAGTTTTTTAGATATTTCAGGACACACCGTACACTTCTCCAGAGTGGCTGTTGGCAATTTACATCCCGCCCATCAGCGTAGCAAGGCTCCCATTTCTCCATGGCCTCTCTTGCATTTCTGGTATTGACACTTTATTCAGCATGGCCCTTTTGACCGATGGGAAACGAGACTTCTTTGTAGCGCTGATTTGCCTTTCCAGGTTGCTTGGTTGGCCAAAAAGGGCGTATGCGTTTTTTCCTGAATATATTCAGGAAAAAACGCATACGCCCTTTTTGGCCAAGGGCATCATTGTCGAGGTTTTGCCGCTTTTCCTGTGCTTTAAAGGCGATTCGAATCTACCTCCTGAAATCTGTTTCCTGCAATTCTGCCTTGCTTTCAAATCCTCTTCGTTGCCTTCCCTCAATATTTTTGTGGGCGAGAGTTATCATTTATAACTCTGCAGGTTTGTGATTTGCAGGGCCCCTGAGCTCCATTTTTCAACTCGCTTTTTTGGGAGCTGGCCGCAAAAGCGTAGGATTGCTTCAGGCCCTATTCTGGTTCCGGGCGGCACGCTGAGCCGGTGGTTAATTCTTCTTCCTGATGGGAAAATAGAGTGACCTGTGCCTGTCCCACCACCTAGAGCTAGTCGCTCTTTGGTTCCCCCTCTTCCCGTTCATCCTCAGGACAAATTAAAACCAGTACGGAACAGGAGGTTAAAGTGCTGATTCTCCAAGGAGGGAGATTGCTATTAAAGTGGCTGGAATGGCGAACCCGAGCACAAGGAGATGAGAAATGAGGTGCGTTTTAGAAACCTTTCCCGATCACACGGTGTACCATCTTCTGGGTTTCTCATGCATGTTTTCGATGTAGGAAGATGCCCTTGAACCTGGAGATTTGGGACCCATGGGATGGGTACCACGCAGTATTACTTTAAAGGGTCTGCGTTTGCTCACCCAACCTCACCAAACCTCTCAGCCCCAAGAGTGTCCACCCTTATGTCTCAATCAGCTGTGGGTCTAGATATGGTCAATCCAGGTGGCATCACAGCCCCTGAACGAATTTTGTAAGAATTTCTCTCTCTTTCACTGTCTTTGTTTCACGGGTTTTTAAAAGTAATTGATTTTCCTAATGGGGTTTAGCTGCTTTTCACTGCTGTGTTTATGCCGCTTTACTCCCACTTGACTCACTTACGGAGAGATATCAATACATAGGTTTGAAGATTCTTACTAGTCAGATCTATTCTTGGGCGGTGAATAGGGGGTTTTGGGTCCAGTTCACTGAGCAAGGAGTAGGTCTTGTCTATTACATATTGGGTTTATGGAACGGTATCTGAGCTAATTTGAAACCCTTGTTTTAGGCATCACCCCACCTCACCTTTCCCGTTAGGCAGCCATAGTGTGTTTTCTAAATGTGTGACTCTGTTCTGTTTTGTAATTCAGTTCAAGTGTAGCGGTTTTTACATTCCCTCTATAAGTGATATCTTCTGATTAGTTTCTTTTTCTGTGTGACTTATTTCACTTAGAACCGTCGTACCTGAATCCACTCATCATGCTGCTACTAGCATTATGACGTTGATTTCATGGCTGAGTGATATTCCATTGTACCTAAGGACCACAACTTCTTTATCCATTTTTCTCTTTCCTGGGATATTTAAGGTGGAATGAAGTGGAGGTTCTTGTCAACAGAGCAACCCTAAACTTTGGAGTGCCTGTGCCTTGCTGATTTTTAGTTTTCCCAAATTAGACGCCCATGTGTGGAAGTGCCCTAAGCTCTCTAAGCCGAGTTTTTTAGATATTTCAGGACACACCGTACACTTCTCCAGAGTTGCTGTTGGCAATTTACATCCCGCCCATTAGCGTAGCAAGGCTCCCATTTCTCCATGGCCTCTCCTGCATTTCTGGTATTGACACTTTATTCAGCATGGCCCTTTTGACCGATGGGAAGCGAGACTTCTTTGTAGCGCTGATTTGCCTTT
Source organism: Eschrichtius robustus (assembly GCF_028021215.1). Lineage (NCBI taxonomy): Eukaryota > Metazoa > Chordata > Mammalia > Artiodactyla > Eschrichtiidae > Eschrichtius > Eschrichtius robustus. Next base: position 109,245,643 of record NC_090828.1, read on the forward strand.
CCAGGTTGCTTGGTTGGCCAAAAAGGGCGTATGCGTTTTTTCCTGAATATATTCAGGAAAAAACGCATACGCCCTTTTTGGCCAAGGGCATCATTGTCGAGGTTTTGCCGCTTTTCCTGTGCTTTAAAGGCGATTCGAATCTACCTCCTGAAATCTGTTTCCTGCAATTCTGCCTTGTTTTCAAATCCTCTTCGTTGCCTTCCCTCAATATTTTTGTGGGCGAGAGTTATCATTTATAACTCTGCAGGTTTGTGATTTGCAGGGCCCCTGAGCTCCATTTTTCAACTCGCTTTTTTGGGAGCTGGCCGCAAAAGCGTAGGATTGCTTCAGGCCCTATTCTGGTTCCGGGCGGCAGGCTGAGCCTGTGTTTAATTCTTCTTCCTGATGGGAAAATAGAGTGACCTGTGCCTGTCCCAACACCTAGAGCTAGTCGCTCATTGGTTCCCCCTCTTCCCGTTCATCCTCAGGACAAATTGAAACCTGTACGGAACAGGAGGTTAAAGTGCTGATTCTCCAAGGAGGGAGATTGCTATTAAAGTGGCTGGAATGGCGACGCCGAGCACAAGGAGATGAGAAATGAGGTGCATTTTAGAAACCTTTCCCGATCACACGGTGTACCATCTTCTGGGTTTCTCATGCATGTTTTCGATGTAGGAAGATGCCCTTGAACCTGGAGATTTGGGACCCATGGGATGGGTACCACGCAGTATTACTTTAAAGGGTCTGCGTTTGCTCACCCAACCTCACCAAACCTCTCAGCCCCAAGAGTGTCCACCCTTATGTCTCAATCAGCTGTGGGTCTAGATATGGTCAATCCAGGTGGCATCACAGCCCCTGAACGAATTTTGTAAGAATTTCTCTCTCTTTCACTGTCTTTGTTTCACGGGTTTTTAAAAGTAATTGATTTTCCTAATGGGGTTTAGCTGCTTTTCACTGCTGTGTTTATGCCGCTTTACTCCCACTTGACTCACTTACGGAGAGATATCAATACATAGGTTTGAAGATTCTTACTAGTCAGATCTATTCTTGGGCGGTGAATAGGGGGTGTTTGGTCCAGTTCACTGAGCAAGGAGTAGGTCTTGTCTATTACATATTGGGTTTATGGAACGGTATCTGAGCTAATTTGAAACCCTTGTTTTAGGCATCACCCCACCTCACCTTTCCCGTTAGGCAGCCATAGTGTGTTTTCTAAATGTGTGACTCTGTTCTGTTTTGTAATTCAGTTCAAGTGTAGCGGTTTTTACATTCCCTCTATAAGTGATATCTTCTGATTAGTGTCTTTTTCTGTGTGACTTATTTCACTTAGAACCGTCGTACCTGAATCCACTCATCATGCTGCTACTAGCCTTATGACGTTGATTTCATGGCTGAGTGATATTCCATTGTACCTAAGGACCACAACTTCTTTATCCATTTTTCTCTTTCCTGGGATATTTAAGGTGGAATGAAGTGGAGGTTCTTGGCAACAGAGCAACCGTAAACTTTGGAGTGCCTGTGCCTTGCTGATTTTTAGTTTTCCCAAATTACACGCCCATGAGTGGAAGTGCCCTAAGCTCTCTAAGCCGAGTTTTTTAGATATTTCAGGACACACCGTACACTTCTCCAGAGTTGCTGTTGGCAATTTACATCCCGCCCATCAGCGTAGCAAGGCTCCCATTTCTCCATGGCCTCTCCTGCATTTCTGGTATTGACACTTTATTCAGCATGGCCCTTTTGACCGATGGGAAGCGAGACTTCTTTGTAGCGCTGATTTGCCTTTCCAGGTTGCTTGGTTGGCCAAAAAGGGCGTATGCGTTTTTTCCTGAATATATTCAGGAAAAAACGCATACGCCCTTTTTGGCCAAGGGCATCATTGTCGAGGTTTTGCCGCTTTTCCTGTGCTTTAAAGGCGATTCGAATCTACCTCCTGAAATCTGTTTCCTGCAATTCTGCCTTGTTTTCAAATCCTCTTCGTTGCCTTCCCTCAATATTTTTGTGGGCGAGAGTTATCATTTATAACTCTGCAGGTTTGTGATTTGCAGGGCCCCTGAGCTCCATTTTTCAACTCGCTTTTTTGGGAGCTGGCCGCAAAAGCGTAGGATTGCTTCAGGACCTATTCTGGTTCCGGGCGGCAGGCTGAGCCTGTGTATAATTCTTCTTCCTGATGGGAAAATAGAGTGACCTGTGCCTGTCCCAACACCTAGAGCTAGTCGCTCATTGGTTCCCCCTCTTCCCGTTCATCCTCAGGACAAATTGAAACCTGTACGGAACAGGAGGTTAAAGTGCTGATTCTCCAAGGAGGGAGATTGCTATTAAAGTGGCTGGAATGGCGAACCCGAGCACAAGGAGATGAGAAATGAGGTGCATTTTAGAAACCTTTCCCGATCACACGGTGTACCATCTTCTGGGTTTCTCATGCATGTTTTCGATGTAGGAAGATGCCCTTGAACCTGGAGATTTGGGACCCATGGGATGGGTACCACGCAGTATTACTTTAAAGGGTCTGCATTTGCTCACCCAACCTCACCAAACCTCTCAGCCCCAAGAGTGTCCACCCTTATGTCTCAATCAGCTGTGGGTCTAGATATGGTCAATCCAGGTGGCATCACAGCCCCTGAACGAATTTTGTAAGAATTTCTCTCTCTTTCACTGTCTTTGTTTCACGGGTTTTTAAAAGTAATTGATTTTCCTAATGGGGTTTAGCTGCTTTTCACTGCTGTGTTTATGCCGCTTTACTCCCACTTGACTCACTTACGGAGAGATATCAATACATAGGTTTGAAGATTCTTACTAGTCAGATCTATTCTTGGGCGGTGAATAGGGGGTGTTGGATCCAGTTCACTGAGCAAGGAGTAGGTCTTGTCTATTACATATTGGGTTTATGGAACGGTATCTGAGCTAATTTGAAACCCTTGTTTTAGGCATCACCCCACCTCACCTTTCCCGTTAGGCAGCCATAGTGTGTTTTCTAAATGTGTGACTCTGTTCTGTTTTGTAATTCAGTTCAAGTGTAGCGGTTTTTACATTCCCTCTATAAGTGATATCTTCTGATTAGTGTCTTTTTCTGTGTGGCTTATTTCACTTAGAACCGTCGTACCTGAATCCACTCATCATGCTGCTACTAGCCTTATGACGTTGATTTCATGGCTGAGTGATATTCCATTGTACCTAAGGACCACAACTTCTTTATCCATTTTTCTCTTTCCTGGGATATTTAAGGTGGAATGAAGTGGAGGTTCTTGTCAACAGAGCAACCCTAAACTTTGGAGTGCCTGTGCCTTGCTGATTTTTAGTTTTCCCAAATTAGACGCCCATGTGTGGAAGTGCCCTATGCTCTCTAACCCGAGTTTTTTAGATATTTCAGGACACACTGTACACTTCTCCAGAGTGGCTGTTGGCAATTTACATCCCGCCCATCAGCGTAGCAAGGCTCCCATTTCTCCATGGCCTCTCCTGCATTTCTGGTTTTGACACTTTATTCAGCATGGCCCTTTTGACCGATGGGAAGCGAGACTTCTTTGTAGCGCTGATTTGCCTTTCCAGGTTGCTTGGTTGGCCAAACAGGGCGTATGCGTTTTTTCCTGAATATATTCAGGAAAAAACGCATACGCCCTTTTTGGCCAAGGGCATCATTGTCGAGGTTTTGCCGCTTTTCCTGTGCTTTAAAGGCGATTCGAATCTACCTCCTGAAATCTGTTTCCTGCAATTCTGCCTTGCTTTCAAATCCTCTTCGTTGCCTTCCCTCAATATTTTTGTGGGCGAGAGTTATCATTTATAACTCTGCAGGTTTGTGATTTGCAGTGCCCCTGAGCTCCATTTTTCAACTCGCTTTTTTGGGAGCTGGCCGCAAAACCGTAGGATTGCTTCAGGCCCTATTCCGGTTCCGGGCGGCAGGCTGATCCTGTGGTTAATTCTTCTTCCTGATGGGAAAATAGAGTGACCTGTGCCTTTCCCAACACCTAGAGCTAGTCGCTCATTGGTTCCCCCTCTTCCCGTTCATCCTCAGGACAAATTGCAACCTGTACGGAACAGGAGGTTAAACGTGCTGATTCTCCAAGGAGGGAGATTGCTAGTAAAGCGGCTGGAATGGCGAACCCGAGCACAAGGAGATGCGAAATGATGTGCGTTTTAGAAACCTTTCCCGATCACACGGTGTACCATCTTCTGGGGTTCTCATGCATGTTTTCGATGTAGGAAGGTGCCCTTCAACCTGGAGATTTGGGACCCATCAGACGGGTACCACGCAGTATTACTTTAAAGGGTCTGTGTTTGCACACCCAACCTCACCAAACCTCTCAGCCCCAAGAGTGTCCACCCTTATGTCTCAATCAGCTGTGGGTCTAGATATGGTCAATCCAGGTGGCATCACAGCCCCTGAACGAATTTTGTAAGAATTTCTCTCTCTTTCACTGTCTCTGTTTCACGGGTTTTTAAAAGTAATTGATTTTCCTAATGGGGTTTAGCTGCTTTTCACTGCTGTGTTTATGCCGCTTTACTCCCACTTGACTCACTTACGGAGAGATATCAATACATAGGTTTGAAGATTCTTACTAGTCAGATCTATTCTTGGGCGGTGAATAGGGGGTGTTGAGTCCAGTTCACTGAGCAAGCAGTAGGTCTTGTCTATTACATATTGGATTTATGGAACGGTATCTGAGCTAATTTGAAACCCTTGTTTTATGCATCACCCCACCTCACCTTTCCCGTTAGGCAGCCATAGTGTGTTTTCTAAATGTGTGACTCTGTTCTGTTTTGTAATTCAGTTCAAGTGTAGCGGTTTTTACATTCCCTCTATAAGTGATATCTTATGATTAGTGTCTTTTTCTGTGTGACTTATTTCACTTAGAACCGTCGTACCTGAATCCACTCATCATGCTGCTACTAGCCTTATGACGTTGATTTCATGGCTGAGTGATATTCCATTGTACCTAAGGACCACAAATTCTTTATCCATTTTTCTCTTTCCTGGGATATTTAAGGTGGAATGAAGTGGAGGTTCTTGTCAACAGAGCAACCCTAAACTTTGGAGTGCCTGTGCCTTGCTGATTTTTAGTTTTCCCAAATTAGACGCCCATGAGTGGAAGTGCCCTATGCTCTCTAAGCCGAGTTTTTTAGATGTTTCAGGACACACCGTACACTTCTCCAGAGTGGCTGTTGGCAATTTACATCCCGCCCATCAGCGTAGCAAGGCTCCCATTTCTCCATGGCCTCTCCTGCATTTCTGGTTTTGACACTTTATTCAGCATGGCCCTTTTGACCGATGGGAAGCGAGACTTCTTTGTAGCGCTGATTTGCCTTTCCAGGTTGCTTGGTTGGCCAAAAAGGGCGTATGCGTTTTTTCCTGAATATATTCAGGAAAAAACGCATACGCCCTTTTTGGCCAAGGGCATCATTGTCGAGGTTTTGCCGCTTTTCCTGTGCTTTAAAGGCGATTCGAATCTACCTCCTGAAATCTGTTTCCTGCAATTCTGCCTTGCTTTCAAATCCTCTTCGTTGCCTTCCCTCAATATTTTTGTGGGCGAGAGTTATCATTTGTAACTCTGCAGGTTTGTGATTTGCAGTGCCCCTGAGCTCCATTTTTCAACTCGCTTTTTTGGGAGCTGGCTGCAAAAGCGTAGGATTGCTTCAGGCCCTATTCTGGTTCCGGGCGGCAGGCTGAGCCTGTGGATAATTCTTCTTCCTGATGGGAAAATAGAGTGACCTGTGCCTTTCCCAACACCTAGAGCTAGTCGCTCATTGGTTCCCCCTCTTGCCGTTCATCCTCAGGACAAATTGCAACCTGTACGTAACAGGAGGTTAAAGTGCTGATTCTCCAAGGAGGGAGATTGCTAGTAAAGCGGCTGGAATGTCGACGCCGAGCACAAGGAGATGAGAACTAAGGTGCGTTTTAGAAACCTTTCCCGATCACACGGTGTACCATCTTCTGGGTTTCTCATGCATGTTTTCGATGTAGGAAGATGCCCTTGAACCTGGAGATTTGGGACCCATCAGACGGGTACCACGCAGTATTACTTTAAAGGGTCTGCGTTTGCTCACCCAACCTCACCAAACCTCTGAGCCCCAAGAGTGTCCACCCTTATGTCTCAATCAGCTGTGGGTCTAGATATGGTCAATCCAGGTGGCATCACAGCCCCTGAACGAATTTTGTAAGAATTTCTCTCTCTTTCACTGTCTTTGTTTCACGGGTTTTTAAAAGTAATTGATTTTCCTAATGGGGTTTAGCTGCTTTTCACTGCTGTGTTTATGCCGCTTTACTCCCACTTGACTCACTTACGGAGAGATATCAATACATAGGTTTGAAGATTCTTACTAGTCAGATCTATTCTTGGGCGGTGAATAGGGGGTGTTGAGTCCAGTTCACTGAGCAAGCAGTAGGTCCTGTCTATTACATATTGGGTTTATGGAACGGTATCTGAGCTAATTTGAAACCCTTGTTTTATGCATCACCCCACCTCGCCTTTCCCGTTAGGCAGCCATAGTGTGTTTTCTAAATGTGTGACTCTGTTCTGTTTTGTAATTCAGTTCAAGTGTAGCGGTTTTTACATTCCCTCTATAAGTGATATCTTCTGATTAGTGTCTTTTTCTGTGTGACTTATTTCACTTAGAACCGTCGTACCTGAATCCACTCATCATGCTGCTACTAGCCTTATGACGTTGATTTCATGGCTGAGTGATATTCCATTGTACCTAAGGACCACAACTTCTTTATCCATTTTTCTCTTTCCTGGGATATTTAAGGTGGAATGAAGTGGAGGTTCTTGTCAACAGAGCAACCCTAAACTTTGGAGTGCCTGTGCCTTGCTGATTTTTAGTTTTCCCAAATTAGACGCCCATGAGTGGAAGTGCCCTATGCTCTCTAAGCCGAGTTTTTTAGATGTTTCAGGACACACCGTACACTTCTCCAGAGTGGCTGTTGGCAATTTACATCCCGCCCATCAGCGTAGCAAGGCTCCCATTTCTCCATGGCCTCTCCTGCATTTCTGGTATTGACACTTTATTCAGCATGGCCCTTTTGACCGATGGGAAGCGAGACTTCTTTGTAGCGCTGATTTGCCTTTCCAGGTTGCTTGGTTGGCCAAAAAGGGCGTATGCGTTTTTTCCTGAATATATTCAGGAAAAAACGCATACGCCCTTTTTGGCCTAGGGCATCACTGTCGAGGTTTTGCCGCTTTTCCTGTGCTTTACAGGCGATTCGAATCTACATCCTGAAATCTGTTTCCTGCAATTCTGCCTTGCTTTCAAATCCTCTTCGTTGCCTTCCCTCAATATTTTTGTGGGCGAGAGTTATCATTTATAACTCAGCAGGTTTGTGATTTGCAGGGCCCCTGAGCTCCATTTTTCAACTCGCTTTTTTGGGAGCTGGCCGCAAAAGCGTAGGATTGCTTCAGGACCTATTCTGGTTCCGGGCGGCAGGCTGAGCCGGTGGTTAATTCTTCTTCCTGATGGGAAAATAGAGTGACCTGTGACTGTCCCACCACCTAGAGCTAGTCGCTCATTGGTTCCCCCTCTTCCCGTTCATCCTCAGGACAAATTGCAACCTGTACGGAACAGGAGGTTAAACGTGCTGATTCTCCAAGGAGGGAGATTGCTATTAAAGTGGCTGGAATGGCGAACCCGAGCACAAGGAGATGAGAAATGAGGTGCGTTTTAGAAACCTTTCCCGATCACACGGTGTACCATCTTCTGGGTTTCTCATGCATGTTTTCGATGTAGGAAGATGCCCTTGAACCTGGAGATTTGGGACCCATGGGATGGGTACCACGCAGTATTACTTTAAAGGGTCTGCGTTTGCTCACCCAACCTCACCAAACTTCTCAGCCCCAAGAGTGTCCACCCTTATGTCTCAATCAGCTGTGGGTCTAGATATGGTCAATCCAGGTGGCATCACAGCCCCTGAACGAATTTTGTAAGAATTTCTCTCTCTTTCACTGTCTTTGTTTCACGGGTTTTTAAAAGTAATTGATTTTCCTAATGGGGTTTAGCTGCTTTTCACTGCTGTGTTTATGCCGCTTTACTCCCACTTGACTCACTTACAGAGAGATATCAATACATAGGTTTGAAGATTCTTACTAGTCAGATCTATTCTTGGGCGGTGAATAGGGGGTGTTGAGTCCAGTTCACTGAGCAAGGAGTAGGTCTTGTCTATTACATATTGGGTTTATGGAATGGTATCTGAGCTAATTTGAAACCCTTGTTTTAGGCATCACCCCACCTCACCTTTCCCGTTAGGCAGCCATAGTGTGTTTTCTAAATGTGTGACTCTGTTCTGTTTTGTAATTCAGTTCAAGTGTAGCGGTTTTTACTTTCCCTCTATAAGTGATATGTTATGATTAGTGTCTTTTTCTGTGTGACTTATTTCACTTAGAACCGTCGTACCTGAATCCACTCATCATGCTGCTACTAGCCTTATGACGTTGATTTCATGGCTGAGTGATATTCCATTGTACCTAAGGACCACAACTTCTTTATCCATTTTTCTCTTTCCTGGGATATTTAAGGTGGAATGAAGTGGAGGTTCTTGTCAACAGAGCAACCCTAAACTTTGGAGTGCCTGTGCCTTGCTGATTTTTAGTTTTCCCAAATTAGACGCCCATGAGTGGAAGTGCCCTATGCTCTCTAAGCCGAGTTTTTTAGATGTTTCAGGACACACCGTACACTTCTCCAGAGTGGCTGTTGGCAATTTACATCCCGCCCATCAGCGTAGCAAGGCTCCCATTTCTCCATGTCCTCTCCTGCATTTCTGGTTTTGACACTTTATTCAGCATGGCCCTTTTGACCGATGGGAAGCGAGACTTCTTTGTAGCGCTGATTTGCCTTTCCAGGTTGCTTGGTTGGCCAAAAAGGGCGTATGCGTTTTTTCCTGAATATATTCAGGAAAAAACGCATACGCCCTTTTTGGCCAAGGGCATCACTGTCGAGGTTTTGCCGCTTTTCCTGTGCTTTACAGGCGATTCGAATCTACCTCCTGAAATCTGTTTCCTGCAATTCTGCCTTGCTTTCAAATCCTCTTCGTTGCTTTCGCTCAATATTTTTGTGGGCGAGAGTTATCATTTATAACTCAGCAGGTTTCTGATTTGCAGTGCCCCTGAGCTCCATTTTTCAACTCGCTTTTTTGGGAGCTGGCCTCAAAAGCGTAGGATTGCTTCAGGCCCTTTTCTGGTGCCGGGCGGCAGGCAGAGCCTGTGGTTAATTCTTCTTCCTGATGGGAAAATAGAGTGACCTGTGCCTTTCCCAACACCTAGAGCTAGTCGCTCATTGGTTCCCCCTCTTGCCGTTCATCCTCAGGACAAATTGCAACCTGTACGGAACAGGAGGTTAAAGTGCTGATTCTCCAAGGAGGGACATTGCTAGTAAAGCGGCTGGAATGGCGACCCCGAGGACAAGGAGATGAGAAATAAGGTGCGTTTTAGAAACCTTTCCCGATCACACGGTGTACCATCTTCTGGGTTTCTCATGCATGTTTTCGATGTAGGAAGATGCCCTTGAACCTGGAGATTTGGGACCCATCAGACGGGTACCACGCAATATTACTTTAAAGGGTCTGCGTTTGCTCACCCAACCTCACCAAACCTCTCAGCCCCAAGAGTGTCCACGCTTATGTCTCAATCAGCTGTGGGTCTAGATATGGTCAATCCAGGTGGCATCACCTCCCCTGAACGAATTTTGTAAGAATTTCTCTCTCTTTCACTGTCTTTGTTTCACGGGTTTTTAAAAGTAATTGATTTTCCTAGTGGGGTTTAGCTGCTTTTCACTGCTGTGTTTATGCCGCTTTACACCCACTTGACTCACTTCCAGAGAGATATCAATACATAGGTTTGAAGATTTTTACTAGTCAGATCTATTCTTGGGCGGTGAATAGGGGGTGTTGAGTCCAGTTCACTGAGCAAGCAGTAGGTCTTGTCTATTACATATTGGGTTTATGGAACGGTATCTGAGCTAATTTGAAACCCTTGTTTTATGCATCACCCCACCTCGCCTTTCACGTTAGGCAGCCATAGTGTGTTTTCTAAATGTGTGATTCTGTTCTGTTTTGTAATTCAGTTCAAGTGTAGCGGTTTTTACTTTCCCTCTATAAGTGATATCTTATGATTAGTGTCTTTTTCTGTGTGACTTACTTCACTTACAACCGTCGTACCTGAATCCACTCATTGTGCTGCTACTAGCCTTATGACGTTGATTTCATGGCTGAGTGATATTCCATTGTACCTAAGGACCACAACTTCTTTATCCATTTTTCTCTTTCCTGGGATATTTAAGGTGGAATGAAGTGGAGGTTCTTGTCAACAGAGCAACCCTAAACTTTGGAGTGCCTGTGCCTTGCTGATTTTTAGTTTTCCCAAATTAGACGCCCATGAGTGGAAGTGCCCTATGCTGTCTAAGCCGAGTTTTTTAGATGTTTCAGGACACACCGTACCCTTCTCCAGAGTGGCTGTCGGCAATTTACATCCCGCCCATCAGCGTAGCAAGGCTCCCATTTCTCCATGGCCTCTCCTGCATTTCTGGTTTTGACACTTTATTCAGCATGGCCCTTTTGACCGATGGGAAGCGAGACTTCTTTGTAGCGCTGATTTGCCTTTCCAGGTTGCTTGGTTGGCCAAAAAGGGCGTATGCGTTTTTTCCTGAATATATTCAGGAAAAAACGCATACGCCCTTTTTGGTCAAGGGCATCATTGTCGAGGTTTTGCCGCTTTTCCTGTGCTCTACAGGCGATTCGAATCTACCTCCTGAAATCTGTTTCCTGCAATTCTGCCTTGCTTTCAAATCCTCTTCGTTGCCTTCCCTCAATATTTTTGTGGGCGAGAGTTATCATTTCTAACTCAGCAGGTTTGTGATTTGCAGTGCCCCTGAGCTCCATTTTTCAACTCGCTTTTTTGGGAGCTGGCCTCAAAAGTGTAGGATTGCTTCAGGCCCTTTTCTGGTTCCGGGCGGCAGGCAGAGCCTGTGGTTAATTCTTCTTCCTGATGGGAAAATAGAGTGACCTGTGCCTTTCCCAACACCTAGAGCTAGTCGCTCATTGGTTCCCCCTCTTGCCGTTCATCCTCAGGACAAATTGCAACCTGTACGGAACAGGAGGTTAAAGTGCTGATTCTCCAAGGAGGGACATTGCTAGTAAAGCGGCTGGAATGGCGACCCCGAGGACAAGGAGATGAGAAATAAGGTGCGTTTTAGAAACCTTTCCCGATCACACGGTGTACCATCTTCTGGGTTTCTCATGCATGTTTTCGATGTAGGAAGATGCCCTTGAACCTGGAGATTTGGGACCCATCAGACGGGTACCACGCAATATTACTTTAAAGGGTCTGCGTTTGCTCACCCAACCTCACCAAACCTCTCAGCCCCAAGAGTGTCCACCCTTATGTCTCAATCAGCTGTGGGTCTAGATATGGTCAATCCAGGTGGCATCACCTCCCCTGAACGAATTTTGTAAGAATTTCTCTCTCTTTCACTGTCTTTGTTTCACGGGTTTTTAAAAGTAATTGATTTTCCTAATGGGGTTTAGCTGCTTTTCACTGCTGTGTTTATGCCGCTTTACACCCACTTGACTCACTTCCAGAGAGATATCAATACATAGGTTTGAAGATTTTTACTAGTCAGATCTATTCTTGGGCGGTGAATAGGGGGTGTTGAGTCCAGTTCACTTAGCAAGCAGTAGGTCTTGTCTATTACATATTGGGTTTATGGAACGGTATCTGAGCTAATTTGAAACCCTTGTTTTATGCATCACCCCACCTCGCCTTTCCCGTTAGGCAGCCATAGTGTGTTTTCTAAATGTGTGATTCTGTTCTGTTTTGTAATTCAGTTCAAGTGTAGCGGTTTTTACTTTCCCTCTATAAGTGATATCTTATGATTAGTGTCTTTTTCTGTGTGACTTACTTCACTTACAACCGTCGTACCTGAATCCACTCATTGTGCTTCTACTAGCCTTATGACGTTGATTTCATGGCTGAGTGATATTCCATTGTACCTAAGGACCACAACTTCTTTATCCATTTTTCTCTTTCCTGGGATATTTAAGGTGGAATGAAGTGGAGGTTTTTGTCAACAGAGCAACCCTAAACTTTGGAGTGCCTGTGCCTTGCTGATTTTTAGTTTTCCCAAATTAGACGCCCATGAGTGGAAGTGCCCTATGCTGTCTAAGCCGAGTTTTTTAGATGTTTCAGGACACACCGTACACTTCTCCAGAGTGGCTGTTGGCAATTTACATCCCGCCCATCAGCGTAGCAAGGCTCCCATTTCTCCATGGCCTCTCCTGCATTTCTGGTTTTGACACTTTATTCAGCATGGCCCTTTTGACCGATGGGAAGCGAGACTTCTTTGTAGCGCTGATTTGCCTTTCCAGGTTGCTTGGTTGGCCAAAAAGGGCGTATGCGTTTTTTCCTGAATATATTCAGGAAAAAACGCATACGCCCTTTTTGGCCAAGGGCATCATTGTCGAGGTTTTGCCGCTTTTCCTGTGCTTTAAAGGCGATTCGAATCTACCTCCTGAAATCTGTTTCCTGCAATTCTGCCTTGCTTTCAAATCCTCTTCGTTGCCTTCCCTCAATATTTTTGTGGGCGAGAGTTATCATTTCTAACTCTGCAGGTTTGTGATTTGCAGTGCCCCTGAGCTCCATTTTTCAACTCGCTTTTTTGGGAGCTGGCCGCAAAAGCGTAAGATTGCTTCAGGGCCTATTGTGGTTCCGGGCGGCAGGCTGAGCCTGTGGTTAATTCTTCTTCCTGATGGGAAAATAGAGTGACCTGTGCCTTTCCCAACACTTAGAGCTAGTCGCTCATTGGTTCCCCCTCTTCCCGTTCATCCTCAGGACAAATTGCAACCTGTACGGAACAGGAGGTTAAACGTGCTGATTCTCCAAGGAGGGAGATTGCTAGTAAAGCGGCTGGAATGGCGAACCCGAGCACAAGGAGATGAGAAATGAGGTGCGTTTTAGAAACCTTTCCCGATCACACGGTGTACCATCTTCTGGGCTTCTCATGCATGTTTTCGATGTAGGAAGATGCCCTTGAACCTGGAGATTTGGGACCCATGGGATGAGTACCACGCAGTATTACTTTAAAGGGTCTGCGTTTGCTCACCCAACCTCACCAAACCTCTCAGCCCCAAGAGTGTCCACCCTTATGTCTCAATCAGCTGTGGGTCTAGATATGGTCAATCCAGGTGGCATCACAGCCCCTGAACGAATTTTGTAAGAATTTCTCTCTCTTTCACTGTCTTTGTTTCACGGGTTTTTAAAAGTAATTGATTTTCCTAATGGGGTTTAGCTGCTTTTCACTACTGTGTTTATGCCGCTTTACTCCCACTTGACTCACTTACGGAGAGATATCAATACATAGGTTTGAAGATTCTTACTAGTCAGATCTATTCTTGGGCGGTGAATAGGGGGTGTTGAGTCCAGTTCACTGAGCAAGGAGTAGGTCTTGTCTATTACATATTGGGTTTATGGAACGGTATCTGAGCTAATTTGAAACCCTTGTTTTAGGCATCACCCCACCTCACCTTTCCCGTTAGGCAGCCATAGTGTGTTTTCTAAATGTGTGACTCTGTTCTGTTTTGTAATTCAGTTCAAGTGTAGCGGTTTTTACTTTCCCTCTATAAGTGATATCTTATGATTAGTGTCTTTTTCTGTGTGACTTATTTCACTTAGAACCGTCGTACCTGAATCCACTCATCATGCTGCTACTAGCCTTATGATGTTGATTTCATGGCTGAGTGATATTCCATTGTACCTAAGGACCACAACTTCTTTATCCATTTTTCTCTTTCCTGGGATATTTAAGGTGGAATGAAGTGGAGGTTCTTGTCAACAGAGCAACCCTAAACTTTGGAGTGCCTGTGCCTTGCTGATTTTTAGTTTTCCCAAATTAGACGCCCATGAGTGGAAGTGCCCTATGCTGTCTAAGCCGAGTTTTTTAGATGTTTCAGGACACACCGTACACTTCTCCAGAGTGGCTGTTGGCAATTTACATCCCGCCCATCAGCGTAGCAAGGCTCCCATTTCTCCATGGCCTCTCCTGCACTTCTGGTTTTGACACTTTATTCAGCATGGCCCTTTTGACCGATGGGAAGCGAGACTTCTTTTTAGCGCTGATTTCCCTTTCCAGGTTGCTTGGTTGGCCAAAAAGGGCGTATGCGTTTTTTCCTGAATATATTCAGGAAAAAACGCATACGCCCTTTTTGGCCAAGGGCATCACTGTCGAGGTTTTGCTGCTTTTCCTGTGCTTTACAGGCGATTCAAATCTACCTCCTGAAATCTGTTTCCTGCAATTCTGCCTTGCTTTCAAATCCTCTTCGTTGCTTTCCCTCAATATTTTAGTGGGCGAGAGTTATCATTTCTAACTCTGCAGGTTTGTGATTTGCAGTGCCCCTGAGCTCCATTTTTCAACTCGCTTTTTTGGGAGCTGGCCTCAAAAGCGTAGGATTGCTTCAGGCCCTTTTCTGGTGCCGGGCGGCAGGCAGAGCCTGTGGTTAATTCTTCTTCCTGATGGGAAAATAGAGTGACCTGTGCCTTTCCCAACACCTAGAGCTAGTCGCTCATTGGTTCCCCCTCTTGCCGTTCATCCTCAGGACAAATTGCAACCTGTACGGAACAGGAGGTTAAAGTGCTGATTCTCCAAGGAGGGACATTGCTAGTAAAGCGGCTGGAATGGCGACCCCGAGGACAAGGAGATGAGAAATAAGGTGCGTTTTAGAAACCTTTCCCGATCACACGGTGTACCATCTTCTGGGTTTCTCATGCATGTTTTCGATGTAGGAAGATGCCCTTGAACCTGGAGATTTGGGACCCATCAGACGGGTACCACGCAATATTACTTTAAAGGGTCTGCGTTTGCTCACCCAACCTCACCAAACCTCTCAGCCCCAAGAGTGTCCACGCTTATGTCTCAATCAGCTGTGGGTCTAGATATGGTCAATCCAGGTGGCATCACCTCCCCTGAACGAATTTTGTAAGAATTTCTCTCTCTTTCACTGTCTTTGTTTCACGGGTTTTTAAATGTAATTGATTTTCCTAATGGGGTTTAGCTGCTTTTCACTGCTGTGTTTATGCCGCTTTACACCCACTTGACTCACTTCCAGAGAGATATCAATACATAGGTTTGAAGATTTTTACTAGTCAGATCTATTCTTGGGCGGTGAATAGGGGGTGTTGAGTCCAGTTCACTGAGCAAGCAGTAGGTCTTGTCTATTACATATTGGGTTTATGGAACGGTATCTGAGCTAATTTGAAACCCTTGTTTTATGCATCACCCCACCTCGCCTTTCCCGTTAGGCAGCCATAGTGTGTTTTCTAAATGTGTGATTCTGTTCTGTTTTGTAATTCAGTTCAAGTGTAGCGGTTTTTACTTTCCCTCTATAAGTGATATCTTATGATTAGTGTCTTTTTCTGTGTGACTTACTTCACTTACAACCGTCGTACCTGAATCCACTCATTGTGCTGCTACTAGCCTTATGACGTTGATTTCATGGCTGAGTGATATTCCATTGTACCTAAGGACCACAACTTCTTTATCCATTTTTCTCTTTCCTGGGATATTTAAGGTGGAATGAAGTGGAGGTTTTTGTCAACAGAGCAACCCTAAACTTTGGAGTGCCTGTGCCTTGCTGATTTTTAGTTTTCCCAAATTAGACGCCCATGAGTGGAAGTGCCCTATGCTGTCTAAGCCGAGTTTTTTAGATGTTTCAGGACACACCGTACACTTCTCCAGAGTGGCTGTTGGCAATTTACATCCCGCCCATCAGCGTAGCAAGGCTCCCATTTCTCCATGGCCTCTCCTGCATTTCTGGTTTTGACACTTTATTCAGCATGGCCCTTTTGACCGATGGGAAGCGAGACTTCTTTGTAGCGCTGATTTGCCTTTCCAGGTTGCTTGGTTGGCCAAAAAGGGCGTATGCGTTTTTTCCTGAATATATTCAGGAAAAAACGCATACGCCCTTTTTGGCCAAGGGCATCATTGTCGAGGTTTTGCCGCTTTTCCTGTGCTTTAAAGGCGATTCGAATCTACCTCCTGAAATCTGTTTCCTGCAATTCTGCCTTGCTTTCAAATCCTCTTCGTTGCCTTCCCTCAATATTTTTGTGGGCGAGAGTTATCATTTCTAACTCTGCAGGTTTGTGATTTGCAGGGCCCCTGAGCTCCATTTTTCAACTCGCTTTTTTGGGAGCTGGCCGCAAATGCGTAGGATTGCTTCAGGACCTATTCTGGTTCCGGGCGGCAGGCTGAGCCGGTGGTTAATTCTTCTTCCTGATGGGAAAATAGAGTGACCTGTGACTGTCCCACCACCTAGAGCTAGTCGCTCATTGGTTCCCCCTCTTCCCGTTCATCCTCAGGACAAATTGCAACCTGTACGGAACAGGAGGTTAAACGTGCTGATTCTCCAAGGAGGGAGATTGCTATTAAAGTGGCTGGAATGGCGAACCCGAGCACAAGGAGATGAGAAATGAGGTGCGTTTTAGAAACCTTTCCCGATCACACGGTGTACCATCTTCTGGGTTTCTCATGCATGTTTTCGATGTAGGAAGATGCCCTTGAACCTGGAGATTTGGGACCCATGGGTTGGGTACCACGCAGTATTACTTTAAAGGGTCTGCGTTTGCTCACCCAACCTCACCAAACTTCTCAGCCCCAAGAGTGTCCACCCTTATGTCTCAATCAGCTGTGGGTCTAGATATGGTCAATCCAGGTGGCATCACAGCCCCTGAACGAATTTTGTAAGAATTTCTCTCTCTTTCACTGTCTTTGTTTCACGGGTTTTTAAAAGTAATTGATTTTCCTAATGGGGTTTAGCTGCTTTTCACTGCTGTGTTTATGCCGCTTTACTCCCACTTGACTCACTTACAGAGAGATATCAATACATAGGTTTGAAGATTCTTACTAGTCAGATCTATTCTTGGGCGGTGAATAGGGGGTGTTGAGTCCAGTTCACTGAGCAAGGAGTAGGTCTTGTCTATTACATATTGGGTTTATGGAACGGTATCTGAGCTAATTTGAAACCCTTGTTTTAGGCATCACCCCACCTCACCTTTCCCGTTAGGCAGCCATAGTGTGTTTTCTAAATGTGTGACTCTGTTCTGTTTTGTAATTCAGTTCAAGTGTAGCGGTTTTTACTTTCCCTCTATAAGTGATATGTTATGATTAGTGTCTTTTTCTGTGTGACTTATTTCACTTAGAACCGTCGTACCTGAATCCACTCATCATGCTGCTACTAGCCTTATGACGTTGATTTCATGGCTGAGTGATATTCCATTGTACCTAAGGACCACAACTTCTTTATCCATTTTTCTCTTTCCTGGGATATTTAAGGTGGAATGAAGTGGAGGTTCTTGTCAACAGAGCAACCCTAAACTTTGGAGTGCCTGTGCC
Source organism: Eschrichtius robustus (assembly GCF_028021215.1). Lineage (NCBI taxonomy): Eukaryota > Metazoa > Chordata > Mammalia > Artiodactyla > Eschrichtiidae > Eschrichtius > Eschrichtius robustus. The sequence continues at coordinate 109,262,977 of NC_090828.1, forward strand.
TTGCTGATTTTTAGTTTTCCCAAATTAGACGCCCATGAGTGGAAGTGCCCTATGCTCTCTAAGCCGAGTTTTTTAGATGTTTCAGGACACACCGTACACTTCTCCAGAGTGGCTGTTGGCAATTTACATCCCGCCCATCAGCGTAGCAAGGCTCCCATTTCTCCATGTCCTCTCCTGCATTTCTGGTTTTGACACTTTATTCAGCATGGCCCTTTTGACCGATGGGAAGCGAGACTTCTTTGTAGCGCTGATTTGCCTTTCCAGGTTGCTTGGTTGGCCAAAAAGGGCGTATGCGTTTTTTCCTGAATATATTCAGGAAAAAACGCATACGCCCTTTTTGGCCTAGGGCATCACTGTCAGGTTTTGCCGCTTTTCCTGTGCTTTACAGGCGATTCGAATCTACCTCCTGAAATCTGTTTCCTGCAATTCTGCCTTGCTTTCAAATCCTCTTCGTTGCTTTCGCTCAATATTTTTGTGGGCGAGAGTTATCATTTATAACTCAGCAGGTTTGTGATTTGCAGTGCCCCTGAGCTCCATTTTTCAACTCGCTTTTTTGGGAGCTGGCCTCAAAAGCGTAGGATTGCTTCAGGCCCTTTTCTGGTTCCGGGCGGCAGGCAGAGCCTGTGGTTAATTCTTCTTCCTGATGGGAAAATAGAGTGACCTGTGCCTTTCCCAACACCTAGAGCTAGTCGCTCATTGGTTCCCCCTCTTCCCGTTCATCCTCAGGACAAATTGCAACCTGTACGGAACAGGAGGTTAAACGTGCTGATTCTCCAAGGAGGGAGATTGCTATTAAAGTGGCTGGAATGGCGAACCCGAGCCCAAGGAGATGAGAAATGAGGTGCGTTTTAGAAACCTTTCCCGATCACACGGTGTACCATCTTCTGGGTTTCTCATGCATGTTTTCGATGTAGGAAGATGCCCTTGAACCTGGAGATTTGGGACCCATGGGATGGGTACCACGCAGTATTACTTTAAAGGGTCTGCGTTTGCTCACCCAACCTCACCAAACCTCTCAGCCCCAAGAGTGTCCACCCTTATGTCTCAATCAGCTGTGGGTCTAGATATGGTCAATCCAGGTGGCATCACAGCCCGTGAACGAATTTTGTAAGAATTTCTCTCTCTTTCACTGTCTTTGTTTCACGGGTTTTTTAAAGTAATTGATTTTCCTAATGGGGTTTAGCTGCTTTTCACTGCTGTGTTTATGCCGCTTTACTCCCACTTGACTCACTTACGGCGAGATATCAATACATAGGTTTGAAGATTCTTACTAGTCAGATCTATTCTTGGGCGGTGAATAGGGGGTGTTGAGTCCAGTTCACTGAGCAAGCAGTAGGTCTTGTCTATTACATATTGGGTTTATGGAACGGTATCTGAGCTAATTTGAAACCCTTGTTTTATGCATCACCCCACCTCGCCTTTCACGTTAGGCAGCCATAGTGTGTTTTCTAAATGTGTGATTCTGTTCTGTTTTGTAATTCAGTTCAAGTGTAGCGGTTTTTACTTTCCCTCTATAAGTGATATCTTATGATTACAGTCTTTTTCTGTGTGACTTACTTCACTTACAACCGTCGTACCTGAATCCACTCATTGTGCTGCTACTAGCCTTATGACGTTGATTTCATGGCTGAGTGATATTCCATTGTACCTAAGGACCACAACTTCTTTATCCATTTTTCTCTTTCCTGGGATATTTAAGGTGGAATGAAGTGGAGGTTTTTGTCAACAGAGCAACCCTAAACTTTGGAGTGCCTGTGCCTTGCTGATTTTTAGTTTTCCCAAATTAGACGCCCATGAGTGGAAGTGCCCTATGCTGTCTAAGCCGAGTTTTTTAGATGTTTCAGGACACACCGTACCCTTCTCCAGAGTGGCTGTCGGCAATTTACATCCCGCCCATCAGCGTAGCAAGGCTCCCATTTCTCCATGGCCTCTCCTGCATTTCTGGTTTTGACACTTTATTCAGCATGGCCCTTTTGACCGATGGGAAGCGAGACTTCTTTGTAGCGCTGATTTGCCTTTCCAGGTTGCTTGGTTGGCCAAAAAGGGCGTATGCGTTTTTTCCTGAATATATTCAGGAAAAAACGCATACGCACTTTTTGGCCAAGGGCATCATTGTCGAGGTTTTGCCGCTTTTCCTGTGCTCTACAGGCGATTCGAATCTACCTCCTGAAATCTGTTTCCTGCAATTCTGCCTTGCTTTCAAATCCTCTTCGTTGCCTTCCCTCAATACTTTTGTGGGCGAGAGTTATCATTTCTAACTCAGCAGGTTTGTGATTTGCAGTGCCCCTGAGCTCCATTTTTCAACTCGCTTTTTTGGGAGCTGGCCTCAAAAGTGTAGGATTGCTTCAGGCCCTTTTCTGGTTCCGGGCGGCAGGCAGAGCCTGTGGTTAATTCTTCTTCCTGATGGGAAAATAGAGTGACCTGTGCCTTTCCCAACACCTAGAGCTAGTCGCTCATTGGTTCCCCCTCTTGCCGTTCATCCTCAGGACAAATTGCAACCTGGACGGAACAGGAGGTTAAAGTGCTGATTCTCCAAGGAGGGACATTGCTAGTAAAGCGGCTGGAATGGCGACCCCGAGGACAAGGAGATGAGAAATAAGGTGCGTTTTAGAAACCTTTCCCGATCACACGGTGTACCATCTTCTGGGTTTCTCATGCATGTTTTCGATGTAGGAAGATGCCCTTGAACCTGGAGATTTGGGACCCATCAGACGGGTACCACGCAATATTACCTTAAAGGGTCTGCGTTTGCTCACCCAACCTCACCAAACCTCTCAGCCCCAAGAGTGTCCACGCTTAAGTCTCAATCAGCTGTGGGTCTAGATATGGTCAATCCAGGTGGCATCACCTCCCCTGAACGAATTTTGTAAGAATTTCTCTCTCTTTCACTCTCTTTGTTTCACGGGTTTTTAAAAGTAATTGATTTTCCTAATGGGGTTTAGCTGCTTTTCACTGCTGTGTTTATGCCGCTTTACACCCACTTGACTCACTTCCAGAGAGATATCAATACATAGGTTTGAAGATTTTTACTAGTCAGATCTATTCTTGGGCGGTGAATAGGGGGTGTTGAGTCCAGTTCACTTAGCAAGCAGTAGGTCTTGTCTATTACATATTGGGTTTATGGAACGGTATCTGAGCTAATTTGAAACCCTTGTTTTATGCATCACCCCACCTCGCCTTTCCCGTTAGGCAGCCATAGTGTGTTTTCTAAATGTGTGATTCTGTTCTGTTTTGTAATTCAGTTCAAGTGTAGCGGTTTTTACTTTCCCTCTATAAGTGATATCTTATGATTAGTGTCTTTTTCTGTGTGACTTACTTCACTTACAACCGTCGTACCTGAATCCACTCATTGTGCTTCTACTAGCCTTATGACGTTGATTTCATGGCTGAGTGATATTCCATTGTACCTAAGGACCACAACTTCTTTATCCATTTTTCTCTTTCCTGGGATATTTAAGGTGGAATGAAGTGGAGGTTTTTGTCAACAGAGCAACCCTAAACTTTGGAGTGCCTGTGCCTTGCTGATTTTTAGTTTTCCCAAATTAGATGCCCATGAGTGGAAGTGCCCTATGCTGTCTAAGCCGAGTTTTTTAGATGTTTCAGGACACACCGTACACTTCTCCAGAGTGGCTGTTGGCAATTTACATCCCGCCCATCAGCGTAGCAAGGCTCCCATTTCTCCATGGCCTCTCCTGCATTTCTGGTTTTGACACTTTATTCAGCATGGCCCTTTTGACCGATGGGAAGCGAGACTTCTTTGTAGCGCTGATTTGCCTTTCCAGGTTGCTTGGTTGGCCAAAAAGGGCGTATGCGTTTTTTCCTGAATATATTCAGGAAAAAACGCATACGCCCTTTTTGGCCAAGGGCATCATTGTCGAGGTTTTGCCGCTTTTCCTGTGCTTTAAAGGCGATTCGAATCTACCTCCTGAAATCTGTTTCCTGCAATTCTGCCTTGCTTTCAAATCCTCTTCGTTGCCTTCCCTCAATATTTTTGTGGGCGAGAGTTATCATTTCTAACTCTGCAGGTTTGTGATTTGCAGTGCCCCTGAGCTCCATTTTTCAACTCGCTTTTTTGGGAGCTGGCCGCAAAAGCGTAAGATTGCTTCAGGCCCTATTGTGGTTCCGGGCGGCAGGCTGAGCCTGTGGTTAATTCTTCTTCCTGATGGGAAAATAGAGTGACCTGTGCCTTTCCCAACACTTAGAGCTAGTCGCTCATTGGTTCCCCCTCTTCCCGTTCATCCTCAGGACAAATTGCAACCTGTACGGAACAGGAGGTTAAACGTGCTGATTCTCCAAGGAGGGAGATTGCTAGTAAAGCGGCTGGAATGGCGAACCCGAGCACAAGGAGATGAGAAATGAGGTGCGTTTTAGAAACCTTTCCCGATCACACGGTGTACCATCTTCTGGGCTTCTCATGCATGTTTTCGATGTAGGAAGATGCCCTTGAACCTGGAGATTTGGGACCCATGGGATGAGTACCACGCAGTATTACTTTAAAGGGTCTGCGTTTGCTCACCCAACCTCACCAAACCTCTCAGCCCCAAGAGTGTCCACCCTTATGTCTCAATCAGCTGTGGGTCTAGATATGGTCAATCCAGGTGGCATCACAGCCCCTGAACGAATTTTGTAAGAATTTCTCTCTCTTTCACTGTCTTTGTTTCACGGGTTTTTAAAAGTAATTGATTTTCCTAATGGGGTTTAGCTGCTTTTCACTACTGTGTTTATGCCGCTTTACTCCCACTTGACTCACTTACGGAGAGATATCAATACATAGGTTTGAAGATTCTTACTAGTCAGATCTATTCTTGGGCGGTGAATAGGGGGTGTTGAGTCCAGTTCACTGAGCAAGGAGTAGGTCTTGTCTATTACATATTGGGTTTATGGAACGGTATCTGAGCTAATTTGAAACCCTTGTTTTAGGCATCACCCCACCTCACCTTTCCCGTTAGGCAGCCATAGTGTGTTTTCTAAATGTGTGACTCTGTTCTGTTTTGTAATTCAGTTCAAGTGTAGCGGTTTTTACTTTCCCTCTATAAGTGATATCTTATGATTAGTGTCTTTTTCTGTGTGACTTATTTCACTTAGAACCGTCGTACCTGAATCCACTCATCATGCTGCTACTAGCCTTATGATGTTGATTTCATGGCTGAGTGATATTCCATTGTACCTAAGGACCACAACTTCTTTATCCATTTTTCTCTTTCCTGGGATATTTAAGGTGGAATGAAGTGGAGGTTCTTGTCAACAGAGCAACCCTAAACTTTGGAGTGCCTGTGCCTTGCTGATTTTTAGTTTTCCCAAATTAGACGCCCATGAGTGGAAGTGCCCTATGCTGTCTAAGCCGAGTTTTTTAGATGTTTCAGGACACACCGTACACTTCTCCAGAGTGGCTGTTGGCAATTTACATCCCGCCCATCAGCGTAGCAAGGCTCCCATTTCTCCATGGCCTCTCCTGCACTTCTGGTTTTGACACTTTATTCAGCATGGCCCTTTTGACCGATGGGAAGCGAGACTTCTTTTTAGCGCTGATTTCCCTTTCCAGGTTGCTTGGTTGGCCAAAAAGGGCGTATGCGTTTTTTCCTGAATATATTCAGGAAAAAACGCATACGCCCTTTTTGGCCAAGGGCATCACTGTCGAGGTTTTGCTGCTTTTCCTGTGCTTTACAGGCGATTCAAATCTACCTCCTGAAATCTGTTTCCTGCAATTCTGCCTTGCTTTCAAATCCTCTTCGTTGCTTTCCCTCAATATTTTAGTGGGCGAGAGTTATCATTTCTAACTCTGCAGGTTTGTGATTTGCAGTGCCCCTGAGCTCCATTTTTCAACTCGCTTTTTTGGGAGCTGGCCTCAAAAGCGTAGGATTGCTTCAGGCCCTTTTCTGGTGCCGGGCGGCAGGCAGAGCCTGTGGTTAATTCTTCTTCCTGATGGGAAAATAGAGTGACCTGTGCCTTTCCCAACACCTAGAGCTAGTCGCTCATTGGTTCCCCCTCTTGCCGTTCATCCTCAGGACAAATTGCAACCTCTACGGAACAGGAGGTTAAAGTGCTGATTCTCCAAGGAGGGACATTGCTAGTAAAGCGGCTGGAATGGCGACCCCGAGGACAAGGAGATGAGAAATAAGGTGCGTTTTAGAAACCTTTCCCGATCACACGGTGTACCATCTTCTGGGTTTCTCATGCATGTTTTCGATGTAGGAAGATGCCCTTGAACCTGGAGATTTGGGACCCATCAGACGGGTACCACGCAATATTACTTTAAAGGGTCTGCGTTTGCTCACCCAACCTCACCAAACCTCTCAGCCCCAAGAGTGTCCACGCTTATGTCTCAATCAGCTGTGGGTCTAGATATGGTCAATCCAGGTGGCATCACCTCCCCTGAACGAATTTTGTAAGAATTTCTCTCTCTTTCACTGTCTTTGTTTCACGGGTTTTTAAATATAATTGATTTTCCTAATGGGGTTTAGCTGCTTTTCACTGCTGTGTTTATGCCGCTTTACACCCACTTGACTCACTTCCAGAGAGATATCAATACATAGGTTTGAAGATTTTTACTAGTCAGATCTATTCTTGGGCGGTGAATAGGGGGTGTTGAGTCCAGTTCACTGAGCAAGCAGTAGGTCTTGTCTATTACATATTGGGTTTATGGAACGGTATCTGAGCTAATTTGAAACCCTTGTTTTATGCATCACCCCACCTCGCCTTTCCCGTTAGGCAGCCATAGTGTGTTTTCTAAATGTGTGATTCTGTTCTGTTTTGTAATTCAGTTCAAGTGTAGCGGGTTTTACTTTCCCTCTATAAGTGATATCTTATGATTAGTGTCTTTTTCTGTGTGACTTACTTCACTTACAACCGTCGTACCTGAATCCACTCATTGTGCTGCTACTAGCCTTATGACGTTGATTTCATGGCTGAGTGATATTCCATTGTACCTAAGGACCACAACTTCTTTATCCATTTTTCTCTTTCCTGGGATATTTAAGGTGGAATGAAGTGGAGGTTTTTGTCAACAGAGCAACCCTAAACTTTGGAGTGCCTGTGCCTTGCTGATTTTTAGTTTTCCCAAATTAGACGCCCATGAGTGGAAGTGCCCTATGCTGTCTAAGCCGAGTTTTTTAGATGTTTCAGGACACACCGTACACTTCTCCAGAGTGGCTGTTGGCAATTTACATCCCGCCCATCAGCGTAGCAAGGCTCCCATTTCTCCATGGCCTCTCCTGCATTTCTGGTTTTGACACTTTATTCAGCATGGCCCTTTTGACCGATGGGAAGCGAGACTTCTTTGTAGCGCTGATTTGCCTTTCCAGGTTGCTTGGTTGGCCAAAAAGGGCGTATGCGTTTTTTCCTGAATATATTCAGGAAAAAACGCATACGCCCTTTTTGGCCAAGGGCATCATTGTCGAGGTTTTGCCGCTTTTCCTGTGCTTTAAAGGCGATTCGAATCTACCTCCTGAAATCTGTTTCCTGCAATTCTGCCTTGCTTTCAAATCCTCTTCGTTGCCTTCCCTCAATATTTTTGTGGGCGAGAGTTATCATTTCTAACTCTGCAGGTTTGTGATTTGCAGGGCCCCTGAGCTCCATTTTTCAACTCGCTTTTTTGGGAGCTGGCCGCAAATGCGTAGGATTGCTTCAGGACCTATTCTGGTTCCGGGCGGCAGGCTGAGCCGGTGGTTAATTCTTCTTCCTGATGGGAAAATAGAGTGACCTGTGACTGTCCCACCACCTAGAGCTAGTCGCTCATTGGTTCCCCCTCTTCCCGTTCATCCTCAGGACGAATTGCAACCTGTACGGAACAGGAGGTTAAACGTGCTGATTCTCCAAGGAGGGAGATTGCTATTAAAGTGGCTGGAATGGCGAACCCGAGCACAAGGAGATGAGAAATGAGGTGCGTTTTAGAAACCTTTCCCGATCACACGGTGTACCATCTTCTGGGTTTCTCATGCATGTTTTCGATGTAGGAAGATGCCCTTGAACCTGGAGATTTGGGACCCATGGGATGGGTACCACGCAGTATTACTTTAAAGGGTCTGCGTTTGCTCACCCAACCTCACCAAACTTCTCAGCCCCAAGAGTGTCCACCCTTATGTCTCAATCAGCTGTGGGTCTAGATATGGTCAATCCAGGTGGCATCACAGCCCCTGAACGAATTTTGTAAGAATTTCTCTCTCTTTCACTGTCTTTGTTTCACGGGTTTTTAAAAGTAATTGATTTTCCTAATGGGGTTTAGCTGCTTTTCACTGCTGTGTTTATGCCGCTTTACTCCCACTTGACTCACTTACAGAGAGATATCAATACATAGGTTTGAAGATTCTTACTAGTCAGATCTATTCTTGGGCGGTGAATAGGGGGTGTTGAGTCCAGTTCACTGAGCAAGGAGTAGGTCTTGTCTATTACATATTGGGTTTATGGAACGGTATCTGAGCTAATTTGAAACCCTTGTTTTAGGCATCACCCCACCTCACCTTTCCCGTTAGGCAGCCATAGTGTGTTTTCTAAATGTGTGACTCTGTTCTGTTTTGTAATTCAGTTCAAGTGTAGCGGTTTTTACTTTCCCTCTATAAGTGATATGTTATGATTAGTGTCTTTTTCTGTGTGACTTATTTCACTTAGAACCGTCGTACCTGAATCCACTCATCATGCTGCTACTAGCCTTATGACGTTGATTTCATGGCTGAGTGATATTCCATTGTACCTAAGGACCACAACTTCTTTATCCATTTTTCTCTTTCCTGGGATATTTAAGGTGGAATGAAGTGGAGGTTCTTGTCAACAGAGCAACCCTAAACTTTGGAGTGCCTGTGCCTTGCTGATTTTTAGTTTTCCCAAATTAGACGCCCATGAGTGGAAGTGCCCTATGCTCTCTAAGCCGAGTTTTTTAGATGTTTCAGGACACACCGTACACTTCTCCAGAGTGGCTGTTGGCAATTTACATCCCGCCCATCAGCGTAGCAAGGCTCCCATTTCTCCATGTCCTCTCCTGCATTTCTGGTTTTGACACTTTATTCAGCATGGCCCTTTTGACCGATGGGAAGCGAGACTTCTTTGTAGCGCTGATTTGCCTTTCCAGGTTGCTTGGTTGGCCAAAAAGGGCGTATGCGTTTTTTCCTGAATATATTCAGGAAAAAACGCATACGCCCTTTTTGGCCTAGGGCATCACTGTCAGGTTTTGCCACTTTTCCTGTGCTTTACAGGCGATTCGAATCTACCTCCTGAAATCTGTTTCCTGCAATTCTGCCTTGCTTTCAAATCCTCTTCGTTGCTTTCGCTCAATATTTTTGTGGGCGAGAGTTATCATTTATAACTCAGCAGGTTTGTGATTTGCAGTGCCCCTGAGCTCCATTTTTCAACTCGCTTTTTTGGGAGCTGGCCTCAAAAGCGTAGGATTGCTTCAGGCCCTTTTCTGGTTCCGGGCGGCAGGCAGAGCCTGTGGTTAATTCTTCTTCCTGATGGGAAAATAGAGTGACCTGTGCCTTTCCCAACACCTAGAGCTAGTCGCTCATTGGTTCCCCCTCTTCCCGTTCATCCTCAGGACAAATTGCAACCTGTACGGAACAGGAGGTTAAACGTGCTGATTCTCCAAGGAGGGAGATTGCTAGTAAAGCGGCTGTAATGGCGAACCCGAGCACAAGGAGATGAGAAATGAGGTGCGTTTTAGAAACCTTTCCCGATCACACGGTGTACCATCTTCTGGGGTTCTCATGCATGTTTTCGATGTAGGAAGATGCCCTTGAACCTGGAGATTTGGGACCCATCAGACGGGTACCACGCAGTATTACTTTAAAGGGTCTGTGTTTGCTCACCCAACCTCACCAAACTTCTCAGCCCCAAGAGTGTCCACCCTTATGTCTCAATCAGCTGTGGGTCTAGATATGGTCAATCCAGGTGGCATCACAGCCCCTGTACGAATTTTGTAAGAATTTCTCTCTCTTTCACTGTCTTTGTTTCACGGGTTTTTAAAAGTAATTGATTTTCCTAATGGGGTTTAGCTGCTTTTCACTGCTGTGTTTATGCCGCTTTACTCCCACTTGACTCACTTACGGAGAGATATCAATACATAGGTTTGAAGATTCTTACTAGTCAGATATATTCTTGGGCGGTGAATAGGGGGTGTTGAGTCCAGTTCACTGAGCAAGCAGTAGGTCTTGTCTATTACATATTGGGTTTATGGAACGGTATCTGAGCTAATTTGAAACCCTTGTTTTATGCATCACCCCACCTCGCCTTTCCCGTTAGGCAGCCATAGTGTGTTTTCTAAATGTGTGACTCTGTTCTGTTTTGTAATTCAGTTCAAGTGTAGCGGTTTTTACATTCCCTCTATAAGTGATATCTTCTGATTAGTGTCTTTTTCTGTGTGACTTATTTCACTTAGAACCGTCGTACCTGAATCCACTCATCATGCTGCTACTAGCCTTATGACGTTGATTTCATGGCTGAGTGATATTCCATTGTACCTAAGGACCACAACTTCTTTATCCATTTTTCTCTTTCCTGGGATATTTAAGGTGGAATGAAGTGGAGGTTCTTGTCAACAGAGCAACCCTAAACTTTGGAGTGCCTGTGCCTTGCTGATTTTTAGTTTTCCCAAATTAGACGCCCATGAGTGGAAGTGCCCTATGCTGTCTAAGCCGAGTTTTTTAGATGTTTCAGGACACACCGTACACTTCTCCAGAGTGGCTGTTGGCAATTTACATCCCGCCCATCAGCGTAGCAAGGCTCCCATTTCTCCATGTCCTCTCCTGCATTTCTGGTTTTGACACTTTATTCAGCATGGCCCTTTTGACCGATGGGAAGCGAGACTTCTTTGTAGCGCTGATTTGCCTTTCCAGGTTGCTTGGTTGGCCAAAAAGGGCGTATGCGTTTTTTCCTGAATATATTCAGGAAAAAACGCATACGCCCTTTTTGGCCAAGGGCATCACTGTCGAGGTTTTGCCGCTTTTCCTGTGCTTTACAGGCGATTCGAATCTACCTCCTGAAATCTGTTTCCTGCAATTCTGCCTTGCTTTCAAATCCTCTTCGTTGCTTTCCCTCAATATTTTTGTGGGCGAGAGTTATCATTTATAACTCAGCAGGTTTCTGATTTGCAGTGCCCCTGAGCTCCATTTTTCAACTCGCTTTTTGGGAGCTGGCCTCAAAAGCGTAGGATTGCTTCAGGCCCTTTTCTGGTTCCGGGCGGCAGGCAGAGCCTGTGGTTAATTCTTCTTCCTGATGGGAAAATAGAGTGACCTGTGCCTTTCCCAACACCTAGAGCTAGTCGCTCATTGGTTCCCCCTCTTGCCGTTCATCCTCAGGACAAATTGCAACCTGTACGGAACAGGAGGTTAAACGTGCTGATTCTCCAAGGAGGGAGATTGCTATTAAAGTGGCTGGAATGGCGAACCCGAGCACAAGGAGATGAGAAATGAGGTGCGTTTTAGAAACCTTTCCCGATCACACGGTGTACCATCTTCTGGGTTTCTCATGCATGTTTTCGATGTAGGAAGATGCCCTTGAACCTGGAGATTTGGGACCCATGGGATGGGTACCACGCAGTATTACTTTAAAGGGTCTGCGTTTGCTCACCCAACCTCACCAAACCTCTCAGCCCCAAGAGTGTCCACCCTTATGTCTCAATCAGCTGTGGGTCTAGATATGGTCAATCCAGGTGGCATCACAGCCCCTGAACGAATTTTGTAAGAATTTCTCTCTCTTTCACTGTCTTTGTTTCACGGGTTTTTTAAAGTAATTGATTTTCCTAATGGGGTTTAGCTGCTTTTCACTGCTGTGTTTATGCCGCTTTACTCCCACTTGACTCACTTACGGAGAGATATCAATACATAGGTTTGAAGATTCTTACTAGTCAGATCTATTCTTGGGCGGTGAATAGGGGGTGTTGAGTCCAGTTCACTGAGCAAGGAGTAGGTCTTGTCTATTACATATTGGGTTTATGGAACGGTATCTGAGCTAATTTGAAACCCTTGTTTTAGGCATCACCCCACCTCACCTTTCCCGTTAGGCAGCCATAGTGTGTTTTCTAAATGTGTGACTCTGTTCTGTTTTGTAATTCAGTTCAAGTGTAGCGGTTTTTACTTTCCCTCTATAAGTGATATCTTATGATTAGTGTCTTTTTCTGTGTGACTTATTTCACTTAGAGCCGTCGTACCTGAATCCACTCATCATGCTGCTACTAGCCTTATGATGTTGATTTCATGGCTGAGTGATATTCCATTGTACCTAAGGACCACAACTTCTTTATCCATTTTTCTCTTTCCTGGGATATTTAAGGTGGAATGAAGTGGAGGTTCTTGTCAACAGAGCAACCCTAAACTTTGGAGTGCCTGTGCCTTGCTGATTTTTAGTTTTCCCAAATTAGACGCCCATGAGTGGAAGTGCCCTATGCTGTCTAAGCCGAGTTTTTTAGATGTTTCAGGACACACCGTACACTTCTCCAGAGTGGCTGTTGGCAATTTACATCCCGCCCATCAGCGTAGCAAGGCTCCCATTTCTCCATGGCCTCTCCTGCACTTCTGGTTTTGACACTTTATTCAGCATGGCCCTTTTGACCGATGGGAAGCGAGACTTCTTTGTAGCGCTGATTTCCCTTTCCAGGTTGCTTGGTTGGCCAAAAAGGGCGTATGCGTTTTTTCCTGAATATATTCAGGAAAAAACGCATACGCCCTTTTTGGCCAAGGGCATCACTGTCGAGGTTTTGCTGCTTTTCCTGTGCTTTACAGGCGATTCAAATCTACCTCCTGAAATCTGTTTCCTGCAATTCTGCCTTGCTTTCAAATCCTCTTCGTTGCTTTCCCTCAATATATTAGTGGGCGAGAGTTATCATTTCTAACTCTGCAGGTTTGTGATTTGCAGTGCCCCTGAGCTCCATTTTTCAACTCGCTTTTTTGGGAGCTGGCCTCAAAAGCGTAGGATTGCTTCAGGCCCTTTTCTGGTGCCGGGCGGCAGGCAGAGCCTGTGGTTAATTCTTCTTCCTGATGGGAAAATAGAGTGACCTGTGCCTTTCCCAACACCTAGAGCTAGTCGCTCATTGGTTCCCCCTCTTGCCGTTCATCCTCAGGACAAATTGCAACCTGTACGGAACAGGAGGTTAAAGTGCTGATTCTCCAAGGAGGGACATTGCTAGTAAAGCGGCTGGAATGGCGACCCCGAGGACAAGGAGATGAGAAATAAGGTGCGTTTTAGAAACCTTTCCCGATCACACGGTGTACCATCTTCTGGGTTTCTCATGCATGTTTTCGATGTAGGAAGATGCCCTTGAACCTGGAGATTTGGGACCCATCAGACGGGTACCACGCAATATTACTTTAAAGGGTCTGCGTTTGCTCACCCAACCTCACCAAACCTCTCAGCCCCAAGAGTGTCCACGCTTATGTCTCAATCAGCTGTGGGTCTAGATATGGTCAATCCAGGTGGCATCACCTCCCCTGAACGAATTTTGTAAGAATTTCTCTCTCTTTCACTGTCTTTGTTTCACGGGTTTTTAAATGTAATTGATTTTCCTAATGGGGTTTAGCTGCTTTTCACTGCTGTGTTTATGCCGCTTTACACCCACTTGACTCACTTCCAGAGAGATATCAATACATAGGTTTGAAGATTTTTACTAGTCAGATCTATTCTTGGGCGGTGAATAGGGGGTGTTGAGTCCAGTTCACTGAGCAAGCAGTAGGTCTTGTCTATTACATATTGGGTTTATGGAACGGTATCTGAGCTAATTTGAAACCCTTGTTTTATGCATCACCCCACCTCGCCTTTCCCGTTAGGCAGCCATAGTGTGTTTTCTAAATGTGTGATTCTGTTCTGTTTTGTAATTCAGTTCAAGTGTAGCGGTTTTTACTTTCCCTCTATAAGTGATATCTTATGATTAGTGTCTTTTTCTGTGTGACTTACTTCACTTACAACCGTCGTACCTGAATCCACTCATTGTGCTGCTACTAGCCTTATGACGTTGATTTCATGGCTGAGTGATATTCCATTGTACCTAAGGACCACAACTTCTTTATCCATTTTTCTCTTTCCTGGGATATTTAAGGTGGAATGAAGTGGAGGTTTTTGTCAACAGAGCAACCCTAAACTTTGGAGTGCCTGTGCCTTGCTGATTTTTAGTTTTCCCAAATTAGACGCCCATGAGTGGAAGTGCCCTATGCTGTCTAAGCCGAGTTTTTTAGATGTTTCAGGACACACCGTACACTTCTCCAGAGTGGCTGTTGGCAATTTACATCCCGCCCATCAGCGTAGCAAGGCTCCCATTTCTCCATGGCCTCTCCTGCATTTCTGGTTTTGACACTTTATTCAGCATGGCCCTTTTGACCGATGGGAACCGAGACTTCTTTGTAGCGCTGATTTGCCTTTCCAGGTTGCTTGGTTGGCCAAAAAGGGCGTATGCGTTTTTTCCTGAATATATTCAGGAAAAAACGCATACGCCCTTTTTGGCCAAGGGCATCATTGTCGAGGTTTTGCCGCTTTTCCTGTGCTTTAAAGGCGATTCGAATCTACCTCCTGAAATCTGTTTCCTGCAATTCTGCCTTGCTTTCAAATCCTCTTCGTTGCCTTCCCTCAATATTTTTGTGGGCGAGAGTTATCATTTCTAACTCTGCAGGTTGTGATTTGCAGTGCCCCTGAGCTCCATTTTTCAACTCGTTTTTTTGGGAGCTGGCCGCAAAAGCGTAAGATTGCTTCAGGCCCTATTGTGGTTCCGGGCGGCAGGCTGAGCCTGTGGTTAATTCTTCTTCCTGATGGGAAAATAGAGTGACCTGTGCCTTTCCCAACACTTAGAGCTAGTCGCTCATTGGTTCCCCCTCTTCCCGTTCATCCTCAGGACAAATTGCAACCTGTACGGAACAGGAGGTTAAACGTGCTGATTCTCCAAGGAGGGAGATTGCTAGTAAAGCGGCTGGAATGGCGAACCCGAGCACAAGGAGATGAGAAATGAGGTGCGTTTTAGAAACCTTTCCCGATCACACGGTGTACCATCTTCTGGGGTTCTCATGCATGTTTTCGATGTAGGAAGATGCCCTTGAACCTGGAGATTTGGGACCCATCAGACGGGTACCACGCAGTATTACTTTAAAGGGTCTGTGTTTGCTCACCCAACCTCACCAAACTTCTCAGCCCCAAGAGTGTCCACCCTTATGTCTCAATCAGCTGTGGGTCTAGATATGGTCAATCCAGGTGGCATCACAGCCCCTGAACGAATTTTGTAAGAATTTCTCTCTCTTTCACTGTCTTTGTTTCACGGGTTTTTAAAAGTAATTGATTTTCCTAATGGGGTTTAGCTGCTTTTCACTGCTGTGTTTATGCCGCTTTACTCCCACTTGACTCACTTACGGAGAGATATCAATACATAGGTTTGAAGATTCTTACTAGTCAGATATATTCTTGGGCGGTGAATAGGGGGTGTTGAGTCCAGTTCACTGAGCAAGCAGTACGTCTTGTCTATTACATATTGGGTTTATGGAACGGTATCTGAGCTAATTTGAAACCCTTGTTTTATGCATCACCCCACCTCGCCTTTCCCGTTAGGCAGCCATAGTGTGTTTTCTAAATGTGTGACTCTGTTCTGTTTTGTAATTCAGTTCAAGTGTAGCGGTTTTTACATTCCCTCTATAAGTGATATCTTCTGATTAGTGTCTTTTTCTGTGTGACTTATTTCACTTAGAACCGTCGTACCTGAATCCACTCATCATGCTGCTACTAGCCTTATGACGTTGATTTCATGGCTGAGTGATATTCCATTGTACCTAAGGACCACAACTTCTTTATCCATTTTTCTCTTTCCTGGGATATTTAAGGTGGAATGAAGTGGAGGTTCTTGTCAACAGAGCAACCCTAAACTTTGGAGTGCCTGTGCCTTGCTGATTTTTAGTTTTCCCAAATTAGACGCCCATGAGTGGAAGTGCCCTATGCTGTCTAAGCCGAGTTTTTTAGATGTTTCAGGACACACCGTACACTTCTCCAGAGTGGCTGTTGGCAATTTACATCCCGCCCATCAGCGTAGCAAGGCTCCCATTTCTCCATGTCCTCTCCTGCATTTCTGGTTTTGACACTTTATTCAGCATGGCCCTTTTGACCGATGGGAACCGAGACTTCTTTGTAGCGCTGATTTGCCTTTCCAGGTTGCTTGGTTGGTCAAAAAGGGCGTATGCGTTTTTTCCTGAATATATTCAGGAAAAAACGAATACGCCCTTTTTGGCCAAGGGCATCACTGTCGAGGTTTTGCCTCTTTTCCTGTGCTTTACAGGCGATTCGAATCTACCTCCTGAAATCTGTTTCCTGCAATTCTGCCTTGCTTTCAAATCCTCTTCGTTGCTTTCCCTCAATATTTTTGTGGGCGAGAGTTATCATTTATAACTCAGCAGGTTTCTGATTTGCAGTGCCCCTGAGCTCCATTTTTCAACTCGCTTTTTTGGGAGCTGGCCTCAAAAGCGTAGGATTGCTTCAGGCCCTTTTCTGGTTCCGGGCGGCAGGCAGAGCCTGTGGTTAATTCTTCTTCCTGATGGGAAAATAGAGTGACCTGTGCCTTTCCCAACACCTAGAGCTAGTCGCTCATTGGTTCCCCCTCTTGCCGTTCATCCTCAGGACAAATTGCAACCTGTACGGAACAGGAGGTTAAACGTGCTGATTCTCCAAGGAGGGAGATTGCTATTAAAGTGGCTGGAATGGCGAACCCGAGCACAAGGAGATGAGAAATGAGGTGCGTTTTAGAAACCTTTCCCGATCACACGGTGTACCATCTTCTGGGTTTCTCATGCATGTTTTCGATGTAGGAAGATGCCCTTGAACCTGGAGATTTGGGACCCATGGGATGGGTACCACGCAGTATTACTTTAAAGGGTCTGCGTTTGCTCACCCAACCTCACCAAACCTCTCAGCCCCAAGAGTGTCCACCCTTATGTCTCAATCAGCTGTGGGTCTAGATATGGTCAATCCAGGTGGCATCACAGCCCCTGAACGAATTTTGTAAGAATTTCTCTCTCTTTCACTGTCTTTGTTTCACGGGTTTTTTAAAGTAATTGATTTTCCTAATGGGGTTTAGCTGCTTTTCACTGCTGTGTTTATGCTGCTTTACTCCCACTTGACTCACTTACGGAGAGATATCAATACATAGGTTTGAAGATTCTTACTAGTCAGATCTATTCTTGGGCGGTGAATAGGGGGTGTTGAGTCCAGTTCACTGAGCAAGGAGTAGGTCTTGTCTATTACATATTGGGTTTATGGAACGGTATCTGAGCTAATTTGAAACCCTTGTTTTAGGCATCACCCCACCTCTCCTTTCCCGTTAGGCAGCCATAGTGTGTTTTCTAAATGTGTGACTCTGTTCTGTTTTGTAATTCAGTTCAAGTGTAGCGGTTTTTACTTTCCCTCTATAAGTGATATCTTATGATTAGTGTCTTTTTCTGTGTGACTTATTTCACTTAGAGCCGTCGTACCTGAATCCACTCATCATGCTGCTACTAGCCTTATGACGTTGATTTCATGGCTGAGTGATATTCCATTGTACCTAAGGACCACAACTTCTTTATCCATTTTTCTCTTTCCTGGGATATTTAAGGTGGAATGAAGTGGAGGTTCTTGTCAACAGAGCAACCCTAAACTTTGGAGTGCCTGTGCCTTGCTGATTTTTAGTTTTCCCAAATTAGACGCCCATGAGTGGAAGTGCCCTATGCTGTCTAAGCCGAGTTTTTTAGATGTTTCAGGACACACCGTACACTTCTCCAGAGTGGCTGTTGGCAATTTACATCCCGCCCATCAGCGTAGCAAGGCTCCCATTTCTCCATGGCCTCTCCTGCACTTCTGGTTTTGACACTTTATTCAGCATGGCCCTTTTGACCGATGGGAAGCGAGACTTCTTTGTAGCGCTGATTTCCCTTTCCAGGTTGCTTGGTTGGCCAAAAAAGGCGTATGCGTTTTTTCCTGAATATATTCAGGAAAAAACGCATACGCCCTTTTTGGCCAAGGGCATCACTGTCGAGGTTTTGCTGCTTTTCCTGTGCTTTACAGGCGATTCAAATCTACCTCCTGAAATCTGTTTCCTGCAATTCTGCCTTGCTTTCAAATCCTCTTCGTTGCTTTCCCTCAATATATTAGTGGGCGAGAGTTATCATTTCTAACTCTGCAGGTTTGTGATTTGCAGTGCCCCTGAGCTCCATTTTTCAACTCGCTTTTTTGGGAGCTGGCCTCAAAAGCGTAGGATTGCTTCAGGCCCTTTTCTGGTGCCGGGCGGCAGGCAGAGCCTGTGGTTAATTCTTCTTCCTGATGGGAAAATAGAGTGACCTGTGCCTTTCCCAACACCTAGAGCTAGTCGCTCATTGGTTCCCCCTCTTGCCGTTCATCCTCAGGACAAATTGCAACCTGTACGGAACAGGAGGTTAAAGTGCTGATTCTCCAAGGAGGGACATTGCTAGTAAAGCGGCTGGAATGGCGACCCCGAGGACAAGGAGATGAGAAATAAGGTGCGTTTTAGAAACCTTTCCCGATCACACGGTGTACCATCTTCTGGGTTTCTCATGCATGTTTTCGATGTAGGAAGATGCCCTTGAACCTGGAGATTTGGGACCCATCAGACGGGTACCACGCAATATTACTTTAAAGGGTCTGCGTTTGCTCACCCAACCTCACCAAACCTCTCAGCCCCAAGAGTGTCCACGCTTATGTCTCAATCAGCTGTGGGTCTAGATATGGTCAATCCAGGTGGCATCACCTCCCCTGAACGAATTTTGTAAGAATTTCTCTCTCTTTCACTGTCTTTGTTTCACGGGTTTTTAAATGTAATTGATTTTCCTAATGGGGTTTAGCTGCTTTTCACTGCTGTGTTTATGCCGCTTTACACCCACTTGACTCACTTCCAGAGAGATATCAATACATAGGTTTGAAGATTTTTACTAGTCAGATCTATTCTTGGGCGGTGAATAGGGGGTGTTGAGTCCAGTTCACTGAGCAAGCAGTAGGTCTTGTCTATTACATATTGGGTTTATGGAACGGTATCTGAGCTAATTTGAAACCCTTGTTTTATGCATCACCCCACCTCGCCTTTCCCGTTAGGCAGCCATAGTGTGTTTTCTAAATGTGTGATTCTGTTCTGTTTTGTAATTCAGTTCAAGTGTAGCGGTTTTTACTTTCCCTCTATAAGTGATATCTTATGATTAGTGTCTTTTTCTGTGTGACTTACTTCACTTACAACCGTCGTACCTGAATCCACTCATTGTGCTGCTACTAGCCTTATGACGTTGATTTCATGGCTGAGTGATATTCCATTGTACCTAAGGACCACAACTTCTTTATCCATTTTTCTCTTTCCTGGGATATTTAAGGTGGAATGAAGTGGAGGTTTTTGTCAACAGAGCAACCCTAAACTTTGGAGTGCCTGTGCCTTGCTGATTTTTAGTTTTCCCAAATTAGACGCCCATGAGTGGAAGTGCCCTATGCTGTCTAAGCCGAGTTTTTTAGATGTTTCAGGACACACCGTACACTTCTCCAGAGTGGCTGTTGGCAATTTACATCCCGCCCATCAGCGTAGCAAGGCTCCCATTTCTCCATGGCCTCTCCTGCATTTCTGGTTTTGACACTTTATTCAGCATGGCCCTTTTGACCGATGGGAAGCGAGACTTCTTTGTAGCGCTGATTTGCCTTTCCAGGTTGCTTGGTTGGCCAAAAAGGGCGTATGCGTTTTTTCCTGAATATATTCAGGAAAAAACGCATACGCCCTTTTTGGCCAAGGGCATCATTGTCGAGGTTTTGCCGCTTTTCCTGTGCTTTAAAGGCGATTCGAATCTACCTCCTGAAATCTGTTTCCTGCAATTCTGCCTTGCTTTCAAATCCTCTTCGTTGCCTTCCCTCAATATTTTTGTGGGCGAGAGTTATCATTTCTAACTCTGCAGGTTGTGATTTGCAGTGCCCCTGAGCTCCATTTTTCAACTCGCTTTTTTGGGAGCTGGCCGCAAAAGCGTAAGATTGCTTCAGGCCCTATTGTGGTTCCGGGCGGCAGGCTGAGCCTGTGGTTAATTCTTCTTCCTGATGGGAAAATAGAGTGACCTGTGCCTTTCCCAACACTTAGAGCTAGTCGCTCATTGGTTCCCCCTCTTCCCGTTCATCCTCAGGACAAATTGCAACCTGTACGGAACAGGAGGTTAAACGTGCTGATTCTCCAAGGAGGGAGATTGCTAGTAAAGCGGCTGGAATGGCGAACCCGAGCACAAGGAGATGAGAAATGAGGTGCGTTTTAGAAACCTTTCCCGATCACACGGTGTACCATCTTCTGGGGTTCTCATGCATGTTTTCGATGTAGGAAGATGCCCTTGAACCTGGAGATTTGGGACCCATCAGACGGGTACCACGCAGTATTACTTTAAAGGGTCTGTGTTTGCTCACCCAACCTCACCAAACTTCTCAGCCCCAAGAGTGTCCACCCTTATGTCTCAATCAGCTGTGGGTCTAGATATGGTCAATCCAGGTGGCATCACAGCCCCTGAACGAATTTTGTAAGAATTTCTCTCTCTTTCACTGTCTTTGTTTCACGGGTTTTTAAAAGTAATTGATTTTCCTAATGGGGTTTAGCTGCTTTTCACTGCTGTGTTTATGCCGCTTTACTCCCACTTGACTCACTTACGGAGAGATATCAATACATAGGTTTGAAGATTCTTACTAGTCAGATATATTCTTGGGCGGTGAATAGGGGGTGTTGAGTCCAGTTCACTGAGCAAGCAGTACGTCTTGTCTATTACATATTGGGTTTATGGAACGGTATCTGAGCTAATTTGAAACCCTTGTTTTATGCATCACCCCACCTCGCCTTTCCCGTTAGGCAGCCATAGTGTGTTTTCTAAATGTGTGACTCTGTTCTGTTTTGTAATTCAGTTCAAGTGTAGCGGTTTTTACATTCCCTCTATAAGTGATATCTTCTGATTAGTGTCTTTTTCTGTGTGACTTATTTCACTTAGAACCGTCGTACCTGAATCCACTCATCATGCTGCTACTAGCCTTATGACGTTGATTTCATGGCTGAGTGATATTCCATTGTACCTAAGGACCACAACTTCTTTATCCATTTTTCTCTTTCCTGGGATATTTAAGGTGGAATGAAGTGGAGGTTCTTGTCAACAGAGCAACCCTAAACTTTGGAGTGCCTGTGCCTTGCTGATTTTTAGTTTTCCCAAATTAGACGCCCATGAGTGGAAGTGCCCTATGCTGTCTAAGCCGAGTTTTTTAGATGTTTCAGGACACACCGTACACTTCTCCAGAGTGGCTGTTGGCAATTTACATCCCGCCCATCAGCGTAGCAAGGCTCCCATTTCTCCATGTCCTCTCCTGCATTTCTGGTTTTGACACTTTATTCAGCATGGCCCTTTTGACCGATGGGAACCGAGACTTCTTTGTAGCGCTGATTTGCCTTTCCAGGTTGCTTGGTTGGTCAAAAAGGGCGTATGCGTTTTTTCCTGAATATATTCAGGAAAAAACGCATACGCCCTTTTTGGCCAAGGGCATCACTGTCGAGGTTTTGCCTCTTTTCCTGTGCTTTACAGGCGATTCGAATCTACCTCCTGAAATCTGTTTCCTGCAATTCTGCCTTGCTTTCAAATCCTCTTCGTTGCTTTCCCTCAATATTTTTGTGGGCGAGAGTTATCATTTATAACTCAGCAGGTTTCTGATTTGCAGTGCCCCTGAGCTCCATTTTTCAACTCGCTTTTTTGGGAGCTGGCCTCAAAAGCGTAGGATTGCTTCAGGCCCTTTTCTGGTTCCGGGCGGCAGGCAGAGCCTGTGGTTAATTCTTCTTCCTGATGGGAAAATAGAGTGACCTGTGCCTTTCCCAACACCTAGAGCTAGTCGCTCATTGGTTCCCCCTCTTGCCGTTCATCCTCAGGACAAATTGCAACCTGTACGGAACAGGAGGTTAAACGTGCTGATTCTCCAAGGAGGGAGATTGCTATTAAAGTGGCTGGAATGGCGAACCCGAGCACAAGGAGATGAGAAATGAGGTGCGTTTTAGAAACCTTTCCCGATCACACGGTGTACCATCTTCTGGGTTTCTCATGCATGTTTTCGATGTAGGAAGATGCCCTTGAACCTGGAGATTTGGGACCCATGGGATGGGTACCACGCAGTATTACTTTAAAGGGTCTGCGTTTGCTCACCCAACCTCACCAAACCTCTCAGCCCCAAGAGTGTCCACCCTTATGTCTCAATCAGCTGTGGGTCTAGATATGGTCAATCCAGGTGGCATCACAGCCCCTGAACGAATTTTGTAAGAATTTCTCTCTCTTTCACTGTCTTTGTTTCACGGGTTTTTTAAAGTAATTGATTTTCCTAATGGGGTTTAGCTGCTTTTCACTGCTGTGTTTATGCCGCTTTACTCCCACTTGACTCACTTACGGAGAGATATCAATACATAGGTTTGAAGATTCTTACTAGTCAGATCTATTCTTGGGCGGTGAATAGGGGGTGTTGAGTCCAGTTCACTGAGCAAGGAGTAGGTCTTGTCTATTACATATTGGGTTTATGGAACGGTATCTGAGCTAATTTGAAACCCTTGTTTTAGGCATCACCCCACCTCACCTTTCCCGTTAGGCAGCCATAGTGTGTTTTCTAAATGTGTGACTCTGTTCTGTTTTGTAATTCAGTTCAAGTGTAGCGGTTTTTACTTTCCCTCTATAAGTGATATCTTATGATTAGTGTCTTTTTCTGTGTGACTTATTTCACTTAGAGCCGTCGTACCTGAATCCACTCATCATGCTGCTACTAGCCTTATGATGTTGATTTCATGGCTGAGTGATATTCCATTGTACCTAAGGACCACAACTTCTTTATCCATTTTTCTCTTTCCTGGGATATTTAAGGTGGAATGAAGTGGAGGTTCTTGTCAACAGAGCAACCCTAAACTTTGGAGTGCCTGTGCCTTGCTGATTTTTAGTTTTCCCAAATTAGACGCCCATGAGTGGAAGTGCCCTATGCTGTCTAAGCCGAGTTTTTTAGATGTTTCAGGACACACCGTACACTTCTCCAGAGTGGCTGTTGGCAATTTACATCCCGCCCATCAGCGTAGCAAGGCTCCCATTTCTCCATGGCCTCTCCTGCACTTCTGGTTTTGACACTTTATTCAGCATGGCCCTTTTGACCGATGGGAAGCGAGACTTCTTTGTAGCGCTGATTTCCCTTTCCAGGTTGCTTGGTTGGCCAAAAAAGGCGTATGCGTTTTTTCCTGAATATATTCAGGAAAAAACGCATACGCCCTTTTTGGCCAAGGGCATCACTGTCGAGGTTTTGCTGCTTTTCCTGTGCTTTACAGGCGATTCAAATCTACCTCCTGAAATCTGTTTCCTGCAATTCTGCCTTGCTTTCAAATCCTCTTCGTTGCTTTCCCTCAATATATTAGTGGGCGAGAGTTATCATTTCTAACTCTGCAGGTTTGTGATTTGCAGTGCCCCTGAGCTCCATTTTTCAACTCGCTTTTTTGGGAGCTGGCCTCAAAAGCGTAGGATTGCTTCAGGCCCTTTTCTGGTGCCGGGCGGCAGGCAGAGCCTGTGGTTAATTCTTCTTCCTGATGGGAAAATAGAGTGACCTGTGCCTTTCCCAACACCTAGAGCTAGTCGCTCATTGGTTCCCCCTCTTGCCGTTCATCCTCAGGACAAATTGCAACCTGTACGGAACAGGAGGTTAAAGTGCTGATTCTCCAAGGAGGGACATTGCTAGTAAAGCGGCTGGAATGGCGACCCCGAGGACAAGGAGATGAGAAATAAGGTGCGTTTTAGAAACCTTTCCCGATCACACGGTGTACCATCTTCTGGGTTTCTCATGCATGTTTTCGATGTAGGAAGATGCCCTTGAACCTGGAGATTTGGGACCCATCAGACGGGTACCACGCAATATTACTTTAAAGGGTCTGCGTTTGCTCACCCAACCTCACCAAACCTCTCAGCCCCAAGAGTGTCCACGCTTATGTCTCAATCAGCTGTGGGTCTAGATATGGTCAATCCAGGTGGCATCACCTCCCCTGAACGAATTTTGTAAGAATTTCTCTCTCTTTCACTGTCTTTGTTTCACGGGTTTTTAAATGTAATTGATTTTCCTAATGGGGTTTAGCTGCTTTTCACTGCTGTGTTTATGCCGCTTTACACCCACTTGACTCACTTCCAGAGAGATATCAATACATAGGTTTGAAGATTTTTACTAGTCAGATCTATTCTTGGGCGGTGAATAGGGGGTGTTGAGTCCAGTTCACTGAGCAAGCAGTAGGTCTTGTCTATTACATATTGGGTTTATGGAACGGTATCTGAGCTAATTTGAAACCCTTGTTTTATGCATCACCCCACCTCGCCTTTCCCGTTAGGCAGCCATAGTGTGTTTTCTAAATGTGTGATTCTGTTCTGTTTTGTAATTCAGTTCAAGTGTAGCGGTTTTTACTTTCCCTCTATAAGTGATATCTTATGATTAGTGTCTTTTTCTGTGTGACTTACTTCACTTACAACCGTCGTACCTGAATCCACTCATTGTGCTGCTACTAGCATTATGACGTTGATTTCATGGCTGAGTGATATTCCATTGTACCTAAGGACCACAACTTCTTTATCCATTTTTCTCTTTCCTGGGATATTTAAGGTGGAATGAAGTGGAGGTTTTTGTCAACAGAGCAACCCTAAACTTTGGAGTGCCTGTGCCTTGCTGATTTTTAGTTTTCCCAAATTAGACGCCCATGAGTGGAAGTGCCCTATGCTGTCTAAGCCGAGTTTTTTAGATGTTTCAGGACACACCGTACACTTCTCCAGAGTGGCTGTTGGCAATTTACATCCCGCCCATCAGCGTAGCAAGGCTCCCATTTCTCCATGGCCTCTCCTGCATTTCTGGTTTTGACACTTTATTCAGCATGGCCCTTTTGACCGATGGGAAGCGAGACTTCTTTGTAGCGCTGATTTGCCTTTCCAGGTTGCTTGGTTGGCCAAAAAGGGCGTATGCGTTTTTTCCTGAATATATTCAGGAAAAAACGCATACGCCCTTTTTGGCCAAGGGCATCATTGTCGAGGTTTTGCCGCTTTTCCTGTGCTTTAAAGGCGATTCGAATCTACCTCCTGAAATCTGTTTCCTGCAATTCTGCCTTGCTTTCAAATCCTCTTCGTTGCCTTCCCTCAATATTTTTGTGGGCGAGAGTTATCATTTCTAACTCTGCAGGTTGTGATTTGCAGTGCCCCTGAGCTCCATTTTTCAACTCGCTTTTTTGGGAGCTGGCCGCAAAAGCGTAAGATTGCTTCAGGCCCTATTGTGGTTCCGGGCGGCAGGCTGAGCCTGTGGTTAATTCTTCTTCCTGATGGGAAAATAGAGTGACCTGTGCCTTTCCCAACACTTAGAGCTAGTCGCTCATTGGTTCCCCCTCTTCCCGTTCATCCTCAGGACAAATTGCAACCTGTACGGAACAGGAGGTTAAACGTGCTGATTCTCCAAGGAGGGAGATTGCTAGTAAAGCGGCTGGAATGGCGAACCCGAGCACAAGGAGATGAGAAATGAGGTGCGTTTTAGAAACCTTTCCCGATCACACGGTGTACCATCTTCTGGGGTTCTCATGCATGTTTTCGATGTAGGAAGATGCCCTTGAACCTGGAGATTTGGGACCCATCAGACGGGTACCACGCAGTATTACTTTAAAGGGTCTGTGTTTGCTCACCCAACCTCACCAAACTTCTCAGCCCCAAGAGTGTCCACCCTTATGTCTCAATCAGCTGTGGGTCTAGATATGGTCAATCCAGGTGGCATCACAGCCCCTGAACGAATTTTGTAAGAATTTCTCTCTCTTTCACTGTCTTTGTTTCACGGGTTTTTAAAAGTAATTGATTTTCCTAATGGGGTTTAGCTGCTTTTCACTGCTGTGTTTATGCCGCTTTACTCCCACTTGACTCACTTACGGAGAGATATCAATACATAGGTTTGAAGATTCTTACTAGTCAGATATATTCTTGGGCGGTGAATAGGGGGTGTTGAGTCCAGTTCACTGAGCAAGCAGTACGTCTTGTCTATTACATATTGGGTTTATGGAACGGTATCTGAGCTAATTTGAAACCCTTGTTTTATGCATCACCCCACCTCGCCTTTCCCGTTAGGCAGCCATAGTGTGTTTTCTAAATGTGTGACTCTGTTCTGTTTTGTAATTCAGTTCAAGTGTAGCGGTTTTTACATTCCCTCTATAAGTGATATCTTCTGATTAGTGTCTTTTTCTGTGTGACTTATTTCACTTAGAACCGTCGTACCTGAATCCACTCATCATGCTGCTACTAGCCTTATGACGTTGATTTCATGGCTGAGTGATATTCCATTGTACCTAAGGACCACAACTTCTTTATCCATTTTTCTCTTTCCTGGGATATTTAAGGTGGAATGAAGTGGAGGTTCTTGTCAACAGAGCAACCCTAAACTTTGGAGTGCCTGTGCCTTGCTGATTTTTAGTTTTCCCAAATTAGACGCCCATGAGTGGAAGTGCCCTATGCTGTCTAAGCCGAGTTTTTTAGATGTTTCAGGACACACCGTACACTTCTCCAGAGTGGCTGTTGGCAATTTACATCCCGCCCATCAGCGTAGCAAGGCTCCCATTTCTCCATGTCCTCTCCTGCATTTCTGGTTTTGACACTTTATTCAGCATGGCCCTTTTGACCGATGGGAACCGAGACTTCTTTGTAGCGCTGATTTGCCTTTCCAGGTTGCTTGGTTGGTCAAAAAGGGCGTATGCGTTTTTTCCTGAATATATTCAGGAAAAAACGCATACGCCCTTTTTGGCCAAGGGCATCACTGTCGAGGTTTTGCCTCTTTTCCTGTGCTTTACAGGCGATTCGAATCTACCTCCTGAAATCTGTTTCCTGCAATTCTGCCTTGCTTTCAAATCCTCTTCGTTGCTTTCCCTCAATATTTTTGTGGGCGAGAGTTATCATTTATAACTCAGCAGGTTTCTGATTTGCAGTGCCCCTGAGCTCCATTTTTCAACTCGCTTTTTTGGGAGCTGGCCTCAAAAGCGTAGGATTGCTTCAGGCCCTTTTCTGGTTCCGGGCGGCAGGCAGAGCCTGTGGTTAATTCTTCTTCCTGATGGGAAAATAGAGTGACCTGTGCCTTTCCCAACACCTAGAGCTAGTCGCTCATTGGTTCCCCCTCTTGCCGTTCATCCTCAGGACAAATTGCAACCTGTACGGAACAGGAGGTTAAACGTGCTGATTCTCCAAGGAGGGAGATTGCTATTAAAGTGGCTGGAATGGCGAACCCGAGCACAAGGAGATGAGAAATGAGGTGCGTTTTAGAAACCTTTCCCGATCACACGGTGTACCATCTTCTGGGTTTCTCATGCATGTTTTCGATGTAGGAAGATGCCCTTGAACCTGGAGATTTGGGACCCATGGGATGGGTACCACGCAGTATTACTTTAAAGGGTCTGCGTTTGCTCACCCAACCTCACCAAACCTCTCAGCCCCAAGAGTGTCCACCCTTATGTCTCAATCAGCTGTGGGTCTAGATATGGTCAATCCAGGTGGCATCACAGCCCCTGAACGAATTTTGTAAGAATTTCTCTCTCTTTCACTGTCTTTGTTTCACGGGTTTTTTAAAGTAATTGATTTTCCTAATGGGGTTTAGCTGCTTTTCACTGCTGTGTTTATGCCGCTTTACTCCCACTTGACTCACTTACGGAGAGATATCAATACATAGGTTTGAAGATTCTTACTAGTCAGATCTATTCTTGGGCGGTGAATAGGGGGTGTTGAGTCCAGTTCACTGAGCAAGGAGTAGGTCTTGTCTATTACATATTGGGTTTATTGAACGGTATCTGAGCTAATTTGAAACCCTTGTTTTAGGCATCACCCCACCTCACCTTTCCCGTTAGGCAGCCATAGTGTGTTTTCTAAATGTGTGACTCTGTTCTGTTTTGTAATTCAGTTCAAGTGTAGCGGTTTTTACTTTCCCTCTATAAGTGATATCTTATGATTAGTGTCTTTTTCTGTGTGACTTATTTCACTTAGAGCCGTCGTACCTGAATCCACTCATCATGCTGCTACTAGCCTTATGATGTTGATTTCATGGCTGAGTGATATTCCATTGTACCTAAGGACCACAACTTCTTTATCCATTTTTCTCTTTCCTGGGATATTTAAGGTGGAATGAAGTGGAGGTTCTTGTCAACAGAGCAACCCTAAACTTTGGAGTGCCTGTGCCTTGCTGATTTTTAGTTTTCCCAAATTAGACGCCCATGAGTGGAAGTGCCCTATGCTGTCTAAGCCGAGTTTTTTAGATGTTTCAGGACACACCGTACACTTCTCCAGAGTGGCTGTTGGCAATTTACATCCCGCCCATCAGCGTAGCAAGGCTCCCATTTCTCCATGGCCTCTCCTGCACTTCTGGTTTTGACACTTTATTCAGCATGGCCCTTTTGACCGATGGGAAGCGAGACTTCTTTGTAGCGCTGATTTCCCTTTCCAGGTTGCTTGGTTGGCCAAAAAAGGCGTATGCGTTTTTTCCTGAATATATTCAGGAAAAAACGCATACGCCCTTTTTGGCCAAGGGCATCACTGTCGAGGTTTTGCTGCTTTTCCTGTGCTTTACAGGCGATTCAAATCTACCTCCTGAAATCTGTTTCCTGCAATTCTGCCTTGCTTTCAAATCCTCTTCGTTGCTTTCCCTCAATATATTAGTGGGCGAGAGTTATCATTTCTAACTCTGCAGGTTTGTGATTTGCAGTGCCCCTGAGCTCCATTTTTCAACTCGCTTTTTTGGGAGCTGGCCTCAAAAGCGTAGGATTGCTTCAGGCCCTTTTCTGGTGCCGGGCGGCAGGCAGAGCCTGTGGTTAATTCTTCTTCCTGATGGGAAAATAGAGTGACCTGTGCCTTTCCCAACACCTAGAGCTAGTCGCTCATTGGTTCCCCCTCTTGCCGTTCATCCTCAGGACAAATTGCAACCTGTACGGAACAGGAGGTTAAAGTGCTGATTCTCCAAGGAGGGACATTGCTAGTAAAGCGGCTGGAATGGCGACCCCGAGGACAAGGAGA
This sequence comes from Eschrichtius robustus, assembly GCF_028021215.1. Lineage (NCBI taxonomy): Eukaryota > Metazoa > Chordata > Mammalia > Artiodactyla > Eschrichtiidae > Eschrichtius > Eschrichtius robustus. The sequence goes on from NC_090828.1 coordinate 109,291,956, forward strand.
TGAGAAATAAGGTGCGTTTTAGAAACCTTTCCCGATCACACGGTGTACCATCTTCTGGGTTTCTCATGCATGTTTTCGATGTAGGAAGATGCCCTTGAACCTGGAGATTTGGGACCCATCAGACGGGTACCACGCAATATTACTTTAAAGGGTCTGCGTTTGCTCACCCAACCTCACCAAACCTCTCAGCCCCAAGAGTGTCCACGCTTATGTCTCAATCAGCTGTGGGTCTAGATATGGTCAATCCAGGTGGCATCACCTCCCCTGAACGAATTTTGTAAGAATTTCTCTCTCTTTCACTGTCTTTGTTTCACGGGTTTTTAAATGTAATTGATTTTCCTAATGGGGTTTAGCTGCTTTTCACTGCTGTGTTTATGCCGCTTTACACCCACTTGACTCACTTCCAGAGAGATATCAATACATAGGTTTGAAGATTTTTACTAGTCAGATCTATTCTTGGGCGGTGAATAGGGGGTGTTGAGTCCAGTTCACTGAGCAAGCAGTAGGTCTTGTCTATTACATATTGGGTTTATGGAACGGTATCTGAGCTAATTTGAAACCCTTGTTTTATGCATCACCCCACCTCGCCTTTCCCGTTAGGCAGCCATAGTGTGTTTTCTAAATGTGTGATTCTGTTCTGTTTTGTAATTCAGTTCAAGTGTAGCGGTTTTTACTTTCCCTCTATAAGTGATATCTTATGATTAGTGTCTTTTTCTGTGTGACTTACTTCACTTACAACCGTCGTACCTGAATCCACTCATTGTGCTGCTACTAGCATTATGACGTTGATTTCATGGCTGAGTGATATTCCATTGTACCTAAGGACCACAACTTCTTTATCCATTTTTCTCTTTCCTGGGATATTTAAGGTGGAATGAAGTGGAGGTTTTTGTCAACAGAGCAACCCTAAACTTTGGAGTGCCTGTGCCTTGCTGATTTTTAGTTTTCCCAAATTAGACGCCCATGAGTGGAAGTGCCCTATGCTGTCTAAGCCGAGTTTTTTAGATGTTTCAGGACACACCGTACACTTCTCCAGAGTGGCTGTTGGCAATTTACATCCCGCCCATCAGCGTAGCAAGGCTCCCATTTCTCCATGGCCTCTCCTGCATTTCTGGTTTTGACACTTTATTCAGCATGGCCCTTTTGACCGATGGGAAGCGAGACTTCTTTGTAGCGCTGATTTGCCTTTCCAGGTTGCTTGGTTGGCCAAAAAGGGCGTATGCGTTTTTTCCTGAATATATTCAGGAAAAAACGCATACGCCCTTTTTGGCCAAGGGCATCATTGTCGAGGTTTTGCCGCTTTTCCTGTGCTTTAAAGGCGATTCGAATCTACCTCCTGAAATCTGTTTCCTGCAATTCTGCCTTGCTTTCAAATCCTCTTCGTTGCCTTCCCTCAATATTTTTGTGGGCGAGAGTTATCATTTCTAACTCTGCAGGTTGTGATTTGCAGTGCCCCTGAGCTCCATTTTTCAACTCGCTTTTTTGGGAGCTGGCCGCAAAAGCGTAAGATTGCTTCAGGCCCTATTGTGGTTCCGGGCGGCAGGCTGAGCCTGTGGTTAATTCTTCTTCCTGATGGGAAAATAGAGTGACCTGTGCCTTTCCCAACACTTAGAGCTAGTCGCTCATTGGTTCCCCCTCTTCCCGTTCATCCTCAGGACAAATTGCAACCTGTACGGAACAGGAGGTTAAACGTGCTGATTCTCCAAGGAGGGAGATTGCTAGTAAAGCGGCTGGAATGGCGAACCCGAGCACAAGGAGATGAGAAATGAGGTGCGTTTTAGAAACCTTTCCCGATCACACGGTGTACCATCTTCTGGGGTTCTCATGCATGTTTTCGATGTAGGAAGATGCCCTTGAACCTGGAGATTTGGGACCCATCAGACGGGTACCACGCAGTATTACTTTAAAGGGTCTGTGTTTGCTCACCCAACCTCACCAAACTTCTCAGCCCCAAGAGTGTCCACCCTTATGTCTCAATCAGCTGTGGGTCTAGATATGGTCAATCCAGGTGGCATCACAGCCCCTGAACGAATTTTGTAAGAATTTCTCTCTCTTTCACTGTCTTTGTTTCACGGGTTTTTAAAAGTAATTGATTTTCCTAATGGGGTTTAGCTGCTTTTCACTGCTGTGTTTATGCCGCTTTACTCCCACTTGACTCACTTACGGAGAGATATCAATACATAGGTTTGAAGATTCTTACTAGTCAGATATATTCTTGGGCGGTGAATAGGGGGTGTTGAGTCCAGTTCACTGAGCAAGCAGTACGTCTTGTCTATTACATATTGGGTTTATGGAACGGTATCTGAGCTAATTTGAAACCCTTGTTTTATGCATCACCCCACCTCGCCTTTCCCGTTAGGCAGCCATAGTGTGTTTTCTAAATGTGTGACTCTGTTCTGTTTTGTAATTCAGTTCAAGTGTAGCGGTTTTTACATTCCCTCTATAAGTGATATCTTCTGATTAGTGTCTTTTTCTGTGTGACTTATTTCACTTAGAACCGTCGTACCTGAATCCACTCATCATGCTGCTACTAGCCTTATGACGTTGATTTCATGGCTGAGTGATATTCCATTGTACCTAAGGACCACAACTTCTTTATCCATTTTTCTCTTTCCTGGGATATTTAAGGTGGAATGAAGTGGAGGTTCTTGTCAACAGAGCAACCCTAAACTTTGGAGTGCCTGTGCCTTGCTGATTTTTAGTTTTCCCAAATTAGACGCCCATGAGTGGAAGTGCCCTATGCTGTCTAAGCCGAGTTTTTTAGATGTTTCAGGACACACCGTACACTTCTCCAGAGTGGCTGTTGGCAATTTACATCCCGCCCATCAGCGTAGCAAGGCTCCCATTTCTCCATGTCCTCTCCTGCATTTCTGGTTTTGACACTTTATTCAGCATGGCCCTTTTGACCGATGGGAACCGAGACTTCTTTGTAGCGCTGATTTGCCTTTCCAGGTTGCTTGGTTGGTCAAAAAGGGCGTATGCGTTTTTTCCTGAATATATTCAGGAAAAAACGCATACGCCCTTTTTGGCCAAGGGCATCACTGTCGAGGTTTTGCCTCTTTTCCTGTGCTTTACAGGCGATTCGAATCTACCTCCTGAAATCTGTTTCCTGCAATTCTGCCTTGCTTTCAAATCCTCTTCGTTGCTTTCCCTCAATATTTTTGTGGGCGAGAGTTATCATTTATAACTCAGCAGGTTTCTGATTTGCAGTGCCCCTGAGCTCCATTTTTCAACTCGCTTTTTTGGGAGCTGGCCTCAAAAGCGTAGGATTGCTTCAGGCCCTTTTCTGGTTCCGGGCGGCAGGCAGAGCCTGTGGTTAATTCTTCTTCCTGATGGGAAAATAGAGTGACCTGTGCCTTTCCCAACACCTAGAGCTAGTCGCTCATTGGTTCCCCCTCTTGCCGTTCATCCTCAGGACAAATTGCAACCTGTACGGAACAGGAGGTTAAACGTGCTGATTCTCCAAGGAGGGAGATTGCTATTAAAGTGGCTGGAATGGCGAACCCGAGCACAAGGAGATGAGAAATGAGGTGCGTTTTAGAAACCTTTCCCGATCACACGGTGTACCATCTTCTGGGTTTCTCATGCATGTTTTCGATGTAGGAAGATGCCCTTGAACCTGGAGATTTGGGACCCATGGGATGGGTACCACGCAGTATTACTTTAAAGGGTCTGCGTTTGCTCACCCAACCTCACCAAACCTCTCAGCCCCAAGAGTGTCCACCCTTATGTCTCAATCAGCTGTGGGTCTAGATATGGTCAATCCAGGTGGCATCACAGCCCCTGAACGAATTTTGTAAGAATTTCTCTCTCTTTCACTGTCTTTGTTTCACGGGTTTTTTAAAGTAATTGATTTTCCTAATGGGGTTTAGCTGCTTTTCACTGCTGTGTTTATGCCGCTTTACTCCCACTTGACTCACTTACGGAGAGATATCAATACATAGGTTTGAAGATTCTTACTAGTCAGATCTATTCTTGGGCGGTGAATAGGGGGTGTTGAGTCCAGTTCACTGAGCAAGGAGTAGGTCTTGTCTATTACATATTGGGTTTATGGAACGGTATCTGAGCTAATTTGAAACCCTTGTTTTAGGCATCACCCCACCTCACCTTTCCCGTTAGGCAGCCATAGTGTGTTTTCTAAATGTGTGACTCTGTTCTGTTTTGTAATTCAGTTCAAGTGTAGCGGTTTTTACTTTCCCTCTATAAGTGATATCTTATGATTAGTGTCTTTTTCTGTGTGACTTATTTCACTTAGAGCCGTCGTACCTGAATCCACTCATCATGCTGCTACTAGCCTTATGATGTTGATTTCATGGCTGAGTGATATTCCATTGTACCTAAGGACCACAACTTCTTTATCCATTTTTCTCTTTCCTGGGATATTTAAGGTGGAATGAAGTGGAGGTTCTTGTCAACAGAGCAACCCTAAACTTTGGAGTGCCTGTGCCTTGCTGATTTTTAGTTTTCCCAAATTAGACGCCCATGAGTGGAAGTGCCCTATGCTGTCTAAGCCGAGTTTTTTAGATGTTTCAGGACACACCGTACACTTCTCCAGAGTGGCTGTTGGCAATTTACATCCCGCCCATCAGCGTAGCAAGGCTCCCATTTCTCCATGGCCTCTCCTGCACTTCTGGTTTTGACACTTTATTCAGCATGGCCCTTTTGACCGATGGGAAGCGAGACTTCTTTGTAGCGCTGATTTCCCTTTCCAGGTTGCTTGGTTGGCCAAAAAAGGCGTATGCGTTTTTTCCTGAATATATTCAGGAAAAAACGCATACGCCCTTTTTGGCCAAGGGCATCACTGTCGAGGTTTTGCTGCTTTTCCTGTGCTTTACAGGCGATTCAAATCTACCTCCTGAAATCTGTTTCCTGCAATTCTGCCTTGCTTTCAAATCCTCTTCGTTGCTTTCCCTCAATATATTAGTGGGCGAGAGTTATCATTTCTAACTCTGCAGGTTTGTGATTTGCAGTGCCCCTGAGCTCCATTTTTCAACTCGCTTTTTTGGGAGCTGGCCTCAAAAGCGTAGGATTGCTTCAGGCCCTTTTCTGGTGCCGGGCGGCAGGCAGAGCCTGTGGTTAATTCTTCTTCCTGATGGGAAAATAGAGTGACCTGTGCCTTTCCCAACACCTAGAGCTAGTCGCTCATTGGTTCCCCCTCTTGCCGTTCATCCTCAGGACAAATTGCAACCTGTACGGAACAGGAGGTTAAAGTGCTGATTCTCCAAGGAGGGACATTGCTAGTAAAGCGGCTGGAATGGCGACCCCGAGGACAAGGAGATGAGAAATAAGGTGCGTTTTAGAAACCTTTCCCGATCACACGGTGTACCATCTTCTGGGTTTCTCATGCATGTTTTCGATGTAGGAAGATGCCCTTGAACCTGGAGATTTGGGACCCATCAGACGGGTACCACGCAATATTACTTTAAAGGGTCTGCGTTTGCTCACCCAACCTCACCAAACCTCTCAGCCCCAAGAGTGTCCACGCTTATGTCTCAATCAGCTGTGGGTCTAGATATGGTCAATCCAGGTGGCATCACCTCCCCTGAACGAATTTTGTAAGAATTTCTCTCTCTTTCACTGTCTTTGTTTCACGGGTTTTTAAATGTAATTGATTTTCCTAATGGGGTTTAGCTGCTTTTCACTGCTGTGTTTATGCCGCTTTACACCCACTTGACTCACTTCCAGAGAGATATCAATACATAGGTTTGAAGATTTTTACTAGTCAGATCTATTCTTGGGCGGTGAATAGGGGGTGTTGAGTCCAGTTCACTGAGCAAGCAGTAGGTCTTGTCTATTACATATTGGGTTTATGGAACGGTATCTGAGCTAATTTGAAACCCTTGTTTTATGCATCACCCCACCTCGCCTTTCCCGTTAGGCAGCCATAGTGTGTTTTCTAAATGTGTGATTCTGTTCTGTTTTGTAATTCAGTTCAAGTGTAGCGGTTTTTACTTTCCCTCTATAAGTGATATCTTATGATTAGTGTCTTTTTCTGTGTGACTTACTTCACTTACAACCGTCGTACCTGAATCCACTCATTGTGCTGCTACTAGCCTTATGACGTTGATTTCATGGCTGAGTGATATTCCATTGTACCTAAGGACCACAACTTCTTTATCCATTTTTCTCTTTCCTGGGATATTTAAGGTGGAATGAAGTGGAGGTTTTTGTCAACAGAGCAACCCTAAACTTTGGAGTGCCTGTGCCTTGCTGATTTTTAGTTTTCCCAAATTAGACGCCCATGAGTGGAAGTGCCCTATGCTGTCTAAGCCGAGTTTTTTAGATGTTTCAGGACACACCGTACACTTCTCCAGAGTGGCTGTTGGCAATTTACATCCCGCCCATCAGCGTAGCAAGGCTCCCATTTCTCCATGGCCTCTCCTGCATTTCTGGTTTTGACACTTTATTCAGCATGGCCCTTTTGACCGATGGGAAGCGAGACTTCTTTGTAGCGCTGATTTGCCTTTCCAGGTTGCTTGGTTGGCCAAAAAGGGCGTATGCGTTTTTTCCTGAATATATTCAGGAAAAAACGCATACGCCCTTTTTGGCCAAGGGCATCATTGTCGAGGTTTTGCCGCTTTTCCTGTGCTTTAAAGGCGATTCGAATCTACCTCCTGAAATCTGTTTCCTGCAATTCTGCCTTGCTTTCAAATCCTCTTCGTTGCCTTCCCTCAATATTTTTGTGGGCGAGAGTTATCATTTCTAACTCTGCAGGTTGTGATTTGCAGTGCCCCTGAGCTCCATTTTTCAACTCGCTTTTTTGGGAGCTGGCCGCAAAAGCGTAAGATTGCTTCAGGCCCTATTGTGGTTCCGGGCGGCAGGCTGAGCCTGTGGTTAATTCTTCTTCCTGATGGGAAAATAGAGTGACCTGTGCCTTTCCCAACACTTAGAGCTAGTCGCTCATTGGTTCCCCCTCTTCCCGTTCATCCTCAGGACAAATTGCAACCTGTACGGAACAGGAGGTTAAACGTGCTGATTCTCCAAGGAGGGAGATTGCTAGTAAAGCGGCTGGAATGGCGAACCCGAGCACAAGGAGATGAGAAATGAGGTGCGTTTTAGAAACCTTTCCCGATCACACGGTGTACCATCTTCTGGGGTTCTCATGCATGTTTTCGATGTAGGAAGATGCCCTTGAACCTGGAGATTTGGGACCCATCAGACGGGTACCACGCAGTATTACTTTAAAGGGTCTGTGTTTGCTCACCCAACCTCACCAAACTTCTCAGCCCCAAGAGTGTCCACCCTTATGTCTCAATCAGCTGTGGGTCTAGATATGGTCAATCCAGGTGGCATCACAGCCCCTGAACGAATTTTGTAAGAATTTCTCTCTCTTTCACTGTCTTTGTTTCACGGGTTTTTAAAAGTAATTGATTTTCCTAATGGGGTTTAGCTGCTTTTCACTGCTGTGTTTATGCCGCTTTACTCCCACTTGACTCACTTACGGAGAGATATCAATACATAGGTTTGAAGATTCTTACTAGTCAGATATATTCTTGGGCGGTGAATAGGGGGTGTTGAGTCCAGTTCACTGAGCAAGCAGTACGTCTTGTCTATTACATATTGGGTTTATGGAACGGTATCTGAGCTAATTTGAAACCCTTGTTTTATGCATCACCCCACCTCGCCTTTCCCGTTAGGCAGCCATAGTGTGTTTTCTAAATGTGTGACTCTGTTCTGTTTTGTAATTCAGTTCAAGTGTAGCGGTTTTTACATTCCCTCTATAAGTGATATCTTCTGATTAGTGTCTTTTTCTGTGTGACTTATTTCACTTAGAACCGTCGTACCTGAATCCACTCATCATGCTGCTACTAGCCTTATGACGTTGATTTCATGGCTGAGTGATATTCCATTGTACCTAAGGACCACAACTTCTTTATCCATTTTTCTCTTTCCTGGGATATTTAAGGTGGAATGAAGTGGAGGTTCTTGTCAACAGAGCAACCCTAAACTTTGGAGTGCCTGTGCCTTGCTGATTTTTAGTTTTCCCAAATTAGACGCCCATGAGTGGAAGTGCCCTATGCTGTCTAAGCCGAGTTTTTTAGATGTTTCAGGACACACCGTACACTTCTCCAGAGTGGCTGTTGGCAATTTACATCCCGCCCATCAGCGTAGCAAGGCTCCCATTTCTCCATGTCCTCTCCTGCATTTCTGGTTTTGACACTTTATTCAGCATGGCCCTTTTGACCGATGGGAACCGAGACTTCTTTGTAGCGCTGATTTGCCTTTCCAGGTTGCTTGGTTGGTCAAAAAGGGCGTATGCGTTTTTTCCTGAATATATTCAGGAAAAAACGCATACGCCCTTTTTGGCCAAGGGCATCACTGTCGAGGTTTTGCCTCTTTTCCTGTGCTTTACAGGCGATTCGAATCTACCTCCTGAAATCTGTTTCCTGCAATTCTGCCTTGCTTTCAAATCCTCTTCGTTGCTTTCCCTCAATATTTTTGTGGGCGAGAGTTATCATTTATAACTCAGCAGGTTTCTGATTTGCAGTGCCCCTGAGCTCCATTTTTCAACTCGCTTTTTTGGGAGCTGGCCTCAAAAGCGTAGGATTGCTTCAGGCCCTTTTCTGGTTCCGGGCGGCAGGCAGAGCCTGTGGTTAATTCTTCTTCCTGATGGGAAAATAGAGTGACCTGTGCCTTTCCCAACACCTAGAGCTAGTCGCTCATTGGTTCCCCCTCTTGCCGTTCATCCTCAGGACAAATTGCAACCTGTACGGAACAGGAGGTTAAACGTGCTGATTCTCCAAGGAGGGAGATTGCTATTAAAGTGGCTGGAATGGCGAACCCGAGCACAAGGAGATGAGAAATGAGGTGCGTTTTAGAAACCTTTCCCGATCACACGGTGTACCATCTTCTGGGTTTCTCATGCATGTTTTCGATGTAGGAAGATGCCCTTGAACCTGGAGATTTGGGACCCATGGGATGGGTACCACGCAGTATTACTTTAAAGGGTCTGCGTTTGCTCACCCAACCTCACCAAACCTCTCAGCCCCAAGAGTGTCCACCCTTATGTCTCAATCAGCTGTGGGTCTAGATATGGTCAATCCAGGTGGCATCACAGCCCCTGAACGAATTTTGTAAGAATTTCTCTCTCTTTCACTGTCTTTGTTTCACGGGTTTTTTAAAGTAATTGATTTTCCTAATGGGGTTTAGCTGCTTTTCACTGCTGTGTTTATGCCGCTTTACTCCCACTTGACTCACTTACGGAGAGATATCAATACATAGGTTTGAAGATTCTTACTAGTCAGATCTATTCTTGGGCGGTGAATAGGGGGTGTTGAGTCCAGTTCACTGAGCAAGGAGTAGGTCTTGTCTATTACATATTGGGTTTATGGAACGGTATCTGAGCTAATTTGAAACCCTTGTTTTAGGCATCACCCCACCTCACCTTTCCCGTTAGGCAGCCATAGTGTGTTTTCTAAATGTGTGACTCTGTTCTGTTTTGTAATTCAGTTCAAGTGTAGCGGTTTTTACTTTCCCTCTATAAGTGATATCTTATGATTAGTGTCTTTTTCTGTGTGACTTATTTCACTTAGAGCCGTCGTACCTGAATCCACTCATCATGCTGCTACTAGCCTTATGATGTTGATTTCATGGCTGAGTGATATTCCATTGTACCTAAGGACCACAACTTCTTTATCCATTTTTCTCTTTCCTGGGATATTTAAGGTGGAATGAAGTGGAGGTTCTTGTCAACAGAGCAACCCTAAACTTTGGAGTGCCTGTGCCTTGCTGATTTTTAGTTTTCCCAAATTAGACGCCCATGAGTGGAAGTGCCCTATGCTGTCTAAGCCGAGTTTTTTAGATGTTTCAGGACACACCGTACACTTCTCCAGAGTGGCTGTTGGCAATTTACATCCCGCCCATCAGCGTAGCAAGGCTCCCATTTCTCCATGGCCTCTCCTGCACTTCTGGTTTTGACACTTTATTCAGCATGGCCCTTATGACCGATGGGAAGTGAGACTTCTTTGTAGCGCTGATTTCCCTTTCCAGGTTGCTTGGTTGGCCAAAAAAGGCGTATGCGTTTTTTCCTGAATATATTCAGGAAAAAACGCATACGCCCTTTTTGGCCAAGGGCATCACTGTCGAGGTTTTGCTGCTTTTCCTGTGCTTTACAGGCGATTCAAATCTACCTCCTGAAATCTGTTTCCTGCAATTCTGCCTTGCTTTCAAATCCTCTTCGTTGCTTTCCCTCAATATATTAGTGGGCGAGAGTTATCATTTCTAACTCTGCAGGTTTGTGATTTGCAGTGCCCCTGAGCTCCATTTTTCAACTCGCTTTTTTGGGAGCTGGCCTCAAAAGCGTAGGATTGCTTCAGGCCCTTTTCTGGTGCCGGGCGGCAGGCAGAGCCTGTGGTTAATTCTTCTTCCTGATGGGAAAATAGAGTGACCTGTGCCTTTCCCAACACCTAGAGCTAGTCGCTCATTGGTTCCCCCTCTTGCCGTTCATCCTCAGGACAAATTGCAACCTGTACGGAACAGGAGGTTAAAGTGCTGATTCTCCAAGGAGGGACATTGCTAGTAAAGCGGCTGGAATGGCGACCCCGAGGACAAGGAGATGAGAAATAAGGTGCGTTTTAGAAACCTTTCCCGATCACACGGTGTACCATCTTCTGGGTTTCTCATGCATGTTTTCGATGTAGGAAGATGCCCTTGAACCTGGAGATTTGGGACCCATCAGACGGGTACCACGCAATATTACTTTAAAGGGTCTGCGTTTGCTCACCCAACCTCACCAAACCTCTCAGCCCCAAGAGTGTCCACGCTTATGTCTCAATCAGCTGTGGGTCTAGATATGGTCAATCCAGGTGGCATCACCTCCCCTGAACGAATTTTGTAAGAATTTCTCTCTCTTTCACTGTCTTTGTTTCACGGGTTTTTAAATGTAATTGATTTTCCTAATGGGGTTTAGCTGCTTTTCACTGCTGTGTTTATGCCGCTTTACACCCACTTGACTCACTTCCAGAGAGATATCAATACATAGGTTTGAAGATTTTTACTAGTCAGATCTATTCTTGGGCGGTGAATAGGGGGTGTTGAGTCCAGTTCACTGAGCAAGCAGTAGGTCTTGTCTATTACATATTGGGTTTATGGAACGGTATCTGAGCTAATTTGAAACCCTTGTTTTATGCATCACCCCACCTCGCCTTTCCCGTTAGGCAGCCATAGTGTGTTTTCTAAATGTGTGATTCTGTTCTGTTTTGTAATTCAGTTCAAGTGTAGCGGTTTTTACTTTCCCTCTATAAGTGATATCTTATGATTAGTGTCTTTTTCTGTGTGACTTACTTCACTTACAACCGTCGTACCTGAATCCACTCATTGTGCTGCTACTAGCCTTATGACGTTGATTTCATGGCTGAGTGATATTCCATTGTACCTAAGGACCACAACTTCTTTATCCATTTTTCTCTTTCCTGGGATATTTAAGGTGGAATGAAGTGGAGGTTTTTGTCAACAGAGCAACCCTAAACTTTGGAGTGCCTGTGCCTTGCTGATTTTTAGTTTTCCCAAATTAGACGCCCATGAGTGGAAGTGCCCTATGCTGTCTAAGCCGAGTTTTTTAGATGTTTCAGGACACACCGTACACTTCTCCAGAGTGGCTGTTGGCAATTTACATCCCGCCCATCAGCGTAGCAAGGCTCCCATTTCTCCATGGCCTCTCCTGCATTTCTGGTTTTGACACTTTATTCAGCATGGCCCTTTTGACCGATGGGAAGCGAGACTTCTTTGTAGCGCTGATTTGCCTTTCCAGGTTGCTTGGTTGGCCAAAAAGGGCGTATGCGTTTTTTCCTGAATATATTCAGGAAAAAACGCATACGCCCTTTTTGGCCAAGGGCATCATTGTCGAGGTTTTGCCGCTTTTCCTGTGCTTTAAAGGCGATTCGAATCTACCTCCTGAAATCTGTTTCCTGCAATTCTGCCTTGCTTTCAAATCCTCTTCGTTGCCTTCCCTCAATATTTTTGTGGGCGAGAGTTATCATTTCTAACTCTGCAGGTTGTGATTTGCAGTGCCCCTGAGCTCCATTTTTCAACTCGCTTTTTTGGGAGCTGGCCGCAAAAGTGTAAGATTGCTTCAGGCCCTATTGTGGTTCCGGGCGGCAGGCTGAGCCTGTGGTTAATTCTTCTTCCTGATGGGAAAATAGAGTGACCTGTGCCTTTCCCAACACTTAGAGCTAGTCGCTCATTGGTTCCCCCTCTTGCCGTTCATCCTCAGGACAAATTGCAACCTGTACGGAACAGGAGGTTAAACGTGCTGATTCTCCAAGGAGGGAGATTGCTATTAAAGTGGCTGGAATGGCGAACCCGAGCACAAGGAGATGAGAAATGAGGTGCGTTTTAGAAACCTTTCCCGATCACACGGTGTACCATCTTCTGGGTTTCTCATGCATGTTTTCGATGTAGGAAGATGCCCTTGAACCTGGAGATTTGGGACCCATGGGATGGGTACCACGCAGTATTACTTTAAAGGGTCTGCGTTTGCTCACCCAACCTCACCAAACCTCTCAGCCCCAAGAGTGTCCACCCTTATGTCTCAATCAGCTGTGGGTCTAGATATGGTCAATCCAGGTGGCATCACAGCCCCTGAACGAATTTTGTAAGAATTTCTCTCTCTTTCACTGTCTTTGTTTCACGGGTTTTTTAAAGTAATTGATTTTCCTAATGGGGTTTAGCTGCTTTTCACTGCTGTGTTTATGCCGCTTTACTCCCACTTGACTCACTTACGGAGAGATATCAATACATAGGTTTGAAGATTCTTACTAGTCAGATCTATTCTTGGGCGGTGAATAGGGGGTGTTGAGTCCAGTTCACTGAGCAAGGAGTAGGTCTTGTCTATTACATATTGGGTTTATGGAACGGTATCTGAGCTAATTTGAAACCCTTGTTTTAGGCATCACCCCACCTCACCTTTCCCGTTAGGCAGCCATAGTGTGTTTTCTAAATGTGTGACTCTGTTCTGTTTTGTAATTCAGTTCAAGTGTAGCGGTTTTTACTTTCCCTCTATAAGTGATATCTTATGATTAGTGTCTTTTTCTGTGTGACTTATTTCACTTAGAGCCGTCGTACCTGAATCCACTCATCATGCTGCTACTAGCCTTATGATGTTGATTTCATGGCTGAGTGATATTCCATTGTACCTAAGGACCACAACTTCTTTATCCATTTTTCTCTTTCCTGGGATATTTAAGGTGGAATGAAGTGGAGGTTCTTGTCAATAGAGCAACCCTAAACTTTGGAGTGCCTGTGCCTTGCTGATTTTTAGTTTTCCCAAATTAGACGCCCATGAGTGGAAGTGCCCTATGCTGTCTAAGCCGAGTTTTTTAGATGTTTCAGGACACACCGTACACTTCTCCAGAGTGGCTGTTGGCAATTTACATCCCGCCCATCAGCGTAGCAAGGCTCCCATTTCTCCATGGCCTCTCCTGCACTTCTGGTTTTGACACTTTATTCAGCATGGCCCTTTTGACCGATGGGAAGCGAGACTTCTTTGTAGCGCTGATTTCCCTTTCCAGGTTGCTTGGTTGGCCAAAAAAGGCGTATGCGTTTTTTCCTGAATATATTCAGGAAAAAACGCATACGCCCTTTTTGGCCAAGGGCATCACTGTCGAGGTTTTGCTGCTTTTCCTGTGCTTTACAGGCAATTCAAATCTACCTCCTGAAATCTGTTTCCTGCAATTCTGCCTTGCTTTCAAATCCTCTTCGTTGCTTTCCCTCAATATATTAGTGGGCGAGAGTTATCATTTCTAACTCTGCAGGTTTGTGATTTGCAGTGCCCCTGAGCTCCATTTTTCAACTCGCTTTTTTGGGAGCTGGCCTCAAAAGCGTAGGATTGCTTCAGGCCCTTTTCTGGTGCCGGGCGGCAGGCAGAGCCTGTGGTTAATTCTTCTTCCTGATGGGAAAATAGAGTGACCTGTGCCTTTCCCAACACCTAGAGCTAGTCGCTCATTGGTTCCCCCTCTTGCCGTTCATCCTCAGGACAAATTGCAACCTGTACGGAACAGGAGGTTAAAGTGCTGATTCTCCAAGGAGGGACATTGCTAGTAAAGCGGCTGGAATGGCGACCCCGAGGACAAGGAGATGAGAAATAAGGTGCGTTTTAGAAACCTTTCCCGATCACACGGTGTACCATCTTCTGGGTTTCTCATGCATGTTTTCGATGTAGGAAGATGCCCTTGAACCTGGAGATTTGGGACCCATCAGACGGGTACCACGCAATATTACTTTAAAGGGTCTGCGTTTGCTCACCCAACCTCACCAAACCTCTCAGCCCCAAGAGTGTCCACGCTTATGTCTCAATCAGCTGTGGGTCTAGATATGGTCAATCCAGGTGGCATCACCTCCCCTGAACGAATTTTGTAAGAATTTCTCTCTCTTTCACTGTCTTTGTTTCACGGGTTTTTAAATGTAATTGATTTTCCTAATGGGGTTTAGCTGCTTTTCACTGCTGTGTTTATGCCGCTTTACACCCACTTGACTCACTTCCAGAGAGATATCAATACATAGGTTTGAAGATTTTTACTAGTCAGATCTATTCTTGGGCGGTGAATAGGGGGTGTTGAGTCCAGTTCACTGAGCAAGCAGTAGGTCTTGTCTATTACATATTGGGTTTATGGAACGGTATCTGAGCTAATTTGAAACCCTTGTTTTATGCATCACCCCACCTCGCCTTTCCCGTTAGGCAGCCATAGTGTGTTTTCTAAATCTGTGATTCTGTTCTGTTTTGTAATTCAGTTCAAGTGTAGCGGTTTTTACTTTCCCTCTATAAGTGATATCTTATGATTAGTGTCTTTTTCTGTGTGACTTACTTCACTTACAACCGTCGTACCTGAATCCACTCATTGTGCTGCTACTAGCCTTATGACGTTGATTTCATGGCTGAGTGATATTCCATTGTACCTAAGGACCACAACTTCTTTATCCATTTTTCTCTTTCCTGGGATATTTAAGGTGGAATGAAGTGGAGGTTTTTGTCAACAGAGCAACCCTAAACTTTGGAGTGCCTGTGCCTTGCTGATTTTTAGTTTTCCCAAATTAGACGCCCATGAGTGGAAGTGCCCTATGCTGTCTAAGCCGAGTTTTTTAGATGTTTCAGGACACACCGTACACTTCTCCAGAGTGGCTGTTGGCAATTTACATCCCGCCCATCAGCGTAGCAAGGCTCCCATTTCTCCATGGCCTCTCCTGCATTTCTGGTTTTGACACTTTATTCAGCATGGCCCTTTTGACCGATGGGAAGCGAGACTTCTTTGTAGCGCTGATTTGCCTTTCCAGGTTGCTTGGTTGGCCAAAAAGGGCGTATGCGTTTTTTCCTGAATATATTCAGGAAAAAACGCATACGCCCTTTTTGGCCAAGGGCATCATTGTCGAGGTTTTGCCGCTTTTCCTGTGCTTTAAAGGCGATTCGAATCTACCTCCTGAAATCTGTTTCCTGCAATTCTGCCTTGCTTTCAAATCCTCTTCGTTGCCTTCCCTCAATATTTTTGTGGGCGAGAGTTATCATTTCTAACTCTGCAGGTTGTGATTTGCAGTGCCCCTGAGCTCCGTTTTTCAACTCGCTTTTTTGGGAGCTGGCCGCAAAAGCGTAAGATTGCTTCAGGCCCTATTGTGGTTCCGGGCGGCAGGCTGAGCCTGTGGTTAATTCTTCTTCCTGATGGGAAAATAGAGTGACCTGTGCCTTTCCCAACACTTAGAGCTAGTCGCTCATTGGTTCCCCCTCTTCCCGTTCATCCTCAGGACAAATTGCAACCTGTACGGAACAGGAGGTTAAACGTGCTGATTCTCCAAGGAGGGAGATTGCTAGTAAAGCGGCTGGAATGGCGAACCCGAGCACAAGGAGATGAGAAATGAGGTGCGTTTTAGAAACCTTTCCCGATCACACGGTGTACCATCTTCTGGGGTTCTCATGCATGTTTTCGATGTAGGAAGATGCCCTTGAACCTGGAGATTTGGGACCCATCAGACGGGTACCACGCAGTATTACTTTAAAGGGTCTGTGTTTGCTCACCCAACCTCACCAAACTTCTCAGCCCCAAGAGTGTCCACCCTTATGTCTCAATCAGCTGTGGGTCTAGATATGGTCAATCCAGGTGGCATCACAGCCCCTGAACGAATTTTGTAAGAATTTCTCTCTCTTTCACTGTCTTTGTTTCACGGGTTTTTAAAAGTAATTGATTTTCCTAATGGGGTTTAGCTGCTTTTCACTGCTGTGTTTATGCCGCTTTACTCCCACTTGACTCACTTACGGAGAGATATCAATACATAGGTTTGAAGATTCTTACTAGTCAGATATATTCTTGGGCGGTGAATAGGGGGTGTTGAGTCCAGTTCACTGAGCAAGCAGTACGTCTTGTCTATTACATATTGGGTTTATGGAACGGTATCTGAGCTAATTTGAAACCCTTGTTTTATGCATCACCCCACCTCGCCTTTCCCGTTAGGCAGCCATAGTGTGTTTTCTAAATGTGTGACTCTGTTCTGTTTTGTAATTCAGTTCAAGTGTAGCGGTTTTTACATTCCCTCTATAAGTGATATCTTCTGATTAGTGTCTTTTTCTGTGTGACTTATTTCACTTAGAACCGTCGTACCTGAATCCACTCATCATGCTGCTACTAGCCTTATGACGTTGATTTCATGGCTGAGTGATATTCCATTGTACCTAAGGACCACAACTTCTTTATCCATTTTTCTCTTTCCTGGGATATTTAAGGTGGAATGAAGTGGAGGTTCTTGTCAACAGAGCAACCCTAAACTTTGGAGTGCCTGTGCCTTGCTGATTTTTAGTTTTCCCAAATTAGACGCCCATGAGTGGAAGTGCCCTATGCTGTCTAAGCCGAGTTTTTTAGATGTTTCAGGACACACCGTACACTTCTCCAGAGTGGCTGTTGGCAATTTACATCCCGCCCATCAGCGTAGCAAGGCTCCCATTTCTCCATGGCCTCTCCTGCACTTCTGGTTTTGACACTTTATTCAGCATGGCCCTTTTGACCGATGGGAAGCGAGACTTCTTTGTAGCGCTGATTTCCCTTTCCAGGTTGCTTGGTTGGCCAAAAAAGGCGTATGCGTTTTTTCCTGAATATATTCAGGAAAAAACGCATACGCCCTTTTTGGCCAAGGGCATCACTGTCGAGGTTTTGCTGCTTTTCCTGTGCTTTACAGGCGATTCAAATCTACCTCCTGAAATCTGTTTCCTGCAATTCTGCCTTGCTTTCAAATCCTCTTCGTTGCTTTCCCTCAATATATTAGTGGGCGAGAGTTATCATTTCTAACTCTGCAGGTTTGTGATTTGCAGTGCCCCTGAGCTCCATTTTTCAACTCGCTTTTTTGGGAGCTGGCCTCAAAAGCGTAGGATTGCTTCAGGCCCTTTTCTGGTGCCGGGCGGCAGGCAGAGCCTGTGGTTAATTCTTCTTCCTGATGGGAAAATAGAGTGACCTGTGCCTTTCCCAACACCTAGAGCTAGTCGCTCATTGGTTCCCCCTCTTGCCGTTCATCCTCAGGACAAATTGCAACCTGTACGGAACAGGAGGTTAAAGTGCTGATTCTCCAAGGAGGGACATTGCTAGTAAAGCGGCTGGAATGGCGACCCCGAGGACAAGGAGATGAGAAATAAGGTGCGTTTTAGAAACCTTTCCCGATCACACGGTGTACCATCTTCTGGGTTTCTCATGCATGTTTTCGATGTAGGAAGATGCCCTTGAACCTGGAGATTTGGGACCCATCAGACGGGTACCACGCAATATTACTTTAAAGGGTCTGCGTTTGCTCACCCAACCTCACCAAACCTCTCAGCCCCAAGAGTGTCCACGCTTATGTCTCAATCAGCTGTGGGTCTAGATATGGTCAATCCAGGTGGCATCACCTCCCCTGAACGAATTTTGTAAGAATTTCTCTCTCTTTCACTGTCTTTGTTTCACGGGTTTTTAAATGTAATTGATTTTCCTAATGGGGTTTAGCTGCTTTTCACTGCTGTGTTTATGCCGCTTTACACCCACTTGACTCACTTCCAGAGAGATATCAATACATAGGTTTGAAGATTTTTACTAGTCAGATCTATTCTTGGGCGGTGAATAGGGGGTGTTGAGTCCAGTTCACTGAGCAAGGAGTAGGTCTTGTCTATTACATATTGGGTTTATGGAACGGTATCTGAGCTAATTTGAAACCCTTGTTTTATGCATCACCGCACCTCGCCTTTCCCGTTAGGCAGCCATAGTGTGTTTTCTAAATGTGTGACTCTGTTCTGTTTTGTAATTCAGTTCAAGTGTAGCGGTTTTTACTTTCCCTCTATAAGTGATATCTTATGATTAGTGTCTTTTTCTGTGTGACTTCCTTCACTTAGAACCGTCTTACCTGAATCCACTCATTATGCTGCTACTA
The DNA here is from genome assembly GCF_028021215.1 of Eschrichtius robustus. Lineage (NCBI taxonomy): Eukaryota > Metazoa > Chordata > Mammalia > Artiodactyla > Eschrichtiidae > Eschrichtius > Eschrichtius robustus. The sequence goes on from NC_090828.1 coordinate 109,310,322, forward strand.
GCCTTATGACGTTGATTTCATGGCTGAGTGATATTCCATTGTACCTAAGGACCACAACTTCTTTATCCATTTTTCTCTTTCCTGGGATATTTAAGGTGGAATGAAGTGGAGGTTCTTGTCAACAGAGCAACCCTAAACTTTGGAGTGCCTGTGCCTTGCTGATTTTTAGTTTTCCCAAATTAGACGCCCATGAGTGGAAGTGCCCTATGCTCTCTAAGCCGAGTTTTTTAGATGTTTCAGGACACACCGTACACTTCTCCAGAGTGGCTTTTGGCAATTTACATCCCGCCCATCAGCGTAGCAAGGCTCCCATTTCTCCATGGCCTCTCCTGCATTTCTGGTTTTGACACTTTATTCAGCATGGCCCTTTTGACCGATGGGAAGCGAGACTTCTTTGTAGCGCTGATTTGCCTTTCCAGGTTGCTTGGTTGGCCAAAAAGGGCGTATGCGTTTTTTCCTGAATATATTCAGGAAAAAACGCATACGCCCTTTTTGGCCAAGGGCATCACTGTCGAGGTTTTGCCGCTTTTCCTGTGCTTTACAGGCGATTCGAATCTACCTCCTGAAATCTGTTTCCTGCAATTCTGCCTTGCTTTCAAATCCTCTTCGTTGCTTTCCCTCAATATTTTTGTGGGCGAGAGTTATCATTTATAACTCAGCAGGTTTGTGATTTGCAGTGCCCCTGAGCTCCATTTTTCAACTCGCTTTTTTGGGAGCTGGCCTCAAAACCGTAGGATTGCTTCAGGCCTTTTTCTGGTTCCGGGCGGCAGGCAGAGCCTGTGGTTAATTCTTCTTCCTGATGGGAAAATAGAGTGACCTGTGCCTTTCCCAACACCTAGAGCTAGTCGCTCATTGGTTCCCCCTCTTGCCGTTCATCCTCAGGACAAATTGCAACCTGTACGGAACAGGAGGTTAAAGTGCTGATTCTCCAAGGAGGGACATTGCTAGTAAAGCGGCTGGAATGGCGACCCCGAGCACAAGGAGATGAGAAATAAGGTGCGTTTTAGAAACCTTTCCCGATCACACGGTGTACCATCTTCTGGGTTTCTCATGCATGTTTTCGATGTAGGAAGATGCCCTTGAACCTGGAGATTTGGGACCCATCAGACGGGTACCACGCAATATTACTTTAAAGGGTCTGCGTTTGCTCACCCAACCTCACCAAACCTCTCAGCCCCAAGAGTGTCCACGCTTATGTCTCAATCAGCTGTGGGTCTAGATATGGTCAATCCAGGTGGCATCACAGCCCCTGAACGAATTTTGTAAGAATTTCTCTCTCTTTCACTGTCTTTGTTTCACGGGTTTTTAAAAGTAATTGATTTTCCTAATGGGGTTTAGCTGCTTTTCACTGCTGTGTTTATGCCGCTTTACACCCACTTGACTCACTTCCAGAGAGATATCAATACATAGGTTTGAAGATTTTTACTAGTCAGATCTATTCTTGGGCAGTGAATAGGGGGTGTTGAGTCCACTTCACTGAGCAAGGAGTAGGTCTTGTCTATTACATATTGGGTTTATGGAACGGTATCTGAGCTAATTTGAAACCCTTGTTTTATGCATCACCCCACCTCACCTTTCCCGTTAGGCAGCCATAGTGTGTTTTCTAAATGTGTGACTCTGTTCTGTTTTGTAATTCAGTTCAAGTGTAGCGGTTTGTACATTCCCTCTATAAGTGATATCTTATGACTAGTGTCTTTTTCTGTGTGACTTATTTCACTTAGAACCGTCGTACCTGAATCCACTCATCATGCTGCTACTAGCCTTATGACGTTGATTTCATGGCTGAGTGATATTCCATTGTACCTAAGGACCACAACTTCTTTATCCATTTTTCTCCTTCCTGGGATATTTAAGGTGGAATGAAGTGGAGGTTCTTGTCAACAGAGCAACCCTAAACTTTGGAGTGCCTGTGCCTTGCTGATTTTTAGTTTTCCCAAATTAGACGCCCATGAGTGGAAGTGCCCTATGCTGTCTAAGCCGAGTTTTTTAGATGTTTCAGGACACACCGTACACTTCTCCAGAGTGGCTGTTGGCAATTTACATCCCGCCCATCAGCGTAGCAAGGCTCCCATTTCTCCATGGCCTCTCCTGCATTTCTGGTTTTGACACTTTATTCAGCATGGCCCTTTTGACCGATGGGAAGCGAGACTTCTTTGTAGCGCTGATTTGCCTTTCCAGGTTGCTTGGTTGGCCAAAAAGGGCGTATGCGTTTTTTCCTGAATATATTCAGGAAAAAACGCATACGCCCTTTTTGGCCAAGGGCATCATTGTCGAGGTTTTGCCGCTTTTCCTGTGCTTTAAAGGCGATTCGAATCTACCTCCTGAAATCTGTTTCCTGCAATTCTGCCTTGCTTTCAAATCCTCTTCGTTGCCTTCCCTCAATATTTTTGTGGGCGAGAGTTATCATTTCTAACTCTGCAGGTTTGTGATTTGCAGTGCCCCTGAGCTCCATTTTTCAACTCGCTTTTTTGGGAGCTGGCCGCAAAAGCGTAAGATTGCTTCAGGCCCTATTGTGGTTCCGGGCGGCAGGCTGAGCCTGTGGTTAATTCTTCTTCCTGATGGGAAAATAGAGTGACCTGTGCCTTTCCCAACACTTAGAGCTAGTCGCTCATTGGTTCCCCCTCTTCCCGTTCATCCTCAGGACAAATTGCAACCTCTACGGAACAGGAGGTTAAACGTGCTGATTCTCCAAGGAGGGAGATTGCTAGTAAAGCGGCTGGAATGGCGAACCCGAGCACAAGGAGATGAGAAATGAGGTGCGTTTTAGAAACCTTTCCCGATCACACGGTGTACCATCTTCTGGGGTTCTCATGCATGTTTTCGATGTAGGAAGATGCCCTTGAACCTGGAGATTTGGGACCCATCAGACGGGTACCACGCAGTATTACTTTAAAGGGTCTGTGTTTGCTCACCCAACCTCACCAAACCTCTCAGCCCCAAGAGTGTCCACCCTTATGTCTCAATCAGCTGTGGGTCTAGATATGGTCAATCCAGGTGGCATCACAGCCCCTGAACGAATTGTGTAAGAATTTCTCTCTCTTTCACTGTCTTTGTTTCACGGGTTTTTAAAAGTAATTGATTTTCCTAATGGGGTTTAGCTGCTTTTCACTGCTGTCTTTATGCCGCTTTACTCCCACTTGACTCACTTACGGAGAGATATCAATACATAGGTTTGAAGATTCTTACTAGTCAGATCTATTCTTGGGCGGTGAATAGGGGGTGTTGAGTCCAGTTCACTGAGCAAGGAGTAGGTCTTGTCTATTACATATTGGGTTTATGGAATGGTATCTGAGCTAATTTGAAACCCTTGTTTTAGGCATCACCCCACCTCACCTTTCCCGTTAGGCAGCCATAGTGTGTTTTCTAAATGTGTGATTCTGTTCTGTTTTGTAATTCAGTTCAAGTGTAGCGGTTTTTACATTCCCTCTATAAGTGATATCTTCTGATTAGTGTCTTTTTCTGTGTGACTTATTTCACTTAGAACCGTCGTACCTGAATCCACTCATCATGCTGCTACTAGCCTTATGACGTTGATTTCATGGCTGAGTGATATTCCATTGTTCCTAAGGACCACAACTTCTTTATCAATTTTTCTCTTTCCTGGGATATTTAAGGTGGAATGAAGTGGAGGTTCTTGACAACAGAGCAACCCTAAACTTTGGAGTGCCTGTGCCTTGCTGATTTTTAGTTTTCCCAAATTAGACGCCCATGAGTGGAAGTGCCCTATGCTCTCTAAGCCGAGTTTTTTAGATGTTTCAGGACACACCGTACACTTCTCCAGAGTGGCTGTTGGCAATTTACATCCCGCCCATCAGCGTAGCAAGGCTCCCATTTCTCCATGTCCTCTCCTGCATTTCTGGTTTTGACACTTTATTCAGCATGGCCCTTTTGACCGATGGGAAGCGAGACTTCTTTGTAGCGCTGATTTGCCTTTCCAGGTTGCTTGGTTGGCCAAAAAGGGCGTATGCGTTTTTTCCTGAATATATTCAGGAAAAAACGCATACGCCCTTTTTGGCCAAGGGCATCAATGTCGAGGTTTTGCCGCTTTTCCTGTGCTTTACAGGCGATTCGAATCTACCTCCTGAAATCTGTTTCCTGCAATTCTGCCTTGCTTTCAAATCCTCTTCGTTGCTTTCCCTCAATATTTTTGTGGGTGAGAGTTATCATTTATAACTCAGCAGGTTTGTGATTTGCAGTGCCCCTGAGCTCCATTTTTCAACTCGCTTTTTTGGGAGCTGGCCTCAAAAGCGTAGGATTGCTTCATGCCTTTTTCTGGTTCCGGGCGGCAGGCAGAGCCTGTGGTTAATTCTTCTTCCTGATGGGAAAATAGAGTGACCTGTGCCTTTCCCAACACCTAGAGCTAGTCGCTCATTGGTTCCCCCTCTTGCCGTTCATCCTCAGGACAAATTGCAACCTGTACGGAACAGGAGGTTAAAGTGCTGATTCTCCAAGGAGGGACATTGCTAGTAAAGCGGCTGGAATGGCGACCCCGAGCACAAGGAGATGAGAAATAAGGTGCGTTTTAGAAACCTTTCCCGATCACACGGTGTACCATCTTCTGGGTTTCTCATGCATGTTTTCGATGTAGGAAGATGCCCTTGAACCTGGAGATTTGGGACCCATCAGACGGGTACCACGCAATATTACTTTAAAGGGTCTGCGTTTGCTCACCCAACCTCACCAAACCTCTCAGCCCCAAGAGTGTCCACGCTTATGTCTCAATCAGCTGTGGGTCTAGATATGGTCAATCCAGGTGGCATCACAGCCCCTGAACGAATTTTGTAAGAATTTCTCTCTCTTTCACTGTCTTTGTTTCACGGGTTTTTAAAAGTAATTGATTTTCCTAATGGGGTTTAGCTGCTTTTCACTGCTGTGTTTATGCCGCTTTACACCCACTTGACTCACTTCCAGAGAGATATCAATACATAGGTTTGAAGATTTTTACTAGTCAGATCTATTCTTGGGCGGTGAATAGGGGGTGTTGAGTCCACTTCACTGAGCAAGGAGTAGGTCTTGTCTATTACATATTGGGTTTATGGAACGGTATCTGAGCTAATTTGAAACCCTTGTTTTATGCATCACCCCACCTCACCTTTCCCGTTAGGCAGCCATAGTGTGTTTTCTAAATGTGTGACTCTGTTCTGTTTTGTAATTCAGTTCAAGTGTAGCGGTTTGTACATTCCCTCTATAAGTGATATCTTCTGATTAGTGTCTTTTTCTGTGTGACTTATTTCACTTAGAACCGTCGTACCTGAATCCACTCATCATGCTGCTACTAGCCTTATGACGTTGATTTCATGGCTGAGTGATATTCCATTGTACCTAAGGACCACAACTTCTTTATCCATTTTTCTCCTTCCTGGGATATTTAAGGTGGAATGAAGTGGAGGTTCTTGTCAACAGAGCAACCCTAAACTTTGGAGTGCCTGTGCCTTGCTGATTTTTAGTTTTCCCAAATTAGACGCCCATGAGTGGAAGTGCCCTATGCTGTCTAAGCCGAGTTTTTTAGATGTTTCAGGACACACCGTACACTTCTCCAGAGTGGCTGTTGGCAATTTACATCCCGCCCATCAGCGTAGCAAGGCTCCCATTTCTCCATGGCCTCTCCTGCATTTCTGGTTTTGACACTTTATTCAGCATGGCCCTTTTGACCGATGGGAAGCGAGACTTCTTTGTAGCGCTGATTTGCCTTTCCAGGTTGCTTGGTTGGCCAAAAAGGGCGTATGCGTTTTTTCCTGAATATATTCAGGAAAAAACGCATACGCCCTTTTTGGCCAAGGGCATCATTGTCGAGGTTTTGCCGCTTTTCCTGTGCTTTAAAGGCGATTCGAATCTACCTCCTGAAATCTGTTTCCTGCAATTCTGCCTTGCTTTCAAATCCTCTTCGTTGCCTTCCCTCAATATTTTTGTGGGCGAGAGTTATCATTTCTAACTCTGCAGGTTTGTGATTTGCAGTGCCCCTGAGCTCCATTTTTCAACTCGCTTTTTTGGGAGCTGGCCGCAAAAGCGTAAGATTGCTTCAGGCCCTATTGTGGTTCCGGGCGGCAGGCTGAGCCTGTGGTTAATTCTTCTTCCTGATGGGAAAATAGAGTGACCTGTGCCTTTCCCAACACTTAGAGCTAGTCGCTCATTGGTTCCCCCTCTTCCCGTTCATCCTCAGGACAAATTGCAACCTCTACGGAACAGGAGGTTAAACGTGCTGATTCTCCAAGGAGGGAGATTGCTAGTAAAGCGGCTGGAATGGCGAACCCGAGCACAAGGAGATGAGAAATGAGGTGCGTTTTAGAAACCTTTCCCGATCACACGGTGTACCATCTTCTGGGGTTCTCATGCATGTTTTCGATGTAGGAAGATGCCCTTGAACCTGGAGATTTGGGACCCATCAGACGGGTACCACGCAGTATTACTTTAAAGGGTCTGTGTTTGCTCACACAACCTCACCAAACCTCTCAGCCCCAAGAGTGTCCACCCTTATGTCTCAATCAGCTGTGGGTCTAGATATGGTCAATCCAGGTGGCATCACAGCCCCTGAACGAATTTTGTAAGAATTTCTCTCTCTTTCACTGTCTTTGTTTCACGGGTTTTTAAAAGTAATTGATTTTCCTAATGGGGTTTAGCTGCTTTTCACTGCTGTCTTTATGCCGCTTTACTCCCACTTGACTCACTTACGGAGAGATATCAATACATAGGTTTGAAGATTCTTACTAGTCAGATATATTCTTGGGCGGTGAATAGGGGGTGTTGAGTCCAGTTCACTGAGCAAGCAGTAGGTCTTGTCTATTACATATTGGGTTTATGGAACGGTATCTGAGCTAATTTGAAACCCTTGTTTTATGCATCACCCCACCTCGCCTTTCCCGTTAGGCAGCCATAGTGTGTTTTCTAAATGTGTGACTCTGTTCTGTTTTGTAATTCAGTTCAAGTGTAGCGGTTTTTACATTCCCTCTATAAGTGATATCTTCTGATTAGTGTCTTTTTCTGTGTGACTTATTTCACTTAGAACCGTCGTACCTGAATCCACTCATCATGCTGCTACTAGCCTTATGACGTTGATTTCATGGCTGAGTGATATTCCATTGTACCTAAGGACCACAACTTCTTTATCCATTTTTCTCTTTCCTGGGATATTTAAGGTGGAATGAAGTGGAGGTTCTTGGCAACAGAGCAACCCTAAACTTTGGAGTGCCTGTGCCTTGCTGATTTTTAGTTTTCCCAAATTAGACGCCCATGAGTGGAAGTGCCCTATGCTGTCTAAGCCGAGTTTTTTAGATGTTTCTGGACACACCGTACACTTCTCCAGAGTGGCTGTTGGCAATTTACATCCCGCCCATCAGCGTAGCAAGGCTCCCATTTCTCCATGGCCTCTCCTGCATTTCTGGTTTTGACACTTTATTCAGCATGGCCCTTTTGACCGATGGGAAGCGAGACTTCTTTGTAGCGCTGATTTGCCTTTCCAGGTTGCTTGGTTGGCCAAAAAGGGCGTATGCGTTTTTTCCTGAATATATTCAGGAAAAAACGCATACGCCCTTTTTGGCCAAGGGCATCATTGTCGAGGTTTTGCCGCTTTTCCTGTGCTTTAAAGGCGATTCGAATCTACCTCCTGAAATCTGTTTCCTGCAATTCTGCCTTGCTTTCAAATCCTCTTCGTTGCCTTCCCTCAATATTTTTGTGGGCGAGAGTTATCATTTCTAACTCTGCAGGTTTGTGATTTGCAGTGCCCCTGAGCTCCATTTTTCAACTCGCTTTTTTGGGAGCTGGCCGCAAAAGCGTAAGATTGCTTCAGGCCCTATTGTGGTTCCGGGCGGCAGGCTGAGCCTGTGGTTAATTCTTCTTCCTGATGGGAAAATAGAGTGACCTGTGCCTTTCCCAACAGTTAGAGCTAGTCGCTCATTGGTTCCCCCTCTTCCCGTTCATCCTCAGGACAAATTGCAACCTGTACGGAACAGGAGGTTAAACGTGCTGATTCTCCAAGGAGGGAGATTGCTAGTAAAGCGGCTGGAATGGCGAACCCGAGCACAAGGAGATGAGAAATGAGGTGCGTTTTAGAAACCTTTCCCGATCACACGGTGTACCATCTTCTGGGGTTCTCATGCATGTTTTCGATGTAGGAAGATGCCCTTGAACCTGGAGATTTGGGACCCATCAGACGGGTACCACGCAGTATTACTTTAAAGGGTCTGTGTTTGCTCACCCAACCTCACCAAACCTCTCAGCCCCAAGAGTGTCCACCCTTATGTCTCAATCAGCTGTGGGTCTAGATATGGTCAATCCAGGTGGCATCACAGCCCCTGAACGAATTTTGTAAGAATTTCTCTCTCTTTCACTGTCTTTGTTTCACGGGTTTTTAAAAGTAATTGATTTTCCTAATGGGGTTTAGCTGCTTTTCACTGCTGTGTTTATGCCGCTTTACTCCCACTTGACTCACTTACGGAGAGATATCAATACATAGGTTTGAAGATTCTTACTAGTCAGATCTATTCTTGGGCGGTGAATAGGGGGTGTTGAGGCCAGTTCACTGAGCAAGGAGTAGGTCTTGTCTATTACATATTGGGTTTATGGAACGGTATCTGAGCTAATTTGAAACCCTTGTTTTAGGCATCACCCCACCTCACCTTTCCCGTTAGGCAGCCATAGTGTGTTTTCTAAATGTGTGATTCTGTTCTGTTTTGTAATTCAGTTCAAGTGTAGCGGTTTTTACATTCCCTCTATAAGTGATATCTTCTGATTAGTGTCTTTTTCTGTGTGACTTATTTCACTTAGAACCGTCGTACCTGAATCCACTCATCATGCTGCTACTAGCCTTATGACGTTGATTTCATGGCTGAGTGATATTCCATTGTACCTAAGGACCACAACTTCTTTATCCATTTTTCTCTTTCCTGGGATATTTAAGGTGGAATGAAGTGGAGGTTCTTGACAACAGATCAACCCTAAACTTTGGAGTGCCTGTGCCTTGCTGATTTTTAGTTTTCCCAAATTAGACGCCCATGAGTGGAAGTGCCCTATGCTCTCTAAGCCGAGTTTTTTAGATGTTTCAGGACACACCGTACACTTCTCCAGAGTGGCTGTTGGCAATTTACATCCCGCCCATCAGCGTAGCAAGGCTCCCATTTCTCCATGTCCTCTCCTGCATTTCTGGTTTTGACACTTTATTCAGCATGGCCCTTTTGACCGATGGGAAGCGAGACTTCTTTGTAGCGCTGATTTGCCTTTCCAGGTTGCTTGGTTGGCCAAAAAGGGCGTATGCGTTTTTTCCTGAATATATTCAGGAAAAAACGCATACGCCCTTTTTGGCCAAGGGCATCAATGTCGAGGTTTTGCCGCTTTTCCTGTGCTTTACAGGCGATTCGAATCTACCTCCTGAAATCTGTTTCCTGCAATTCTGCCTTGCTTTCAAATCCTCTTCGTTGCTTTCCCTCAATATTTTTGTGGGTGAGAGTTATCATTTATAACTCAGCAGGTTTGTGATTTGCAGTGCCCCTGAGCTCCATTTTTCAACTCGCTTTTTTGGGAGCTGGCCTCAAAAGCGTAGGATTGCTTCAGGCCTTTTTCTGGTTCCGGGCGGCAGGCAGAGCCTGTGGTTAATTCTTCTTCCTGATGGGAAAATAGAGTGACCTGTGCCTTTCCCAACACCTAGAGCTAGTCGCTCATTGGTTCCCCCTCTTGCCGTTCATCCTCAGGACAAATTGCAACCTGTACGGAACAGGAGGTTAAAGTGCTGATTCTCCAAGGAGGGACATTGCTAGTAAAGCGGCTGGAATGGCGACCCCGAGCACAAGGAGATGAGAAATAAGGTGCGTTTTAGAAACCTTTCCCGATCACACGGTGTACCATCTTCTGGGTTTCTCATGCATGTTTTCGATGTAGGAAGATGCCCTTGAACCTGGAGATTTGGGACCCATCAGACGGGTACCACGCAATATTACTTTAAAGGGTCTGCGTTTGCTCACCCAACCTCACCAAACCTCTCAGCCCCAAGAGTGTCCACCCTTATGTCTCAATCAGCTGTGGGTCTAGATATGGTCAATCCAGGTGGCATCACAGCCCCTGAACGAATTTTGTAAGAATTTCTCTCTCTTTCACTGTCTTTGTTTCACGGGTTTTTAAAAGTAATTGATTTTCCTAATGGGGTTTAGCTGCTTTTCACTGCTGTGTTTATGCCGCTTTACACCCACTTGACTCACTTCCAGAGAGATATCAATACATAGGTTTGAAGATTTTTACTAGTCAGATCTATTCTTGGGCGGTTAATAGGGGGTGTTGAGTCCACTTCACTGAGCAAGGAGTAGGTCTTGTCTATTACATATTGGGTTTATGGAACGGTATCTGAGCTAATTTGAAACCCTTGTTTTATGCATCACCCCACCTCACCTTTCCCGTTAGGCAGCCATAGTGTGTTTTCTAAATGTGTGACTCTGTTCTGTTTTGTAATTCAGTTCAAGTGTAGCGGTTTGTACATTCCCTCTATAAGTGATATCTTATGACTAGTGTCTTTTTCTGTGTGACTTATTTCACTTAGAACCGTCGTACCTGAATCCACTCATCATGCTGCTACTAGCCTTATGACGTTGATTTCATGGCTGAGTGATATTCCATTGTACCTAAGGACCACAACTTTTTTATCCATTTTTCTCCTTCCTGGGATATTTAAGGTGGAATGAAGTGGAGGTTCTTGTCAACAGAGCAACCCTAAACTTTGGAGTGCCTGTGCCTTGCTGATTTTTAGTTTTCCCAAATTAGACGCCCATGAGTGGAAGTGCCCTATGCTGTCTAAGCCGAGTTTTTTAGATGTTTCAGGACACACCGTACACTTCTCCAGAGTGGCTGTTGGCAATTTACATCCCGCCCATCAGCGTAGCAAGGCTCCCATTTCTCCATGGCCTCTCCTGCATTTCTGGTTTTGACACTTTATTCAGCATGGCCCTTTTGACCGATGGGAAGCGAGACTTCTTTGTAGCGCTGATTTGCCTTTCCAGGTTGCTTGGTTGGCCAAAAAGGGCGTATGCGTTTTTTCCTGAATATATTCAGGAAAAAACGCATACGCCCTTTTTGGCCAAGGGCATCATTGTCGAGGTTTTGCCGCTTTTCCTGTGCTTTAAAGGCGATTCGAATCTACCTCCTGAAATCTGTTTCCTGCAATTCTGCCTTGCTTTCAAATCCTCTTCGTTGCCTTCCCTCAATATTTTTGTGGGCGAGAGTTATCATTTCTAACTCTGCAGGTTTGTGATTTGCAGTGCCCCTGAGCTCCATTTTTCAACTCGCTTTTTTGGGAGCTGGCCGCAAAAGCGTAAGATTGCTTCAGGCCCTATTGTGGTTCCGGGCGGCAGGCTGAGCCTGTGGTTAATTCTTCTTCCTGATGGGAAAATAGAGTGACCTGTGCCTTTCCCAACACTTAGAGTTAGTCGCTCATTGGTTCCCCCTCTTCCCGTTCATCCTCAGGACAAATTGCAACCTCTACGGAACAGGAGGTTAAACGTGCTGATTCTCCAAGGAGGGAGATTGCTAGTAAAGCGGCTGGAATGGCGAACCCGAGCACAAGGAGATGAGAAATGAGGTGCGTTTTAGAAACCTTTCCCGATCACACGGTGTACCATCTTCTGGGGTTCTCATGCATGTTTTCGATGTAGGAAGATGCCCTTGAACCTGGAGATTTGGGACCCATCAGACGGGTACCACGCAGTATTACTTTAAAGGGTCTGTGTTTGCTCACCCAACCTCACCAAACCTCTCAGCCCCAAGAGTGTCCACCCTTATGTCTCAATCAGCTGTGGGTCTAGATATGGTCAATCCAGGTGGCATCACAGCCCCTGAACGAATTTTGTAAGAATTTCTCTCTCTTTCACTGTCTTTGTTTCACGGGTTTTTAAAAGTAATTGATTTTCCTAATGGGGTTTAGCTGCTTTTCACTGCTGTCTTTATGCCGCTTTACTCCCACTTGACTCACTTACGGAGAGATATCAATACATAGGTTTGAAGATTCTTACTAGTCAGATATATTCTTGGGCGGTGAATAGGGGGTGTTGAGTCCAGTTCACTGAGCAAGCAGTAGGTCTTGTCTATTACATATTGGGTTTATGGAACGGTATCTGAGCTAATTTGAAACCCTTGTTTTATGCATCACCCCACCTCGCCTTTCCCGTTAGGCAGCCATAGTGTGTTTTCTAAATGTGTGACTCTGTTCTGTTTTGTAATTCAGTTCAAGTGTAGCGGTTTTTACATTCCCTCTATAAGTGATATCTTCTGATTAGTGTCTTTTTCTGTGTGACTTATTTCACTTAGAACCGTCGTACCTGAATCCACTCATCATGCTGCTACTAGCCTTATGACGTTGATTTCATGGCTGAGTGATATTCCATTGTACCTAAGGACCACAACTTCTTTATCCATTTTTCTCTTTCCTGGGATATTTAAGGTGGAATGAAGTGGAGGTTCTTGGCAACAGAGCAACCCTAAACTTTGGAGTGCCTGTGCCTTGCTGATTTTTAGTTTTCCCAAATTAGACGCCCATGAGTGGAAGTGCCCTATGCTCTCTAAGCCGAGTTTTTTAGATATTTCAGGACACACCGTACACTTCTCCAGAGTGGCTGTTGGCAATTTACATCCCGCCCATCAGCGTAGCAAGGCTCCCATTTCTCCATGGCCTCTCCTGCATTTCTGGTATTGACACTTTATTCAGCATGGCCCTTTTGACCGATGGGAAGCGAGACTTCTTTGTAGCGCTGATTTGCCTTTCCAGGTTGCTTGGTTGGCCAAAAAGGGCGTATGCGTTTTTTCCTGAATATATTCAGGAAAAAACGCATACGCCCTTTTTGGCCAAGGCATCATTGTCGAGGTTTTGCCGCTTTTCCTGTGCTTTAAAGGCGATTCGAATCTAACTCCTGAAATCTGTTTCCTGCAATTCTGCCTTGTTTTCAAATCCTCTTCGTTGCCTTCCCTCAATATTTTTGTGGGCGAGAGTTATCATTTATAACTCTGCAGGTTTGTGATTTGCAGGGCCCCTGAGCTCCATTTTTCAACTCGCTTTTTTGGGAGCTGGCCGCAAAAGCGTAGGATTGCTTCAGGCCCTATTCTGGTTCCGGGCGGCAGGCTGAGCCGGTGGTTAATTCTTCTTCCTGATGGGAAAATAGAGTGACCTGTGCCTGTCCCACCACCTAGAGCTAGTCGCTCATTGGTTCCCCCTCTTCCCGTTCATCCTCAGGACAAATTGAAACCTGTACGGAACAGGAGGTTAAAGTGCTGATTCTCCAAGGAGGGAGATTGCTATTAAAGTGGCTGGAATGGCGAACCCGAGCACAAGGAGATGAGAAATGAGGTGCGTTTTAGAAACCTTTCCCGATCACACGGTGTACCATCTTCTGGGTTTCTCATGCATGTTTTCGATGTAGGAAGATGCCCTTGAACCTGGAGATTTGGGACCCATCAGACGGGTACCACGCAATATTACTTTAAAGGGTCTGCGTTTGCTCACCCAACCTCACCAAACCTCTCAGCCCCAAGAGTGTCCACGCTTATGTCTCAATCAGCTGTGGGTCTAGATATGGTCAATCCAGGTGGCATCACAGCCCCTGAACGAATTTTGTAAGAATTTCTCTCTCTTTCACTGTCTTTGTTTCACGGGTTTTTAAAAGTAATTGATTTTCCTAATGGGGTTTAGCTGCTTTTCACTGCTGTGTTTATGCCGCTTTACACCCACTTGACTCACTTCCAGAGAGATATCAATACATAGGTTTGAAGATTTTTACTAGTCAGATCTATTCTTGGGCGGTGAATAGGGGGTGTTGAGTCCACTTCACTGAGCAAGGAGTAGGTCTTGTCTATTACATATTGGGTTTATGGAACGGTATCTGAGCTAATTTGAAACCCTTGTTTTATGCATCACCCCACCTCACCTTTCCCGTTAGGCAGCCATAGTGTGTTTTCTAAATGTGTGACTCTGTTCTGTTTTGTAATTCAGTTCAAGTGTAGCGGTTTGTACATTCCCTCTATAAGTGATATCTTCTGATTAGTGTCTTTTTCTGTGTGACTTATTTCACTTAGAACCGTCGTACCTGAATCCACTCATCATGCTGCTACTAGCCTTATGACGTTGATTTCATGGCTGAGTGATATTCCATTGTACCTAAGGACCACAACTTCTTTATCCATTTTTCTCCTTCCTGGGATATTTAAGGTGGAATGAAGTGGAGGTTCTTGTCAACAGAGCAACCCTAAACTTTGGAGTGCCTGTGCCTTGCTGATTTTTAGTTTTCCCAAATTAGACGCCCATGAGTGGAAGTGCCCTATGCTGTCTAAGCCGAGTTTTTTAGATGTTTCAGGACACACCGTACACTTCTCCAGAGTGGCTGTTGGCAATTTACATCCCGCCCATCAGCGTAGCAAGGCTCCCATTTCTCCATGGCCTCTCCTGCATTTCTGGTTTTGACACTTTATTCAGCATGGCCCTTTTGACCGATGGGAAGCGAGACTTCTTTGTAGCGCTGATTTGCCTTTCCAGGTTGCTTGGTTGGCCAAAAAGGGCGTATGCGTTTTTTCCTGAATATATTCAGGAAAAAACGCATACGCCCTTTTTGGCCAAGGGCATCATTGTCGAGGTTTTGCCGCTTTTCCTGTGCTTTAAAGGCGATTCGAATCTACCTCCTGAAATCTGTTTCCTGCAATTCTGCCTTGCTTTCAAATCCTCTTCGTTGCCTTCCCTCAATATTTTTGTGGGCGAGAGTTATCATTTCTAACTCTGCAGGTTTGTGATTTGCAGTGCCCCTGAGCTCCATTTTTCAACTCGCTTTTTTGGGAGCTGGCCGCAAAAGCGTAAGATTGCTTCAGGCCCTATTGTGGTTCCGGGCGGCAGGCTGAGCCTGTGGTTAATTCTTCTTCCTGATGGGAAAATAGAGTGACCTGTGCCTTTCCCAACACTTAGAGCTAGTCGCTCATTGGTTCCCCCTCTTCCCGTTCATCCTCAGGACAAATTGCAACCTCTACGGAACAGGAGGTTAAACGTGCTGATTCTCCAAGGAGGGAGATTGCTAGTAAAGCGGCTGGAATGGCGAACCCGAGCACAAGGAGATGAGAAATGAGGTGCGTTTTAGAAACCTTTCCCGATCACACGGTGTACCATCTTCTGGGGTTCTCATGCATGTTTTCGATGTAGGAAGATGCCCTTGAACCTGGAGATTTGGGACCCATCAGACGGGTACCACGCAGTATTACTTTAAAGGGTCTGTGTTTGCTCACCCAACCTCACCAAACCTCTCAGCCCCAAGAGTGTCCACCCTTATGTCTCAATCAGCTGTGGGTCTAGATATGGTCAATCCAGGTGGCATCACAGCCCCTGAACGAATTTTGTAAGAATTTCTCTCTCTTTCACTGTCTTTGTTTCACGGGTTTTTAAAAGTAATTGATTTTCCTAATGGGGTTTAGCTGCTTTTCACTGCTGTCTTTATGCCGCTTTACTCCCACTTGACTCACTTACGGAGAGATATCAATACATAGGTTTGAAGATTCTTACTAGTCAGATATATTCTTGGGCGGTGAATAGGGGGTGTTGAGTCCAGTTCACTGAGCAAGCAGTAGGTCTTGTCTATTACATATTGGGTTTATGGAACGGTATCTGAGCTAATTTGAAACCCTTGTTTTATGCATCACCCCACCTCGCCTTTCCCGTTAGGCAGCCATAGTGTGTTTTCTAAATGTGTGACTCTGTTCTGTTTTGTAATTCAGTTCAAGTGTAGCGGTTTTTACATTCCCTCTATAACTGATATCTTCTGATTAGTGTCTTTTTCTGTGTGACTTATTTCACTTAGAACCGTCGTACCTGAATCCACTCATCATGCTGCTACTAGCCTTATGACGTTGATTTCATGGCTGAGTGATATTCCATTGTACCTAAGGACCACAACTTCTTTATCCATTTTTCTCTTTCCTGGGATATTTAAGGTGGAATGAAGTGGAGGTTCTTGGCAACAGAGCAACCCTAAACTTTGGAGTGCCTGTGCCTTGCTGATTTTTAGTTTTCCCAAATTAGACGCCCATGAGTGGAAGTGCCCTATGCTCTCTAAGCCGAGTTTTTTAGATATTTCAGGACACACCGTACACTTCTCCAGAGTGGCTGTTGGCAATTTACATCCCGCCCATCAGCGTAGCAAGGCTCCCATTTCTCCATGGCCTCTCCTGCATTTCTGGTATTGACACTTTATTCAGCATGGCCCTTTTGACCGATGGGAAGCGAGACTTCTTTGTAGCGCTGATTTGCCTTTCCAGGTTGCTTGGTTGGCCAAAAAGGGCGTATGCGTTTTTTCCTGAATATATTCAGGAAAAAACGCATACGCCCTTTTTGGCCAAGGCATCATTGTCGAGGTTTTGCCGCTTTTCCTGTGCTTTAAAGGCGATTCGAATCTAACTCCTGAAATCTGTTTCCTGCAATTCTGCCTTGTTTTCAAATCCTCTTCGTTGCCTTCCCTCAATATTTTTGTGGGCGAGAGTTATCATTTATAACTCTGCAGGTTTGTGATTTGCAGGGCCCCTGAGCTCCATTTTTCAACTCGCTTTTTTGGGAGCTGGCCGCAAAAGCGTAGGATTGCTTCAGGCCCTATTCTGGTTCCGGGCGGCAGGCTGAGCCGGTGGTTAATTCTTCTTCCTGATGGGAAAATAGAGTGACCTGTGCCTGTCCCACCACCTAGAGCTAGTCGCTCATTGGTTCCCCCTCTTCCCGTTCATCCTCAGGACAAATTGAAACCTGTACGGAACAGGAGGTTAAAGTGCTGATTCTCCAAGGAGGGAGATTGCTATTAAAGTGGCTGGAATGGCGAACCCGAGCACAAGGAGATGAGAAATGAGGTGCGTTTTAGAAACCTTTCCCGATCACACGGTGTACCATCTTCTGGGTTTCTCATGCATGTTTTCGATGTAGGAAGATGCCCTTGAACCTGGAGATTTGGGACCCATCAGACGGGTACCACGCAATATTACTTTAAAGGGTCTGCGTTTGCTCACCCAACCTCACCAAACCTCTCAGCCCCAAGAGTGTCCACGCTTATGTCTCAATCAGCTGTGGGTCTAGATATGGTCAATCCAGGTGGCATCACAGCCCCTGAACGAATTTTGTAAGAATTTCTCTCTCTTTCACTGTCTTTGTTTCACGGGTTTTTAAAAGTAATTGATTTTCCTAATGGGGTTTAGCTGCTTTTCACTGCTGTGTTTATGCCGCTTTACACCCACTTGACTCACTTCCAGAGAGATATCAATACATAGGTTTGAAGATTTTTACTAGTCAGATCTATTCTTGGGCGGTGAATAGGGGGTGTTGAGTCCACTTCACTGAGCAAGGAGTAGGTCTTGTCTATTACATATTGGGTTTATGGAACGGTATCTGAGCTAATTTGAAACCCTTGTTTTATGCATCACCCCACCTCACCTTTCCCGTTAGGCAGCCATAGTGTGTTTTCTAAATGTGTGACTCTGTTCTGTTTTGTAATTCAGTTCAAGTGTAGCGGTTTGTACATTCCCTCTATAAGTGATATCTTCTGATTAGTGTCTTTTTCTGTGTGACTTATTTCACTTAGAACCGTCGTACCTGAATCCACTCATCATGCTGCTACTAGCCTTATGACGTTGATTTCATGGCTGAGTGATATTCCATTGTACCTAAGGACCACAACTTCTTTATCCATTTTTCTCCTTCCTGGGATATTTAAGGTGGAATGAAGTGGAGGTTCTTGTCAACAGAGCAACCCTAAACTTTGGAGTGCCTGTGCCTTGCTGATTTTTAGTTTTCCCAAATTAGACGCCCATGAGTGGAAGTGCCCTATGCTGTCTAAGCCGAGTTTTTTAGATGTTTCAGGACACACCGTACACTTCTCCAGAGTGGCTGTTGGCAATTTACATCCCGCCCATCAGCGTAGCAAGGCTCCCATTTCTCCATGGCCTCTCCTGCATTTCTGGTTTTGACACTTTATTCAGCATGGCCCTTTTGACCGATGGGAAGCGAGACTTCTTTGTAGCGCTGATTTGCCTTTCCAGGTTGCTTGGTTGGCCAAAAAGGGCGTATGCGTTTTTTCCTGAATATATTCAGGAAAAAACGCATACGCCCTTTTTGGCCAAGGGCATCATTGTCGAGGTTTTGCCGCTTTTCCTGTGCTTTAAAGGCGATTCGAATCTACCTCCTGAAATCTGTTTCCTGCAATTCTGCCTTGCTTTCAAATCCTCTTCGTTGCCTTCCCTCAATATTTTTGTGGGCGAGAGTTATCATTTCTAACTCTGCAGGTTTGTGATTTGCAGTGCCCCTGAGCTCCATTTTTCAACTCGCTTTTTTGGGAGCTGGCCGCAAAAGCGTAAGATTGCTTCAGGCCCTATTGTGGTTCCGGGCGGCAGGCTGAGCCTGTGGTTAATTCTTTTTCCTGATGGGAAAATAGAGTGACCTGTGCCTTTCCCAACACTTAGAGCTAGTCGCTCATTGGTTCCCCCTCTTCCCGTTCATCCTCAGGACAAATTGCAACCTCTACGGAACAGGAGGTTAAACGTACTGATTCTCCAAGGAGGGAGATTGCTAGTAAAGCGGCTGGAATGGCGAACCCGAGCACAAGGAGATGAGAAATGAGGTGCGTTTTAGAAACCTTTCCCGATCACACGGTGTACCATCTTCTGGGGTTCTCATGCATGTTTTCGATGTAGGAAGATGCCCTTGAACCTGGAGATTTGGGACCCATCAGACGGGTACCACGCAGTATTACTTTAAAGGGTCTGTGTTTGCTCACCCAACCTCACCAAACCTCTCAGCCCCAAGAGTGTCCACCCTTATGTCTCAATCAGCTGTGGGTCTAGATATGGTCAATCCAGGTGGCATCACAGCCCCTGAACGA
Source organism: Eschrichtius robustus (assembly GCF_028021215.1). Classification (NCBI taxonomy): domain Eukaryota; kingdom Metazoa; phylum Chordata; class Mammalia; order Artiodactyla; family Eschrichtiidae; genus Eschrichtius; species Eschrichtius robustus. Next base: position 109,329,173 of record NC_090828.1, read on the forward strand.
ATTTTGTAAGAATTTCTCTCTCTTTCACTGTCTTTGTTTCACGGGTTTTTAAAAGTAATTGATTTTCCTAATGGGGTTTAGCTGCTTTTCACTGCTGTCTTTATGCCGCTTTACTCCCACTTGACTCACTTACGGAGAGATATCAATACATAGGTTTGAAGATTCTTACTAGTCAGATATATTCTTGGGCGGTGAATAGGGGGTGTTGAGTCCAGTTCACTGAGCAAGCAGTAGGTCTTGTCTATTACATATTGGGTTTAGGGAACGGTATCTGAGCTAATTTGAAACCCTTGTTTTATGCATCACCCCACCTCGCCTTTCCCGTTAGGCAGCCATAGTGTGTTTTCTAAATGTGTGACTCTGTTCTGTTTTGTAATTCAGTTCAAGTGTAGCGGTTTTTACATTCCCTCTATAAGTGATATCTTCTGATTAGTGTCTTTTTCTGTGTGACTTATTTCACTTAGAACCGTCGTACCTGAATCCACTCATCATGCTGCTACTAGCCTTATGACGTTGATTTCATGGCTGAGTGATATTCCATTGTACCTAAGGACCACAACTTCTTTATCCATTTTTCTCTTTCCTGGGATATTTAAGGTGGAATGAAGTGGAGGTTCTTGTCAACAGAGCAACCCTAAACTTTGGAGTGCCTGTGCCTTGCTGATTTTTAGTTTTCCCAAATTAGACGCCCATGAGTGGAAGTGCCCTATGCTCTCTAAGCCGAGTTTTTTAGATATTTCAGGACACACCGTACACTTCTCCAGAGTGGCTGTTGGCAATTTACATCCCGCCCATCAGCGTAGCAAGGCTCCCATTTCTCCATGGCCTCTCCTGCATTTCTGGTATTGACACTTTATTCAGCATGGCCCTTTTGACCGATGGGAAGCGAGACTTCTTTGTAGCGCTGATTTGCCTTTCCAGGTTGCTTGGTTGGCCAAAAAGGGCGTATGCGTTTTTTCCTGAATATATTCAGGAAAAAACGCATACGCCCTTTTTGGCCAAGGCATCATTGTCGAGGTTTTGCCGCTTTTCCTGTGCTTTAAAGGCGATTCGAATCTAACTCCTGAAATCTGTTTCCTGCAATTCTGCCTTGTTTTCAAATCCTCTTCGTTGCCTTCTCTCAATATTTTTGTGGGCGAGAGTTATCATTTATAACTCTGCAGGTTTGTGATTTGCAGGGCCCCTGAGCTCCATTTTTCAACTCGCTTTTTTGGGAGCTGGCCGCAAAAGCGTAGGATTGCTTCAGGCCCTATTCTGGTTCCGGGCGGCAGGCTGAGCCGGTGGTTAATTCTTCTTCCTGATGGGAAAATAGAGTGACCTGTGCCTGTCCCACCACCTAGAGCTAGTCGCTCATTGGTTCCCCCTCTTCCCGTTCATCCTCAGGACAAATTGAAACCTGTACGGAACAGGAGGTTAAAGTGCTGATTCTCCAAGGAGGGAGATTGCTATTAAAGTGGCTGGAATGGCGAACCCGAGCACAAGGAGATGAGAAATGAGGTGCGTTTTAGAAACCTTTCCCGATCACACGGTGTACCATCTTCTGGGTTTCTCATGCATGTTTTCGATGTAGGAAGATGCCCTTGAACCTGGAGATTTGGGACCCATGGGATGGGTACCACGCAGTATTACTTTAAAGGGTCTGCGTTTGCTCACCCAACCTCACCAAACCTCTCAGCCCCAAGAGTGTCCACCCTTATGTCTCAATCAGCTGTGGGTCTAGATATGGTCAATCCAGGTGGCATCACAGCCCCTGAACGAATTTTGTAAGAATTTCTCTCTCTTTCACTGTCTTTGTTTCACGGGTTTTTAAAAGTAATTGATTTTCCTAATGGGTTTAGCTGCTTTTCACTGCTGTGTTTATGCCGCTTTACTCCCACTTGACTCACTTACGGAGAGATATCAATACATAGGTTTGAAGATTCTTACTAGTCAGATCTATTCTTGGGCGGTGAATACGGGGTGTTGGGTCCAGTTCACTGAGCAAGGAGTAGGTCTTGTCTATTACATATTGGGTTTATGGAACGGTATCTGAGCTAATTTGAAACCCTTGTTTTAGGCATCACCCCACCTCACCTTTCCCGTTAGGCAGCCATAGTGTGTTTTCTAAATGTGTGACTCTGTTCTGTTTTGTAATTCAGTTCAAGTGTAGCGGTTTTTACTTTCCCTCTATAAGTGATATCTTCTGATTAGTGTCTTTTTCTGTGTGACTTATTTCACTTAGAACCGTCGTACCTGAATCCACTCATCATGCTGCTACTAGCCTTATGACGTTGATTTCATGGCTGAGTGATATTCCATTGTACCTAAGGACCACAACTTCTTTATCCATTTTTCTCTTTCCTGGGATATTTAAGGTGGAATGAAGTGGAGGTTCTTGTCAACAGAGCAACCCTAAACTTTGGAGTGCCTGTGCCTTGCTGATTTTTAGTTTTCCCAAATTAGACGCCCATGAGTGGAAGTGCCCTATGCTCTCTAAGCCGAGTTTTTTAGATATTTCAGGACACACCGTACACTTCTCCAGAGTGGCTGTTGGCAATTTACATCCCGCCCATCAGCGTAGCAAAGCTCCCATTTCTCCATGGCCTCTCCTGCATTTCTGGTATTGACACTTTATTCAGCATGGCCCTTTTGACCGATGGGAAACGAGACTTCTTTGTAGCGCTGATTTGCCTTTCCAGGTTGCTTGGTTGGCCAAAAAGGGCGTATGCGTTTTTTCCTGAATATATTCAGGAAAAAACGCATACGCCCTTTTTGGCCAAGGGCATCATTGTCGAGGTTTTGCCGCTTTTCCTGTGCTTTAAAGGCGATTCGAATCTACCTCCTGAAATCTGTTTCCTGCAATTCTGCCTTGCTTTCAAATCCTCTTCGTTGCCTTCCCTCAATATTTTTGTGGGCGAGAGTTATCATTTATAACTCTGCAGGTTTGTGATTTGCAGGGCCCCTGAGCTCCATTTTTCAACTCGCTTTTTTGGGAGCTGGCCGCAAAAGCGTAGGATTGCTTCAGGCCCTATTCTGGTTCCGGGCGGCACGCTGAGCCGGTGGTTAATTCTTCTTCCTGATGGGAAAATAGAGTGACCTGTGCCTGTCCCACCACCTAGAGCTAGTCGCTCATTGGTTCCCCCTCTTCCCGTTCATCCTCAGGACAAATTGAAACCTGTACGGAACAGGAGGTTAAAGTGCTGATTCTCCAAGGAGGGAGATTGCTATTAAAGTGGCTGGAATGGCGACCCCGAGCACAAGGAGATGAGAAATGAGGTGCGTTTTAGAAACCTTTCCCGATCACACGGTGTACCATCTTCTGGGTTTCTCATGCATGTTTTCGATGTAGGAAGATGCCCTTGAACCTGGAGATTTGGGACCCATGGGACGGGTACCACGCAGTATTACTTTAAAGGGTCTGCGTTTGCTCACCCAACCTCACCAAACCTCTCAGCCCCAAGAGTGTCCACCCTTATGTCTCAATCAGCTGTGGGTCTAGATATGGTCAATCCAGGTGGCATCACAGCCCCTGAACGAATTTTGTAAGAATTTCTCTCTCTTTCACTGTCTTTGTTTCACGGGTTTTTAAAAATAATTGATTTTCCTAATGGGGTTTAGCTGCTTTTCACTGCTGTGTTTATGCCGCTTTACTCCCACTTGACTCACTTACGGAGAGATATCAATACATAGGTTTGAAGATTCTTACTATTCAGATCTATTCTTGGGCGGTGAATAGGGGGTGTTGGGTCCAGTTCACTGAGCAAGGAGTAGGTCTTGTCTATTACATATTGGGTTTATGGAACGGTATCTGAGCTAATTTGAAACCCTTGTTTTAGGCATCACCCCACCTCGCCTTTCCCGTTAGGCAGCCATAGTGTGTTTTCTAAATGTGTGACTCTGTTCTGTTTTGTAATTCAGTTCAAGTGTAGCGGTTTTTACTTTCCCTCTATAAGTGATATCTTATGATTAGTGTCTTTTTCTGTGTGACTTATTTCACTTAGAACCGTCGTACCTGAATCCACTCATCATGCTGCTACTAGCCTTATGACGTTGATTTCATGGCTGAGTGATATTCCATTGTACCTAAGGACCACAACTTCTTTATCCATTTTTCTCTTTCCTGGGATATTTAAGGTGAAATGAAGTGGAGGTTCTTGGCAACAGAGCAACCCTAAACTTTGGAGTGCATGTGCCTTGCTGATTTTTAGTTTTCCCAAATTAGACGCCCATGAGTGGAAGTGCCCTATGCTCTCTAAGCCGAGTTTTTTAGATATTTCAGGACACACCGTACACTTCTCCAGAGTGGCTGTTGGCAATTTACATCCCGCCCATCAGCGTAGCAAGGCTCCCATTTCTCCATGGCCTCTCCTGCATTTCTGGTATTGACACTTTATTCAGCATGGCCCTTTTGACCGATGGGAAGCGAGACTTCTTTGTAGCGCTGATTTGCCTTTCCAGGTTGCTTGGTTGGCCAAAAAGGGCGTATGCGTTTTTTCCTGAATATATTCAGGAAAAAACGCATACGCCCTTTTTGGCCAAGGCATCATTGTCGAGGTTTTGCCGCTTTTCCTGTGCTTTAAAGGCGATTCGAATCTAACTCCTGAAATCTGTTTCCTGCAATTCTGCCTTGTTTTCAAATCCTCTTCGTTGCCTTCCCTCAATATTTTTGTGGGCGAGAGTTATCATTTATAACTCTGCAGGTTTGTGATTTGCAGTGCCCCTGAGCTCCATTTTTCAACTCGCTTTTTTGGGAGCTGGCCGCAAAAGCGTAGGATTGCTTCAGGCCCTATTCTGGTTCCGGGCGGCAGGCTGAACCGGTGGTTAATTCTTCTTCCTGATGGGAAAATAGAGTGACCTGTGCCTGTCCCACCACCTAGAGCTAGTCGCTCATTGGTTCCCCCTCTTCCCGTTCATCCTCAGGACAAATTGAAACCTGTACGGAACAGGAGGTTAAAGTGCTGATTCTCCAAGGAGGGAGATTGCTATTAAAGTGGCTGGAATGGCGAACCCGAGCACAAGGAGATGAGAAATGAGGTGCGTTTTAGAAACCTTTCCCGATCACACGGTGTACCATCTTCTGGGGTTCTCATGCATGTTTTCGATGTAGGAAGATGCCCTTGAACCTGGAGATTTGGGACCCATGGGATGGGTACCACGCAGTATTACTTTAAAGGGTCTGCGTTTGCTCACCCAACCTCACCAAACCTCTCAGCCCCAAGAGTGTCCACCCTTATGTCTCAATCAGCTGTGGGTCTAGATATGGTCAATCCAGGTGGCATCACAGCCCCTGAACGAATTTTGTAAGAATTTCTCTCTCTTTCACTGTCTTTGTTTCACGGGTTTTTAAAAGTAATTGATTTTCCTAATGGGGTTTAGCTGCTTTTCACTGCTGTCTTTATGCCGCTTTACTCCCACTTGACTCACTTACGGAGAGATATCAATACATAGGTTTGAAGATTCTTACTAGTCAGATATATTCTTGGGCGGTGAATAGGGGGTGTTGAGTCCAGTTCACTGAGCAAGCAGTAGGTCTTGTCTATTACATATTGGGTTTATGGAACGGTATCTGAGCTAATTTGAAACCCTTGTTTTATGCATCACCCCACCTCGCCTTTCCCGTTAGGCAGCCATAGTGTGTTTACTAAATGTGTGACTCTGTTCTGTTTTGTAATTCAGTTCAAGTGTAGCGGTTTTTACATTCCCTCTATAAGTGATATCTTCTGATTAGTGTCTTTTTCTGTGTGACTTATTTCACTTAGAACCGTCGTACCTGAATCCACTCATCATGCTGCTACTAGCCTTATGACGTTGATTTCATGGCTGAGTGATATTCCATTGTACCTAAGGACCACAACTTCTTTATCCATTTTTCTCTTTCCTGGGATATTTAAGGTGGAATGAAGTGGAGGTTCTTGGCAACAGAGCAACCCTAAACTTTGGAGTGCCTGTGCCTTGCTGATTTTTAGTTTTCCCAAATTAGACGCCCATGAGTGGAAGTGCCCTATGCTCTCTAAGCCGAGTTTTTTAGATATTTCAGGACACACCGTACACTTCTCCAGAGTGGCTGTTGGCAATTTACATCCCGCCCATCAGCGTAGCAAGGCTCCCATTTCTCCATGGCCTCTCCTGCATTTCTGGTATTGACACTTTATTCAGCATGGCCCTTTTGACCGATGGGAAGCGAGACTTCTTTGTAGCGCTGATTTGCCTTTCCAGGTTGCTTGGTTGGCCAAAAAGGGCGTATGCGTTTTTTCCTGAATATATTCAGGAAAAAACGCATACGCCCTTTTTGGCCAAGGCATCATTGTCGAGGTTTTGCCGCTTTTCCTGTGCTTTAAAGGCGATTCGAATCTAACTCCTGAAATCTGTTTCCTGCAATTCTGCCTTGTTTTCAAATCCTCTTCGTTGCCTTCCCTCAATATTTTTGTGGGCGAGAGTTATCATTTATAACTCTGCAGGTTTGTGATTTGCAGGGCCCCTGAGCTCCATTTTTCAACTCGCTTTTTTGGGAGCTGGCCGCAAAAGCGTAGGATTGCTTCAGGCCCTATTCTGGTTCCGGGCGGCAGGCTGAGCCGGTGGTTAATTCTTCTTCCTGATGGGAAAATAGAGTGACCTGTGCCTGTCCCACCACCTAGAGCTAGTCGCTCATTGGTTCCCCCTCTTCCCGTTCATCCTCAGGACAAATTGAAACCTGTACGGAACAGGAGGTTAAAGTGCTGATTCTCCAAGGAGGGAGATTGCTATTAAAGTGGCTGGAATGGCGAACCCGAGCACAAGGAGATGAGAAATGAGGTGCGTTTTAGAAACCTTTCCCGATCACACGGTGTACCATCTTCTGGGTTTCTCATGCATGTTTTCGATGTAGGAAGATGCCCTTGAACCTGGAGATTTGGGACCCATGGGATGGGTACCACGCAGTATTACTTTAAAGGGTCTGCGTTTGCTCACCCAACCTCACCAAACCTCTCAGCCCCAAGAGTGTCCACCCTTATGTCTCAATCAGCTGTGGGTCTAGATATGGTCAATCCAGGTGGCATCACAGCCCCTGAACGAATTTTGTAAGAATTTCTCTCTCTTTCACTGTCTTTGTTTCACGGGTTTTTAAAAGTAATTGATTTTCCTAATGGGTTTAGCTGCTTTTCACTGCTGTGTTTATGCCGCTTTACTCCCACTTGACTCACTTACGGAGAGATATCAATACATAGGTTTGAAGATTCTTACTAGTCAGATCTATTCTTGGGCGGTGAATACGGGGTGTTGGGTCCAGTTCACTGAGCAAGGAGTAGGTCTTGTCTATTACATATTGGGTTTATGGAACGGTATCTGAGCTAATTTGAAACCCTTGTTTTAGGCATCACCCCACCTCACCTTTCCCGTTAGGCAGCCATAGTGTGTTTTCTAAATGTGTGACTCTGTTCTGTTTTGTAATTCAGTTCAAGTGTAGCGGTTTTTACTTTCCCTCTATAAGTGATATCTTCTGATTAGTGTCTTTTTCTGTGTGACTTATTTCACTTAGAACCGTCGTACCTGAATCCACTCATCATGCTGCTACTAGCCTTATGACGTTGATTTCATGGCTGAGTGATATTCCATTGTACCTAAGGACCACAACTTCTTTATCCATTTTTCTCTTTCCTGGGATATTTAAGGTGGAATGAAGTGGAGGTTCTTGTCAACAGAGCAACCCTAAACTTTGGAGTGCCTGTGCCTTGCTGATTTTTAGTTTTCCCAAATTAGACGCCCATGAGTGGAAGTGCCCTATGCTCTCTAAGCCGAGTTTTTTAGATATTTCAGGACACACCGTACACTTCTCCAGAGTGGCTGTTGGCAATTTACATCCCGCCCATCAGCGTAGCAAAGCTCCCATTTCTCCATGGCCTCTCCTGCATTTCTGGTATTGACACTTTATTCAGCATGGCCCTTTTGACCGATGGGAAACGAGACTTCTTTGTAGCGCTGATTTGCCTTTCCAGGTTGCTTGGTTGGCCAAAAAGGGCGTATGCGTTTTTTCCTGAATATATTCAGGAAAAAACGCATACGCCCTTTTTGGCCAAGGGCATCATTGTCGAGGTTTTGCCGCTTTTCCTGTGCTTTAAAGGCGATTCGAATCTACCTCCTGAAATCTGTTTCCTGCAATTCTGCCTTGCTTTCAAATCCTCTTCGTTGCCTTCCCTCAATATTTTTGTGGGCGAGAGTTATCATTTATAACTCTGCAGGTTTGTGATTTGCAGGGCCCCTGAGCTCCATTTTTCAACTCGCTTTTTTGGGAGCTGGCCGCAAAAGCGTAGGATTGCTTCAGGCCCTATTCTGGTTCCGGGCGGCACGCTGAGCCGGTGGTTAATTCTTCTTCCTGATGGGAAAATAGAGTGACCTGTGCCTGTCCCACCACCTAGAGCTAGTCGCTCATTGGTTCCCCCTCTTCCCGTTCATCCTCAGGACAAATTGAAACCTGTACGGAACAGGAGGTTAAAGTGCTGATTCTCCAAGGAGGGAGATTGCTATTAAAGTGGCTGGAATGGCGAACCCGAGCACAAGGAGATGAGAAATGAGGTGCGTTTTAGAAACCTTTCCCGATCACACGGTGTACCATCTTCTGGGTTTCTCATGCATGTTTTCGATGTAGGAAGATGCCCTTGAACCTGGAGATTTGGGACCCATGGGACGGGTACCACGCAGTATTACTTTAAAGGGTCTGCGTTTGCTCACCCAACCTCACCAAACCTCTCAGCCCCAAGAGTGTCCACCCTTATGTCTCAATCAGCTGTGGGTCTAGATATGGTCAATCCAGGTGGCATCACAGCCCCTGAACGAATTTTGTAAGAATTTCTCTCTCTTTCACTGTCTTTGTTTCACGGGTTTTTAAAAGTAATTGATTTTCCTAATGGGGTTTAGCTGCTTTTCACTGCTGTGTTTATGCCGCTTTACTCCCACTTGACTCACTTACGGAGAGATATCAATACATAGGTTTGAAGATTCTTACTATTCAGATCTATTCTTGGGCGGTGAATAGGGGGTGTTGGGTCCAGTTCACTGAGCAAGGAGTAGGTCTTGTCTATTACATATTGGGTTTATGGAACGGTATCTGAGCTAATTTGAAACCCTTGTTTTAGGCATCACCCCACCTCGCCTTTCCCGTTAGGCAGCCATAGTGTGTTTTCTAAATGTGTGACTCTGTTCTGTTTTGTAATTCAGTTCAAGTGTAGCGGTTTTTACATTCCCTCTATAAGTGATATCTTCTGATTAGTGTCTTTTTCTGTGTGACTTATTTCACTTAGAACCGTCGTACCTGAATCCACTCATCATGCTGCTACTAGCCTTATGACGTTGATTTCATGGCTGAGTGATATTCCATTGTACCTAAGGACCACAACTTCTTTATCCATTTTTCTCTTTCCTGGGATATTTAAGGTGGAATGAAGTGGAGGTTCTTGGCAACAGAGCAACCCTAAACTTTGGAGTGCCTGTGCCTTGCTGATTTTTAGTTTTCCCAAATTAGACGCCCATGAGTGGAAGTGCCCTATGCTCTCTAAGCCGAGTTTTTTAGATATTTCAGGACACACCGTACACTTCTCCAGAGTGGCTGTTGGCAATTTACATCCCGCCCATCAGCGTAGCAAGGCTCCCATTTCTCCATGGCCTCTCCTGCATTTCTGGTATTGACACTTTATTCAGCATGGCCCTTTTGACCGATGGGAAGCGAGACTTCTTTGTAGCGCTGATTTGCCTTTCCAGGTTGCTTGGTTGGCCAAAAAGGGCGTATGCGTTTTTTCCTGAATATATTCAGGAAAAAACGCATACGCCCTTTTTGGCCAAGGCATCATTGTCGAGGTTTTGCCGCTTTTCCTGTGCTTTAAAGGCGATTCGAATCTAACTCCTGAAATCTGTTTCCTGCAATTCTGCCTTGTTTTCAAATCCTCTTCGTTGCCTTCCCTCAATATTTTTGTGGGCGAGAGTTATCATTTATAACTCTGCAGGTTTGTGATTTGCAGGGCCCCTGAGCTCCATTTTTCAACTCGCTTTTTTGGGAGCTGGCCGCAAAAGCGTAGGATTGCTTCAGGCCCTATTCTGGTTCCGGGCGGCAGGCTGAGCCGGTGGTTAATTCTTCTTCCTGATGGGAAAATAGAGTGACCTGTGCCTGTCCCACCACCTAGAGCTAGTCGCTCATTGGTTCCCCCTCTTCCCGTTCATCCTCAGGACAAATTGAAACCTGTACGGAACAGGAGGTTAAAGTGCTGATTCTCCAAGGAGGGAGATTGCTATTAAAGTGGCTGGAATGGCGAACCCGAGCACAAGGAGATGAGAAATGAGGTGCGTTTTAGAAACCTTTCCCGATCACACGGTGTACCATCTTCTGGGTTTCTCATGCATGTTTTCGATGTAGGAAGATGCCCTTGAACCTGGAGATTTGGGACCCATGGGATGGGTACCACGCAGTATTACTTTAAAGGGTCTGCGTTTGCTCACCCAACCTCACCAAACCTCTCAGCCCCAAGAGTGTCCACCCTTATGTCTCAATCAGCTGTGGGTCTAGATATGGTCAATCCAGGTGGCATCACAGCCCCTGAACGAATTTTGTAAGAATTTCTCTCTCTTTCACTGTCTTTGTTTCACGGGTTTTTAAAAGTAATTGATTTTCCTAATGGGTTTAGCTGCTTTTCACTGCTGTGTTTATGCCGCTTTACTCCCACTTGACTCACTTACGGAGAGATATCAATACATAGGTTTGAAGATTCTTACTAGTCAGATCTATTCTTGGGCGGTGAATACGGGGTGTTGGGTCCAGTTCACTGAGCAAGGAGTAGGTCTTGTCTATTACATATTGGGTTTATGGAACGGTATCTGAGCTAATTTGAAACCCTTGTTTTAGGCATCACCCCACCTCACCTTTCCCGTTAGGCAGCCATAGTGTGTTTTCTAAATGTGTGACTCTGTTCTGTTTTGTAATTCAGTTCAAGTGTAGCGGTTTTTACTTTCCCTCTATAAGTGATATCTTCTGATTAGTGTCTTTTTCTGTGTGACTTATTTCACTTAGAACCGTCGTACCTGAATCCACTCATCATGCTGCTACTAGCCTTATGACGTTGATTTCATGGCTGAGTGATATTCCATTGTACCTAAGGACCACAACTTCTTTATCCATTTTTCTCTTTCCTGGGATATTTAAGGTGGAATGAAGTGGAGGTTCTTGTCAACAGAGCAACCCTAAACTTTGGAGTGCCTGTGCCTTGCTGATTTTTAGTTTTCCCAAATTAGACGCCCATGAGTGGAAGTGCCCTATGCTCTCTAAGCCGAGTTTTTTAGATATTTCAGGACACACCGTACACTTCTCCAGAGTGGCTGTTGGCAATTTACATCCCGCCCATCAGCGTAGCAAAGCTCCCATTTCTCCATGGCCTCTCCTGCATTTCTGGTATTGACACTTTATTCAGCATGGCCCTTTTGACCGATGGGAAACGAGACTTCTTTGTAGCGCTGATTTGCCTTTCCAGGTTGCTTGGTTGGCCAAAAAGGGCGTATGCGTTTTTTCCTGAATATATTCAGGAAAAAACGCATACGCCCTTTTTGGCCAAGGGCATCATTGTCGAGGTTTTGCCGCTTTTCCTGTGCTTTAAAGGCGATTCGAATCTACCTCCTGAAATCTGTTTCCTGCAATTCTGCCTTGCTTTCAAATCCTCTTCGTTGCCTTCCCTCAATATTTTTGTGGGCGAGAGTTATCATTTATAACTCTGCAGGTTTGTGATTTGCAGGGCCCCTGAGATCCATTTTTCAACTCGCTTTTTTGGGAGCTGGCCGCAAAAGCGTAGGATTGCTTCAGGCCCTATTCTGGTTCCGGGCGGCAGGCTGAGCCGGTGGTTAATTCTTCTTCCTGATGGGAAAATAGAGTGACCTGTGCCTGTCCCACCACCTAGAGCTAGTCGCTCATTGGTTCCCCCTCTTCCCGTTCATCCTCAGGACAAATTGAAACCTGTACGGAACAGGAGGTTAAAGTGCTGATTCTCCAAGGAGGGAGATTGCTATTAAAGTGGCTGGAATGGCGAACCCGAGCACAAGGAGATGAGAAATGAGGTGCGTTTTAGAAACCTTTCCCGATCACACGGTGTACCATCTTCTGGGTTTCTCATGCATGTTTTCGATGTAGGAAGATGCCCTTGAACCTGGAGATTTGGGACCCATGGGATGGGTACCACGCAGTATTACTTTAAAGGGTCTGCGTTTGCTCACCCAACCTCACCAAACCTCTCAGCCCCAAGAGTGTCCACCCTTATGTCTCAATCAGCTGTGGGTCTAGATATGGTCAATCCAGGTGGCATCACAGCCCCTGAACGAATTTTGTAAGAATTTCTCTCTCTTTCACTGTCTTTGTTTCACGGGTTTTTAAAAGTAATTGATTTTCCTAATGGGTTTAGCTGCTTTTCACTGCTGTGTTTATGCCGCTTTACTCCCACTTGACTCACTTACGGAGAGATATCAATACATAGGTTTGAAGATTCTTACTAGTCAGATCTATTCTTGGGCGGTGAATACGGGGTGTTGGGTCCAGTTCACTGAGCAAGGAGTAGGTCTTGTCTATTACATATTGGGTTTATGGAACGGTATCTGAGCTAATTTGAAACCCTTGTTTTAGGCATCACCCCACCTCACCTTTCCCGTTAGGCAGCCATAGTGTGTTTTCTAAATGTGTGACTCTGTTCTGTTTTGTAATTCAGTTCAAGTGTAGCGGTTTTTACTTTCCCTCTATAAGTGATATCTTCTGATTAGTGTCTTTTTCTGTGTGACTTATTTCACTTAGAACCGTCGTACCTGAATCCACTCATCATGCTGCTACTAGCCTTATGACGTTGATTTCATGGCTGAGTGATATTCCATTGTACCTAAGGACCACAACTTCTTTATCCATTTTTCTCTTTCCTGGGATATTTAAGGTGGAATGAAGTGGAGGTTCTTGTCAACAGAGCAACCCTAAACTTTGGAGTGCCTGTGCCTTGCTGATTTTTAGTTTTCCCAAATTAGACGCCCATGAGTGGAAGTGCCCTATGCTCTCTAAGCCGAGTTTTTTAGATATTTCAGGACACACCGTACACTTCTCCAGAGTGGCTGTTGGCAATTTACATCCCGCCCATCAGCGTAGCAAAGCTCCCATTTCTCCATGGCCTCTCCTGCATTTCTGGTATTGACACTTTATTCAGCATGGCCCTTTTGACCGATGGGAAACGAGACTTCTATGTAGCGCTGATTTGCCTTTCCAGGTTGCTTGGTTGGCCAAAAAGGGCGTATGCGTTTTTTCCTGAATATATTCAGGAAAAAACGCATACGCCCTTTTTGGCCAAGGGCATCATTGTCGAGGTTTTGCCGCTTTTCCTGTGCTTTAAAGGCGATTCGAATCTACCTCCTGAAATCTGTTTCCTGCAATTCTGCCTTGCTTTCAAATCCTCTTCGTTGCCTTCCCTCAATATTTTTGTGGGCGAGAGTTATCATTTATAACTCTGCAGGTTTGTGATTTGCAGGGCCCCTGAGCTCCATTTTTCAACTCGCTTTTTTGGGAGCTGGCCGCAAAAGCGTAGGATTGCTTCAGGCCCTATTCTGGTTCCGGGCGGCACGCTGAGCTGGTGGTTAATTCTTCTTCCTGATGGGAAAATAGAGTGACCTGTGCCTGTCCCACCACCTAGAGCTAGTCGCTCATTGGTTCCCCCTCTTCCCGTTCATCCTCAGGACAAATTGAAACCTGTACGGAACAGGAGGTTAAAGTGCTGATTCTCCAAGGAGGGAGATTGCTATTAAAGTGGCTGGAATGGCGAACCCGAGCACAAGGAGATGAGAAATGAGGTGCGTTTTAGAAACCTTTCCCGATCACACGGTGTACCATCTTCTGGGTTTCTCATGCATGTTTTCGATGTAGGAAGATGCCCTTGAACCTGGAGATTTGGGACCCATGGGACGGGTACCACGCAGTATTACTTTAAAGGGTCTGCGTTTGCTCACCCAACCTCACCAAACCTCTCAGCCCCAAGAGTGTCCACCCTTATGTCTCAATCAGCTGTGGGTCTAGATATGGTCAATCCAGGTGGCATCACAGCCCCTGAACGAATTTTGTAAGAATTTCTCTCTCTTTCACTGTCTTTGTTTCACGGGTTTTTAAAAGTAATTGATTTTCCTAATGGGGTTTAGCTGCTTTTCACTGCTGTGTTTATGCCGCTTTACTCCCACTTGACTCACTTACGGAGAGATATCAATACATAGGTTTGAAGATTCTTACTATTCAGATCTATTCTTGGGCGGTGAATAGGGGGTGTTGGGTCCAGTTCACTGAGCAAGGAGTAGGTCTTGTCTATTACATATTGGGTTTATGGAACGGTATCTGAGCTAATTTGAAACCCTTGTTTTAGGCATCACCCCACCTCGCCTTTCCCGTTAGGCAGCCATAGTGTGTTTTCTAAATGTGTGACTCTGTTCTGTTTTGTAATTCAGTTCAAGTGTAGCGGTTTTTACTTTCCCTCTATAAGTGATATCTTATGATTAGTGTCTTTTTCTGTGTGACTTATTTCACTTAGAACCGTCGTACCTGAATCCACTCATCATGCTGCTACTAGCCTTATGACGTTGATTTCATGGCTGAGTGATATTCCATTGTACCTAAGGACCACAACTTCTTTATCCATTTTTCTCTTTCCTGGGATATTTAAGGTGAAATGAAGTGGAGGTTCTTGGCAACAGAGCAACCCTAAACTTTGGAGTGCATGTGCCTTGCTGATTTTTAGTTTTCCCAAATTAGACGCCCATGAGTGGAAGTGCCCTATGCTCTCTAAGCCGAGTTTTTTAGATATTTCAGGACACACCGTACACTTCTCCAGAGTGGCTGTTGGCAATTTACATCCCGCCCATCAGCGTAGCAAGGCTCCCATTTCTCCATGGCCTCTCCTGCATTTCTGGTATTGACACTTTATTCAGCATGGCCCTTTTGACCGATGGGAAGCGAGACTTCTTTGTAGCGCTGATTTGCCTTTCCAGGTTGCTTGGTTGGCCAAAAAGGGCGTATGCGTTTTTTCCTGAATATATTCAGGAAAAAACGCATACGCCCTTTTTGGCCAAGGCATCATTGTCGAGGTTTTGCCGCTTTTCCTGTGCTTTAAAGGCGATTCGAATCTAACTCCTGAAATCTGTTTCCTGCAATTCTGCCTTGTTTTCAAATCCTCTTCGTTGCCTTCCCTCAATATTTTTGTGGGCGAGAGTTATCATTTATAACTCTGCAGGTTTGTGATTTGCAGTGCCCCTGAGCTCCATTTTTCAACTCGCTTTTTTGGGAGCTGGCCGCAAAAGCGTAGGATTGCTTCAGGCCCTATTCTGGTTCCGGGCGGCAGGCTGAACCGGTGGTTAATTCTTCTTCCTGATGGGAAAATAGAGTGACCTGTGCCTGTCCCACCACCTAGAGCTAGTCGCTCATTGGTTCCCCCTCTTCCCGTTCATCCTCAGGACAAATTGAAACCTGTACGGAACAGGAGGTTAAAGTGCTGATTCTCCAAGGAGGGAGATTGCTATTAAAGTGGCTGGAATGGCGAACCCGAGCACAAGGAGATGAGAAATGAGGTGCGTTTTAGAAACCTTTCCCGATCACACGGTGTACCATCTTCTGGGGTTCTCATGCATGTTTTCGATGTAGGAAGATGCCCTTGAACCTGGAGATTTGGGACCCATGGGATGGGTACCACGCAGTATTACTTTAAAGGGTCTGCGTTTGCTCACCCAACCTCACCAAACCTCTCAGCCCCAAGAGTGTCCACCCTTATGTCTCAATCAGCTGTGGGTCTAGATATGGTCAATCCAGGTGGCATCACAGCCCCTGAACGAATTTTGTAAGAATTTCTCTCTCTTTCACTGTCTTTGTTTCACAGGTTTTTAAAAGTAATTGATTTTCCTAATGGGGTTTAGCTGCTTTTCACTGCTGTGTTCATGCCGCTTTACTCCCACTTGACTCACTTACGGAGAGATATCAATACATAGGTTTGAAGATTCTTACTAGTCAGATCTATTCTTGGGCGGTGAATACGGGGTGTTGGGTCCAGTTCACTGAGCAAGGAGTAGGTCTTGTCTATTACATATTGGGTTTATGGAACGGTATCTGAGCTAATTTGAAACCCTTGTTTTAGGCATCACCCCACCTCACCTTTCCCGTTAGGCAGCCATAGTGTGTTTTCTAAATGTGTGACTCTGTTCTGTTTTGTAATTCAGTTCAAGTGTAGCGGTTTTTACTTTCCCTCTATAAGTGATATCTTATGATTAGTGTCTTTTTCTGTGTGACTTATTTCACTTAGAACCGTCGTACCTGAATCCACTCATCATGCTGCTACTAGCCTTATGACGTTGATTTCATGGCTGAGTGATATTCCATTGTACCTAAGGACCACAACTTCTTTATCCATTTTTCTCTTTCCTGGGATATTTAAGGTGGAATGAAGTGGAGGTTCTTGTCAACAGAGCAACCCTAAACTTTGGAGTGCCTGTGCCTTGCTGATTTTTAGTTTTCCCAAATTAGACGCCCATGAGTGGAAGTGCCCTATGCTCTCTAAGCCGAGTTTTTTAGATATTTCAGGACACACCGTACACTTCTCCAGAGTGGCTGTTGGCAATTTACATCCCGCCCATCAGCGTAGCAAGGCTCCCATTTCTCCATGGCCTCTCCTGCATTTCTGGTATTGACACTTTATTCAGCATGGCCCTTTTGACCGATGGGAAGCGAGACTTCTTTGTAGCGCTGATTTGCCTTTCCAGGTTGCTTGGTTGGCCAAAAAGGGCGTATGCGTTTTTTCCTGAATATATTCAGGAAAAAACGCATACGCCCTTTTTGGCCAAGGGCATCATTGTCGAGGTTTTGCCGCTTTTCCTGTGCTTTAAAGGCGATTCGAATCTACCTCCTGAAATCTGTTTCCTGCAATTCTGCCTTGCTTTCAAATCCTCTTCGTTGCCTTCCCTCAATATTTTTGTGGGCGAGAGTTATCATTTATAACTCTGCAGGTTTGTGATTTGCAGGGCCCCTGAGCTCCATTTTTCAACTCGCTTTTTTGGGAGCTGGCCGCAAAAGCGTAGGATTGCTTCAGGCCCTATTCTGGTTCCGGGCGGCACGCTGAGCCGGTGGTTAATTCTTCTTCCTGATGGGAAAATAGAGTGACCTGTGCCTTTCCCACCACCTAGAGCTAGTCGCTCATTGGTTCCCCCTCTTCCCGTTCATCCTCAGGACAAATTGAAACCTGTACGGAACAGGAGGTTAAAGTGCTGATTCTCCAAGGAGGGAGATTGCTATTAAAGTGGCTGGAATGGCGAACCCGAGCACAAGGAGATGAGAAATGAGGTGCGTTTTAGAAACCTTTCCCGATCACACGGTGTACCATCTTCTGGGTTTCTCATGCATGTTTTCGATGTAGGAAGATGCCCTTGAACCTGGAGATTTGGGACCCATCAGACGGGTACCACGCAGTATTACTTTAAAGGGTCTGCGTTTGCTCACCCAACCTCACCAAACCTCTCAGCCCCAAGAGTGTCCACCCTTATGTCTCAATCAGCTGTGGGTCTAGATATGGTCAATCCAGGTGGCATCACAGCCCCTGAACGAATTTTGTAAGAATTTCTCTCTCTTTCACTGTCTTTGTTTCACGGGTTTTTAAAAGTAATTGATTTTCCTAATGGGGTTTAGCTGCTTTTCACTGCTGTGTTTATGCTGCTTTACTCCCACTTGACTCACTTACGGAGAGATATCAATACATAGGTTTGAAGATTCTTACTAATCAGATCTATTCTTGGGCGGTGAATAGGGGGTGTTGGGTCCAGTTCACTGAGCAAGGAGTAGGTCTTGTCTATTACATATTGGGTTTATGGAACGGTATCTGAGCTAATTTGAAACCCTTGTTTTAGGCATCACCCCACCTCGCCTTTCCCGTTAGGCAGCCATAGTGTGTTTTCTAAATGTGTGACTCTGTTCTGTTTTGTAATTCAGTTCAAGTGTAGCGGTTTTTACATTCCCTCTATAAGTGATATCTTCTGATTAGTGTCTTTTTCTGTGTGACTTATTTCACTTAGAACCGTCGTACCTGAATCCACTCATCATGCTGCTACTAGCCTTATGACGTTGATTTCATGGCTGAGTGATATTCCATTGTACCTAAGGACCACAACTTCTTTATCCATTTTTCTCTTTCCTGGGATATTTAAGGTGGAATGAAGTGGAGGTTCTTGTCAACAGAGCAACCCTAAACTTTGGAGTGCCTGTGCCTTGCTGATTTTTAGTTTTCCCAAATTAGACGCCCATGAGTGGAAGTGCCCTATGCTCTCTAAGCCGAGTTTTTTAGATATTTCAGGACACACCGTACACTTCTCCAGAGTGGCTGTTGGCAATTTACATCCCGCCCATCAGCGTAGCAAGGCTCCCATTTCTCCATGGCCTCTCCTGCATTTCTGGTATTGACACTTTATTCAGCATGGCCCTTTTGACCGATGGGAAGCGAGACTTCTTTGTAGCGCTGATTTGCCTTTCCAGGTTGCTTGGTTGGCCAAAAAGGGCGTATGCGTTTTTTCCTGAATATATTCAGGAAAAAACGCATACGCCCTTTTTGGCCAAGGCATCATTGTCGAGGTTTTGCCGCTTTTCCTGTGCTTTAAAGGCGATTCGAATCTACCTCCTGAAATCTGTTTCCTGCAATTCTGCCTTGTTTTCAAATCCTCTTCGTTGCCTTCCCTCAATATTTTTGTGGGCGAGAGTTATCATTTATAACTCTGCAGGTTTGTGATTTGCAGGGCCCCTGAGCTCCATTTTTCAACTCGCTTTTTTGGGAGCTGGCCGCAAAAGCGTAGGATTGCTTCAGGACCTATTCTGGTTCCGGGCGGCAGGCTGAGCCTGTGGTTAATTCTTCTTCCTGATGGGAAAATAGAGTGACCTGTGCCTTTCCCAACACCTAGAGCTAGTCGCTCATTGGTTCCCCCTCTTCCCGTTCATCCTCAGGACAAATTGCAACCTGTACGGAACAGGAGGGTAAACGTGCTGATTCTCCAAGGAGGGAGATTGCTAGTAAAGCGGCTGGAATGGCGACGCCGAGCACAAGGAGATGAGAAATGAGGTGCGTTTTAGAAACCTTTCCCGATCACACGGTGTACCATCTTCTGGGGTTTTCATGCATGTTTTCGATGTAGGAAGATGCCCTTCAACCTGGAGATTTGGGACCCATCAGACGGGTACCACGCACTATTACTTTAAAGGGTCTGTGTTTGCTCACCCAACCTCACCAAACCTCTCAGCCCCAAGAGTGTCCACCCTTATGTCTCAATCAGCTGTGGGTCTAGATATGGTCAATCCAGGTGGCATCACAGCCCCTGAACGAATTTTGTAAGAATTTCTCTCTCTTTCACTGTCTTTGTTTCACGGGTTTTTAAAAGTAATTGATTTTCCTAATGGGGTTTAGCTGCTTTTCACTGCTGTGTTTATGCCGCTTTACACCCACTTGACTCACTTACGGAGAGATATCAATACATAGGTTTGAAGATTCTTACTAGTCAGATCTATTCTTGGGCGGTGAATAGGGGGTGTTGAGTCCAGTTCACTGAGCAAGGAGTAGGTCTTGTCTATTACATATTGGGTTTATGGAACGGTATCTGAGCTAATTTGAAATCTTTGTTTTATGCATCACCCCACCTCGCCTTTCCCGTTAGGCAGCCATAGTGTGTTTTCTAAATGTGTGACTCTGTTCTGTTTTGTAATTCAGTTCAAGTGTAGCGGTTTTTACTTTCCCTCTATAAGTGATATCTTCTGATTAGTGTCTTTTTCTGTGTGACTTATTTCACTTAGAACCGTCGTACCTGAATCCACTCATCATGCTGCTACTAGCCTTATGACGTTGATTTCATGGCTGAGTGATATTCCATTGTACCTAAGGACCACAACTTCTTTATCCATTTTTCTCTTTCCTGGGATATTTAAGATGAAATGAAGTGGAGGTTCTTGTCAACAGAGCAACCCTAAACTTTGGAGTGCCTGTGCCTTGCTGATTTTTAGTTTTCCCAAATTAGACGCCCATGAGTGGAAGTGCCCTATGCTCTCTAAGCCGAGTTTTTTAGATATTTCAGGACACACCGTACACTTCTCCAGAGTGGCTGTTGGCAATTTACATCCCGCCCATCAGCGTAGCAAGGCTCCCATTTCTCCATGGCCTCTCTTGCATTTCTGGTATTGACACTTTATTCAGCATGGCCCTTTTGACCGATGGGAAGCGAGACTTCTTTGTAGCGCTGATTTGCCTTTCCCGGTTGCTTGGTTGGCCAAAAAGGGCGTATGCGTTTTTTCCTGAATATATTCAGGAAAAAACGCATACGCCCTTTTTGGCCAAGGGCATCATTGTCGAGGTTTTGCCGCTTTTCCTGTGCTTTAAAGGCGATTCGAATCTACCTCCTGAAATCTGTTTCCTGCAATTCTGCCTTGCTTTCAAATCCTCTTCGTTGCCTTCCCTCAATATTTTTGTGGGCGAGAGTTATCATTTATAACTCTGCAGGTTTGTGATTTGCAGGGCCCCTGAACTCCATTTTTCAACTCGCTTTTTTGGGAGCTGGCCGCAAAAGCGTAGGATTGCTTCAGGCCCTATTCTGGTTCCGGGCGGCAGGCTGAGCCGGTGGTTAATTCTTCTTCCTGATGGGAAAATAGAGTGACCTGTGCCTGTCCCACCACCTAGAGCTAGTCGCTCATTGGTTCCCCCTCTTCCCGTTCATCCTCAGGACAAATTGAAACCTGTACGGAACAGGAGGTTAAAGTGCTGATTCTCCAAGTAGGGAGATTGCTATTAAAGTGGCTGGAATGGCGAACCCGAGCACAAGGAGATGAGAAATGAGGTGCGTTTTAGAAACATTTCCCGATCACACAGTGTACCATCTTCTGGGTTTCTCATGCATGATTTCGATGTAGGAAGATGCCCTTGAACCTGGAGATTTGGGACCCATGGCATGGGTACCACGCAGTATTACTTTAAAGGGTCTGCGTTTGCTCACCCAACCTCACCAAACCTCTCAGCCCCAAGAGTGTCCACCCTTATGTCTCAATCAGCTGTGGGTCTAGATATGGTCAATCCAGGTGGCATCACAGCCCCTGAACGAATTTTGTAAGAATTTCTCTCTCTTTCACTGTCTTTGTTTCACGGGTTTTTAAAAGTAATTGATTTTCCTAATGGGGTTTAGCTGCTTTTCACTGCTGTGTTTATGCCGCTTTACTCCCACTTGACTCACTTACGGAGAGATATCAATACATAGGTTTGAAGATTCTTACTAGTCAGATCTATTCTTGGGCGGTGAATAGGGGGTGTTGGGTCCAGTTCACTGAGCAAGGAGTAGGTCTTGTCTATTACATATTGGGTTTATGGAACTGTATCTGAGCTAATTTGAAACCCTTGTTTTAGGCATCACCCCACCTCACCTTTCCCGTTAGGCAGCCATAGTGTGTTTTCTAAATGTGTGACTCTGTTCTGTTTTGTAATTCAGTTCAAGTGTAGCGGTTTTTACATTCCCTCTATAAGTGATATCTTCTGATTAGTGTCTTTTTCTGTGTGACTTATTTCACTTAGAACCGTCGTACCTGAATCCACTCATCATGCTGCTACTAGCCTTATGACGTTGATTTCATGGCTGAGTGATATTCCATTGTACCTAAGGACCACAACTTCTTTATCCATTTTTCTCTTTCCTGGGATATTTAAGGTGGAATGAAGTGGAGGTTCTTGTCAACAGAGCAACCCTAAACTTTGGAGTGCCTGTGCCTTGCTGATTTTTAGTTTTCCCAAATTAGACGCCCATGAGTGGAAGTGCCCTATGCTCTCTAAGCCGAGTTTTTTAGATATTTCAGGACACACCGTACACTTCTCCAGAGTGGCTGTTGGCAACTTACATCCCGCCCATCAGCGTAGCAAGGCTCCCATTTCTCCATGGCCTCTCCTGCATTTCTGGTATTGACACTTTATTCAGCATGGCCCTTTTGACCGATGGGAAGCGAGACTTCTTTGTAGCGCTGATTTGCCTTTCCAGGTTGCTTGGTTGGCCAAAAAGGGCGTATGCGTTTTTTCCTGAATATATTCAGGAAAAAACGCATACGCCCTTTTTGGCCAAGCCATCATTGTCGAGGTTTTGCCGCTTTTCCTGTGCTTTAAAGGCGATTCGAATCTACCTCCTGAAATCTGTTTCCTGCAATTCTGCCTTGTTTTCAAATCCTCTTCGTTGCCTTCCCTCAATATTTTTGTGGGCGAGAGTTATCATTTATAACTCTGCAGGTTTGTGATTTGCAGGGCCCCTGAGCTCCATTTTTCAACTCGCTTTTTTGGGAGCTGGCCGCAAAAGCGTAGGATTGCTTCAGGACCTATTCTGGTTCCGGGCGGCAGGCTGAGCCTGTGGTTAATTCTTCTTCCTGATGGGAAAATAGAGTGACCTGTGCCTTTCCCAACACCTAGAGCTATTCGCTCATTGGTTCCCCCTCTTCCCGTTCATCCTCAGGACAAATTGCAACCTGTACGGAACAGGAGGTTAAACGTGCTGTTTCTCCAAGGAGGGAGATTGCTAGTAAAGCGGCTGGAATGGCGACGCCGAGCACAAGGAGATGAGAAATGAGGTGCGTTTTAGAAACCTTTCCCGATCACACGGTGTACCATCTTCTGGGGTTCTCATGCATGTTTTCGATGTAGGAAGATGCCCTTCAACCTGGAGATTTGGGACCCATCAGACGGGTACCACGCACTATTACTTTAAAGGGTCTGTGTTTGCTCACCCAACCTCACCAAACCTCTCAGCCCCAAGAGTGTCCACCCGTATGTCTCAATCAGCTGTGGGTCTAGATATGGTCAATCCAGGTGGCATCACAGCCCCTGAACGAATTTTGTAAGAATTTCTCTCTCTTTCACTGTCTTTGTTTCACGGGTTTTTAAAAGTAATTCATTTTCCTAATGGGGTTTAGCTGCTTTTCACTGCTGTGTTTATGCCGCTTTACACCCACTTGACTCACTTACGGAGAGATATCAATACATAGGTTTGAAGATTCTTACTAGTCAGATCTATTCTTGGGCGGTGAATAGGGGGTGTTGAGTCCAGTTCACTGAGCAAGGAGTAGGTCTTGTCTATTACATATTGGGTTTATGGAACGGTATCTGAGCTAATTTGAAACCCTTCTTTTATGCATCACCCCACCTCACCTTTCCCGTTAGGCAGCCATAGTGTGTTTTCTAAATGTGTGACTCTGTTCTGTTTTGTAATTCAGTTCAAGTGTAGCGGTTTTTACATTCCCTCTATAAGTGATATCTTCTGATTAGTTTCTTTTTCTGTGTGACTTATTTCACTTAGAACCGTCGTACCTGAATCCACTCATCATGCTGCTACTAGCCTTATGACGTTGATTTCATGGCTGAGTGATATTCCATTGTACCTAAGGACCACAACTTCTTTATCCATTTTTCTCTTTCCTGGGATATTTAAGGTGGAATGAAGTGGAGGTTCTTGTCAACAGAGCAACCCTAAACTTTGGAGTGCCTGTGCCTTGCTGATTTTTAGTTTTCCCAAATTAGACGCCCATGTGTGGAAGTGCCCTAAGCTCTCTAAGCCGAGTTTTTTAGATATTTCAGGACACACCGTACACTTCTCCAGAGTTGCTGTTGGCAATTTACATCCCGCCCATTAGCGTAGCAAGGCTCCCATTTCTCCATGGCCTCTCCTGCATTTCTGGTATTGACACTTTATTCAGCATGGCCCTTTTGACCGATGGGAAGCGAGACTTCTTTGTAGCGCTGATTTGCCTTTCCAGGTTGCTTGGTTGGCCAAAAAGGGCGTATGCGTTTTTTCCTGAATATATTCAGGAAAAAACGCATACGCCCTTTTTGGCCAAGGGCATCATTGTCGAGGTTTTGCCGCTTTTCCTGTGCTTTAAAGGCGATTCGAATCTACCTCCTGAAATCTGTTTCCTGCAATTCTGCCTTGTTTTCAAATCCTCTTCGTTGCCTTCCCTGAATATTTTTGTGGGCGAGAGTTATCATTTCTAACTCTGCAGGTTTGTGATTTGCAGGGCCCCTGAGCTCCATTTTTCAACTCGCTTTTTTGGGAGCTGGCCGCAAAAGCGTAGGATTGCTTCAGGACCTATTCTGGTTCCGGGCGGCAGGCTGAGCCTGTGTATAATTCTTCTTACTGATGGGAAAATAGAGTGACCTGTGCCTGTCCCAACACCTAGAGCTAGTCGCTCATTGGTTCCCCCTCTTCCCGTTCATCCTCAGGACAAATTGAAACCTGTACGGAACAGGAGGTTAAAGTGCTGATTCTCCAAGGAGGGAGATTGCTATTAAAGTGGCTGGAATGGCGAACCCGAGCACAAGGAGATGAGAAATGAGGTGCGTTTTAGAAACCTTTCCCGATCACACGGTGTACCATCTTCTGGGTTTCTCATGCATGTTTTCGATGTAGGAAGATGCCCTTGAACCTGGAGATTTGGGACCCATGGGACGGGTACCACGCAGTATTACTTTAAAGGGTCTGCGTTTGCTCACCCAACCTCACCAAACCTCTCAGCCCCAAGAGTGTCCACCCTTATGTCTCAATCAGCTGTGGGTCTAGATATGGTCAATCCAGGTGGCATCACAGCCCCTGAACGAATTTTGTAAGAATTTCTCTCTCTTTCACTGTCTTTGTTTCACGGGTTTTTAAAAGTAATTGATTTTCCTAATGGGGTTTAGCTGCTTTTCACTGCTGTGTTTATGCCGCTTTACTCCCACTTGACTCACTTACGGAGAGATATCAATACATAGGTTTGAAGATTCTTACTATTCAGATCTATTCTTGGGCGGTGAATAGGGGGTGTTGGGTCCAGTTCACTGAGCAAGGAGTAGGTCTTGTCTATTACATATTGGGTTTATGGAACGGTATCTGAGCTAATTTGAAACCCTTGTTTTAGGCATCACCCCACCTCGCCTTTCCCGTTAGGCAGCCATAGTGTGTTTTCTAAATGTGTGACTCTGTTCTGTTTTGTAATTCAGTTCAAGTGTAGCGGTTTTTACTTTCCCTCTATAAGTGATATCTTATGATTAGTGTCTTTTTCTGTGTGACTTATTTCACTTAGAACCGTCGTACCTGAATCCACTCATCATGCTGCTACTAGCCTTATGACGTTGATTTCATGGCTGAGTGATATTCCATTGTACCTAAGGACCACAACTTCTTTATCCATTTTTCTCTTTCCTGGGATATTTAAGGTGAAATGAAGTGGAGGTTCTTGGCAACAGAGCAACCCTAAACTTTGGAGTGCATGTGCCTTGCTGATTTTTAGTTTTCCCAAATTAGACGCCCATGAGTGGAAGTGCCCTATGCTCTCTAAGCCGAGTTTTTTAGATATTTCAGGACACACCGTACACTTCTCCAGAGTGGCTGTTGGCAATTTACATCCCGCCCATCAGCGTAGCAAGGCTCCCATTTCTCCATGGCCTCTCCTGCATTTCTGGTATTGACACTTTATTCAGCATGGCCCTTTTGACCGATGGGAAGCGAGACTTCTTTGTAGCGCTGATTTGCCTTTCCAGGTTGCTTGGTTGGCCAAAAAGGGCGTATGCGTTTTTTCCTGAATATATTCAGGAAAAAACGCATACGCCCTTTTTGGCCAAGGGCATCATTGTCGAGGTTTTGCCGCTTTTCCTGTGCTTTAAAGGCGATTCGAATCTACCTCCTGAAATCTGTTTCCTGCAATTCTGCCTTGCTTTCAAATCCTCTTCGTTGCCTTCCCTCAATATTTTTGTGGGCGAGAGTTATCATTTATAACTCTGCAGGTTTGTGATTTGCAGGGCCCCTGAGCTCCATTTTTCAACTCGCTTTTTTGGGAGCTGGCCGCAAAAGCGTAGGATTGCTTCAGGCCCTATTCTGGTTCCGGGCGGCACGCTGAGCCGGTGGTTAATTCTTCTTCCTGATGGGAAAATAGAGTGACCTGTGCCTTTCCCACCACCTAGAGCTAGTCGCTCATTGGTTCCCCCTCTTCCCGTTCATCCTCAGGACAAATTGAAACCTGTACGGAACAGGAGGTTAAAGTGCTGATTCTCCAAGGAGGGAGATTGCTATTAAAGTGGCTGGAATGGCGAACCCGAGCACAAGGAGATGAGAAATGAGGTGCGTTTTAGAAACCTTTCCCGATCACACGGTGTACCATCTTCTGGGTTTCTCATGCATGTTTTCGATGTAGGAAGATGCCCTTGAACCTGGAGATTTGGGACCCATCAGACGGGTACCACGCAGTATTACTTTAAAGGGTCTGCGTTTGCTCACCCAACCTCACCAAACCTCTCAGCCCCAAGAGTGTCCACCCTTATGTCTCAATCAGCTGTGGGTCTAGATATGGTCAATCCAGGTGGCATCACAGCCCCTGAACGAATTTTGTAAGAATTTCTCTCTCTTTCACTGTCTTTGTTTCACGGGTTTTTAAAAGTAATTGATTTTCCTAATGGGGTTTAGCTGCTTTTCACTGCTGTGTTTATGCTGCTTTACTCCCACTTGACTCACTTACGGAGAGATATCAATACATAGGTTTGAAGATTCTTACTAATCAGATCTATTCTTGGGCGGTGAATAGGGGGTGTTGGGTCCAGTTCACTGAGCAAGGAGTAGGTCTTGTCTATTACATATTGGGTTTATGGAACGGTATCTGAGCTAATTTGAAACCCTTGTTTTAGGCATCACCCCACCTCGCCTTTCCCGTTAGGCAGCCATAGTGTGTTTTCTAAATGTGTGACTCTGTTCTGTTTTGTAATTCAGTTCAAGTGTAGCGGTTTTTACATTCCCTCTATAAGTGATATCTTCTGATTAGTGTCTTTTTCTGTGTGACTTATTTCACTTAGAACCGTCGTACCTGAATCCACTCATCATGCTGCTACTAGCCTTATGACGTTGATTTCATGGCTGAGTGATATTCCATTGTACCTAAGGACCACAACTTCTTTATCCATTTTTCTCTTTCCTGGGATATTTAAGGTGGAATGAAGTGGAGGTTCTTGTCAACAGAGCAACCCTAAACTTTGGAGTGCCTGTGCCTTGCTGATTTTTAGTTTTCCCAAATTAGACGCCCATGAGTGGAAGTGCCCTATGCTCTCTAAGCCGAGTTTTTTAGATATTTCAGGACACACCGTACACTTCTCCAGAGTGGCTGTTGGCAATTTACATCCCGCCCATCAGCGTAGCAAGGCTCCCATTTCTCCATGGCCTCTCCTGCATTTCTGGTATTGACACTTTATTCAGCATGGCCCTTTTGACCGATGGGAAGCGAGACTTCTTTGTAGCGCTGATTTGCCTTTCCAGGTTGCTTGGTTGGCCAAAAAGGGCGTATGCGTTTTTTCCTGAATATATTCAGGAAAAAACGCATACGCCCTTTTTGGCCAAGGCATCATTGTCGAGGTTTTGCCGCTTTTCCTGTGCTTTAAAGGCGATTCGAATCTACCTCCTGAAATCTGTTTCCTGCAATTCTGCCTTGTTTTCAAATCCTCTTCGTTGCCTTCCCTCAATATTTTTGTGGGCGAGAGTTATCATTTATAACTCTGCAGGTTTGTGATTTGCAGGGCCCCTGAGCTCCATTTTTCAACTCGCTTTTTTGGGAGCTGGCCGCAAAAGCGTAGGATTGCTTCAGGCCCTATTCTGGTTCCGGGCGGCAGGCTGAGCCTGTGGTTAATTCTTCTTCCTGATGGGAAAATAGAGTGACCTGTGCCTTTCCCAACACCTAGAGCTAGTCGCTCATTGGTTCCCCCTCTTCCCGTTCATCCTCAGGACAAATTGCAACCTGTACGGAACAGGAGGGTAAACGTGCTGATTCTCCAAGGAGGGAGATTGCTAGTAAAGCGGCTGGAATGGCGACGCCGAGCACAAGGAGATGAGAAATGAGGTGCGTTTTAGAAACCTTTCCCGATCACACGGTGTACCATCTTCTGGGGTTTTCATGCATGTTTTCGATGTAGGAAGATGCCCTTCAACCTGGAGATTTGGGACCCATCAGACGGGTACCACGCACTATTACTTTAAAGGGTCTGTGTTTGCTCACCCAACCTCACCAAACCTCTCAGCCCCAAGAGTGTCCACCCTTATGTCTCAATCAGCTGTGGGTCTAGATATGGTCAATCCAGGTGGCATCACAGCCCCTGAACGAATTTTGTAAGAATTTCTCTCTCTTTCACTGTCTTTGTTTCACGGGTTTTTAAAAGTAATTGATTTTCCTAATGGGGTTTAGCTGCTTTTCACTGCTGTGTTTATGCCGCTTTACACCCACTTGACTCACTTACGGAGAGATATCAATACATAGGTTTGAAGATTCTTACTAGTCAGATCTATTCTTGGGCGGTGAATAGGGGGTGTTGAGTCCAGTTCACTGAGCAAGGAGTAGGTCTTGTCTATTACATATTGGGTTTATGGAACGGTATCTGAGCTAATTTGAAACCTTTGTTTTATGCATCACCCCACCTCGCCTTTCCCGTTAGGCAGCCATAGTGTGTTTTCTAAATGTGTGACTCTGTTCTGTTTTGTAATTCAGTTCAAGTGTAGCGGTTTTTACTTTCCCTCTATAAGTGATATCTTCTGATTAGTGTCTTTTTCTGTGTGACTTATTTCACTTAGAACCGTCGTACCTGAATCCACTCATCATGCTGCTACTAGCCTTATGACGTTGATTTCATGGCTGAGTGATATTCCATTGTACCTAAGGACCACAACTTCTTTATCCATTTTTCTCTTTCCTGGGATATTTAAGATGAAATGAAGTGGAGGTTCTTGTCAACAGAGCAACCCTAAACTTTGGAGTGCCTGTGCCTTGCTGATTTTTAGTTTTCCCAAATTAGACGCCCATGAGTGGAAGTGCCCTATGCTCTCTAAGCCGAGTTTTTTAGATATTTCAGGACACACCGTACACTTCTCCAGAGTGGCTGTTGGCAATTTACATCCCGCCCATCAGCGTAGCAAGGCTCCCATTTCTCCATGGCCTCTCTTGCATTTCTGGTATTGACACTTTATTCAGCATGGCCCTTTTGACCGATGGGAAGCGAGACTTCTTTGTAGCGCTGATTTGCCTTTCCCGGTTGCTTGGTTGGCCAAAAAGGGCGTATGCGTTTTTTCCTGAATATATTCAGGAAAAAACGCATACGCCCTTTTTGGCCAAGGGCATCATTGTCGAGGTTTTGCCGCTTTTCCTGTGCTTTAAAGGCGATTCGAATCTACCTCCTGAAATCTGTTTCCTGCAATTCTGCCTTGCTTTCAAATCCTCTTCGTTGCCTTCCCTCAATATTTTTGTGGGCGAGAGTTATCATTTATAACTCTGCAGGTTTGTGATTTGCAGGGCCCCTGAACTCCATTTTTCAACTCGCTTTTTTGGGAGCTGGCCGCAAAAGCGTAGGATTGCTTCAGGCCCTATTCTGGTTCCGGGCGGCAGGCTGAGCCGGTGGTTAATTCTTCTTCCTGATGGGAAAATAGAGTGACCTGTGCCTGTCCCACCACCTAGAGCTAGTCGCTCATTGGTTCCCCCTCTTCCCGTTCATCCTCAGGACAAATTGAAACCTGTACGGAACAGGAGGTTAAAGTGCTGATTCTCCAAGTAGGGAGATTGCTATTAAAGTGGCTGGAATGGCGAACCCGAGCACAAGGAGATGAGAAATGAGGTGCGTTTTAGAAACATTTCCCGATCACACAGTGTACCATCTTCTGGGTTTCTCATGCATGTTTTCGATGTAGGAAGATGCCCTTGAACCTGGAGATTTGGGACCCATGGCATGGGTACCACGCAGTATTACTTTAAAGGGTCTGCGTTTGCTCACCCAACCTCACCAAACCTCTCAGCCCCAAGAGTGTCCACCCTTATGTCTCAATCAGCTGTGGGTCTAGATATGGTCAATCCAGGTGGCATCACAGCCCCTGAACGAATTTTGTAAGAATTTCTCTCTCTTTCACTGTCTTTGTTTCACGGGTTTTTAAAAGTAATTGATTTTCCTAATGGGGTTTAGCTGCTTTTCACTGCTGTGTTTATGCCGCTTTACTCCCACTTGACTCACTTACGGAGAGATATCAATACATAGGTTTGAAGATTCTTACTAGTCAGATCTATTCTTGGGCGGTGAATAGGGGGTGTTGGGTCCAGTTCACTGAGCAAGGAGTAGGTCTTGTCTATTACATATTGGGTTTATGGAACTGTATCTGAGCTAATTTGAAACCCTTGTTTTAGGCATCACCCCACCTCACCTTTCCCGTTAGGCAGCCATAGTGTGTTTTCTAAATGTGTGACTCTGTTCTGTTTTGTAATTCAGTTCAAGTGTAGCGGTTTTTACATTCCCTCTATAAGTGATATCTTCTGATTAGTGTCTTTTTCTGTGTGACTTATTTCACTTAGAACCGTCGTACCTGAATCCACTCATCATGCTGCTACTAGCCTTATGACGTTGATTTCATGGCTGAGTGATATTCCATTGTACCTAAGGACCACAACTTCTTTATCCATTTTTCTCTTTCCTGGGATATTTAAGGTGGAATGAAGTGGAGGTTCTTGTCAACAGAGCAACCCTAAACTTTGGAGTGCCTGTGCCTTGCTGATTTTTAGTTTTCCCAAATTAGACGCCCATGAGTGGAAGTGCCCTATGCTCTCTAAGCCGAGTTTTTTAGATATTTCAGGACACACCGTACACTTCTCCAGAGTGGCTGTTGGCAACTTACATCCCGCCCATCAGCGTAGCAAGGCTCCCATTTCTCCATGGCCTCTCCTGCATTTCTGGTATTGACACTTTATTCAGCATGGCCCTTTTGACCGATGGGAAGCGAGACTTCTTTGTAGCGCTGATTTGCCTTTCCAGGTTGCTTGGTTGGCCAAAAAGGGCGTATGCGTTTTTTCCTGAATATATTCAGGAAAAAACGCATACGCCCTTTTTGGCCAAGCCATCATTGTCGAGGTTTTGCCGCTTTTCCTGTGCTTTAAAGGCGATTCGAATCTACCTCCTGAAATCTGTTTCCTGCAATTCTGCCTTGTTTTCAAATCCTCTTCGTTGCCTTCCCTCAATATTTTTGTGGGCGAGAGTTATCATTTATAACTCTGCAGGTTTGTGATTTGCAGGGCCCCTGAGCTCCATTTTTCAACTCGCTTTTTTGGGAGCTGGCCGCAAAAGCGTAGGATTGCTTCAGGACCTATTCTGGTTCCGGGCGGCAGGCTGAGCCTGTGGTTAATTCTTCTTCCTGATGGGAAAATAGAGTGACCTGTGCCTTTCCCAACACCTAGAGCTATTCGCTCATTGGTTCCCCCTCTTCCCGTTCATCCTCAGGACAAATTGCAACCTGTACGGAACAGGAGGTTAAACGTGCTGTTTCTCCAAGGAGGGAGATTGCTAGTAAAGCGGCTGGAATGGCGACGCCGAGCACAAGGAGATGAGAAATGAGGTGCGTTTTAGAAACCTTTCCCGATCACACGGTGTACCATCTTCTGGGGTTCTCATGCATGTTTTCGATGTAGGAAGATGCCCTTCAACCTGGAGATTTGGGACCCATCAGACGGGTACCACGCACTATTACTTTAAAGGGTCTGTGTTTGCTCACCCAACCTCACCAAACCTCTCAGCCCCAAGAGTGTCCACCCGTATGTCTCAATCAGCTGTGGGTCTAGATATGGTCAATCCAGGTGGCATCACAGCCCCTGAACGAATTTTGTAAGAATTTCTCTCTCTTTCACTGTCTTTGTTTCACGGGTTTTTAAAAGTAATTCATTTTCCTAATGGGGTTTAGCTGCTTTTCACTGCTGTGTTTATGCCGCTTTACACCCACTTGACTCACTTACGGAGAGATATCAATACATAGGTTTGAAGATTCTTACTAGTCAGATCTATTCTTGGGCGGTGAATAGGGGGTGTTGAGTCCAGTTCACTGAGCAAGGAGTAGGTCTTGTCTATTACATATTGGGTTTATGGAACGGTATCTGAGCTAATTTGAAACCCTTCTTTTATGCATCACCCCACCTCACCTTTCCCGTTAGGCAGCCATAGTGTGTTTTCTAAATGTGTGACTCTGTTCTGTTTTGTAATTCAGTTCAAGTGTAGCGGTTTTTACATTCCCTCTATAAGTGATATCTTCTGATTAGTTTCTTTTTCTGTGTGACTTATTTCACTTAGAACCGTCGTACCTGAATCCACTCATCATGCTGCTACTAGCCTTATGACGTTGATTTCATGGCTGAGTGATATTCCATTGTACCTAAGGACCACAACTTCTTTATCCATTTTTCTCTTTCCTGGGATATTTAAGGTGGAATGAAGTGGAGGTTCTTGTCAACAGAGCAACCCTAAACTTTGGAGTGCCTGTGCCTTGCTGATTTTTAGTTTTCCCAAATTAGACGCCCATGTGTGGAAGTGCCCTAAGCTCTCTAAGCCGAGTTTTTTAGATATTTCAGGACACACCGTACACTTCTCCAGAGTTGCTGTTGGCAATTTACATCCCGCCCATTAGCGTAGCAAGGCTCCCATTTCTCCATGGCCTCTCCTGCATTTCTGGTATTGACACTTTATTCAGCATGGCCCTTTTGACCGATGGGAAGCGAGACTTCTTTGTAGCGCTGATTTGCCTTTCCAGGTTGCTTGGTTGGCCAAAAAGGGCGTATGCGTTTTTTCCTGAATATATTCAGGAAAAAACGCATACGCCCTTTTTGGCCAAGGGCATCATTGTCGAGGTTTTGCCGCTTTTCCTGTGCTTTAAAGGCGATTCGAATCTACCTCCTGAAATCTGTTTCCTGCAATTCTGCCTTGTTTTCAAATCCTCTTCGTTGCCTTCCCTGAATATTTTTGTGGGCGAGAGTTATCATTTCTAACTCTGCAGGTTTGTGATTTGCAGGGCCCCTGAGCTCCATTTTTCAACTCGCTTTTTTGGGAGCTGGCCGCAAAAGCGTAGGATTGCTTCAGGACCTATTCTGGTTCCGGGCGGCAGGCTGAGCCTGTGTATAATTCTTCTTACTGATGGGAAAATAGAGTGACCTGTGCCTGTCCCAACACCTAGAGCTAGTCGCTCATTGGTTCCCCCTCTTCCCGTTCATCCTCAGGACAAATTGAAACCTGTACGGAACAGGAGGTTAAAGTGCTGATTCTCCAAGGAGGGAGATTGCTAGTAAAGCGGCTGGAATGGCGAACCCGAGCACAAGGAGATGCGAAATGAGGTGCATTTTAGAAACCTTTCCCGATCACACGGTGTACCATCTTCTGGGTTTCTCATGCATGTTTTCGATGTAGGAAGATGCCCTTGACCCTGGAGATTTGGTACCCATCAGACGGGTACCACGCAGTATTACTTTAAAGGGTCTGCATTTGCTCACCCAACCTCACCAAACCTCTCAGCCCCAAGAGTGTCCACCCTTATGTCTCAATCAGCTGTGGGTCTAGATATGGTCAATCCAGGTGGCATCACAGCCCCTGAACGAATTTTGTAAGAATTTCTCTCTCTTTCACTGTCTTTGTTTCACGGGTTTTTAAAAGTAATTGATTTTCCTAATGGGGTTTAGCTGCTTTTCACTGCTGTGTTTATGCCGCTTTACTCCCACTTGACTCACTTACAGAGAGATATCAATACATAGGTTTGAAGATTCTTACTAGTCAGATCTATTCTTGGGCGGTGAATAGGGGGTGTTGGATCCAGTTCACTGAGCAAGGAGTAGGTCTTGTCTATTACATATTGGGTTTATGGAACGGTATCTGAGCTAATTTGAAACCCTTGTTTTATGCATCACCCCACCTCACCTTTCCCGTTAGGCAGCCATAGTGTGTTTTCTAAATGTGTGACTCTGTTCTGTTTTGTAATTCAGTTCAAGTGTAACGGTTTTTACATTCCCTCTATAAGTGATATCTTCTGATTAGTGTCTTTTTCTGTGTGGCTTATTTCACTTAGAACCGTCGTACCTGAATCCACTCATCATGCTGCTACTAGCCTTATGACGTTGATTTCATTGCTGAGTGATATTCCATTGTACCTAAGGGCCACAACTTCTTTATCCATTTTTCTCTTTCCTGGGATATTTAAGGTGGAATGAAGTGGAGGTTCTTGTCAACAGAGCAACCCTAAACTTTGGAGTGCCTGTGCCTTGCTGATTTTTAGTTTTCCCAAATTAGACGCCCATGTGTGGAAGTGCCCTATGCTCTCTAAGCCGAGTTTTTTAGATATTTCAGGACACACCGTACACTTCTCCAGAGTGGCTGTTGGCAATTTACATCCCGCCCATCAGCGTAGCAAGGCTCCCATTTCTCCATGGCCTCTCCTGCATTTCTGGTTTTGACACTTTATTCACCATGGCCCTTTTGACCGATGGGAAGCGAGACTTCTTTGTAGCGCTGATTTGCCTTTCCAGGTTGCTTGGTTGGCCAAACAGGGCGTATGCGTTTTTTCCTGAATATATTCAGGAAAAAACGCATACGCCCTTTTTGGCCAAGGGCATCATTGTCGAGGTTTTGCCGCTTTTCCTGTGCTTTAAAGGCGATTCGAATCTACCTCCTGAAATCTGTTTCCTGCAATTCTGCCTTGCTTTCAAATCCTCTTCGTTGCCTTCCCTCAATATTTTTGTGGGCGAGAGTTATCATTTCTAACTCTGCAGGTTTGTGATTTGCAGTGCCCCTGAGCTCCATTTTTCAACTCGCTTTTTTGGGAGCTGGCTGCAAAAGCGTAGGATTGCTTCAGGTCCTATTCTGGTTCCGGGCGGCAGGCTGAGCCTGTGGTTAATTCTTCTTCCTGATGGGAAAATAGAGTGACCTGTGCCTTTCCCAACACCTAGAGCTAGTCGCTCATTGGTTCCCCCTCTTGCCGTTCATCCTCAGGACAAATTGCAACCTGTACGGAACAGGAGGTTAAAGTGCTGATTCTCCAAGGAGGGAGATTGCTAGTAAAGCGGCTGGAATGTCTACGCCGAGCACAAGGAGATGAGAAATAAGGTGCGTTTTAGAAACCTTTCCCGATCACACGGTGTACCATCTTCTGGGTTTCTCATGCATGTTTTCGATGTAGGAAGATGCCCTTGAACCTGGAGATTTGGGACCCATCAGACGGGTACCACGCAATATAACTTTAAAGGGTCTGCGTTTGCTCACCCAACCTCACCAAACCTCTCAGCCCCAAGAGTGTCCACCCTTATGTCTCAATCAGCTGTGGGTCTAGATATGGTCAATCCAGGTGGCATCACAGCCCCTGAACGAATTTTGTAAGAATTTCTCTCTCTTTCACTGTCTTTGTTTCACGGGTTTTTAAAAGTAATTCATTTTCCTAATGGGGTTTAGCTGCTTTTCACTGCTGTGTTTATGCCGCTTTACACCCACTTGACTCACTTACAGAGAGATATCAATACATAGGTTTGAAGATTCTTACTAGTCAGATCTATTCTTGGGCGGTGAATAGGGGGTGTTGAGTCCAGTTCACTGAGCAAGGAGTAGGTCTTGTCTATTACATATTGGGTTTATGGAACGGTATCTGAGCTAATTTGAAACCCTTGTTTTATGCATCACCCCACCTCGCCTTTCCCGTTAGGCAGCCATAGTGTGTTTTCTAAATGTGTGACTCTGTTCTGTTTTGTAATTCAGTTCAAGTGTAGCGGTTTTTACTTTCCCTCTATAAGTGATATCTTATGATTAGTGTCTTTTTCTGTGTGACTTCCTTCACTTAGAACCGTCTTACCTGAATCCACTCATCATGCTGCTACTAGCCTTATGACGTTGATTTCATGGCTGAGTGATATTCCATTGTACCTAAGGACCACAACTTCTTTATCCATTTTTCTCTTTCCTGGGATATTTAAGGTGGAATTAAGTGGAGGTTCTTGTCAACAGAGCAACCCTAAACTTTGGAGTGCCTGTGCCTTGCTGATTTTTAGTTTTCCCAAATTAGACGCCCATGAGTGGAAGTGCCCTATGCTCTCTAAGCCGAGTTTTTTAGATGTTTCAGGACACACCGTACACTTCTCCAGAGTGGCTGTTGGCAATTTACATCCGGCCCATCAGCGTAGCAAGGCTCCCATTTCTCCATGTCCTCTCCTGCATTTCTGGTTTTGACACTTTATTCAGCATGGCCCTTTTGACCGATGGGAAGCGAGACTTCTTTGTAGCGCTGATTTGCCTTTCCAGGTTGCTTGGTTGGCCAAAAAGGGCGTATGCGTTTTTTCCTGAATATATTCAGGAAAAAACGCATACGCCCTTTTTGGCCAAGGGCATCACTGTCGAGGTTTTGCCGCTTTTCCTGTGCTTTACAGGCGATTCGAATCTACCTCCTGAAATCTGTTTCCTGCAATTCTGCCTTGCTTTCAAATCCTCTTCGTTGCTTTCCCTCAATATTTTTGTGGGCGAGAGTTATCATTTATAACTCAGCAGGTTTCTGATTTGCAGTGCCCCTGAGCTCCATTTTTCAACTGGCTTTTTTGGGAGCTGGCCTCAAAAGCGTAGGATTGCTTCAGGCCTTTTTCTGGTTCCGGGCGGCAGGCAGAGCCTGTGGTTAATTCTTCTTCCTGATGGGAAAATAGAGTGACCTGTGCCTTTCCCAACACCTAGAGCTAGTCGCTCATTGGTTCCCCCTCTTGCCGTTCATCCTCAGGACAAATTGCAACCTGTACGGAACAGGAGGTTAAAGTGCTGATTCTCCAAGGAGGGACATTGCTAGTAAAGCGGCTGGAATGGCGACCCCGAGCACAAGGAGATGAGAAATAAGGTGCGTTTTAGAAACCTTTCCCGATCACACGGTGTACCATCTTCTGGGTTTCTCATGCATGTTTTCGATGTAGGAAGATGCCCTTGAACCTGGAGATTTGGGACCCATCAGACGGGTACCACGCAGTATTACTTTAAAGGGTCTGTGTTTGCTCACCCAACCTCACCAAACCTCTGAGCCCCAAGAGTGTCCACCCTTATGTCTCAATCAGCTGTGGGTCTAGATATGGTCAATCCAGGTGGCATCACAGCCCCTGAACGAATTTTGTAAGAATTTCTCTCTCTTTCACTGTCTTTGTTTCACGGGTTTTTAAAAGTAATTGATTTTCCTAATGGGGTTTAGCTGCTTTTCACTGCTGTGTTTATGCCGCTTTACTCCCACTTGACTCACTTACGGAGAGATATCAATACATAGGTTTGAAGAT
This sequence comes from Eschrichtius robustus, assembly GCF_028021215.1. NCBI lineage: Eukaryota > Metazoa > Chordata > Mammalia > Artiodactyla > Eschrichtiidae > Eschrichtius > Eschrichtius robustus. The sequence goes on from NC_090828.1 coordinate 109,366,266, forward strand.
TCTTACTAGTCAGATCTATTCTTGGGCGGTGAATAGGGGGTGTTGAGTCCAGTTCACTGAGCAAGCAGTAGGTCCTGTCTATTACATATTGGGTTTATGGAACGGTATCTGAGCTAATTTGAAACCCTTGTTTTATGCATCACCCCACCTCGCCTTTCCCGTTAGGCAGCCATAGTGTGTTTTCTAAATGTGTGACTCTGTTCTGTTTTGTAATTCAGTTCAAGTGTAGCGGTTTTTACATTCCCTCTATAAGTGATATCTTCTGATTAGTGTCTTTTTCTGTGTGACTTTTTTCACTTAGAACCGTCGTACCTGAATCCACTCATCATGCTGCTACTAGCCTTATGACGTTGATTTCATGGCTGAGTGATATTCCATTGTACCTAAGGACCACAACTTCTTTATCCATTTTTCTCTTTCCTGGGATATTTAAGGTGGAATGAAGTGGAGGTTCTTGTCAACAGAGCAACCCTAAACTTTGGAGTGCCTGTGCCTTGCTGATTTTTAGTTTTCCCAAATTAGACGCCCATGAGTGGAAGTGCCCTATGCTCTCTAAGCCGAGTTTTTTAGATGTTTCAGGACACACCGTACACTTCTCCAGAGTGGCTGTTGGCAATTTACATCCCGCCCATCAGCGTAGCAAGGCTCCCATTTCTCCATGGCCTCTCCTGCATTTCTGGTATTGACACTTTATTCAGCATGGCCCTTTTGACCGATGGGAAGCGAGACTTCTTTGTAGCGCTGATTTGCCTTTCCAGGTTGCTTGGTTGGCCAAAAAGGGCGTATGCGTTTTTTCCTGAATATATTCAGGAAAAAACGCATACGCCCTTTTTGGCCTAGGGCATCACTGTCGAGGTTTTGCCGCTTTTCCTGTGCTTTACAGGCGATTCGAATCTACCTCCTGAAATCTGTTTCCTGCAATTCTGCCTTGCTTTCAAATCCTCTTCGTTGCCTTCCCTCAATATTTTTGTGGGCGAGAGTTATCATTTATAACTCAGCAGGTTTGTGATTTGCAGGGCCCCTGAGCTCCATTTTTCAACTCGCTTTTTTGGGAGCTGGCCGCAAAAGCGTAGGATTGCTTCAGGACCTATTCTGGTTCCGGGCGGCAGGCTGAGCCGGTGGTTAATTCTTCTTCCTGATGGGAAAATAGAGTGACCTGTGCCTTTCCCAACACCTAGAGCTAGTCGCTCATTGGTTCCCCCTCTTCCCGTTCATCCTCAGGACAAATTGCAACCTGTACGGAACAGGAGGTTAAACGTGCTGATTCTCCAAGGAGGGAGATTGCTATTAAAGTGGCTGGAATGGCGAACCCGAGCACAAGGAGATGAGAAATGAGGTGCGTTTTAGAAACCTTTCCCGATCACACGGTGTACCATCTTCTGGGTTTCTCATGCATGTTTTCGATGTAGGAAGATGCCCTTGAACCTGGAGATTTGGGACCCATGGGATGGGTACCACGCAGTATTACTTTAAAGGGTCTGCGTTTGCTCACCCAACCTCACCAAACTTCTCAGCCCCAAGAGTGTCCACCCTTATGTCTCAATCAGCTGTGGGTCTAGATATGGTCAATCCAGGTGGCATCACAGCCCCTGAACGAATTTTGTAAGAATTTCTCTCTCTTTCACTGTCTTTGTTTCACGGGTTTTTAAAAGTAATTGATTTTCCTAATGGGGTTTAGCTGCTTTTCACTGCTGTGTTTATGCCGCTTTACTCCCACTTGACTCACTTACAGAGAGATATCAATACATAGGTTTGAAAATTCTTACTAGTCAGATCTATTCTTGGGCGGTGAATAGGGGGTGTTGAGTCCAGTTCACTGAGCAAGGAGTAGGTCTTGTCTATTACATATTGGGTTTATGGAACGGTATCTGAGCTAATTTGAAACCCTTGTTTTAGGCATCACCCCACCTCACCTTTCCCGTTAGGCAGCCATAGTGTGTTTTCTAAATGTGTGACTCTGTTCTGTTTTGTAATTCAGTTCAAGTGTAGCGGTTTTTACTTTCCCTCTATAAGTGATATGTTATGATTAGTGTCTTTTTCTGTGTGACTTATTTCACTTAGAACCGTCGTACCTGAATCCACTCATCATGCTGCTACTAGCCTTATGACGTTGATTTCATGGCTGAGTGATATTCCATTGTACCTAAGGACCACAACTTCTTTATCCATTTTTCTCTTTCCTGGGATATTTAAGGTGGAATGAAGTGGAGGTTCTTGTCAACAGAGCAACCCTAAACTTTGGAGTGCCTGTGCCTTGCTGATTTTTAGTTTTCCCAAATTAGACGCCCATGAGTGGAAGTGCCCTATGCTCTCTAAGCCGAGTTTTTTAGATGTTTCAGGACACACCGTACACTTCTCCAGAGTGGCTGTTGGCAATTTACATCCCGCCCATCAGCGTAGCAAGGCTCCCATTTCTCCATGTCCTCTCCTGCATTTCTGGTTTTGACACTTTATTCAGCATGGCCCTTTTGACCGATGGGAAGCGAGACTTCTTTGTAGCGCTGATTTGCCTTTCCAGGTTGCTTGGTTGGCCAAAAAGGGCGTATGCGTTTTTTCCTGAATATATTCAGGAAAAAACGCATACGCCCTTTTTGGCCTAGGGCATCACTGTCGAGGTTTTGCCGCTTTTCCTGTGCTTTACAGGCGATTCGAATCTACCTCCTGAAATCTGTTTCCTGCAATTCTGCCTTGCTTTCAAATCCTCTTCGTTGCTTTCCCTCAATATTTTTGTGGGCGAGAGTTATCATTTATAACTCAGTAGGTTTGTGATTTGCAGTGCCCCTGAGCTCCATTTTTCAACTCGCTTTTTTGGGAGCTGGCCTCAAAAGCGTAGGATTGCTTCAGGCCCTTTTCTGGTTCCGGGCGGCAGGCAGAGCCTGTGGTTAATTCTTCTTCCTGATGGGAAAATAGAGTGACCTGTGCCTTTCCCAACACCTAGAGCTAGTCGCTCATTGGTTCCCCCTCTTCCCGTTCATCCTCAGGACAAATTGCAACCTGTACGGAACAGGAGGTTAAACGTGCTGATTCTCCAAGGAGGGAGATTGCTATTAAAGTGGCTGGAATGGCGAACCCGAGCACAAGGAGATGAGAAATGAGGTGCGTTTTAGAAACCTTTCCCGATCACACGGTGTACCATCTTCTGGGTTTCTCATGCATGTTTTCGATGTAGGAAGATGCCCTTGAACCTGGAGATTTGGGACCCATGGGATGGGTACCACGCAGTATTACTTTAAAGGGTCTGTGTTTGCTCACCCAACCTCACCAAACCTCTCAGCCCCAAGAGTGTCCACCCTTATGTCTCAATCAGCTGTGGGTCTAGATATGGTCAATCCAGGTGGCATCACAGCCCCTGAACGAATTTTGTAAGAATTTCTCTCTCTTTCACTGTCTTTGTTTCACGGGTTTTTTAAAGTAATTGATTTTCCTAATGGGGTTTAGCTGCTTTTCACTGCTGTGTTTATGCCGCTTTACTCCCACTTGACTCACTTACGGAGAGATATCAATACATAGGTTTGAAGATTCTTACTAGTCAGATCTATTCTTGGGCGGTGAATAGGGGGTGTTGAGTCCAGTTCACTGAGCAAGGAGTAGGTCTTGTCTATTACATATTGGGTTTATGGAATGGTATCTGAGCTAATTTGAAACCCTTGTTTTATGCATCACCCCACCTCACCTTTCCCGTTAGGCAGCCATAGTGTGTTTTCTAAATGTGTGACTCTGTTCTGTTTTGTAATTCAGTTCAAGTGTAGCGGTTTTTACTTTCCCTCTATAAGTGATATCTTATGACTAGTGTCTTTTTCTGTGTGACTTATTTCACTTAGAACCGTCGTACCTGAATACACTCATCATGCTGCTACTAGCCTTATGACGTTGATTTCATGGCTGAGTGATATTCCATTGTACCTAAGGACCACAACTTCTTTATCCATTTTTCTCCTTCCTGGGATATTTAAGGTGGAATGAAGTGGAGGTTCTTGTCAACAGAGCAACCCTAAACTTTGGAGTGCCTGTGTCTTGCTGATTTTTAGTTTTCCCAAATTAGACGCCCATGAGTGGAAGTGCCCTATGCTGTCTAAGCCGAGTTTTTTAGATGTTTCAGGACACACCGTACACTTCTCCAGAGTGGCTGTTGGCAATTTACATCCCGCCCATCAGCGTAGCAAGGCTCCCATTTCTCCATGTCCTCTCCTGCATTTCTGGTTTTGACACTTTATTCAGCATGGCCCTTTTGACCGATGGGAAGCGAGACTTCTTTGTAGCGCTGATTTGCCTTTCCAGGTTGCTTGGTTGGCCAAAAAGGGCGTATGCGTTTTTTCCTGAATATATTCAGGAAAAAACGCATACGCCCTTTTTGGCCAAGGGCATCACTGTCGAGGTTTTGCCGCTTTTCCTGTGCTTTACAGGCGATTCGAATCTACCTCCTGAAATCTGTTTCCTGCAATTCTGCCTTGCTTTCAAATCCTCTTCGTTGCTTTCGCTCAATATTTTTGTGGGCGAGAGTTATCATTTATAACTCAGCAGGTTTCTGATTTGCAGTGCCCCTGAGCTCCATTTTTCAACTCGCTTTTTTGGGAGCTGGCCTCAAAAGCGTAGGATTGCTTCAGGCCCTTTTCTGGTGCCGGGCGGCAGGCAGAGCCTGTGGTTAATTCTTCTTCCTGATGGGAAAATAGAGTGACCTGTGCCTTTCCCAACACCTAGAGCTAGTCGCTCATTGGTTCCCCCTCTTGCCGTTCATCCTCAGGACAAATTGCAACCTGTACGGAACAGGAGGTTAAAGTGCTGATTCTCCAAGGAGGGACATTGCTAGTAAAGCGGCTGGAATGGCGACCCCGAGGACAAGGAGATGAGAAATAAGGTGCGTTTTAGAAACCTTTCCCGATCACACGGTGTACCATCTTCTGGGTTTCTCATGCATGTTTTCGATGTAGGAAGATGCCCTTGAACCTGGAGATTTGGGACCCATCAGACGGGTACCACGCAATATTACTTTAAAGGGTCTGCGTTTGCTCACCCAACCTCACCAAACCTCTCAGCCCCAAGAGTGTCCACGCTTATGTCTCAATCAGCTGTGGGTCTAGATATGGTCAATCCAGGTGGCATCACCTCCCCTGAACGAATTTTGTAAGAATTTCTCTCTCTTTCACTGTCTTTGTTTCACGGGTTTTTAAAAGTAATTGATTTTCCTAATGGGGTTTAGCTGCTTTTCACTGCTGTGTTTATGCCGCTTTACACCCACTTGACTCACTTCCAGAGAGATATCAATACATAGGTTTGAAGATTTTTACTAGTCAGATCTATTTTTGGGCGGTGAATAGGGGGTGTTGAGTCCAGTTCACTGAGCAAGCAGTAGGTCTTGTCTATTACATATTGGGTTTATGGAACGGTATCTGAGCTAATTTGAAACCCTTGTTTTATGCATCACCCCACCTCGCCTTTCACGTTAGGCAGCCATAGTGTGTTTTCTAAATGTGTGATTCTGTTCTGTTTTGTAATTCAGTTCAAGTGTAGCGGTTTTTACTTTCCCTCTATAAGTGATATCTTATGATTACTGTCTTTTTCTGTGTGACTTACTTCACTTACAACCGTCGTACCTGAATCCACTCATTGTGCTGCTACTAGCCTTATGACGTTGATTTCATGGCTGAGTGATATTCCATTGTACCTAAGGACCACAACTTCTTTATCCATTTTTCTCTTTCCTGGGATATTTAAGGTGGAATGAAGTGGAGGTTTTTGTCAACAGAGCAACCCTAAACTTTGGAGTGCCTGTGCCTTGCTGATTTTTAGTTTTCCCAAATTAGACGCCCATGAGTGGAAGTGCCCTATGCTGTCTAAGCCGAGTTTTTTAGATGTTTCAGGACACACCGTACCCTTCTCAAGAGTGGCTGTCGGCAATTTACATCCCGCCCATCAGCGTAGCAAGGCTCCCATTTCTCCATGGCCTCTCCTGCATTTCTGGTTTTGACACTTTATTCAGCATGGCCCTTTTGACCGATGGGAAGCGAGACTTCTTTGTAGCGCTGATTTGCCTTTCCAGGTTGCTTGGTTGGCCAAAAAGGGCGTATGCGTTTTTTCCTGAATATATTCAGGAAAAAACGCATACGCCCTTTTTGGCCAAGGGCATCATTGTCGAGGTTTTGCCGCTTTTCCTGTGCTCTACAGGCGATTCGAATCTACCTCCTGAAATCTGTTTCCTGCAATTCTGCCTTGCTTTCAAATCCTCTTCGTTGCCTTCCCTCAATATTTTTGTGGGCGAGAGTTATCATTTCTAACTCTGCAGGTTTGTGATTTGCAGTGCCCCTGAGCTCCATTTTTCAACTCGCTTTTTTGGGAGCTGGCCGCAAAAGCGTAAGATTGCTTCAGGCCCTATTGTGGTTCCGGGCGGCAGGCTGAGCCTGTGGTTAATTCTTCTTCCTGATGGGAAAATAGAGTGACCTGTGCCTTTCCCAACACTTAGAGCTAGTCGCTCATTGGTTCCCCCTCTTCCCGTTCATCCTCAGGACAAATTGCAACCTGTACGGAACAGGAGGTTAAACGTGCTGATTCTCCAAGGAGGGAGATTGCTAGTAAAGCGGCTGGAATGGCGAACCCGAGCACAAGGAGATGAGAAATGAGGTGCGTTTTAGAAACCTTTCCCGATCACACGGTGTACCATCTTCTGGGCTTCTCATGCATGTTTTCGATGTAGGAAGATGCCCTTGAACCTGGAGATTTGGGACCCATGGGATGGGTACCACGCAGTATTACTTTAAAGGGTCTGCGTTTGCTCACCCAACCTCACCAAACCTCTCAGCCCCAAGAGTGTCCACGCTTATGTCTCAATCAGCTGTGGGTCTAGATATGGTCAATCCAGGTGGCATCACCTCCCCTGAACGAATTTTGTAAGAATTTCTCTCTCTTTCACTGTCTTTGTTTCACGGGTTTTTAAATGTAATTGATTTTCCTAATGGGGTTTAGCTGCTTTTCACTGCTGTGTTTATGCCGCTTTACACCCACTTGACTCACTTCCAGAGAGATATCAATACATAGGTTTGAAGATTTTTACTAGTCAGATCTATTCTTGGGCGGTGAATAGGGGGTGTTGAGTCCAGTTCACTGAGCAAGCAGTAGGTCTTGTCTATTACATATTGGGTTTATGGAACGGTATCTGAGCTAATTTGAAACCCTTGTTTTATGCATCACCCCACCTCGCCTTTCCCGTTAGGCAGCCATAGTGTGTTTTCTAAATGTGTGATTCTGTTCTGTTTTGTAATTCAGTTCAAGTGTAGCGGTTTTTACTTTCCCTCTATAAGTGATATCTTATGATTAGTGTCTTTTTCTGTGTGACTTACTTCACTTACAACCGTCGTACCTGAATCCACTCATTGTGCTGCTACTAGCCTTATGACGTTGATTTCATGGCTGAGTGATATTCCATTGTACCTAAGGACCACAACTTCTTTATCCATTTTCCTCTTTCCTGGGATATTTAAGGTGGAATGAAGTGGAGGTTTTTGTCAACAGAGCAACCCTAAACTTTGGAGTGCCTGTGCCTTGCTGATTTTTAGTTTTCCCAAATTAGACGCCCATGAGTGGAAGTGCCCTATGCTGTCTAAGCCGAGTTTTTTAGATGTTTCAGGACACACCGTACACTTCTCCAGAGTGGCTGTTGGCAATTTACATCCCGCCCATCAGCGTAGCAAGGCTCCCATTTCTCCATGGCCTCTCCTGCATTTCTGGTTTTGACACTTTATTCAGCATGGCCCTTTTGACCGATGGGAAGCGAGACTTCTTTGTAGCGCTGATTTGCCTTTCCAGGTTGCTTGGTTGGCCAAAAAGGGCGTATGCGTTTTTTCCTGAATATATTCAGGAAAAAACGCATACGCCCTTTTTGGCCAAGGGCATCATTGTCGAGGTTTTGCCGCTTTTCCTGTGCTTTAAAGGCGATTCGAATCTACCTCCTGAAATCTGTTTCCTGCAATTCTGCCTTGCTTTCAAATCCTCTTCGTTGCCTTCCCTCAATATTTTTGTGGGCGAGAGTTATCATTTATAACTCAGCAGGTTTGTGATTTGCAGGGCCCCTGAGCTCCATTTTTCAACTCGCTTTTTTGGGAGCTGGCCGCAAAAGCGTAGGATTGCTTCAGGACCTATTCTGGTTCCGGGCGGCAGGCTGAGCCGGTGGTTAATTCTTCTTCCTGATGGGAAAATAGAGTGACCTGTGACTGTCCCACCACCTAGAGCTAGTCGCTCATTGGTTCCCCCTCTTCCCGTTCATCCTCAGGACAAATTGCAACCTGTACGGAACAGGAGGTTAAACGTGCTGATTCTCCAAGGAGGGAGATTGCTATTAAAGTGGCTGGAATGGCGAACCCGAGCACAAGGAGATGAGAAATGAGGTGCGTTTTAGAAACCTTTCCCGATCACACGGTGTACCATCTTCTGGGTTTCTCATGCATGTTTTCGATGTAGGAAGATGCCCTTGAACCTGGAGATTTGGGACCCATGGGATGGGTACCACGCAGTATTACTTTAAAGGGTCTGCGTTTGCTCACCCAACCTCACCAAACTTCTCAGCCCCAAGAGTGTCCACCCTTATGTCTCAATCAGCTGTGGGTCTAGATATGGTCAATCCAGGTGGCATCACAGCCCCTGAACGAATTTTGTAAGAATTTCTCTCTCTTTCACTGTCTTTGTTTCACGGGTTTTTAAAAGTAATTGATTTTCCTAATGGGGTTTAGCTGCTTTTCACTGCTGTGTTTATGCCGCTTTACTCCCACTTGACTCACTTACAGAGAGATATCAATACATAGGTTTGAAGATTCTTACTAGTCAGATCTATTCTTGGGCGGTGAATAGGGGGTGTTGAGTCCAGTTCACTGAGCAAGGAGTAGGTCTTGTCTATTACATATTGGGTTTATGGAACGGTATCTGAGCTAATTTGAAACCCTTGTTTTAGGCATCACCCCACCTCACCTTTCCCGTTAGGCAGCCATAGTGTGTTTTCTAAATGTGTGACTCTGTTCTGTTTTGTAATTCAGTTCAAGTGTAGCGGTTTTTACTTTCCCTCTATAAGTGATATGTTATGATTAGTGTCTTTTTCTGTGTGACTTATTTCACTTAGAACCGTCGTACCTGAATCCACTCATCATGCTGCTACTAGCCTTATGACGTTGATTTCATGGCTGAGTGATATTCCATTGTACCTAAGGACCACAACTTCTTTATCCATTTTTCTCTTTCCTGGGATATTTAAGGTGGAATGAAGTGGAGGTTCTTGTCAACAGAGCAACCCTAAACTTTGGAGTGCCTGTGCCTTGCTGATTTTTAGTTTTCCCAAATTAGACGCCCATGAGTGGAAGTGCCCTATGCTCTCTAAGCCGAGTTTTTTAGATGTTTCAGGACACACCGTACACTTCTCCAGAGTGGCTGTTGGCAATTTACATCCCGCCCATCAGCGTAGCAAGGCTCCCATTTCTCCATGTCCTCTCCTGCATTTCTGGTTTTGACACTTTATTCAGCATGGCCCTTTTGACCGATGGGAAGCGAGACTTCTTTGTAGCGCTGATTTGCCTTTCCAGGTTGCTTGGTTGGCCAAAAAGGGCGTATGCGTTTTTTCCTGAATATATTCAGGAAAAAACGCATACGCCCTTTTTGGCCTAGGGCATCACTGTCGAGGTTTTGCCGCTTTTCCTGTGCTTTACAGGCGATTCGAATCTACCTCCTGAAATCTGTTTCCTGCAATTCTGCCTTGCTTTCAAATCCTCTTCGTTGCTTTCCCTCAATATTTTTGTGGGCGAAAGTTATCATTTATAACTCAGCAGGTTTGTGATTTGCAGTGCCCCTGAGCTCCATTTTTCAACTCGCTTTTTTGGGAGCTGGCCTCAAAAGCGTACGATTGCTTCAGGCCCTTTTCTGGTTCGGGGCGGCAGGCAGAGCCTGTGGTTAATTCTTCTTCCTGATGGGAAAATAGAGTGACCTGTGCCTTTCCCAACACCTAGAGCTAGTCGCTCATTGGTTCCCCCTCTTCCCGTTCATCCTCAGGACAAATTGCAACCTGTACGGAACAGGAGGTTAAACGTGCTGATTCTCCAAGGAGGGAGATTGCTATTAAAGTGGCTGGAATGGCGAACCCGAGCCCAAGGAGATGAGAAATGAGGTGCGTTTTAGAAACCTTTCCCGATCACACGGTGTACCATCTTCTGGGTTTCTCATGCATGTTTTCGATGTAGGAAGATGCCCTTGAACCTGGAGATTTGGGACCCATGGGATGGGTACCACGCAGTATTACTTTAAAGGGTCTGCGTTTGCTCACCCAACCTCACCAAACCTCTCAGCCCCAAGAGTGTCCACCCTTATGTCTCAATCAGCTGTGGGTCTAGATATGGTCAATCCAGGTGGCATCACAGCCCCTGAACGAATTTTGTAAGAATTTCTCTCTCTTTCACTGTCTTTGTTTCACGGGTTTTTTAAAGTAATTGATTTTCCTAATGGGGTTTAGCTGCTTTTCACTGCTGTGTTTATGCCGCTTTACTCCCACTTGACTCACTTACGGCGAGATATCAATACATAGGTTTGAAGATTCTTACTAGTCAGATCTATTCTTGGGCGGTGAATAGGGGGTGTTGAGTCCAGTTCACTGAGCAAGCAGTAGGTCTTGTCTATTACATATTGGGTTTATGGATCGGTATCTGAGCTAATTTGAAACCCTTGTTTTATGCATCACCCCACCTCGCCTTTCACGTTAGGCAGCCATAGTGTGTTTTCTAAATGTGTGATTCTGTTCTGTTTTGTAATTCAGTTCAAGTGTAGCGGTTTTTACTTTCCCTCTATAAGTGATATCTTATGATTACTGTCTTTTTCTGTGTGAATTACTTCACTTACAACCGTCGTACCTGAATCCACTCATTGTGCTGCTACTAGCCTTATGACGTTGATTTCATGGCTGAGTGATATTCCATTGTACCTAAGGACCACAACTTCTTTATCCATTTTTCTCTTTCCTGGGATATTTAAGGTGGAATGAAGTGGAGGTTTTTGTCAACAGAGCAACCCTAAACTTTGGAGTGCCTGTGCCTTGCTGATTTTTAGTTTTCCCAAATTAGACGCCCATGAGTGGAAGTGCCCTATGCTGTCTAAGCCGAGTTTTTTAGATGTTTCAGGACACACCGTACCCTTCTCCAGAGTGGCTGTCGGCAATTTACATCCCGCCCATCAGCGTAGCAAGGCTCCCATTTCTCCATGGCCTCTCCTGCATTTCTGGTTTTGACACTTTATTCAGCATGGCCCTTTTGACCGATGGGAAGCGAGACTTCTTTGTAGCGCTGATTTGCCTTTCCAGGTTGCTTGGTTGGCCAAAAAGGGCGTATGCGTTTTTTCCTGAATATATTCAGGAAAAAACGCATACACACTTTTTGGCCAAGGGCATCATTGTCGAGGTTTTGCCGCTTTTCCTGTGCTCTACAGGCGATTCGAATCTACCTCCTGAAATCTGTTTCCTGCAATTCTGCCTTGCATTCAAATCCTCTTCGTTGCCTTCCCTCAATATTTTTGTGGGCGAGAGTTATCATTTCTAACTCAGCAGGTTTGTGATTTGCAGTGCCCCTGAGCTCCATTTTTCAACTCGCTTTTTTGGGAGCTGGCCTCAAAAGTGTAGGATTGCTTCAGGCCCTTTTCTGGTGCCGGGCGGCAGGCAGAGCCTGTGGTTAATTCTTCTTCCTGATGGGAAAATAGAGTGACCTGTTCCTTTCCCAACACCTAGAGCTAGTCGCTCATTGGTTCCCCCTCTTGCCGTTCATCCTCAGGAAAAATTGCAACCTGTACGGAACAGGAGGTTAAAGTGCTGATTCTCCAAGGAGGGACATTGCTAGTAAAGCGGCTGGAATGGCGACCCCGAGGACAAGGAGATGAGAAATAAGGTGCGTTTTAGAAACCTTTCCCGATCACACGGTGTACCATCTTCTGGGTTTCTCATGCATGTTTTCGATGTAGGAAGATGCCCTTGAACCTGGAGATTTGGGACCCATCAGACGGGTACCACGCAATATTACTTTAAAGGGTCTGCGTTTGCTCACCCAACCTCACCAAACCTCTCAGCCCCAAGAGTGTCCACGCTTAAGTCTCAATCAGCTGTGGGTCTAGATATGGTCAATCCAGGTGGCATCACAGCCCCTGAACGAATTTTGTAAGAATTTCTCTCTCTTTCACTGTCTTTGTTTCACAGGTTTTTAAAAGTAATTGATTTTCCTAATGGGGTTTAGCTGCTTTTCACTGCTGTGTTCATGCCGCTTTACTCCCACTTGACTCACTTACGGAGAGATATCAATACATAGGTTTGAAGATTCTTACTAGTCAGATCTATTCTTGGGCGGTGAATACGGGGTGTTGGGTCCAGTTCACTGAGCAAGGAGTAGGTCTTGTCTATTACATATTGGGTTTATGGAACGGTATCTGAGCTAATTTGAAACCCTTGTTTTAGGCATCACCCCACCTCACCTTTCCCGTTAGGCAGCCATAGTGTGTTTTCTAAATGTGTGACTCTGTTCTGTTTTGTAATTCAGTTCAAGTGTAGCGGTTTTTACTTTCCCTCTATAAGTGATATCTTATGATTAGTGTCTTTTTCTGTGTGACTTATTTCACTTAGAACCGTCGTACCTGAATCCACTCATCATGCTGCTACTAGCCTTATGACGTTGATTTCATGGCTGAGTGATATTCCATTGTACCTAAGGACCACAACTTCTTTATCCATTTTTCTCTTTCCTGGGATATTTAAGGTGGAATGAAGTGGAGGTTCTTGTCAACAGAGCAACCCTAAACTTTGGAGTGCCTGTGCCTTGCTGATTTTTAGTTTTCCCAAATTAGACGCCCATGAGTGGAAGTGCCCTATGCTCTCTAAGCCGAGTTTTTTAGATATTTCAGGACACACCGTACACTTCTCCAGAGTGGCTGTTGGCAATTTACATCCCGCCCATCAGCGTAGCAAGGCTCCCATTTCTCCATGGCCTCTCCTGCATTTCTGGTATTGACACTTTATTCAGCATGGCCCTTTTGACCGATGGGAAGCGAGACTTCTTTGTAGCGCTGATTTGCCTTTCCAGGTTGCTTGGTTGGCCAAAAAGGGCGTATGCGTTTTTTCCTGAATATATTCAGGAAAAAACGCATACGCCCTTTTTGGCCAAGGGCATCATTGTCGAGGTTTTGCCGCTTTTCCTGTGCTTTAAAGGCGATTCGAATCTACCTCCTGAAATCTGTTTCCTGCAATTCTGCCTTGCTTTCAAATCCTCTTCGTTGCCTTCCCTCAATATTTTTGTGGGCGAGAGTTATCATTTATAACTCTGCAGGTTTGTGATTTGCAGGGCCCCTGAGCTCCATTTTTCAACTCGCTTTTTTGGGAGCTGGCCGCAAAAGCGTAGGATTGCTTCAGGCCCTATTCTGGTTCCGGGCGGCACGCTGAGCCGGTGGTTAATTCTTCTTCCTGATGGGAAAATAGAGTGACCTGTGCCTTTCCCACCACCTAGAGCTAGTCGCTCATTGGTTCCCCCTCTTCCCGTTCATCCTCAGGACAAATTGAAACCTGTACGGAACAGGAGGTTAAAGTGCTGATTCTCCAAGGAGGGAGATTGCTATTAAAGTGGCTGGAATGGCGAACCCGAGCACAAGGAGATGAGAAATGAGGTGCGTTTTAGAAACCTTTCCCGATCACACGGTGTACCATCTTCTGGGTTTCTCATGCATGTTTTCGATGTAGGAAGATGCCCTTGAACCTGGAGATTTGGGACCCATCAGACGGGTACCACGCAGTATTACTTTAAAGGGTCTGCGTTTGCTCACCCAACCTCACCAAACCTCTCAGCCCCAAGAGTGTCCACCCTTATGTCTCAATCAGCTGTGGGTCTAGATATGGTCAATCCAGGTGGCATCACAGCCCCTGAACGAATTTTGTAAGAATTTCTCTCTCTTTCACTGTCTTTGTTTCACGGGTTTTTAAAAGTAATTGATTTTCCTAATGGGGTTTAGCTGCTTTTCACTGCTGTGTTTATGCTGCTTTACTCACACTTGACTCACTTACGGAGAGATATCAATACATAGGTTTGAAGATTCTTACTAATCAGATCTATTCTTGGGCGGTGAATAGGGGGTGTTGGGTCCAGTTCACTGAGCAAGGAGTAGGTCTTGTCTATTACATATTGGGTTTATGGAACGGTATCTGAGCTAATTTGAAACCCTTGTTTTAGGCATCACCCCACCTCGCCTTTCCCGTTAGGCAGCCATAGTGTGTTTTCTAAATGTGTGACTCTGTTCTGTTTTGTAATTCAGTTCAAGTGTAGCGGTTTTTACATTCCCTCTATAAGTGATATCTTCTGATTAGTGTCTTTTTCTGTGTGACTTATTTCACTTAGAACCGTCGTACCTGAATCCACTCATCATGCTGCTACTAGCCTTATGACGTTGATTTCATGGCTGAGTGATATTCCATTGTACCTAAGGACCACAACTTCTTTATCCATTTTTCTCTTTCCTGGGATATTTAAGGTGGAATGAAGTGGAGGTTCTTGTCAACAGAGCAACCCTAAACTTTGGAGTGCCTGTGCCTTGCTGATTTTTAGTTTTCCCAAATTAGACGCCCATGAGTGGAAGTGCCCTATGCTCTCTAAGCCGAGTTTTTTAGATATTTCAGGACACACCGTACACTTCTCCAGAGTGGCTGTTGGCAATTTACATCCCGCCCATCAGCGTAGCAAGGCTCCCATTTCTCCATGGCCTCTCCTGCATTTCTGGTATTGACACTTTATTCAGCATGGCCCTTTTGACCGATGGGAAGCGAGACTTCTTTGTAGCGCTGATTTGCCTTTCCAGGTTGCTTGGTTGGCCAAAAAGGGCGTATGCGTTTTTTCCTGAATATATTCAGGAAAAAACGCATACGCCCTTTTTGGCCAAGGCATCATTGTCGAGGTTTTGCCGCTTTTCCTGTGCTTTAAAGGCGATTCGAATCTACCTCCTGAAATCTGTTTCCTGCAATTCTGCCTTGTTTTCAAATCCTCTTCGTTGCCTTCCCTCAATATTTTTGTGGGCGAGAGTTATCATTTATAACTCTGCAGGTTTGTGATTTGCAGGGCCCCTGAGCTCCATTTTTCAACTCGCTTTTTTGGGAGCTGGCCGCAAAAGCGTAGGATTGCTTCAGGACCTATTCTGGTTCCGGGCGGCAGGCTGAGCCTGTGGTTAATTCTTCTTCCTGATGGGAAAATAGAGTGACCTGTGCCTTTCCCAACACCTAGAGCTAGTCGCTCATTGGTTCCCCCTCTTCCCGTTCATCCTCAGGACAAATTGCAACCTGTACGGAACAGGAGGGTAAACGTGCTGATTCTCCAAGGAGGGAGATTGCTAGTAAAGCGGCTGGAATGGCGACGCCGAGCACAAGGAGATGAGAAATGAGGTGCGTTTTAGAAACCTTTCCCGATCACACGGTGTACCATCTTCTGGGGTTTTCATGCATGTTTTCGATGTAGGAAGATGCCCTTCAACCTGGAGATTTGGGACCCATCAGACGGGTACCACGCACTATTACTTTAAAGGGTCTGTGTTTGCTCACCCAACCTCACCAAACCTCTCAGCCCCAAGAGTGTCCACCCTTATGTCTCAATCAGCTGTGGGTCTAGATATGGTCAATCCAGGTGGCATCACAGCCCCTGAACGAATTTTGTAAGAATTTCTCTCTCTTTCACTGTCTTTGTTTCACGGGTTTTTAAAAGTAATTCATTTTCCTAATGGGGTTTAGCTGCTTTTCACTGCTGTGTTTATGCCGCTTTACACCCACTTGACTCACTTACGGAGAGATATCAATACATAGGTTTGAAGATTCTTACTAGTCAGATCTATTCTTGGGCGGTGAATAGGGGGTGTTGAGTCCAGTTCACTGAGCAAGGAGTAGGTCTTGTCTATTACATATTGGGTTTATGGAACGGTATCTGAGCTAATTTGAAACCTTTGTTTTATGCATCACCCCACCTCGCCTTTCCCGTTAGGCAGCCATAGTGTGTTTTCTAAATGTGTGACTCTGTTCTGTTTTGTAATTCAGTTCAAGTGTAGCGGTTTTTACTTTCCCTCTATAAGTGATATCTTCTGATTAGTGTCTTTTTCTGTGTGACTTATTTCACTTAGAACCGTCGTACCTGAATCCACTCATCATGCTGCTACTAGCCTTATGACGTTGATTTCATGGCTGAGTGATATTCCATTGTACCTAAGGACCACAACTTCTTTATCCATTTTTCTCTTTCCTGGGATATTTAAGATGAAATGAAGTGGAGGTTCTTGTCAACAGAGCAACCCTAAACTTTGGAGTGCCTGTGCCTTGCTGATTTTTAGTTTTCCCAAATTAGACGCCCATGAGTGGAAGTGCCCTATGCTCTCTAAGCCGAGTTTTTTAGATATTTCAGGACACACCGTACACTTCTCCAGAGTGGCTGTTGGCAATTTACATCCCGCCCATCAGCGTAGCAAGGCTCCCATTTCTCCATGGCCTCTCTTGCATTTCTGGTATTGACACTTTATTCAGCATGGCCCTTTTGACCGATGGGAAGCGAGACTTCTTTGTAGCGCTGATTTGCCTTTCCCGGTTGCTTGGTTGGCCAAAAAGGGCGTATGCGTTTTTTCCTGAATATATTCAGGAAAAAACGCATACGCCCTTTTTGGCCAAGGGCATCATTGTCGAGGTTTTGCCGCTTTTCCTGTGCTTTAAAGGCGATTCGAATCTACCTCCTGAAATCTGTTTCCTGCAATTCTGCCTTGCTTTCAAATCCTCTTCGTTGCCTTCCCTCAATATTTTTGTGGGCGAGAGTTATCATTTATAACTCTGCAGGTTTGTGATTTGCAGGGCCCCTGAACTCCATTTTTCAACTCGCTTTTTTGGGAGCTGGCCGCAAAAGCGTAGGATTGCTTCAGGCCCTATTCTGGTTCCGGGCGGCAGGCTGAGCCGGTGGTTAATTCTTCTTCCTGATGGGAAAATAGAGTGACCTGTGCCTGTCCCACCACCTAGAGCTAGTCGCTCATTGGTTCCCCCTCTTCCCGTTCATCCTCAGGACAAATTGAAACCTGTACGGAACAGGAGGTTAAAGTGCTGATTCTCCAAGTAGGGAGATTGCTATTAAAGTGGCTGGAATGGCGAACCCGAGCACAAGGAGATGAGAAATGAGGTGCGTTTTAGAAACATTTCCCGATCACACAGTGTACCATCTTCTGGGTTTCTCATGCATGTTTTCGATGTAGGAAGATGCCCTTGAACCTGGAGATTTGGGACCCATGGCATGGGTACCACGCAGTATTACTTTAAAGGGTCTGCGTTTGCTCACCCAACCTCACCAAACCTCTCAGCCCCAAGAGTGTCCACCCTTATGTCTCAATCAGCTGTGGGTCTAGATATGGTCAATCCAGGTGGCATCACAGCCCCTGAACGAATTTTGTAAGAATTTCTCTCTCTTTCACTGTCTTTGTTTCACGGGTTTTTAAAAGTAATTGATTTTCCTAATGGGGTTTAGCTGCTTTTCACTGCTGTGTTTATGCCGCTTTACTCCCACTTGACTCACTTACGGAGAGATATCAATACATAGGTTTGAAGATTCTTACTAGTCAGATCTATTCTTGGGCGGTGAATAGGGGGTGTTGGGTCCAGTTCACTGAGCAAGGAGTAGGTCTTGTCTATTACATATTGGGTTTATGGAACTGTATCTGAGCTAATTTGAAACCCTTGTTTTAGGCATCACCCCACCTCACCTTTCCCGTTAGGCAGCCATAGTGTGTTTTCTAAATGTGTGACTCTGTTCTGTTTTGTAATTCAGTTCAAGTGTAGCGGTTTTTACATTCCCTCTATAAGTGATATCTTCTGATTAGTGTCTTTTTCTGTGTGACTTATTTCACTTAGAACCGTCGTACCTGAATCCACTCATCATGCTGCTACTAGCCTTATGACGTTGATTTCATGGCTGAGTGATATTCCATTGTACCTAAGGACCACAACTTCTTTATCCATTTTTCTCTTTCCTGGGATATTTAAGGTGGAATGAAGTGGAGGTTCTTGTCAACAGAGCAACCCTAAACTTTGGAGTGCCTGTGCCTTGCTGATTTTTAGTTTTCCCAAATTAGACGCCCATGAGTGGAAGTGCCCTATGCTCTCTAAGCCGAGTTTTTTAGATATTTCAGGACACACCGTACACTTCTCCAGAGTGGCTGTTGGCAACTTACATCCCGCCCATCAGCGTAGCAAGGCTCCCATTTCTCCATGGCCTCTCCTGCATTTCTGGTATTGACACTTTTTTCAGCATGGCCCTTTTGACCGATGGGAAGCGAGACTTCTTTGTAGCGCTGATTTGCCTTTCCAGGTTGCTTGGTTGGCCAAAAAGGGCGTATGCGTTTTTTCCTGAATATATTCAGGAAAAAACGCATACGCCCTTTTTGGCCAAGCCATCATTGTCGAGGTTTTGCCGCTTTTCCTGTGCTTTAAAGGCGATTCGAATCTAACTCCTGAAATCTGTTTCCTGCAATTCTGCCTTGTTTTCAAATCCTCTTCGTTGCCTTCCCTCAATATTTTTGTGGGCGAGAGTTATCATTTCTAACTCTGCAGGTTTGTGATTTGCAGGGCCCCTGAGCTCCATTTTTCAACTCGCTTTTTTGGGAGCTGGCCGCAAAAGCGTAGGATTGCTTCAGGACCTATTCTGGTTCCGGGCGGCAGGCTGAGCCGGTGGTTAATTCTTCTTCCTGATGGGAAAATAGAGTGACCTGTGCCTGTCCCACCACCTAGAGCTAGTCGCTCATTGGTTCCCCCTCTTCCCGTTCATCCTCAGGACAAATTGAAACCTGTACGGAACAGGAGGTTAAAGTGCTGATTCTCCAAGGAGGGAGATTGCTATTAAAGTGGCTGGAATGGCGAACCCGAGCACAAGGAGATGAGAAATGAGGTGCGTTTTAGAAACCTTTCCCGATCACACGGTGTACCATCTTCTGGGTTTCTCATGCATGTTTTCGATGTAGGAAGATGCCCTTGAACCTGGAGATTTGGGACCCATGGGATGGGTACCACGCAGTATTACTTTAAAGGGTCTGCGTTTGCTCACCCAACCTCACCAAACCTCTCAGCCCCAAGAGTGTCCACCCTTATGTCTCAATCAGCTGTGGGTCTAGATATGGTCAATCCAGGTGGCATCACAGCCCCTGAACGAATTTTGTAAGAATTTCTCTCTCTTTCACTGTCTTTGTTTCACGGGTTTTTAAAAGTAATTGATTTTCCTAATGGGGTTTAGCGGCTTTTCACTGCTGTGTTTATGCCGCTTTACTCCCACTTGACTCACTTACAGAGAGATATCAATACATAGGTTTGAAGATTCTTACTAGTCAGATCTATTCTTGGGGGGTGAATAGGGGGTGTTGGGTCCAGTTCACTGAGCAAGGAGTAGGTCTTGTCTATTACATATTGGGTTTATGGAACGGTATCTGAGCTAATTTGAAACCCTTGTTTTAGGCATCACCCCACCTCACCTTTCCCGTTAGGCAGCCATAGTGTGTTTTCTAAATGTGTGACTCTGTTCTGTTTTGTAATTCAGTTCAAGTGTAGCGGTTTTTACATTCCCTCTATAAGTGATATCTTCTGATTAGTGTCTTTTTCTGTGTGACTTATTTCACTTAGAACCGTCGTACCTGAATCCACTCATCATGCTGCTACTAGCCTTATGACGTTGATTTCATGGCTGAGTGATATTCCATTGTACCTAAGGACCACAACTTCTTTATCCATTTTTCTCTTTCCTGGGATATTTAAGGTGGAATGAAGTGGAGGTTCTTGTCAACAGAGCAACCCTAAACTTTGGAGTGCCTGTGCCTTGCTGATTTTTAGTTGTCCCAAATTAGACGCCCATGAGTGGAAGTGCCCTATGCTCTCTAAGTCGAGTTTTTTAGATATTTCAGGACACACCGTACACTTCTCCAGAGTGGCTGTTGGCAATTTACATCCCGCCCATCAGCGTAGCAAGGCTCCCATTTCTCCATGGCCTCTCTTGCATTTCTGGTATTGACACTTTATTCAGCATGGCCCTTTTGACCGATGGGAAACGAGACTTCTTTGTAGCGCTGATTTGCCTTTCCAGGTTGCTTGGTTGGCCAAAAAGGGCGTATGCGTTTTTTCCTGAATATATTCAGGAAAAAACGCATACGCCCTTTTTGGCCAAGGGCATCATTGTCGAGGTTTTGCCGCTTTTCCTGTGCTTTAAAGGCGATTCGAATCTACCTCCTGAAATCTGTTTCCTGCAATTCTGCCTTGCTTTCAAATCCTCTTCGTTGCCTTCCCTCAATATTTTTGTGGGCGAGAGTTATCATTTATAACTCTGCAGGTTTGTGATTTGCAGGGCCCCTGAGCTCCATTTTTCAACTCGCTTTTTTGGGAGCTGGCCGCAAAAGCGTAGGATTGCTTCAGGCCCTATTCTGGTTCCGGGCGGCACGCTGAGCCGGTGGTTAATTCTTCTTCCTGATGGGAAAATAGAGTGACCTGTGCCTTTCCCACCACCTAGAGCTAGTCGCTCATTGGTTCCCCCTCTTCCCGTTCATCCTCAGGACAAATTGAAACCTGTACGGAACAGGAGGTTAAAGTGCTGATTCTCCAAGGAGGGAGATTGCTATTAAAGTGGCTGGAATGGCGAACCCGAGCACAAGGAGATGAGAAATGAGGTGCGTTTTAGAAACCTTTCCCGATCACACGGTGTACCATCTTCTGGGTTTCTCATGCATGTTTTCGATGTAGGAAGATGCCCTTGAACCTGGAGATTTGGGACCCATCAGACGGGTACCACGCAGTATTACTTTAAAGGGTCTGCGTTTGCTCACCCAACCTCACCAAACCTCTCAGCCCCAAGAGTGTCCACCCTTATGTCTCAATCAGCTGTGGGTCTACATATGGTCAATCCAGGTGGCATCACAGCCCCTGAACGAATTTTGTAAGAATTTCTCTCTCTTTCACTGTCTTTGTTTCACGGGTTTTTAAAAGTAATTGATTTTCCTAATGGGGTTTAGCTGCTTTTCACTGCTGTGTTTATGCTGCTTTACTCACACTTGACTCACTTACGGAGAGATATCAATACATAGGTTTGAAGATTCTTACTAATCAGATCTATTCTTGGGCGGTGAATAGGGGGTGTTGGGTCCAGTTCACTGAGCAAGGAGTAGGTCTTGTCTATTACATATTGGGTTTATGGAACGGTATCTGAGCTAATTTGAAACCCTTGTTTTAGGCATCACCCCACCTCGCCTTTCCCGTTAGGCAGCCATAGTGTGTTTTCTAAATGTGTGACTCTGTTCTGTTTTGTAATTCAGTTCAAGTGTAGCGGTTTTTACATTCCCTCTATAAGTGATATCTTCTGATTAGTGTCTTTTTCTGTGTGACTTATTTCACTTAGAACCGTCGTACCTGAATCCACTCATCATGCTGCTACTAGCCTTATGACGTTGATTTCATGGCTGAGTGATATTCCATTGTACCTAAGGACCACAACTTCTTTATCCATTTTTCTCTTTCCTGGGATATTTAAGGTGGAATGAAGTGGAGGTTCTTGTCAACAGAGCAACCCTAAACTTTGGAGTGCCTGTGCCTTGCTGATTTTTAGTTTTCCCAAATTAGACGCCCATGAGTGGAAGTGCCCTATGCTCTCTAAGCCGAGTTTTTTAGATATTTCAGGACACACCGTACACTTCTCCAGAGTGGCTGTTGGCAATTTACATCCCGCCCATCAGCGTAGCAAGGCTCCCATTTCTCCATGGCCTCTCCTGCATTTCTGGTATTGACACTTTATTCAGCATGGCCCTTTTGACCGATGGGAAGCGAGACTTCTTTGTAGCGCTGATTTGCCTTTCCAGGTTGCTTGGTTGGCCAAAAAGGGCGTATGCGTTTTTTCCTGAATATATTCAGGAAAAAACGCATACGCCCTTTTTGGCCAAGGCATCATTGTCGAGGTTTTGCCGCTTTTCCTGTGCTTTAAAGGCGATTCGAATCTACCTCCTGAAATCTGTTTCCTGCAATTCTGCCTTGTTTTCAAATCCTCTTCGTTGCCTTCCCTCAATATTTTTGTGGGCGAGAGTTATCATTTATAACTCTGCAGGTTTGTGATTTGCAGGGCCCCTGAGCTCCATTTTTCAACTCGCTTTTTTGGGAGCTGGCCGCAAAAGCGTAGGATTGCTTCAGGACCTATTCTGGTTCCGGGCGGCAGGCTGAGCCTGTGGTTAATTCTTCTTCCTGATGGGAAAATAGAGTGACCTGTGCCTTTCCCAACACCTAGAGCTAGTCGCTCATTGGTTCCCCCTCTTCCCGTTCATCCTCAGGACAAATTGCAACCTGTACGGAACAGGAGGGTAAACGTGCTGATTCTCCAAGGAGGGAGATTGCTAGTAAAGCGGCTGGAATGGCGACGCCGAGCACAAGGAGATGAGAAATGAGGTGCGTTTTAGAAACCTTTCCCGATCACACGGTGTACCATCTTCTGGGGTTTTCATGCATGTTTTCGATGTAGGAAGATGCCCTTCAACCTGGAGATTTGGGACCCATCAGACGGGTACCACGCACTATTACTTTAAAGGGTCTGTGTTTGCTCACCCAACCTCACCAAACCTCTCAGCCCCAAGAGTGTCCACCCTTATGTCTCAATCAGCTGTGGGTCTAGATATGGTCAATCCAGGTGGCATCACAGCCCCTGAACGAATTTTGTAAGAATTTCTCTCTCTTTCACTGTCTTTGTTTCACGGGTTTTTAAAAGTAATTCATTTTCCTAATGGGGTTTAGCTGCTTTTCACTGCTGTGTTTATGCCGCTTTACACCCACTTGACTCACTTACGGAGAGATATCAATACATAGGTTTGAAGATTCTTACTAGTCAGATCTATTCTTGGGCGGTGAATAGGGGGTGTTGAGTCCAGTTCACTGAGCAAGGAGTAGGTCTTGTCTATTACATATTGGGTTTATGGAACGGTATCTGAGCTAATTTGAAACCTTTGTTTTATGCATCACCCCACCTCGCCTTTCCCGTTAGGCAGCCATAGTGTGTTTTCTAAATGTGTGACTCTGTTCTGTTTTGTAATTCAGTTCAAGTGTAGCGGTTTTTACTTTCCCTCTATAAGTGATATCTTCTGATTAGTGTCTTTTTCTGTGTGACTTATTTCACTTAGAACCGTCGTACCTGAATCCACTCATCATGCTGCTACTAGCCTTATGACGTTGATTTCATGGCTGAGTGATATTCCATTGTACCTAAGGACCACAACTTCTTTATCCATTTTTCTCTTTCCTGGGATATTTAAGATGAAATGAAGTGGAGGTTCTTGTCAACAGAGCAACCCTAAACTTTGGAGTGCCTGTGCCTTGCTGATTTTTAGTTTTCCCAAATTAGACGCCCATGAGTGGAAGTGCCCTATGCTCTCTAAGCCGAGTTTTTTAGATATTTCAGGACACACCGTACACTTCTCCAGAGTGGCTGTTGGCAATTTACATCCCGCCCATCAGCGTAGCAAGGCTCCCATTTCTCCATGGCCTCTCTTGCATTTCTGGTATTGACACTTTATTCAGCATGGCCCTTTTGACCGATGGGAAGCGAGACTTCTTTGTAGCGCTGATTTGCCTTTCCCGGTTGCTTGGTTGGCCAAAAAGGGCGTATGCGTTTTTTCCTGAATATATTCAGGAAAAAACGCATACGCCCTTTTTGGCCAAGGGCATCATTGTCGAGGTTTTGCCGCTTTTCCTGTGCTTTAAAGGCGATTCGAATCTACCTCCTGAAATCTGTTTCCTGCAATTCTGCCTTGCTTTCAAATCCTCTTCGTTGCCTTCCCTCAATATTTTTGTGGGCGAGAGTTATCATTTATAACTCTGCAGGTTTGTGATTTGCAGGGCCCCTGAACTCCATTTTTCAACTCGCTTTTTTGGGAGCTGGCCGCAAAAGCGTAGGATTGCTTCAGGCCCTATTCTGGTTCCGGGCGGCAGGCTGAGCCGGTGGTTAATTCTTCTTCCTGATGGGAAAATAGAGTGACCTGTGCCTGTCCCACCACCTAGAGCTAGTCGCTCATTGGTTCCCCCTCTTCCCGTTCATCCTCAGGACAAATTGAAACCTGTACGGAACAGGAGGTTAAAGTGCTGATTCTCCAAGTAGGGAGATTGCTATTAAAGTGGCTGGAATGGCGAACCCGAGCACAAGGAGATGAGAAATGAGGTGCGTTTTAGAAACATTTCCCGATCACACAGTGTACCATCTTCTGGGTTTCTCATGCATGTTTTCGATGTAGGAAGATGCCCTTGAACCTGGAGATTTGGGACCCATGGCATGGGTACCACGCAGTATTACTTTAAAGGGTCTGCGTTTGCTCACCCAACCTCACCAAACCTCTCAGCCCCAAGAGTGTCCACCCTTATGTCTCAATCAGCTGTGGGTCTAGATATGGTCAATCCAGGTGGCATCACAGCCCCTGAACGAATTTTGTAAGAATTTCTCTCTCTTTCACTGTCTTTGTTTCACGGGTTTTTAAAAGTAATTGATTTTCCTAATGGGGTTTAGCTGCTTTTCACTGCTGTGTTTATGCCGCTTTACTCCCACTTGACTCACTTACGGAGAGATATCAATACATAGGTTTGAAGATTCTTACTAGTCAGATCTATTCTTGGGCGGTGAATAGGGGGTGTTGGGTCCAGTTCACTGAGCAAGGAGTAGGTCTTGTCTATTACATATTGGGTTTATGGAACTGTATCTGAGCTAATTTGAAACCCTTGTTTTAGGCATCACCCCACCTCACCTTTCCCGTTAGGCAGCCATAGTGTGTTTTCTAAATGTGTGACTCTGTTCTGTTTTGTAATTCAGTTCAAGTGTAGCGGTTTTTACATTCCCTCTATAAGTGATATCTTCTGATTAGTGTCTTTTTCTGTGTGACTTATTTCACTTAGAACCGTCGTACCTGAATCCACTCATCATGCTGCTACTAGCCTTATGACGTTGATTTCATGGCTGAGTGATATTCCATTGTACCTAAGGACCACAACTTCTTTATCCATTTTTCTCTTTCCTGGGATATTTAAGGTGGAATGAAGTGGAGGTTCTTGTCAACAGAGCAACCCTAAACTTTGGAGTGCCTGTGCCTTGCTGATTTTTAGTTTTCCCAAATTAGACGCCCATGAGTGGACGTGCCCTATGCTCTCTAAGCCGAGTTTTTTAGATATTTCAGGACACACCGTACACTTCTCCAGAGTGGCTGTTGGCAACTTACATCCCGCCCATCAGCGTAGCAAGGCTCCCATTTCTCCATGGCCTCTCCTGCATTTCTGGTATTGACACTTTATTCAGCATGGCCCTTTTGACCGATGGGAAGCGAGACTTCTTTGTAGCGCTGATTTGCCTTTCCAGGTTGCTTGGTTGGCCAAAAAGGGCGTATGCGTTTTTTCCTGAATATATTCAGGAAAAAACGCATACGCCCTTTTTGGCCAAGCCATCATTGTCGAGGTTTTGCCGCTTTTCCTGTGCTTTAAAGGCGATTCGAATCTACCTCCTGAAATCTGTTTCCTGCAATTCTGCCTTGTTTTCAAATCCTCTTCGTTGCCTTCCCTCAATATTTTTGTGGGCGAGAGTTATCATTTATAACTCTGCAGGTTTGTGATTTGCAGGGCCCCTGAGCTCCATTTTTCAACTCGCTTTTTTGGGAGCTGGCCGCAAAAGCGTAGGATTGCTTCAGGACCTATTCTGGTTCCGGGCGGCAGGCTGAGCCGGTGGTTAATTCTTCTTCCTGATGGGAAAATAGAGTGACCTGTGCCTGTCCCACCACCTAGAGCTAGTCGCTCATTGGTTCCCCCTCTTCCCGTTCATCCTCAGGACAAATTGAAACCTGTACGGAACAGGAGGTTAAAGTGCTGATTCTCCAAGGAGGGAGATTGCTATTAAAGTGGCTGGAATGGCGAACCCGAGCACAAGGAGATGAGAAATGAGGTGCGTTTTAGAAACCTTTCCCGATCACACGGTGTACCATCTTCTGGGTTTCTCATGCATGTTTTCGATGTAGGAAGATGCCCTTGAACCTGGAGATTTGGGACCCATGGGATGGGTACCACGCAGTATTACTTTAAAGGGTCTGCGTTTGCTCACCCAACCTCACCAAACCTCTCAGCCCCAAGAGTGTGCACCCTTATGTCTCAATCAGCTGTGGGTCTAGATATGGTCAATCCAGGTGGCATCACAGCCCCTGAACGAATTTTGTAAGAATTTCTCTCTCTTTCACTGTCTTTGTTTCACGGGTTTTTAAAAGTAATTGATTTTCCTAATGGGGTTTAGCGGCTTTTCACTGCTGTGTTTATGCCGCTTTACTCCCACTTGACTCACTTACAGAGAGATATCAATACATAGGTTTGAAGATTCTTACTAGTCAGATCTATTCTTGGGGGGTGAATAGGGGGTGTTGGGTCCAGTTCACTGAGCAAGGAGTAGGTCTTGTCTATTACATATTGGGTTTATGGAACGGTATCTGAGCTAATTTGAAACCCTTGTTTTAGGCATCACCCCACCTCACCTTTCCCGTTAGGCAGCCATAGTGTGTTTTCTAAATGTGTGACTCTGTTCTGTTTTGTAATTCAGTTCAAGTGTAGCGGTTTTTACATTCCCTCTATAAGTGATATCTTCTGATTAGTGTCTTTTTCTGTGTGACTTATTTCACTTAGAACCGTCGTACCTGAATCCACTCATCATGCTGCTACTAGCCTTATGACGTTGATTTCATGGCTGAGTGATATTCCATTGTACCTAAGGACCACAACTTCTTTATCCATTTTTCTCTTTCCTGGGATATTTAAGGTGGAATGAAGTGGAGGTTCTTGTCAACAGAGCAACCCTAAACTTTGGAGTGCCTGTGCCTTGCTGATTTTTAGTTGTCCCAAATTAGACGCCCATGAGTGGAAGTGCCCTATGCTCTCTAAGTCGAGTTTTTTAGATATTTCAGGACACACCGTACACTTCTCCAGAGTGGCTGTTGGCAATTTACATCCCGCCCATCAGCGTAGCAAGGCTCCCATTTCTCCATGGCCTCTCTTGCATTTCTGGTATTGACACTTTATTCAGCATGGCCCTTTTGACCGATGGGAAACGAGACTTCTTTGTAGCGCTGATTTGCCTTTCCAGGTTGCTTGGTTGGCCAAAAAGGGCGTATGCGTTTTTTCCTGAATATATTCAGGAAAAAACGCATACGCCCTTTTTGGCCAAGGGCATCATTGTCGAGGTTTTGCCGCTTTTCCTGTGCTTTAAAGGCGATTCGAATCTACCTCCTGAAATCTGTTTCCTGCAATTCTGCCTTGCTTTCAAATCCTCTTCGTTGCCTTCCCTCAATATTTTTGTGGGCGAGAGTTATCATTTATAACTCTGCAGGTTTGTGATTTGCAGGGCCCCTGAGCTCCATTTTTCAACTCGCTTTTTTGGGAGCTGGCCGCAAAAGCGTAGGATTGCTTCAGGCCCTATTCTGGTTCCGGGCGGCACGCTGAGCCGGTGGTTAATTCTTCTTCCTGATGGGAAAATAGAGTGACCTGTGCCTGTCCCACCACCTAGAGCTAGTCGCTCATTGGTTCCCCCTCTTCCCGTTCATCCTCAGGACAAATTGAAACCTGTACGGAACAGGAGGTTAAAGTGCTGATTCTCCAAGGACGGAGATTGCTATTAAAGTGGCTGGAATGGCGAACCCGAGCACAAGGAGATGAGAAAAGAGGTGCGTTTTAGAAACCTTTCCCGATCACACGGTGTACCATCTTCTGGGTTTCTCATGCATGTTTTCGATGTAGGAAGATGCCCTTGAACCTGGAGATTTGGGACCCATGGGATGGGTACCACGCAGTATTACTTTAAAGGGTCTGCGTTTGCTCACCCAACCTCACCAAACCTCTCAGCCCCAAGAGTGTCCACCCTTATGTCTCAATCAGCTGTGGGTCTAGATATGGTCAATCCAGGTGGCATCACAGCCCCTGAACGAATTTTGTAAGAATTTCTCTCTCTTTCACTGTCTTTGTTTCACGGGTTTTTAAAAGTAATTGATTTTCCTAATGGGGTTTAGCTGCTTTTCACTGCTGTGTTTATGCCGCTTTACTCCCACTTGACTCACTTACGGAGAGATATCAATACATAGGTTTGAAGATTCTTACTAGTCAGATCTATTCTTGGGCGGTGAATAGGGGGTGTTGGGTCCAGTTCACTGAGCAAGGAGTAGGTCTTGTCTATTACATATTGGGTTTATGGAACGGTATCTGAGCTAATTTGAAACCCTTGTTTTAGGCATCACCCCACCTCACCTTTCCCGTTAGGCAGCCATAGTGTGTTTTCTAAATGTGTGACTCTATTCTGTTTTGTAATTCAGTTCAAGTGTAGCGGTTTTTACATTCCCTCTATAAGTGATATCTTCTGATTAGTTTCTTTTTCTGTGTGACTTATTTCACTTAGAACCGTCGTACCTGAATCCACTCATCATGCTGCTACTAGCCTTATGACGTTGATTTCATGGCTGAGTGATATTCCATTGTACCTAAGGACCACAACTTCTTTATCCATTTTTCTCTTTCCTGGGATATTTAAGGTGGAATGAAGTGGAGGTTCTTGTCAACAGAGCAACCCTAAACTTTGGAGTGCCTGTGCCTTGCTGATTTTTAGTTTTCCCAAATTAGACGCCCATGTGTGGAAGTGCCCTAAGCTCTCTAAGCCGAGTTTTTTAGATATTTCAGGACACACCGTACACTTCTCCAGAGTTGCTGTTGGCAATTTACATCCCGCCCATTAGCGTAGCAAGGCTCCCATTTCTCCATGGCCTCTCCTGCATTTCTGGTATTGACACTTTATTCAGCATGGCCCTTTTGACCGATGGGAAGCGAGACTTCTTTGTAGCGCTGATTTGCCTTTCCAGGTTGCTTGGTTGGCCAAAAAGGGCGTATGCGTTTTTTCCTGAATATATTCAGGAAAAAACGCATACGCCCTTTTTGGCCAAGGGCATCATTGTCGAGGTTTTGCCGCTTTTCCTGTGCTTTAAAGGCGATTCGAATCTACCTCCTGAAATCTGTTTCCTGCAATTCTGCCTTGTTTTCAAATCCTCTTCGTTGCCTTCCCTGAATATTTTTGTGGGCGAGAGTTATCATTTATAACTCTGCAGGTTTGTGATTTGCAGGGCCCCTGAGCTCCATTTTTCAACTCGCTTTTTTGGGAGCTGGCCGCAAAAGCGTAGGATTGCTTCAGGCCCTATTCTGGTTCCGGGCGGCAGGCTGAGCCTGTGTTTAATTCTTCTTCCTGATGGGAAAATAGAGTGACCTGTGCCTGTCCCAACACCTAGAGCTAGTCGCTCATTGGTTCCCCCTCTTCCCGTTCATCCTCAGGACAAATTGAAACCTGTACGGAACAGGAGGTTAAAGTGCTGATTCTCCAAGGAGGGAGATTGCTATTAAAGTGGCTGGAATGGCGACGCCGAGCACAAGGAGATGAGAAATGAGGTGCATTTTAGAAACCTTTCCCGATCACACGGTGTACCATCTTCTGGGTTTCTCATGCATGTTTTCGATGTAGGAAGATGCCCTTGAACCTGGAGATTTGGGACCCATGGGATGGGTACCACGCAGTATTACTTTAAAGGGTCTGCGTTTGCTCGCCCAACCTCACCAAACCTCTCAGCCCCAAGAGTGTCCACCCTTATGTCTCAATCAGCTGTGGGTCTAGATATGGTCAATCCAGGTGGCATCACAGCCCCTGAACGAATTTTGTAAGAATTTCTCTCTCTTTCACTGTCTTTGTTTCACGGGTTTTTAAAAGTAATTGATTTTCCTAATGGGGTTTAGCTGCTTTTCACTGCTGTGTTTATGCCGCTTTACTCCCACTTGACTCACTTACAGAGAGATATCAATACATAGGTTTGAAGATTCTTACTAGTCAGATCTATTCTTGGGCGGTGAATAGGGGGTGTTTGGTCCAGTTCACTGAGCAAGGAGTAGGTCTTGTCTATTACATATTGGGTTTATGGAACGGTATCTGAGCTAATTTGAAACCCTTGTTTTAGGCATCACCCCACCTCACCTTTCCCGTTAGGCAGCCATAGTGTGTTTTCTAAATGTGTGACTCTGTTCTGTTTTGTAATTCAGTTCAAGTGTAGCGGTTTTTACATTCCCTCTATAAGTGATATCTTCTGATTAGTGTCTTTTTCTGTGTGACTTATTTCACTTAGAACCGTCGTACCTGAATCCACTCATCATGCTGCTACTAGCCTTATGACGTTGATTTCATGGCTGAGTGATATTCCATTGTACCTAAGGACCACAACTTCTTTATCCATTTTTCTCTTTCCTGGGATATTTAAGGTGGAATGAAGTGGAGGTTCTTGGCAACAGAGCAACCCTAAACTTTGGAGTGCCTGTGCCTTGCTGATTTTTAGTTTTCCCAAATTACACGCCCATGAGTGGAAGTGCCCTAAGCTCTCTAAGCCGAGTTTTTTAGATATTTCAGGACACACCGTACACTTCTCCAGAGTTGCTGTTGGCAATTTACATCCCGCCCATCAGCGTAGCAAGGCTCCCATTTCTCCATGGCCTCTCCTGCATTTCTGGTATTGACATTTTATTCAGCATGGCCCTTTTGACTGATGGGAAGCGAGACTTCTTTGTAGCGCTGATTTGCCTTTCCAGGTTGCTTGGTTGGCCAAAAAGGGCGTATGCGTTTTTTCCTGAATATATTCAGGAAAAAACGCATACGCCCTTTTTGGCCAAGGGCATCATTGTCGAGGTTTTGCCGCTTTTCCTGTGCTTTAAAGGCGATTCGAATCTACCTCCTGAAATCTGTTTCCTGCAATTCTGCCTTGTTTTCAAATCCTCTTCGTTGCCTTCCCTGAATATTTTTGTGGGCGAGAGTTATCATTTATAACTCTGCAGGTTTGTGATTTGCAGGGCCCCTGAGCTCCATTTTTCAACTCGCTTTTTTGGGAGCTGGCCGCAATAAGCGTAGGATTGCTTCAGGACCTATCCTGGTTCCGGGCGGCAGGCTGAGCCTGTGTATAATTCTTCTTCCTGATGGGAAAATAGAGTGACCTGTGCCTGTCCCAACACCTAGAGCTAGTCGCTCATTGGTTCCCCCTCTTCCCGTTCATCCTCAGGACAAATTGAAACCTGTACGGAACAGGAGGTTAAAGTGCTGATTCTCCAAGGAGGGAGATTGCTATTAAAGTGGCTGGAATGGCGAACCCGAGCACAAGGAGATGAGAAATGAGGTGCATTTTAGAAACCTTTCCCGATCACACGGTGTACCATCTTCTGGGTTTCTCATGCATGTTTTCGATGTAGGAAGGTGCCCTTCAACCTGGAGATTTGGGACCCATCAGACGGGTACCACGCAGTATTACTTTAAAGGGTCTGTGTTTGCACACCCAACCTCACCAAACCTCTCAGCCCCAAGAGTGTCCACCCTTATGTCTCAATCAGCTGTGGGTCTAGATATGGTCAATCCAGGTGGCATCACAGCCCCTGAACGAATTTTGTAAGAATTTCTCTCTCTTTCACTGTCTTTGTTTCACGGGTTTTTAAAAGTAATTGATTTTCCTAATGGGGTTTAGCTGCTTTTCACTGCTGTGTTTATGCCGCTTTACTCCCACTTGACTCACTTACGGAGAGATATCAATACATAGGTTTGAAGATTCTTACTAGTCAGATCTATTCTTGGGCGGTGAATAGGGGGTGTTGGGTCCAGTTCACTGAGCAAGGAGTAGGTCTTGTCTATTACATATTGGGTTTATGGAACGGTATCTGAGCTAATTTGAAGCCCTTGTTTTAGGCATCACCCCACCTCACCTTTCCCGTTAGGCAGCCATAGTGTGTTTTCTAAATGTGTGACTCTGTTCTGTTTTGTAATTCAGTTCAAGTGTAGCGGTTTTTACATTCCCTCTATAAGTGATATCTTCTGATTAGTTTCTTTTTCTGTGTGACTTATTTCACTTAGAACCGTCGTACCTGAATCCACTCATCATGCTGCTACTAGCCTTATGACGTTGATTTCATGGCTGAGTGATATTCCATTGTACCTAAGGACCACAACTTCTTTATCCATTTTTCTCTTTCCTGGGATATTTAAGGTGGAATGAAGTGGAGGTTCTTGTCAACAGAGCAACCCTAAACTTTGGAGTGCCTGTGCCTTGCTGATTTTTAGTTTTCCCAAATTAGACGCCCATGTGTGGAAGTGCCCTAAGCTCTCTAAGCCGAGTTTTTTAGATATTTCAGGACACACCGAACACTTCTCCAGAGTTGCTGTTGGCAATTTACATCCCGCCCATTAGCGTAGCAAGGCTCCCATTTCTCCATGGCCTCTCCTGCATTTCTGGTATTGACACTTTATTCAGCATGGCCCTTTTGACCGATGGGAAGCGAGACTTCTTTGTAGCGCTGATTTGCCTTTCCAGGTTGCTTGGTTGGCCAAAAAGGGCGTATGCGTTTTTTCCTGAATATATTCAGGAAAAAACGCATACGCCCTTTTTGGCCAAGGGCATCATTGTCGAGGTTTTGCCGCTTTTCCTGTGCTTTAAAGGCGATTCGAATCTACCTCCTGAAATCTGTTTCCTGCAATTCTGCCTTGTTTTCAAATCCTCTTCGTTGCCTTCCCTGAATATTTTTGTGGGCGAGAGTTATCATTTCTAACTCTGCAGGTTTGTGATTTGCAGGGCCCCTGAGCTCCATTTTTCAACTCGCTTTTTTGGGAGCTGGCCGCAAAAGCGTAGGATTGCTTCAGGACCTATTTTGGTTCCGGGCGGCAGGCTGAGCCTGTGTATAATTCTTCTTCCTGATGGGAAAATAGAGTGACCTGTGCCTGTCCCAACACCTAGAGCTAGTCGCTCATTGGTTCCCCCTCTTCCCGTTCATCCTCAGGACAAATTGAAACCTGTACGGAACAGGAGGTTAAAGTGCTGATTCTCCAAGGAGGGAGATTGCTAGTAAAGCGGCTGGAATGGCGAACCCGAGCACAAGGAGATGCGAAATGAGGTGCATTTTAGAAACCTTTCCCGATCACACGGTGTACCATCTTCTGGGTTTCTCATGCATGTTTTCGATGTAGGAAGATGCCCTTGACCCTGGAGATTTGGTACCCATCAGACGGGTACCACGCAGTATTACTTTAAAGGGTCTGCATTTGCTCACCCAACCTCACCAAACCTCTCAGCCCCAAGAGTGTCCACCCTTATGTCTCAATCAGCTGTGGGTCTAGATATGGTCAATCCAGGTGGCATCACAGCCCCTGAACGAATTTTGTAAGAATTTCTCTCTCTTTCACTGTCTTTGTTTCACGGGTTTTTAAAAGTAATTGATTTTCCTAATGGGGTTTAGCTGCTTTTCACTGCTGTGTTTATGCCGCTTTACTCCCACTTGACTCACTTACGGAGAGATATCAATACATAGGTTTGAAGATTCTTACTAGTCAGATCTATTCTTGGGCGGTGAATAGGGGGTGTTGGATCCAGTTCACTGAGCAAGGAGTAGGTCTTGTCTATTACATATTGGGTTTATGGAACGGTATCTGAGCTAATTTGAAACCCTTGTTTTATGCATCACCCCACCTCACCTTTCCCGTTAGGCAGCCATAGTGTGTTTTCTAAATGTGTGACTCTGTTCTGTTTTGTAATTCAGTTCAAGTGTAGCGGTTTTTACATTCCCTCTATAAGTGATATCTTCTGATTAGTGTCTTTTTCTGTGTGGCTTATTTCACTTAGAACCGTCGTACCTGAATCCACTCATCATGCTGCTACTAGCCTTATGACGTTGATTTCATTGCTGAGTGATATTCCATTGTACCTAAGGACCACAACTTCTTTATCCATTTTTCTCTTTCCTGGGATATTTAAGGTGGAATGAAGTGGAGGTTCTTGTCAACAGAGCAACCCTAAACTTTGGAGTGCCTGTGCCTTGCTGATTTTTAGTTTTCCCAAATTAGACGCCCATGTGTGGAAGTGCCCTATGCTCTCTAAGCCGAGTTTTTTAGATATTTCAGGACACACCGTACACTTCTCCAGAGTGGCTGTTGGCAATTTACATCCCGCCCATCAGCGTAGCAAGGCTCCCATTTCTCCATGGCCTCTCCTGCATTTCTGGTTTTGACACTTTATTCACCATGGCCCTTTTGACCGATGGGAAGCGAGACTTCTTTGTAGCGCTGATTTGCCTTTCCAGGTTGCTTGGTTGGCCAAACAGGGCGTATGCGTTTTTTCCTGAATATATTCAGGAAAAAACGCATACGCCCTGTTTGGCCAAGGGCATCATTGTCGAGGTTTTGCCGCTTTTCCTGTGCTTTAAAGGCGATTCGAATCTACCTCCTGAAATCTGTTTCCTGCAATTCTGCCTTGCTTTCAAATCCTCTTCGTTGCCTTCCCTCAATATTTTTGTGGGCGAGAGTTATCATTTGTAACTCTGCAGGTTTGTGATTTGCAGTGCCCCTGAGCTCCATTTTTCAACTCGCTTTTTTGGGAGCTGGCTGCAAAAGCGTAGGATTGCTTCAGGTCCTATTCTGGTTCCGGGCGGCAGGCTGAGCCTGTGGTTAATTCTTCTTCCTGATGGGAAAATAGAGTGACCTGTGCCTTTCCCAACACCTAGAGCTAGTCGCTCATTGGTTCCCCCTCTTGCCGTTCATCCTCAGGACAAATTGCAACCTGTACGGAACAGGAGGTTAAAGTGCTGATTCTCCAAGGAGGGAGATTGCTAGTAAAGCGGCTGGAATGTCGACGCCGAGCACAAGGAGATGAGAAATAAGGTGCGTTTTAGAAACCTTTCCCGATCACACGGTGTACCATCTTCTGGGTTTCTCATGCATGTTTTCGATGTAGGAAGATGCCCTTGAACCTGGAGATTTGGGACCCATCAGACGGGTACCACGCAATATAACTTTAAAGGGTCTGCGTTTGCTCACCCAACCTCACCAAACCTCTCAGCCCCAAGAGTGTCCACCCTTATGTCTCAATCAGCTGTGGGTCTAGATATGGTCAATCCAGGTGGCATCACAGCCCCTGAACGAATTTTGTAAGAATTTCTCTCTCTTTCACTGTCTTTGTTTCACGGGTTTTTAAAAGTAATTCATTTTCCTAATGGGGTTTAGCTGCTTTTCACTGCTGTGTTTATGCCGCTTTACACCCACTTGACTCACTTACAGAGAGATATCAATACATAGGTTTGAAGATTCTTACTAGTCAGATCTATTCTTGGGCGGTGAATAGGGGGTGTTGAGTCCAGTTCACTGAGCAAGGAGTAGGTCTTGTCTATTACATATTGGGTTTATGGAACGGTATCTGAGCTAATTTGAAACCCTTGTTTTATGCATCACCCCACCTCGCCTTTCCCGTTAGGCAGCCATAGTGTGTTTTCTAAATGTGTGACTCTGTTCTGTTTTGTAATTCAGTTCAAGTGTAGCGGTTTTTACTTTCCCTCTATAAGTGATATCTTATGATTAGTGTCTTTTTCTGTGTGACTTCCTTCACTTAGAACCGTCTTACCTGAATCCACTCATCATGCTGCTACTAGCCTTATGACGTTGATTTCATGGCTGAGTGATATTCCATTGTACCTAAGGACCACAACTTCTTTATCCATTTTTCTCTTTCCTGGGATATTTAAGGTGGAATTAAGTGGAGGTTCTTGTCAACAGAGCAACCCTAAACTTTGGAGTGCCTGTGCCTTGCTGATTTTTAGTTTTCCCAAATTAGACGCCCATGAGTGGAAGTGCCCTATGCTCTCTAAGCCGAGTTTTTTAGATGTTTCAGGACACACCGTACACTTCTCCAGAGTGGCTGTTGGCAATTTACATCCGGCCCATCAGCGTAGCAAGGCTCCCATTTCTCCATGTCCTCTCCTGCATTTCTGGTTTTGACACTTTATTCAGCATGGCCCTTTTGACCGATGGGAAGCGAGACTTCTTTGTAGCGCTGATTTGCCTTTCCAGGTTGCTTGGTTGGCCAAAAAGGGCGTATGCGTTTTTTCCTGAATATATTCAGGAAAAAACGCATACGCCCTTTTTGGCCAAGGGCATCACTGTCGAGGTTTTGCCGCTTTTCCTGTGCTTTACAGGCGATTCGAATCTACCTCCTGAAATCTGTTTCCTGCAATTCTGCCTTGCTTTCAAATCCTCTTCGTTGCTTTCCCTCAATATTTTTGTGGGCGAGAGTTATCATTTATAACTCAGCAGGTTTCTGATTTGCAGTGCCCCTGAGCTCCATTTTTCAACTGGCTTTTTTGGGAGCTGGCCTCAAAAGCGTAGGATTGCTTCAGGCCTTTTTCTGGTTCCGGGCGGCAGGCAGAGCCTGTGGTTAATTCTTCTTCCTGATGGGAAAATAGAGTGACCTGTGCCTTTCCCAACACCTAGAGCTAGTCGCTCATTGGTTCCCCCTCTTGCCGTTCATCCTCAGGACAAATTGCAACCTGTACGGAACAGGAGGTTAAAGTGCTGATTCTCCAAGGAGGGACATTGCTAGTAAAGCGGCTGGAATGGCGACCCCGAGCACAAGGAGATGAGAAATAAGGTGCGTTTTAGAAACCTTTCCCGATCACACGGTGTACCATCTTCTGGGTTTCTCATGCATGTTTTCGATGTAGGAAGATGCCCTTGAACCTGGAGATTTGGGACCCATCAGACGGGTACCACGCAGTATTACTTTAAAGGGTCTGTGTTTGCTCACCCAACCTCACCAAACCTCTGAGCCCCAAGAGTGTCCACCCTTATGTCTCAATCAGCTGTGGGTCTAGATATGGTCAATCCAGGTGGCATCACAGCCCCTGAACGAATTTTGTAAGAATTTCTCTCTCTTTCACTGTCTTTGTTTCACGGGTTTTTAAAAGTAATTGATTTTCCTAATGGGGTTTAGCTGCTTTTCACTGCTGTGTTTATGCCGCTTTACTCCCACTTGACTCACTTACGGAGAGATATCAATACATAGGTTTGAAGATTCTTACTAGTCAGATCTATTCTTGGGCGGTGAATAGGGGGTGTTGAGTCCAGTTCACTGAGCAAGCAGTAGGTCCTGTCTATTACATATTGGGTTTATGGAACGGTATCTGAGCTAATTTGAAACCCTTGTTTTATGCATCACCCCACCTCGCCTTTCCCGTTAGGCAGCCATAGTGTGTTTTCTAAATGTGTGACTCTGTTCTGTTTTGTAATTCAGTTCAAGTGTAGCGGTTTTTACATTCCCTCTATAAGTGATATCTTCTGATTAGTGTCTTTTTCTGTGTGACTTATTTCACTTAGAACCGTCGTACCTGAATCCACTCATCATGCTGCTACTAGCCTTATGACGTTGATTTCATGGCTGAGTGATATTCCATTGTACCTAAGGACCACAACTTCTTTATCCATTTTTCTCTTTCCTGGGATATTTAAGGTGGAATGAAGTGGAGGTTCTTGTCAACAGAGCAACCCTAAACTTTGGAGTGCCTGTGCCTTGCTGATTTTTAGTTTTCCCAAATTAGACGCCCATGAGTGGAAGTGCCCTATGCTCTCTAAGCCGAGTTTTTTAGATGTTTCAGGACACACCGTACACTTCTCCAGAGTGGCTGTTGGCAATTTACATCCCGCCCATCAGCGTAGCAAGGCTCCCATTTCTCCATGGCCTCTCCTGCATTTCTGGTATTGACACTTTATTCAGCATGGCCCTTTTGACCGATGGGAAGCGAGACTTCTTTGTAGCGCTGATTTGCCTTTCCAGGTTGCTTGGTTGGCCAAAAAGGGCGTATGCGTTTTTTCCTGAATATATTCAGGAAAAAACGCATACGCCCTTTTTGGCCTAGGGCATCACTGTCGAGGTTTTGCCGCTTTTCCTGTGCTTTACAGGCGATTCGAATCTACCTCCTGAAATCTGTTTCCTGCAATTCTGCCTTGCTTTCAAATCCTCTTCGTTGCCTTCCCTCAATATTTTTGTGGGCGAGAGTTATCATTTATAACTCAGCAGGTTTGTGATTTGCAGGGCCCCTGAGCTCCATTTTTCAACTCGCTTTTTTGGGAGCTGGCCGCAAAAGCGTAGGATTGCTTCAGGACCTATTCTGGTTCCGGGCGGCAGGCTGAGCCGGTGGTTAATTCTTCTTCCTGATGGGAAAATAGAGTGACCTGTGCCTTTCCCAACACCTAGAGCTAGTCGCTCATTGGTTCCCCCTCTTCCCGTTCATCCTCAGGACAAATTGCAACCTGTACGGAACAGGAGGTTAAACGTGCTGATTCTCCAAGGAGGGAGATTGCTATTAAAGTGGCTGGAATGGCGAACCCGAGCACAAGGAGATGAGAAATGAGGTGCGTTTTAGAAACCTTTCCCGATCACACGGTGTACCATCTTCTGGGTTTCTCATGCATGTTTTCGATGTAGGAAGATGCCCTTGAACCTGGAGATTTGGGACCCATGGGATGGGTACCACGCAGTATTACTTTAAAGGGTCTGCGTTTGCTCACCCAACCTCACCAAACTTCTCAGCCCCAAGAGTGTCCACCCTTATGTCTCAATCAGCTGTGGGTCTAGATATGGTCAATCCAGGTGGCATCACAGCCCCTGAACGAATTTTGTAAGAATTTCTCTCTCTTTCACTGTCTTTGTTTCACGGGTTTTTAAAAGTAATTGATTTTCCTAATGGGGTTTAGCTGCTTTTCACTGCTGTGTTTATGCCGCTTTACTCCCACTTGACTCACTTACAGAGAGATATCAATACATAGGTTTGAAAATTCTTACTAGTCAGATCTATTCTTGGGCGGTGAATAGGGGGTGTTGAGTCCAGTTCACTGAGCAAGGAGTAGGTCTTGTCTATTACATATTGGGTTTATGGAACGGTATCTGAGCTAATTTGAAACCCTTGTTTTAGGCATCACCCCACCTCACCTTTCCCGTTAGGCAGCCATAGTGTGTTTTCTAAATGTGTGACTCTGTTCTGTTTTGTAATTCAGTTCAAGTGTAGCGGTTTTTACTTTCCCTCTATAAGTGATATGTTATGATTAGTGTCTTTTTCTGTGTGACTTATTTCACTTAGAACCGTCGTACCTGAATCCACTCATCATGCTGCTACTAGCCTTATGACGTTGATTTCATGGCTGAGTGATATTCCATTGTACCTAAGGACCACAACTTCTTTATCCATTTTTCTCTTTCCTGGGATATTTAAGGTGGAATGAAGTGGAGGTTCTTGTCAACAGAGCAACCCTAAACTTTGGAGTGCCTGTGCCTTGCTGATTTTTAGTTTTCCCAAATTAGACGCCCATGAGTGGAAGTGCCCTATGCTCTCTAAGCCGAGTTTTTTAGATGTTTCAGGACACACCGTACACTTCTCCAGAGTGGCTGTTGGCAATTTACATCCCGCCCATCAGCGTAGCAAGGCTCCCATTTCTCCATGTCCTCTCCTGCATTTCTGGTTTTGACACTTTATTCAGCATGGCCCTTTTGACCGATGGGAAGCGAGACTTCTTTGTAGCGCTGATTTGCCTTTCCAGGTTGCTTGGTTGGCCAAAAAGGGCGTATGCGTTTTTTCCTGAATATATTCAGGAAAAAACGCATACGCCCTTTTTGGCCTAGGGCATCACTGTCGAGGTTTTGCCGCTTTTCCTGTGCTTTACAGGCGATTCGAATCTACCTCCTGAAATCTGTTTCCTGCAATTCTGCCTTGCTTTCAAATCCTCTTCGTTGCTTTCCCTCAATATTTTTGT
This sequence comes from Eschrichtius robustus, assembly GCF_028021215.1. Taxonomy (NCBI): domain Eukaryota; kingdom Metazoa; phylum Chordata; class Mammalia; order Artiodactyla; family Eschrichtiidae; genus Eschrichtius; species Eschrichtius robustus. The sequence goes on from NC_090828.1 coordinate 109,405,940, forward strand.
GGGCGAAAGTTATCATTTATAACTCAGCAGGTTTGTGATTTGCAGTGCCCCTGAGCTCCATTTTTCAACTCGCTTTTTTGGGAGCTGGCCTCAAAAGCGTACGATTGCTTCAGGCCCTTTTCTGGTTCGGGGCGGCAGGCAGAGCCTGTGGTTAATTCTTCTTCCTGATGGGAAAATAGAGTGACCTGTGCCTTTCCCAACACCTAGAGCTAGTCGCTCATTGGTTCCCCCTCTTCCCGTTCATCCTCAGGACAAATTGCAACCTGTACGGAACAGGAGGTTAAACGTGCTGATTCTCCAAGGAGGGAGATTGCTATTAAAGTGGCTGGAATGGCGAACCCGAGCCCAAGGAGATGAGAAATGAGGTGCGTTTTAGAAACCTTTCCCGATCACACGGTGTACCATCTTCTGGGTTTCTCATGCATGTTTTCGATGTAGGAAGATGCCCTTGAACCTGGAGATTTGGGACCCATGGGATGGGTACCACGCAGTATTACTTTAAAGGGTCTGCGTTTGCTCACCCAACCTCACCAAACCTCTCAGCCCCAAGAGTGTCCACCCTTATGTCTCAATCAGCTGTGGGTCTAGATATGGTCAATCCAGGTGGCATCACAGCCCCTGAACGAATTTTGTAAGAATTTCTCTCTCTTTCACTGTCTTTGTTTCACGGGTTTTTTAAAGTAATTGATTTTCCTAATGGGGTTTAGCTGCTTTTCACTGCTGTGTTTATGCCGCTTTACTCCCACTTGACTCACTTACGGAGAGATATCAATACATAGGTTTGAAGATTCTTACTAGTCAGATCTATTCTTGGGCGGTGAATAGGGGGTGTTGAGTCCAGTTCACTGAGCAAGGAGTAGGTCTTGTCTATTACATATTGGGTTTATGGAACGGTATCTGAGCTAATTTGAAACCCTTGTTTTATGCATCACCCCACCTCACCTTTCCCGTTAGGCAGCCATAGTGTGTTTTCTAAATGTGTGACTCTGTTCTGTTTTGTAATTCAGTTCAAGTGTAGCGGTTTGTACATTCCCTCTATAAGTGATATCTTATGACTAGTGTCTTTTTCTGTGTGACTTATTTCACTTAGAACCGTCGTACCTGAATACACTCATCATGCTGCTACTAGCCTTATGACGTTGATTTCATGGCTGAGTGATATTCCATTGTACCTAAGGACCACAACTTCTTTATCCATTTTTCTCCTTCCTGGGATATTTAAGGTGGAATGAAGTGGAGGTTCTTGTCAACAGAGCAACCCTAAACTTTGGAGTGCCTGTGTCTTGCTGATTTTTAGTTTTCCCAAATTAGACGCCCATGAGTGGAAGTGCCCTATGCTGTCTAAGCCGAGTTTTTTAGATGTTTCAGGACACACCGTACACTTCTCCAGAGTGGCTGTTGGCAATTTACATCCCGCCCATCAGCGTAGCAAGGCTCCCATTTCTCCATGTCCTCTCCTGCATTTCTGGTTTTGACACTTTATTCAGCATGGCCCTTTTGACCGATGGGAAGCGAGACTTCTTTGTAGCGCTGATTTGCCTTTCCAGGTTGCTTGGTTGGCCAAAAAGGGCGTATGCGTTTTTTCCTGAATATATTCAGGAAAAAACGCATACGCCCTTTTTGGCCAAGGGCATCACTGTCGAGGTTTTGCCGCTTTTCCTGTGCTTTACAGGCGATTCGAATCTACCTCCTGAAATCTGTTTCCTGCAATTCTGCCTTGCTTTCAAATCCTCTTCGTTGCTTTCGCTCAATATTTTTGTGGGCGAGAGTTATCATTTATAACTCAGCAGGTTTCTGATTTGCAGTGCCCCTGAGCTCCATTTTTCAACTCGCTTTTTTGGGAGCTGGCCTCAAAAGCGTAGGATTGCTTCAGGCCCTTTTCTGGTTCCGGGCGGCAGGCAGAGCCTGTGGTTAATTCTTCTTCCTGATGGGAAAATAGAGTGACCTGTGCCTTTCCCAACACCTAGAGCTAGTCGCTCATTGGTTCCCCCTCTTGCCGTTCATCCTCAGGACAAATTGCAACCTGTACGGAACAGGAGGTTAAAGTGCTGATTCTCCAAGGAGGGACATTGCTAGTAAAGCGGCTGGAATGGCGACCCCGAGGACAAGGAGATGAGAAATAAGGTGCGTTTTAGAAACCTTTCCCGATCACACGGTGTACCATCTTCTGGGTTTCTCATGCATGTTTTCGATGTAGGAAGATGCCCTTGAACCTGGAGATTTGGGACCCATCAGACGGGTACCACGCAATATTACTTTAAAGGGTCTGCGTTTGCTCACCCAACCTCACCAAACCTCTCAGCCCCAAGAGTGTCCACGCTTATGTCTCAATCAGCTGTGGGTCTAGATATGGTCAATCCAGGTGGCATCACCTCCCCTGAACGAATTTTGTAAGAATTTCTCTCTCTTTCACTGTCTTTGTTTCACGGGTTTTTAAAAGTAATTGATTTTCCTAATGGGGTTTAGCTGCTTTTCACTGCTGTGTTTATGCCGCTTTACACCCACTTGACTCACTTCCAGAGAGATATCAATACATAGGTTTGAAGATTTTTACTAGTCAGATCTATTTTTGGGCGGTGAATAGGGGGTGTTGAGTCCAGTTCACTGAGCAAGCAGTAGGTCTTGTCTATTACATATTGGGTTTATGGAACGGTATCTGAGCTAATTTGAAACCCTTGTTTTATGCATCACCCCACCTCGCCTTTCACGTTAGGCAGCCATAGTGTGTTTTCTAAATGTGTGATTCTGTTCTGTTTTGTAATTCAGTTCAAGTGTAGCGGTTTTTACTTTCCCTCTATAAGTGATATCTTATGATTACTGTCTTTTTCTGTGTGACTTACTTCACTTACAACCGTCGTACCTGAATCCACTCATTGTGCTGCTACTAGCCTTATGACGTTGATTTCATGGCTGAGTGATATTCCATTGTACCTAAGGACCACAACTTCTTTATCCATTTTTCTCTTTCCTGGGATATTTAAGGTGGAATGAAGTGGAGGTTTTTGTCAACAGAGCAACCCTAAACTTTGGAGTGCCTGTGCCTTGCTGATTTTTAGTTTTCCCAAATTAGACGCCCATGAGTGGAAGTGCCCTATGCTGTCTAAGCCGAGTTTTTTAGATGTTTCAGGACACACCGTACCCTTCTCCAGAGTGGCTGTCGGCAATTTACATCCCGCCCATCAGTGTAGCAAGGCTCCCATTTCTCCATGGCCTCTCCTGCATTTCTGGTTTTGACACTTTATTCAGCATGGCCCTTTTGACCGATGGGAAGCGAGACTTCTTTGTAGCGCTGATTTGCCTTTCCAGGTTGCTTGGTTGGCCAAAAAGGGCGTATGCGTTTTTTCCTGAATATATTCAGGAAAAAACGCATACGCCCTTTTTGGCCAAGGGCATCATTGTCGAGGTTTTGCCGCTTTTCCTGTGCTCTACAGGCGATTCGAATCTACCTCCTGAAATCTGTTTCCTGCAATTCTGCCTTGCTTTCAAATCCTCTTCGTTGCCTTCCCTCAATATTTTTGTGGGCGAGAGTTATCATTTCTAACTCTGCAGGTTTGTGATTTGCAGTGCCCCTGAGCTCCATTTTTCAACTCGCTTTTTTGGGAGCTGGCCGCAAAAGCGTAAGATTGCTTCAGGCCCTATTGTGGTTCCGGGAGGCAGGCTGAGCCTGTGGTTAATTCTTCTTCCTGATGGGAAAATAGAGTGACCTGTGCCTTTCCCAACACTTAGAGCTAGTCGCTCATTGGTTCCCCCTCTTCCCGTTCATCCTCAGGACAAATTGCAACCTGTACGGAACAGGAGGTTAAACGTGCTGATTCTCCAAGGAGGGAGATTGCTAGTAAAGCGGCTGGAATGGCGAACCCGAGCACAAGGAGATGAGAAATGAGGTGCGTTTTAGAAACCTTTCCCGATCACACGGTGTACCATCTTCTGGGCTTCTCATGCATGTTTTCGATGTAGGAAGATGCCCTTGAACCTGGAGATTTGGGACCCATGGGATGGGTACCACGCAGTATTACTTTAAAGGGTCTGCGTTTGCTCACCCAACCTCACCAAACCTCTCAGCCCCAAGAGTGTCCACGCTTATGTCTCAATCAGCTGTGGGTCTAGATATGGTCAATCCAGGTGGCATCACCTCCCCTGAACGAATTTTGTAAGAATTTCTCTCTCTTTCACTGTCTTTGTTTCACGGGTTTTTAAATGAAATTGATTTTCCTAATGGGGTTTAGCTGCTTTTCACTGCTGTGTTTATGCCGCTTTACACCCACTTGACTCACTTCCAGAGAGATATCAATACATAGGTTTGAAGATTTTTACTAGTCAGATCTATTCTTGGGCGGTGAATAGGGGGTGTTGAGTCCAGTTCACTGAGCAAGCAGTAGGTCTTGTCTATTACATATTGGGTTTATGGAACGGTATCTGAGCTAATTTGAAACCCTTGTTTTATGCATCACCCCACCTCGCCTTTCCCGTTAGGCAGCCATAGTGTGTTTTCTAAATGTGTGATTCTGTTCTGTTTTGTAATTCAGTTCAAGTGTAGCGGTTTTTACTTTCCCTCTATAAGTGATATCTTATGATTAGTGTCTTTTTCTGTGTGACTTACTTCACTTACAACCGTCGTACCTGAATCCACTCATTGTGCTGCTACTAGCCTTATGACGTTGATTTCATGGCTGAGTGATATTCCATTGTACCTAAGGACCACAACTTCTTTATCCATTTTTCTCTTTCCTGGGATATTTAAGGTGGAATGAAGTGGAGGTTTTTGTCAACAGAGCAACCCTAAACTTTGGAGTGCCTGTGCCTTGCTGATTTTTAGTTTTCCCAAATTAGACGCCCATGAGTGGAAGTGCCCTATGCTGTCTAAGCCGAGTTTTTTAGATGTTTCAGGACACACCGTACACTTCTCCAGAGTGGCTGTTGGCAATTTACATCCCGCCCATCAGCGTAGCAAGGCTCCCATTTCTCCATGGCCTCTCCTGCATTTCTGGTTTTGACACTTTATTCAGCATGGCCCTTTTGACCGATGGGAAGCGAGACTTCTTTGTAGCGCTGATTTGCCTTTCCAGGTTGCTTGGTTGGCCAAAAAGGGCGTATGCGTTTTTTCCTGAATATATTCAGGAAAAAACGCATACGCCCTTTTTGGCCAAGGGCATCATTGTCGAGGTTTTGCCGCTTTTCCTGTGCTTTAAAGGCGATTCGAATCTACCTCCTGAAATCTGTTTCCTGCAATTCTGCCTTGCTTTCAAATCCTCTTCGTTGCCTTCCCTCAATATTTTTGTGGGCGAGAGTTATCATTTATAACTCAGCAGGTTTGTGATTTGCAGGGCCCCTGAGCTCCATTTTTCAACTCGCTTTTTTGGGAGCTGGCCGCAAAAGCGTAGGATTGCTTCAGGACCTATTCTGGTTCCGGGCGGCAGGCTGAGCCGGTGGTTAATTCTTCTTCCTGATGGGAAAATAGAGTGACCTGTGACTGTCCCACCACCTAGAGCTAGTCGCTCATTGGTTCCCCCTCTTCCCGTTCATCCTCAGGACAAATTGCAACCTGTACGGAACAGGAGGTTAAACGTGCTGATTCTCCAAGGAGGGAGATTGCTATTAAAGTGGCTGGAATGGCGAACCCGAGCACAAGGAGATGAGAAATGAGGTGCGTTTTAGAAACCTTTCCCGATCACACGGTGTACCATCTTCTGGGTTTCTCATGCATGTTTTCGATGTAGGAAGATGCCCTTGAACCTGGAGATTTGGGACCCATGGGATGGGTACCACGCAGTATTACTTTAAAGGGTCTGCGTTTGCTCACCCAACCTCACCAAACTTCTCAGCCCCAAGAGTGTCCACCCTTATGTCTCAATCAGCTGTGGGTCTAGATATGGTCAATCCAGGTGGCATCACAGCCCCTGAACGAATTTTGTAAGAATTTCTCTCTCTTTCACTGTCTTTGTTTCACGGGTTTTTAAAAGTAATTGATTTTCCTAATGGGGTTTAGCTGCTTTTCACTGCTGTGTTTATGCCGCTTTACTCCCACTTGACTCACTTACAGAGAGATATCAATACATAGGTTTGAAGATTCTTACTAGTCAGATCTATTCTTGGGCGGTGAATAGGGGGTGTTGAGTCCAGTTCACTGAGCAAGGAGTAGGTCTTGTCTATTACATATTGGGTTTATGGAACGGTATCTGAGCTAATTTGAAACCCTTGTTTTAGGCATCACCCCACCTCACCTTTCCCGTTAGGCAGCCATAGTGTGTTTTCTAAATGTGTGACTCTGTTCTGTTTTGTAATTCAGTTCAAGTGTAGCGGTTTTTACTTTCCCTCTATAAGTGATATGTTATGATTAGTGTCTTTTTCTGTGTGACTTATTTCACTTAGAACCGTCGTACCTGAATCCACTCATCATGCTGCTACTAGCCTTATGACGTTGATTTCATGGCTGAGTGATATTCCATTGTACCTAAGGACCACAACTTCTTTATCCATTTTTCTCTTTCCTGGGATATTTAAGGTGGAATGAAGTGGAGGTTCTTGTCAACAGAGCAACCCTAAACTTTGGAGTGCCTGTGCCTTGCTGATTTTTAGTTTTCCCAAATTAGACGCCCATGAGTGGAAGTGCCCTATGCTCTCTAAGCCGAGTTTTTTAGATGTTTCAGGACACACCGTACACTTCTCCAGAGTGGCTGTTGGCAATTTACATCCCGCCCATCAGCGTAGCAAGGCTCCCATTTCTCCATGTCCTCTCCTGCATTTCTGGTTTTGACACTTTATTCAGCATGGCCCTTTTGACCGATGGGAAGCGAGACTTCTTTGTAGCGCTGATTTGCCTTTCCAGGTTGCTTGGTTGGCCAAAAAGGGCGTATGCGTTTTTTCCTGAATATATTCAGGAAAAAACGCATACGCCCTTTTTGGCCTAGGGCATCACTGTCGAGGTTTTGCCGCTTTTCCTGTGCTTTACAGGCGATTCGAATCTACCTCCTGAAATCTGTTTCCTGCAATTCTGCCTTGCTTTCAAATCCTCTTCGTTGCTTTCCCTCAATATTTTTGTGGGCGAAAGTTATCATTTATAACTCAGCAGGTTTGTGATTTGCAGTGCCCCTGAGCTCCATTTTTCAACTCGCTTTTTTGGGAGCTGGCCTCAAAAGCGTACGATTGCTTCAGGCCCTTTTCTGGTTCGGGGCGGCAGGCAGAGCCTGTGGTTAATTCTTCTTCCTGATGGGAAAATAGAGTGACCTGTGCCTTTCCCAACACCTAGAGCTAGTCGCTCATTGGTTCCCCCTCTTCCCGTTCATCCTCAGGACAAATTGCAACCTGTACGGAACAGGAGGTTAAACGTGCTGATTCTCCAAGGAGGGAGATTGCTATTAAAGTGGCTGGAATGGCGAACCCGAGCCCAAGGAGATGAGAAATGAGGTGCGTTTTAGAAACCTTTCCCGATCACACGGTGTACCATCTTCTGGGTTTCTCATGCATGTTTTCGATGTAGGAAGATGCCCTTGAACCTGGAGATTTGGGACCCATGGGATGGGTACCACGCAGTATTACTTTAAAGGGTCTGCGTTTGCTCACCCAACCTCACCAAACCTCTCAGCCCCAAGAGTGTCCACCCTTATGTCTCAATCAGCTGTGGGTCTAGATATGGTCAATCCAGGTGGCATCACAGCCCCTGAACGAATTTTGTAAGAATTTCTCTCTCTTTCCCTGTCTTTGTTTCACGGGTTTTTTAAAGTAATTGATTTTCCTAATGGGGTTTAGCTGCTTTTCACTGCTGTGTTTATGCCGCTTTACTCCCACTTGACTCACTTACGGCGAGATATCAATACATAGGTTTGAAGATTCTTACTAGTCAGATCTATTCTTGGGCGGTGAATAGGGGGTGTTGAGTCCAGTTCACTGAGCAAGCAGTAGGTCTTGTCTATTACATATTGGGTTTATGGAACGGTATCTGAGCTAATTTGAAACCCTTGTTTTATGCATCACCCCACCTCGCCTTTCACGTTAGGCAGCCATAGTGTGTTTTCTAAATGTGTGATTCTGTTCTGTTTTGTAATTCAGTTCAAGTGTAGCGGTTTTTACTTTCCCTCTATAAGTGATATCTTATGATTACTGTCTTTTTCTGTGTGAATTACTTCACTTACAACCGTCGTACCTGAATCCACTCATTGTGCTGCTACTAGCCTTATGACGTTGATTTCATGGCTGAGTGATATTCCATTGTACCTAAGGACCACAACTTCTTTATCCATTTTTCTCTTTCCTGGGATATTTAAGGTGGAATGAAGTGGAGGTTTTTGTCAACAGAGCAACCCTAAACTTTGGAGTGCCTGTGCCTTGCTGATTTTTAGTTTTCCCAAATTAGACGCCCATGAGTGGAAGTGCCCTATGCTGTCTAAGCCGAGTTTTTTAGATGTTTCAGGACACACCGTACCCTTCTCCAGAGTGGCTGTCGGCAATTTACATCCCGCCCATCAGCGTAGCAAGGCTCCCATTTCTCCATGGCCTCTCCTGCATTTCTGGTTTTGACACTTTATTCAGCATGGCCCTTTTGACCGATGGGAAGCGAGACTTCTTTGTAGCGCTGATTTGCCTTTCCAGGTTGCTTGGTTGGCCAAAAAGGGCGTATGCGTTTTTTCCTGAATATATTCAGGAAAAAACGCATACACACTTTTTGGCCAAGGGCATCATTGTCGAGGTTTTGCCGCTTTTCCTGTGCTCTACAGGCGATTCGAATCTACCTCCTGAAATCTGTTTCCTGCAATTCTGCCTTGCATTCAAATCCTCTTCGTTGCCTTCCCTCAATATTTTTGTGGGCGAGAGTTATCATTTCTAACTCAGCAGGTTTGTGATTTGCAGTGCCCCTGAGCTCCATTTTTCAACTCGCTTTTTTGGGAGCTGGCCTCAAAAGTGTAGGATTGCTTCAGGCCCTTTTCTGGTGCCGGGCGGCAGGCAGAGCCTGTGGTTAATTCTTCTTCCTGATGGGAAAATAGAGTGACCTGTTCCTTTCCCAACACCTAGAGCTAGTCGCTCATTGGTTCCCCCTCTTGCCGTTCATCCTCAGGACAAATTGCAACCTGTACGGAACAGGAGGTTAAAGTGCTGATTCTCCAAGGAGGGACATTGCTAGTAAAGCGGCTGGAATGGCGACCCCGAGGACAAGGAGATGAGAAATAAGGTGCGTTTTAGAAACCTTTCCCGATCACACGGTGTACCATCTTCTGGGTTTCTCATGCATGTTTTCGATGTAGGAAGATGCCCTTGAACCTGGAGATTTGGGACCCATCAGACGGGTACCACGCAATATTACTTTAAAGGGTCTGCGTTTGCTCACCCAACCTCACCAAACCTCTCAGCCCCAAGAGTGTCCACGCTTAAGTCTCAATCAGCTGTGGGTCTAGATATGGTCAATCCAGGTGGCATCACCTCCCCTGAACGAATTTTGTAAGAATTTCTCTCTCTTTCACTGTCTTTGTTTCACGGGTTTTTAAAAGTAATTGATTTTCCTAATGGGGTTTAGCTGCTTTTCACTGCTGTGTTTATGCCGCTTTACACCCACTTGACTCACTTCCAGAGAGATATCAATACATAGGTTTGAAGATTTTTACTAGTCAGATCTATTCTTGGGCGGTGAATAGGGGGTGTTGAGTCCAGTTCACTTAGCAAGCAGTAGGTCTTGTCTATTACATATTGGGTTTATGGAACGGTATCTGAGCTAATTTGAAACCCTTGTTTTATGCATCACCCCACCTCGCCTTTCCCGTTAGGCAGCCATAGTGTGTTTTCTAAATGTGTGATTCTGTTCTGTTTTGTAATTCAGTTCAAGTGTAGCGGTTTTTACTTTCCCTCTATAAGTGATATCTTATGATTAGTGTCTTTTTCTGTGTGACTTACTTCACTTACAACCGTCGTACCTGAATCCACTCATTGTGCTTCTACTAGCCTTATGACGTTGATTTCATGGCTGAGTGATATTCCATTGTACCTAAGGACCACAACTTCTTTATCCATTTTTCTCTTTCCTGGGATATTTAAGGTGGAATGAAGTGGAGGTTTTTGTCAACAGAGCAACCCTAAACTTTGGAGTGCCTGTGCCTTGCTGATTTTTAGTTTTCCCAAATTAGACGCCCATGAGTGGAAGTGCCCTATGCTGTCTAAGCCGAGTTTTTTAGATGTTTCAGGACACACCGTACACTTCTCCAGAGTGGCTGTTGGCAATTTACATCCCGCCCATCAGCGTAGCAAGGCTCCCATTTCTCCATGGCCTCTCCTGCATTTCTGGTTTTGACACTTTATTCAGCATGGCCCTTTTGACCGATGGGAAGCGAGACTTCTTTGTAGCGCTGATTTGCCTTTCCAGGTTGCTTGGTTGGCCAAAAAGGGCGTATGCGTTTTTTCCTGAATATATTCAGGAAAAAACGCATACGCCCTTTTTGGCCAAGGGCATCATTGTCGAGGTTTTGCCGCTTTTCCTGTGCTTTAAAGGCGATTCGAATCTACCTCCTGAAATCTGTTTCCTGCAATTCTGCCTTGCTTTCAAATCCTCTTCGTTGCCTTCCCTCAATATTTTTGTGGGCGAGAGTTATCATTTCTAACTCTGCAGGTTTGTGATTTGCAGTGCCCCTGAGCTCCATTTTTCAACTCGCTTTTTTGGGAGCTGGCCGCAAAAGCGTAAGATTGCTTCAGGCCCTATTGTGGTTCCGGGCGGCAGGCTGAGCCTGTGGTTAATTCTTCTTCCTGATGGGAAAATAGAGTGACCTGTGCCTTTCCCAACACTTAGAGCTAGTCGCTCATTGGTTCCCCCTCTTCCCGTTCATCCTCAGGACAAATTGCAACCTGTACGGAACAGGAGGTTAAACGTGCTGATTCTCCAAGGAGGGAGATTGCTATTAAAGTGGCTGGAATGGCGAACCCGAGCACAAGGAGATGAGAAATGAGGTGCGTTTTAGAAACCTTTCCCGATCACACGGTGTACCACCTTCTGGGCTTCTCATGCATGTTTTCGATGTAGGAAGATGCCCTTGAACCTGGAGATTTGGGACCCATCAGACGGGTACCACGCAGTATTACTTTAAAGGGTCTGTGTTTGCTCACCCAACCTCACCAAACTTCTCAGCCCCAAGAGTGTCCACCCTTATGTCTCAAGCAGCTGTGGGTCTAGATATGGTCAATCCAGGTGGCATCACAGCCCCTGAACGAATTTTGTAAGAATTTCTCTCTCTTTCACTGTCTTTGTTTCACGGGTTTTTAAAAGTAATTGATTTTCCTAATGGGGTTTAGCTGCTTTTCACTGCTGTGTTTATGCCGCTTTACTCCCACTTGACTCACTTACGGAGAGATATCAATACATAGGTTTGAAGATTCTTACTAGTCAGATATATTCTTGGGCGGTGAATAGGGGGTGTTGAGTCCAGTTCACTGAGCAAGCAGTAGGTCTTGTCTATTACATATTGGGTTTATGGAACGGTATCTGAGCTAATTTGAAACCCTTGTTTTATGCATCACCCCACCTCGCCTTTCCCGTTAGGCAGCCATAGTGTGTTTTCTAAATGTGTGACTCTGTTCTGTTTTGTAATTCAGTTCAAGTGTAGCGGTTTTTACATTCCCTCTATAAGTGATATCTTCTGATTAGTGTCTTTTTCTGTGTGACTTATTTCACTTAGAACCGTCGTACCTGAATCCACTCATCATGCTGCTACTAGCCTTATGACGTTGATTTCATGGCTGAGTGATATTCCATTGTACCTAAGGACCACAACTTCTTTATCCATTTTTCTCTTTCCTGGGATATTTAAGGTGGAATGAAGTGGAGGTTCTTGTCAACAGAGCAACCCTAAACTTTGGAGTGCCTGTGCCTTGCTGATTTTTAGTTTTCCCAAATTAGACGCCCATGAGTGGAAGTGCCCTATGCTGTCTAAGCCGAGTTTTTTAGATGTTTCAGGACACACCGTACACTTCTCCAGAGTGGCTGTTGGCAATTTACATCCCGCCCATCAGCGTAGCAAGGCTCCCATTTCTCCATGTCCTCTCCTGCATTTCTGGTTTTGACACTTTATTCAGCATGGCCCTTTTGACCGATGGGAAGCGAGACTTCTTTGTAGCGCTGATTTGCCTTTCCAGGTTGCTTGGTTGGCCAAAAAGGGCGTATGCGTTTTTTCCTGAATATATTCAGGAAAAAACGCATACGCCCTTTTTGGCCAAGGGCATCACTGTCGAGGTTTTGCCGCTTTTCCTGTGCTTTACAGGCGATTCGAATCTACCTCCTGAAATCTGTTTCCTGCAATTCTGCCTTGCTTTCAAATCCTCTTCGTTGCTTTCCCTCAATATTTTTGTGGGCGAGAGTTATCATTTATAACTCAGCAGGTTTCTGATTTGCAGTGCCCCTGAGCTCCATTTTTCAACTCGCTTTTTTGGGAGCTGGCCTCAAAAGCGTAGGATTGCTTCAGGCCCTTTTCTGGTTCCGGGCGGCAGGCAGAGCCTGTGGTTAATTCTTCTTCCTGATGGGAAAATAGAGTGACCTGTGCCTTTCCCAACACCTAGAGCTAGTCGCTCATTGGTTCCCCCTCTTGCCGTTCATCCTCAGGACAAATTGCAACCTGTACGGAACAGGAGGTTAAACGTGCTGATTCTCCAAGGAGGGAGATTGCTATTAAAGTGGCTGGAATGGCGAACCCGAGCACAAGGAGATGAGAAATGAGGTGCGTTTTAGAAACCTTTCCCGATCACACGGTGTACCATCTTCTGGGTTTCTCATGCATGTTTTCGATGTAGGAAGATGCCCTTGAACCTGGAGATTTGGGACCCATGGGATGGGTACCACGCAGTATTACTTTAAAGGGTCTGCGTTTGCTCACCCAACCTCACCAAACCTCTCAGCCCCAAGAGTGTCCACCCTTATGTCTCAATCAGCTGTGGGTCTAGATATGGTCAATCCAGGTGGCATCACAGCCCCTGAACGAATTTTGTAAGAATTTCTCTCTCTTTCACTGTCTTTGTTTCACGGGTTTTTTAAAGTAATTGATTTTCCTAATGGGGTTTAGCTGCTTTTCACTGCTGTGTTTATGCCGCTTTACTCCCACTTGACTCACTTACGGAGAGATATCAATACATAGGTTTGAAGATTCTTACTAGTCAGATCTATTCTTGGGCGGTGAATAGGGAGTGTTGAGTCCAGTTCACTGAGCAAGGAGTAGGTCTTGTCTATTACATATTGGGTTTATGGAACGGTATCTGAGCTAATTTGAAACCCTTGTTTTATGCATCACCCCACCTCGCCTTTCCCGTTAGGCAGCCATAGTGTGTTTTCTAAATGTGTGACTCTGTTCTGTTTTGTAATTCAGTTCAAGTGTAGCGGTTTTTACATTCCCTCTATAAGTGATATCTTCTGATTAGTGTCTTTTTCTGTGTGACTTATTTCACTTAGAACCGTCGTACCTGAATCCACTCATCATGCTGCTACTAGCCTTATGACGTTGATTTCATGGCTGAGTGATATTCCATTGTACCTAAGGACCACAACTTCTTTATCCATTTTTCTCTTTCCTGGGATATTTAAGGTGGAATGAAGTGGAGGTTCTTGTCAACAGAGCAACCCTAAACTTTGGAGTGCCTGTGCCTTGCTGATTTTTAGTTTTCCCAAATTAGACGCCCATGAGTGGAAGTGCCCTATGCTGTCTAAGCCGAGTTTTTTAGATGTTTCAGGACACACCGTACACTTCTCCAGAGTGGCTGTTGGCAATTTACATCCCGCCCATCAGCGTAGCAAGGCTCCCATTTCTCCATGTCCTCTCCTGCATTTCTGGTTTTGACACTTTATTCAGCATGGCCCTTTTGACCGATGGGAAGCGAGACTTCTTTGTAGCGCTGATTTGCCTTTCCAGGTTGCTTGGTTGGCCAAAAAGGGCGTATGCGTTTTTTCCTGAATATATTCAGGAAAAAACGCATACGCCCTTTTTGGCCAAGGGCATCACTGTCGAGGTTTTGCCGCTTTTCCTGTGCTTTACAGGCGATTCGAATCTACCTCCTGAAATCTGTTTCCTGCAATTCTGCCTTGCTTTCAAATCCTCTTCGTTGCTTTCCCTCAATATTTTTGTGGGCGAGAGTTATCATTTATAACTCAGCAGGTTTCTGATTTGCAGTGCCCCTGAGCTCCATTTTTCAACTCGCTTTTTTGGGAGCTGGCCTCAAAAGCGTAGGATTGCTTCAGGCCCTTTTCTGGTTCCGGGCGGCAGGCAGAGCCTGTGGTTAATTCTTCTTCCTGATGGGAAAATAGAGTGACCTGTGCCTTTCCCAACACCTAGAGCTAGTCGCTCATTGGTTCCCCCTCTTGCCGTTCATCCTCAGGACAAGTTGCAACCTGTACGGAACAGGAGGTTAAACGTGCTGATTCTCCAAGGAGGGAGATTGCTATTAAAGTGGCTGGAATGGCGAACCCGAGCACAAGGAGATGAGAAATGAGGTGCGTTTTAGAAACCTTTCCCGATCACACGGTGTACCATCTTCTGGGTTTCTCATGCATGTTTTCGATGTAGGAAGATGCCCTTGAACCTGGAGATTTGGGACCCATGGGATGGGTACCACGCAGTATTACTTTAAAGGGTCTGCGTTTGCTCACCCAACCTCACCAAACCTCTCAGCCCCAAGAGTGTCCACCCTTATGTCTCAATCAGCTGTGGGTCTAGATATGGTCAATCCAGGTGGCATCACAGCCCCTGAACGAATTTTGTAAGAATTTCTCTCTCTTTCACTGTCTTTGTTTCACGGGTTTTTTAAAGTAATTGATTTTCCTAATGGGGTTTAGCTGCTTTTCACTGCTGTGTTTATGCCGCTTTACTCCCACTTGACTCACTTACGGAGAGATATCAATACATAGGTTTGAAGATTCTTACTAGTCAGATCTATTCTTGGGCGGTGAATAGGGAGTGTTGAGTCCAGTTCACTGAGCAAGGAGTAGGTCTTGTCTATTACATATTGGGTTTATGGAACGGTATCTGAGCTAATTTGAAACCCTTGTTTTATGCATCACCCCACCTCGCCTTTCCCGTTAGGCAGCCATAGTGTGTTTTCTAAATGTGTGACTCTGTTCTGTTTTGTAATTCAGTTCAAGTGTAGCGGTTTTTACATTCCCTCTATAAGTGATATCTTCTGATTAGTGTCTTTTTCTGTGTGACTTATTTCACTTAGAACCGTCGTACCTGAATCCACTCATCATGCTGCTACTAGCCTTATGACGTTGATTTCATGGCTGAGTGATATTCCATTGTACCTAAGGACCACAACTTCTTTATCCATTTTTCTCTTTCCTGGGATATTTAAGGTGGAATGAAGTGGAGGTTCTTGTCAACAGAGCAACCCTAAACTTTGGAGTGCCTGTGCCTTGCTGATTTTTAGTTTTCCCAAATTAGACGCCCATGAGTGGAAGTGCCCTATGCTGTCTAAGCCGAGTTTTTTAGATGTTTCAGGACACACCGTACACTTCTCCAGAGTGGCTGTTGGCAATTTACATCCCGCCCATCAGCGTAGCAAGGCTCCCATTTCTCCATGTCCTCTCCTGCATTTCTGGTTTTGACACTTTATTCAGCATGGCCCTTTTGACCGATGGGAACCGAGACTTCTTTGTAGCGCTGATTTGCCTTTCCAGGTTGCTTGGTTGGTCAAAAAGGGCGTATGCGTTTTTTCCTGAATATATTCAGGAAAAAACGCATACGCCCTTTTTGGCCAAGGGCATCACTGTCGAGGTTTTGCCTCTTTTCCTGTGCTTTACAGGCGATTCGAATCTACCTCCTGAAATCTGTTTCCTGCAATTCTGCCTTGCTTTCAAATCCTCTTCGTTGCTTTCCCTCAATATTTTTGTGGGCGAGAGTTATCATTTATAACTCAGCAGGTTTCTGATTTGCAGTGCCCCTGAGCTCCATTTTTCAACTCGCTTTTTTGGGAGCTGGCCTCAAAAGCGTAGGATTGCTTCAGGCCCTTTTCTGGTTCCGGGCGGCAGGCAGAGCCTGTGGTTAATTCTTCTTCCTGATGGGAAAATAGAGTGACCTGTGCCTTTCCCAACACCTAGAGCTAGTCGCTCATTGGTTCCCCCTCTTGCCGTTCATCCTCAGGACAAATTGCAACCTGTACGGAACAGGAGGTTAAACGTGCTGATTCTCCAAGGAGGGAGATTGCTATTAAAGTGGCTGGAATGGCGAACCCGATCACAAGGAGATGAGAAATGAGGTGCGTTTTAGAAACATTTCCCGATCACACGGTGTACCATCTTCTGGGTTTCTCATGCATGTTTTCGATGTAGGAAGATGCCCTTGAACCTGGAGATTTGGGACCCATGGGATGGGTACTACGCAGTATTACTTTAAAGGGTCTGCGTTTGCTCACCCAACCTCACCAAACCTCTCAGCCCCAAGAGTGTCCACCCTTATGTCTCAATCAGCTGTGGGTCTAGATATGGTCAATCCAGGTGGCATCACAGCCCCTGAACGAATTTTGTAAGAATTTCTCTCTATTTCACTGTCTTTGTTTCACGGGTTTTTTAAAGTAATTGATTTTCCTAATGGGGTTTAGCTGCTTTTCACTGCTGTGTTTATGCCGCTTTACTCCCACTTGACTCACTTACGGCGAGATATCAATACATAGGTTTGAAGATTCTTACTAGTCAGATCTATTCTTGGGTGGTGAATAGGGGGTGTTGAGTCCAGTTCACTGAGCAAGGAGTAGGTCTTGTCTATTACATATTGGGTTTATGGAACGGTATCTGAGCTAATTTGAAACCCTTGTTTTAGGCATCACCCCACCTCACCTTTCCCGTTAGGCAGCCATAGTGTGTTTTCTAAATGTGTGACTCTGTTCTGTTTTGTAATTCAGTTCAAGTGTAGCGGTTTTTACTTTCCCTCTATAAGTGATATCTTATGATTAGTGTCTTTTTCTGTGTGACTTATTTCACTTAGAACCGTCGTACCTGAATCCACTCATCATGCTGCTACTAGCCTTATGACGTTGATTTCATGGCTGAGTGATATTCCATTGTACCTAAGGACCACAACTTCTTTATCCATTTTTCTCTTTCCTGGGATATTTAAGGTGGAATGAAGTGGAGGTTCTTGTCAACAGAGCAACCCTAAACTTTGGAGTGCCTGTGCCTTGCTGATTTTTAGTTTTCCCAAATTAGACGCCCATGAGTGGAAGTGCCCTATGCTGTCTAAGCCGAGTTTTTTAGATGTTTCAGGACACACCGTACACTTCTCCAGAGTGGCTGTTGGCAATTTACATCCCGCCCATCAGCGTAGCAAGGCTCCCATTTCTCCATGGCCTCTCCTGCATTTCTGGTTTTGACAATTTATTCAGCATGGCCCTTTTGACCGATGGGAAGCGAGACTTCTTTGTAGCGCTGATTTCCCTTTCCAGGTTGCTTGGTTGGCCAAAAAGGGCGTATGCGTTTTTTCCTGAATATATTCAGGAAAAAACGCATACGCCCTTTTTGGCCAAGGGCATCACTGTCGAGGTTTTGCTGCTTTTCCTGTGCTTTACATGCGATTCAAATCTACCTCCTGAAATCTGTTTCCTGCAATTCTGCCTTGCTTTCAAATCCTCTTCGTTGCTTTCCCTCAATATTTTTGTGGGCGAGAGTTATCATTTCTAACTCTGCAGGTTTGTGATTTGCAGTGCCCCTGAGCTCCATTTTTCAACTCGCTTTTTTGGGAGCTGGCCTCAAAAGCGTAGGATTGCTTCAGGCCCTTTTCTGGTGCCGGGCGGCAGGCAGAGCCTGTGGTTAATTCTTCTTCCTGATGGGAAAATAGAGTGACCTGTGCCTTTCCCAACACCTAGAGCTAGTCGCTCATTGGTTCCCCCTCTTGCCGTTCATCCTCAGGACAAATTGCAACCTGTACGGAACAGGAGGTTAAAGTGCTGATTCTCCAAGGAGGGACATTGCTAGTAAAGCGGCTGGAATGGCGACCCCGAGCACAAGGAGATGAGAAATAAGGTGCGTTTTAGAAACCTTTCCCGATCACACGGTGTACCATCTTCTGGGTTTCTCATGCATGTTTTCGATGTAGGAAGATGCCCTTGAACCTGGAGATTTGGGACCCATCAGACGGGTACCACGCAATATTACTTTAAAGGGTCTGCGTTTGCTCACCCAACCTCACCAAACCTCTCAGCCCCAAGAGTGTCCACGCTTATGTCTCAATCAGCTGTGGGTCTAGATATGGTCAATCCAGGTGGCATCACCTCCCCTGAACGAATTTTGTAAGAATTTCTCTCTCTTTCACTGTCTTTGTTTCACGGGTTTTTAAAAGTAATTGATTTTCCTAATGGGGTTTAGCTGCTTTTCACTGCTGTGTTTATGCCGCTTTACACCCACTTGACTCACTTCCAGAGAGATATCAATACATAGGTTTGAAGATTTTTACTAGTCAGATCTATTCTTGGGCGGTGAATAGGGGGTGTTGAGTCCAGTTCACTGAGCAAGCAGTAGGTCTTGTCTATTACATATTGGGTTTATGGAACGGTATCTGAGCTAATTTGAAACCCTTGTTTTATGCATCACCCCACCTCGCCTTTCCCGTTAGCCAGCCATAGTGTGTTTTCTAAATGTGTGATTCTGTTCTGTTTTGTAATTCAGTTCAAGTGTAGCGGTTTTTACTTTCCCTCTATAAGTGATATCTTATGATTAGTGTCTTTTTCTGTGTGACTTACTTCACTTACAACCGTCGTACCTGAATCCACTCATTGTGCTGCTACTAGCCTTATGACGTTGATTTCATGGCTGAGTGATATTCCATTGTACCTAAGGACCACAACTTCTTTATCCATTTTTCTCTTTCCTGGGATATTTAAGGTGGAATGAAGTGGAGGTTTTTGTCCACAGAGCAACCCTAAACTTTGGAGTGCCTGTGCCTTGCTGATTTTTAGTTTTCCCAAATTAGACGCCCATGAGTGGAAGTGCCCTATGCTGTCTAAGCCGAGTTTTTTAGATGTTTCAGGACACACCGTACACTTCTCCAGAGTGGCTGTTGGCAATTTACATCCCGCCCATCAGCGTAGCAAGGCTCCCATTTCTCCATGGCCTCTCCTGCATTTCTGGTTTTGACACTTTATTCAGCATGGCCCTTTTGACCGATGGGAAGCGAGACTTCTTTGTAGCGCTGATTTCCCTTTCCAGGTTGCTTGGTTGGCCAAAAAGGGCGTATGCGTTTTTTCCTGAATATATTCAGGAAAAAACGCATACGCCCTTTTTGGCCAAGGGCATCATTGTCGAGGTTTTGCCGCTTTTCCTGTGCTTTACAGGCGATTCAAATCTACCTCCTGAAATCTGTTTCCTGCAATTCTGCCTTGCTTTCAAATCCTCTTCGTTGCTTTCCCTCAATATTTTTGTGGGCGAGAGTTATCATTTCTAACTCTGCAGGTTTGTGATTTGCAGTGCCCCTGAGCTCCATTTTTCAACTCGCTTTTTTGGGAGCTGGCCTCAAAAGCGTAGGATTGCTTCAGGCCCTTTTCTGGTGCCGGGCGGCAGGCAGAGCCTGTGGTTAATTCTTCTTCCTGATGGGAAAATAGAGTGACCTGTGCCTTTCCCAACACCTAGAGCTAGTCGCTCATTGGTTCCCCCTCTTGCCGTTCATCCTCAGGACAAATTGCAACCTGTACGGAACAGGAGGTTAAAGTGCTGATTCTCCAAGGAGGGACATTGCTAGTAAAGCGGCTGGAATGGCGACCCCGAGCACAAGGAGATGAGAAATAAGGTGCGTTTTAGAAACCTTTCCCGATCACACGGTGTACCATCTTCTGGGTTTCTCATGCATGTTTTCGATGTAGGAAGATGCCCTTGAACCTGGAGATTTGGGACCCATCAGACGGGTACCACGCAATATTACTTTAAAGGGTCTGCGTTTGCTCACCCAACCTCACCAAAACTCTCAGCCCCAAGAGTGTCCACGCTTATGTCTCAATCAGCTGTGGGTCTAGATATGGTCAATCCAGGTGGCATCACCTCCCCTGAACGAATTTTGTAAGAATTTCTCTCTCTTTCACTGTCTTTGTTTCACGGGTTTTTAAAAGTAATTGATTTTCCTAATGGGGTTTAGCTGCTTTTCACTGCTGTGTTTATGCCGCTTTACACCCACTTGACTCACTTCCAGAGAGATATCAATACATAGGTTTGAAGATTCTTACTAGTCAGATCTATTCTTGGGCGGTGAATAGGGGGTGTTGAGTCCAGTTCACTGAGCAAGGAGTAGGTCTTGTCTATTACATATTGGGTTTATGGAACGGTATCTGAGCTAATTTGAAACCCTTGTTTTATGCATCACCCCACCTCGCCTTTCCCGTTAGGCAGCCATAGTGTGTTTTCTAAATGTGTGACTCTGTTCTGTTTTGTAATTCAGTTCAAGTGTAGCGGTTTTTACATTCCCTCTATAAGTGATATCTTCTGATTAGTGTCTTTTTCTGTGTGACTTATTTCACTTAGAACCGTCGTACCTGAATCCACTCATCATGCTGCTACTAGCCTTATGACGTTGATTTCATGGCTGAGTGATATTCCATTGTACCTAAGGACCACAACTTCTTTATCCATTTTTCTCTTTCCTGGGATATTTAAGGTGGAATGAAGTGGAGGTTCTTGACAACAGAGCAACCATAAACTTTGGAGTGCCTGTGCCTTGCTGATTTTTAGTTTTCCCAAATTAGACGCCCATGAGTGGAAGTGCCCTATGCTCTCTTAGCCGAGTTTTTTAGATGTTTCAGGACACACCGTACACTTCTCCAGAGTGGCTGTTGGCAATTTACATCCCGCCCATCAGTGTAGCAAGGCTCCCATTTCTCCATGTCCTCTCCTGCATTTCTGGTTTTGACACTTTATTCAGCATGGCCCTTTTGACCGATGGGAAGCGAGACTTCTTTGTAGCGCTGATTTGCCTTTCCAGGTTGCTTGGTTGGCCAAAAAGGGCGTATGCGTTTTTTCCTGAATATATTCAGGAAAAAACGCATACGCCCTTTTTGGCCAAGGGCATCAATGTCGAGGTTTTGCCGCTTTTCCTGTGCTTTACAGGCGATTCGAATCTACCTCCTGAAATCTGTTTCCTGCAATTCTGCCTTGCTTTCAAATCCTCTTCGTTGCTTTCCCTCAATATTTTTGTTGGTGAGAGTTATCATTTATAACTCAGCAGGTTTGTGATTTGCAGTGCCCCTGAGCTCCATTTTTCAACTCGCTTTTTTGGGAGCTGGCCTCAAAATCGTAGGATTGCTTCAGGCCTTTTTCTGGTTCCGGGCGGCAGGCAGAGCCTGTGGTTAATTCTTCTTCCTGATGGGAAAATAGAGTGACCTGTGCCTTTCCCAACACCTAGAGCTACTCGCTCATTGGTTCCCCCTCTTGCCGTTCATCCTCAGGACAAATTGCAACCTGTACGGAACAGGAGGTTAAAGTGCTGATTCTCCAAGGAGGGACATTGCTAGTAAAGCGGCTGGAATGGCGACCCCGAGCACAAGGAGATGAGAAATAAGGTGCGTTTTAGAAACCTTTCCCGATCACACGGTGTACCATCTTCTGGGTTTCTCATGCATGTTTTCGATGTAGGAAGATGCCCTTGAACCTGGAGATTTGGGACCCATCAGACGGGTACCACGCAATATTACTTTAAAGGGTCTGCGTTTGCTCACCCAACCTCACCAAACCTCTCAGCCCCAAGAGTGTCCACGCTTATGTCTCAATCAGCTGTGGGTCTAGATATGGTCAATCCAGGTGGCATCACAGCCCCTGAACGAATTTTGTAAGAATTTCTCTCTCTTTCACTGTCTTTGTTTCACGGGTTTTTAAAAGTAATTGATTTTCCTAATGGGGTTTAGCTGCTTTTCACTGCTGTGTTTATGCCGCTTTACACCCACTTGACTCACTTCCAGAGAGATATCAATACATAGGTTTGAAGATTTTTACTAGTCAGATCTATTCTTGGGCGGTGAATAGGGGGTGTTGAGTCCACTTCACTGAGCAAGGAGTAGGTCTTGTCTATTACATATTGGGTTTATGGAACGGTATCTGAGCTAATTTGAAACCCTTGTTTTATGCATCACCCCACCTCACCTTTCCCGTTAGGCAGCCATAGTGTGTTTTCTAAATGTGTGACTCTGTTCTGTTTTGTAATTCAGTTCAAGTGTAGCGGTTTGTACATTCCCTCTATAAGTGATATCTTATGACTAGTGTCTTTTTCTGTGTGACTTATTTCACTTAGAACCGTCGTACCTGAATCCACTCATCATGCTGCTACTAGCCTTATGACGTTGATTTCATGGCTGAGTGATATTCCATTGTACCTAAGGACCACAACTTCTTTATCCATTTTTCTCCTTCCTGGGATATTTAAGGTGGAATGAAGTGGAGGTTCTTGTCAACAGAGCAACCCTAAACTTTGGAGTGCCTGTGCCTTGCTGATTTTTAGTTTTCCCAAATTAGACGCCCATGAGTGGAAGTGCCCTATGCTGTCTAAGCCGAGTTTTTTAGATGTTTCAGGACACACCGTACACTTCTCCAGAGTGGCTGTTGGCAATTTACATCCCGCCCATCAGCGTAGCAAGGCTCCCATTTCTCCATGGCCTCTCCTGCATTTCTGGTTTTGACACTTTATTCAGCATGGCCCTTTTGACCGATGGGAAGCGAGACTTCTTTGTAGCGCTGATTTGCCTTTCCAGGTTGCTTGGTTGGCCAAAAAGGGCGTATGCGTTTTTTCCTGAATATATTCAGGAAAAAACGCATACGCCCTTTTTGGCCAAGGGCATCATTGTCGAGGTTTTGCCGCTTTTCCTGTGCTTTAAAGGCGATTCGAATCTACCTCCTGAAATCTGTTTCCTGCAATTCTGCCTTGCTTTCAAATCCTCTTCGTTGCCTTCCCTCAATATTTTTGTGGGCGAGAGTTATCATTTCTAACTCTGCAGGTTTGTGATTTGCAGTGCCCCTGAGCTCCATTTTTCAACTCGCTTTTTTGGGAGCTGGCCGCAAAAGCGTAAGATTGCTTCAGGCCCTATTGTGGTTCCGGGCGACAGGCTGAGCCTGTGGTTAATTCTTCTTCCTGATGGGAAAATAGAGTGACCTGTGCCTTTCCCAACACTTAGAGCTAGTCGCTCATTGGTTCCCCCTCTTCCCGTTCATCCTCAGGACAAATTGCAACCTCTACGGAACAGGAGGTTAAACGTGCTGATTCTCCAAGGAGGGAGATTGCTAGTAAAGCGGCTGGAATGGCGAACCCGAGCACAAGGAGATGAGAAATGAGGTGCGTTTTAGAAACCTTTCCCGATCACACGGTGTACCATCTTCTGGGGTTCTCATGCATGTTTTCGATGTAGGAAGATGCCCTTGAACCTGGAGATTTGGGACCCATCAGACGGGTACCACGCAGTATTACTTTAAAGGGTCTGTGTTTGCTCACCCAACCTCACCAAACCTCTCAGCCCCAAGAGTGTCCACCCTTATGTCTCAATCAGCTGTGGGTCTAGATATGGTCAATCCAGGTGGCATCACAGCCCCTGAACGAATTTTGTAAGAATTTCTCTCTCTTTCACTGTCTTTGTTTCACGGGTTTTTAAAAGTAATTGATTTTCCTAATGGGGTTTAGCTGCTTTTCACTGCTGTGTTTATGCCGCTTTACTCCCACTTGACTCACTTACGGAGAGATATCAATACATAGGTTTGAAGATTCTTACTAGTCAGATATATTCTTGGGCGGTGAATAGGGGGTGTTGAGTCCAGTTCACTGAGCAAGCAGTAGGTCTTGTCTATTAGACATATTGGGTTTATGGAACGGTATCTGAGCTAATTTGAAAACCTTGTTTTATGCATCACCCCACCTCGCCTTTCCCGTTAGGCAGCCATAGTGTGTTTTCTAAATGTGTGACTCTGTTCTGTTTTGTAATTCAGTTCAAGTGTAGCGGTTTTTACATTCCCTATATAAGTGATATCTTCTGATTAGTGTCTTTTTCTGTGTGACTTATTTCACTTAGAACCGTCGTACCTGAATCCACTCATCATGCTGCTACTAGCCTTATGACGTTGATTTCATGGCTGAGTGATATTCCATTGTACCTAAGGACCACAACTTCTTTATCCATTTTTCTCTTTCCTGGGATATTTAAGGTGGAATGAAGTGGAGGTTCTTGTCAACAGAGCAACCCTAAACTTTGGAGTGCCTGTGCCTTGCTGATTTTTAGTTTTCCCAAATTAGACGCCCATGAGTGGAAGTGCCCTATGCTGTCTAAGCCGAGTTTTTTAGATGTTTCAGGACACACCGTACACTTCTCCAGAGTGGCTGTTGGCAATTTACATCCCGCCCATCAGCGTAGCAAGGCTCCCATTTCTCCATGTCCTCTCCTGCATTTCTGGTTTTGACACTTTATTCAGCATGGCCCTTTTGACCGATGGGAAGCGAGACTTCTTTGTAGAGCTGATTTGCCTTTCCAGGTTGCTTGGTTGGCCAAAAAGGGCGTATGCGTTTTTTCCTGAATATATTCAGGAAAAAACGCATACGCCCTTTTTGGCCAAGGGCATCATTGTCGAGGTTTTGCCGCTTTTCCTGTGCTTTAAAGGCGATTCGAGTCTACCTCCTGAAATCTGTTTCCTGCAATTCTGGCTTGCTTTCAAATCCTCTTCGTTGCCTTCCCTCAATATTTTTGTGGGCGAGAGTTATCATTTCTAACTCTGCAGGTTTGTGATTTGCAGTGCCCCTGAGCTCCATTTTTCAACTCGCTTTTTTGGGAGCTGGCCGCAAAAGCGTAGGATTGCTTCAGGCCCTATTCTGGTTCCGGGCGGCAGGCTGAGCCTGTGGTTAATTCTTCTTCCTGATGGGAAAATAGAGTGACCTGTGCCTTTCCCAACACCTAGAGCTAGTCGCTCATTGGTTCCCCCTCTTGCCGTTCATCCTCAGGACAAATTGCAACCTGTACGGAACAGGAGGTTAAAGTGCTGATTCTCCAAGGAGGTAGATTGCTAGTAAAGCGGCTGGAATGGCGACGCCGAGCACAAGGAGATGAGAAATAAGGTGCGTTTTAGAAACCTTTCCCGATCACACGGTGTACCATCTTCTGGGTTTCTCATGCATGTTTTCGATGTAGGAAGATGCCCTTGAACCTGGAGATTTGGGACCCATCAGACGGGTACCACGCAATATTACTTTAAAGGGTGTGCGTTTGCTCACCCAACCTCACCAAACCTCTCAGCCCCAAGAGTGTCCACCCTTATGTCTCAATCAGCTGTGGGTCTAGATATGGTCAATCCAGGTGGCATCACAGCCCCTGAACGAATTTTGTAAGAATTTCTCTCTCTTTCACTGTCTTTGTTTCACGGGTTTTTAAAAGTAATTGATTTTCCTAATGGGGTTTAGCTGCTTTTCACTGCTGTGTTTATGCCGCTTTACTCCCACTTGACTCACTTACACAGAGATATCAATACATAGGTTTGAAGATTCTTACTAGTCAGATCTATTCTTGGGCGGTGAATAGGGGGTGTTGAGTCCAGTTCACTGAGCAAGGAGTAGGTCTTGTCTATTACATATTGGGTTTATGGAACGGTATCTGAGCTAATTTGAAACCCTTGTTTTATGCATCACCCCACCTCGCCTTTCCCGTTAGGCAGCCATAGTGTGTTTTCTAAATGTGTGACTCTGTTCTGTTTTGTAATTCAGTTCAAGTGTAGCGGTTTTTACTTTCCCTCTATAAGTGATATCTTATGATTAGTGTCTTTTTCTGTGTGACTTCCTTCACTTAGAACCGTCTTACCTGAATCCACTCATTATGCTGCTACTAGCCTTATGACGTTGATTTCATGGCTGAGTGATATTCCATTGTACCTAAGGACCACAACTTCTTTATCCATTTTTCTCTTTCCTGGGATATTTAAGGTGGAATGAAGTGGAGGTTCTTGTCAACAGAGCAACCCTAAACTTTGGAGTGCCTGTGCCTTGCTGATTTTTAGTTTTCCCAAATTAGACGCCCATGAGTGGAAGTGCCCTATGCTCTCTAAGCCGAGTTTTTTAGATGTTTCAGGACACACCGTACACTTCTCCAGAGTGGCTGTTGGCAATTTACATCCCGCCCATCAGCGTAGCAAGGCTCCCATTTATCCATGGCCTCTCCTGCATTTCTGGTTTTGACACTTTATTCAGCATGGCCCTTTTGACCGATGGGAAGCGAGACTTCTTTGTAGCGCTGATTTGCCTTTCCAGGTTGCTTGGTTGGCCAAAAAGGGCGTATGCGTTTTTTCCTGAATATATTCAGGAAAAAACGCATACGCCCTTTTTGGCCAAGGGCATCACTGTCGAGGTTTTGCCGCTTTTCCTGTGCTTTACAGGCGATTCGAATCTACCTCCTGAAATCTGTTTCCTGCAATTCTGCCTTGCTTTCAAATCCTCTTCGTTGCTTTCCCTCAATATTTTTGTGGGCGAGAGTTATCATTTCTAACTCAGCAGGTTTGTGATTTGCAGTGCCCCTGAGCTCCATTTTTCAACTCGCTTTTTTGGGAGCTGGCCTCAAAAGCGTAGGATTGCTTCAGGCCTTTTTCTGGTTCCGGGCGGCAGGCAGAGCCTGTGGTTAATTCTTCTTCCTGATGGGAAAATAGAGTGACCTGTGCCTTTCCCAACACCTAGAGCTAGTCGCTCATTGCTTCCCCCTCTTGCCGTTCATCCTCAGGAAAAATTGCAACCTGTACGGAACAGGAGGTTAAAGTGCTGATTCTCCAAGGAGGGACATTGCTAGTAAAGCGGCTGGAATGGCGACCCCGAGCACAAGGAGATGAGAAATAA
Source organism: Eschrichtius robustus (assembly GCF_028021215.1). Lineage (NCBI taxonomy): Eukaryota > Metazoa > Chordata > Mammalia > Artiodactyla > Eschrichtiidae > Eschrichtius > Eschrichtius robustus. The sequence goes on from NC_090828.1 coordinate 109,432,699, forward strand.
GGTGCGTTTTAGAAACCTTTCCCGATCACACGGTGTACCATCTTCTGGGTTTCTCATGCATGTTTTCGATGTAGGAAGATGCCATTGAACCTGGAGATTTGGGACCCATCAGACGGGTACCACGCAATATTACTTTAAAGGGTCTGCGTTTGCTCACCCAACCTCACCAAACCTCTCAGCCCCAAGAGTGTCCACGCTTATGTCTCAATGAGCTGTGGGTCTAGATATGGTCAATCCAGGTGGCATCACAGCCCCTGAACGAATTTTGTAAGAATTTCTCTCTCTTTCACTGTCTTTGTTTCACGGGTTTTTAAAAGTAATTGATTTTCCTAATGGGGTTTAGCTGCTTTTCACTGCTGTGTTTATGCCGCTTTACACCCACTTGACTCACTTCCAGAGAGATATCAATACATAGGTTTGAAGATTTTTACTAGTCAGATCTATTCTTGGGCGGTGAATAGGGGGTGTTGAGTCCACTTCACTGAGCAAGGAGTAGGTCTTGTCTATTACATATTGGGTTTATGGAACGGTATCTGAGCTAATTTGAAACCCTTGTTTTATGCATCACCCCACCTCACCTTTCCCGTTAGGCAGCCATAGTGTGTTTTCTAAATGTGTGACTCTGTTCTGTTTTGTAATTCAGTTCAAGTGTAGTGGTTTGTACATTCCCTCTATAAGTGATATCTTATGACTAGTGTCTTTTTCTGTGTGACTTATTTCACTTAGAACCGTCGTACCTGAATCCACTCATCATGCTGCTACTAGCCTTATGACGTTGATTTCATGGCTGAGTGATATTCCATTGTACCTAAGGACCACAACTTCTTTATCCATTTTTCTCCTTCCTGGGATATTTAAGGTGGAATGAAGTGGAGGTTCTTGTCAACAGAGCAACCCTAAACTTTGGAGTGCCTGTGCCTTGCTGATTTTTAGTTTTCCCAAATTAGACGCCCATGAGTGGAAGTGCCCTATGCTGTCTAAGCCGAGTATTTTAGATGTTTCAGGACACACCGTACACTTCTCCAGAGTGGCTGTTGGCAATTTACATCCCGCCCATCAGCGTAGCAAGGCTCCCATTTCTCCATGTCCTCTCCTGCATTTCTGGTTTTGACACTTTATTCAGCATGGCCCTTTTGACCGATGGGAAGCGAGACTTCTTTGTAGCGCTTATTTGCCTTTCCAGGTTGCTTGGTTGGCCAAAAAGGGCGTATGCGTTTTTTCCTGAATATATTCAGGAAAAAACGCATACGCCCTTTTTGGCCAAGGGCATCATTGTCGAGGTTTTGCCGCTTTTCCTGTGCTTTAAAGGCGATTCGAATCTACCTCCTGAAATCTGTTTCCTGCAATTCTGCCTTGCTTTCAAATCCTCTTCGTTGCCTTCCCTCAATATTTTTGTGGGCGAGAGTTATCATTTCTAACTCTGCAGGTTTGTGATTTGCAGTGCCCCTGAGCTCCATTTTTCAACTCGCTTTTTTGGGAGCTGGCCGCAAAAGCGTAAGATTGCTTCAGGCCCTATTGTGGTTCCGGGCGGCAGGCTGAGCCTGTGGTTAATTCTTCTTCCTGATGGGAAAATAGAGTGACCTGTGCCTTTCCCAACACTTAGAGCTAGTCGCTCATTGGTTCCCCCTCTTCCCGTTCATCCTCAGGACAAATTGCAACCTGTACGGAACAGGAGGTTAAACGTGCTGATTCTCCAAGGAGGGAGATTGCTAGTAAAGCGGCTGGAATGGCGAACCCGAGCACAAGGAGATGAGAAATGAGGTGCGTTTTAGAAACCTTTCCCGATCACACGGTGTACCATCTTCTGGGGTTCTCATGCATGTTTTCGATGTAGGAAGATGCCCTTGAACCTGGAGATTTGGGACCCATCAGACGGGTACCACGCAGTATTACTTTAAAGGGTCTGTGTTTGCTCACCCAACCTCACCAAACTTCTCAGCCCCAAGAGTGTCCACCCTTATGTCTCAATCAGCTGTGGGTCTAGATATGGTCAATCCAGGTGGCATCACAGCCCCTGAACGAATTTTGTAAGAATTTCTCTCTCTTTCACTGTCTTTGTTTCACGGGTTTTTAAAAGTAATTGATTTTCCTAATGGGGTTTAGCTGCTTTTCACTGCTGTGTTTATGCCGCTTTACTCCCACTTGACTCACTTACGGAGAGATATCAATACATAGGTTTGAAGATTCTTACTAGACAGATATATTCTTGGGCGGTGAATAGGGGGTGTTGAGTCCAGTTCACTGAGCAAGCAGTAGGTCTTGTCTATTACATATTGGGTTTATGGAACTGTATCTGAGCTAATTTGAAACCCTTGTTTTATGCATCACCCCACCTCGCCTTTCCCGTTAGGCAGCCATAGTGTGTTTTCTAAATGTGTGACTCTGTTCTGTTTTGTAATTCAGTTCAAGTGTAGCGGTTTTTACTTTCCCTCTATAAGTGATATCTTATGATTAGTGTCTTTTTCTGTGTGACTTCCTTCACTTAGAACCGTCTTACCTGAATCCACTCATTATGCTGCTACTAGCCTTATGACGTTGATTTCATGGCTGAGTGATATTCCATTGTACCTAAGGACCACAACTTCTTTATCCATTTTTCTCTTTCCTGGGATATTTAAGGTGGAATGAAGTGGAGGTTCTTGTCAACAGAGCAACCCTAAACTTTGGAGTGCCTGTGCCTTGCTGATTTTTAGTTTTCCCAAATTAGACGCCCATGAGTGGAAGTGCCCTATGCTCTCTAAGCCGAGTTTTTTAGATGTTTCAGGACACACCGTACACTTCTCCAGAGTGGCTGTTGGCAATTTACATCCCGCCCATCAGCGTAGCAAGGCTCCCATTTATCCATGGCCTCTCCTGCATTTCTGGTTTTGACACTTTATTCAGCATGGCCCTTTTGACCGATGGGAAGCGAGACTTCTTTGTAGCGCTGATTTGCCTTTCCAGGTTGCTTGGTTGGCCAAAAAGGGCGTATGCGTTTTTTCCTGAATATATTCAGGAAAAAACGCATACGCCCTTTTTGGCCAAGGGCATCACTGTCGAGGTTTTGCCGCTTTTCCTGTGCTTTACAGGCGATTCGAATCTACCTCCTGAAATCTGTTTCCTGCAATTCTGCCTTGCTTTCAAATCCTCTTCGTTGCTTTCCCTCAATATTTTTGTGGGCGAGAGTTATCATTTCTAACTCAGCAGGTTTGTGATTTGCAGTGCCCCTGAGCTCCATTTTTCAACTCGCTTTTTTGGGAGCTGGCCTCAAAAGCGTAGGATTGCTTCAGGCCTTTTTCTGGTTCCGGGCGGCAGGCAGAGCCTGTGGTTAATTCTTCTTCCTGATGGGAAAATAGAGTGACCTGTGCCTTTCCCAACACCTAGAGCTAGTCGCTCATTGCTTCCCCCTCTTGCCGTTCATCCTCAGGAAAAATTGCAACCTGTACGGAACAGGAGGTTAAAGTGCTGATTCTCCAAGGAGGGACATTGCTAGTAAAGCGGCTGGAATGGCGACCCCGAGCACAAGGAGATGAGAAATAAGGTGCGTTTTAGAAACCTTTCCCGATCACACGGTGTACCATCTTCTGGGTTTCTCATGCATGTTTTCGATGTAGGAAGATGCCATTGAACCTGGAGATTTGGGACCCATCAGACGGGTACCACGCAATATTACTTTAAAGGGTCTGCGTTTGCTCACCCAACCTCACCAAACCTCTCAGCCCCAAGAGTGTCCACGCTTATGTCTCAATGAGCTGTGGGTCTAGATATGGTCAATCCAGGTGGCATCACAGCCCCTGAACGAATTTTGTAAGAATTTCTCTCTCTTTCACTGTCTTTGTTTCACGGGTTTTTAAAAGTAATTGATTTTCCTAATGGGGTTTAGCTGCTTTTCACTGCTGTGTTTATGCCGCTTTACACCCACTTGACTCACTTCCAGAGAGATATCAATACATAGGTTTGAAGATTTTTACTAGTCAGATCTATTCTTGGGCGGTGAATAGGGGGTGTTGAGTCCACTTCACTGAGCAAGGAGTAGGTCTTGTCTATTACATATTGGGTTTATGGAACGGTATCTGAGCTAATTTGAAACCCTTGTTTTATGCATCACCCCACCTCACCTTTCCCGTTAGGCAGCCATAGTGTGTTTTCTAAATGTGTGACTCTGTTCTGTTTTGTAATTCAGTTCAAGTGTAGTGGTTTGTACATTCCCTCTATAAGTGATATCTTATGACTAGTGTCTTTTTCTGTGTGACTTATTTCACTTAGAACCGTCGTACCTGAATCCACTCATCATGCTGCTACTAGCCTTATGACGTTGATTTCATGGCTGAGTGATATTCCATTGTACCTAAGGACCACAACTTCTTTATCCATTTTTCTCCTTCCTGGGATATTTAAGGTGGAATGAAGTGGAGGTTCTTGTCAACAGAGCAACCCTAAACTTTGGAGTGCCTGTGCCTTGCTGATTTTTAGTTTTCCCAAATTAGACGCCCATGAGTGGAAGTGCCCTATGCTGTCTAAGCCGAGTATTTTAGATGTTTCAGGACACACCGTACACTTCTCCAGAGTGGCTGTTGGCAATTTACATCCCGCCCATCAGCGTAGCAAGGCTCCCATTTCTCCATGTCCTCTCCTGCATTTCTGGTTTTGACACTTTATTCAGCATGGCCCTTTTGACCGATGGGAAGCGAGACTTCTTTGTAGCGCTTATTTGCCTTTCCAGGTTGCTTGGTTGGCCAAAAAGGGCGTATGCGTTTTTTCCTGAATATATTCAGGAAAAAACGCATACGCCCTTTTTGGCCAAGGGCATCATTGTCGAGGTTTTGCCGCTTTTCCTGTGCTTTAAAGGCGATTCGAATCTACCTCCTGAAATCTGTTTCCTGCAATTCTGCCTTGCTTTCAAATCCTCTTCGTTGCCTTCCCTCAATATTTTTGTGGGCGAGAGTTATCATTTCTAACTCTGCAGGTTTGTGATTTGCAGTGCCCCTGAGCTCCATTTTTCAACTCGCTTTTTTGGGAGCTGGCCGCAAAAGCGTAAGATTGCTTCAGGCCCTATTGTGGTTCCGGGCGGCAGGCTGAGCCTGTGGTTAATTCTTCTTCCTGATGGGAAAATAGAGTGACCTGTGCCTTTCCCAACACTTAGAGCTAGTCGCTCATTGGTTCCCCCTCTTCCCGTTCATCCTCAGGACAAATTGCAACCTGTACGGAACAGGAGGTTAAACGTGCTGATTCTCCAAGGAGGGAGATTGCTAGTAAAGCGGCTGGAATGGCGAACCCGAGCACAAGGAGATGAGAAATGAGGTGCGTTTTAGAAACCTTTCCCGATCACACGGTGTACCATCTTCTGGGGTTCTCATGCATGTTTTCGATGTAGGAAGATGCCCTTGAACCTGGAGATTTGGGACCCATCAGACGGGTACCACGCAGTATTACTTTAAAGGGTCTGTGTTTGCTCACCCAACCTCACCAAACTTCTCAGCCCCAAGAGTGTCCACCCTTATGTCTCAATCAGCTGTGGGTCTAGATATGGTCAATCCAGGTGGCATCACAGCCCCTGAACGAATTTTGTAAGAATTTCTCTCTCTTTCACTGTCTTTGTTTCACGGGTTTTTAAAAGTAATTGATTTTCCTAATGGGGTTTAGCTGCTTTTCACTGCTGTGTTTATGCCGCTTTACTCCCACTTGACTCACTTACGGAGAGATATCAATACATAGGTTTGAAGATTCTTACTAGACAGATATATTCTTGGGCGGTGAATAGGGGGTGTTGAGTCCAGTTCACTGAGCAAGCAGTAGGTCTTGTCTATTACATATTGGGTTTATGGAACTGTATCTGAGCTAATTTGAAACCCTTGTTTTATGCATCACCCCACCTCGCCTTTCCCGTTAGGCAGCCATAGTGTGTTTTCTAAATGTGTGACTCTGTTCTGTTTTGTAATTCAGTTCAAGTGTAGCGGTTTTTACATTCCCTCTATAAGTGATATCTTCTGATTAGTGTCTTTTTCTGTGTGACTTATTTCACTTAGAACCGTCGTACCTGAATCCACTCATCATGCTGCTACTAGCCTTATGACGTTGATTTCATGGCTGAGTGATATTCCATTGTACCTAAGGACCACAACTTCTTTATCCATTTTTCTCTTTCCTGGGATATTTAAGGTGGAATGAAGTGGAGGTTCTTGGCAACAGAGCAACCCTAAACTTTGGAGTGCCTGTGCCTTGCTGATTTTTAGTTTTCCCAAATTAGACGCCCATGAGTGGAAGTGCCCTATGCTGTCTAAGCCGAGTTTTTTAGATGTTTCAGGACACACCGTACACTTCTCCAGAGTGGCTGTTGGCAATTTACATCCCGCCCATCAGCGTAGCAAGGCTCCCATTTCTCCATGTCCTCTCCTGCATTTCTGGTTTTGACACTTTATTCAGCATGGCCCTTTTGACCGATGGGAAGCGAGACTTCTTTGTAGCGCTGATTTGCCTTTCCAGGTTGCTTGGTTGGCCAAAAAGGGCGTATGCGTTTTTTCCTGAATATATTCAGGAAAAAACGCATACGCCCTTTTTGGCCAAGGGCATCATTGTCGAGGTTTTGCCGCTTTTCCTGTGCTTTAAAGGCGATTCGAATCTACCTCCTGAAATCTGTTTCCTGCAATTCTGGCTTGCTTTCAAATCCTCTTCGTTGCCTTCCCTCAATATTTTTGTGGGCGAGAGTTATCATTTCTAACTCTGCAGGTTTGTGATTTGCAGTGCCCCTGAGCTCCATTTTTCAACTCGCTTTTTTGGGAGCTGGCCGCAAAAGCGTAGGATTGCTTCAGGCCCTATTCTGGTTCCGGGCGGCAGGCTGAGCCTGTGGTTAATTCTTCTTCCTGATGGGAAAATAGAGTGACCTGTGCCTTTCCCAACACCTAGAGCTAGTCGCTCATTGGTTCCCCCTCTTGCCATTCATCCTCAGGACAAATTGCAACCTGTACGGAACAGGAGGTTAAAGTGCTGATTCTCCAAGGAGGGAGATTGCTAGTAAAGCGGCTGGAATGGCGACGCCGAGCACAAGGAGATGAGAAATAAGGTGCGTTTTAGAAACCTTTCCCGATCACACGGTGTACCATCTTCTGGGTTTCTCATGCATGTTTTCGATGTAGGAAGATGCCCTTGAACCTGGAGATTTGGGACCCATCAGACGGGTACCACGCAATATTACTTTAAAGGGTGTGCGTTTGCTCACCCAACCTCACCAAACCTCTCAGCCCCAAGAGTGTCCACCCTTATGTCTCAATCAGCTGTGGGTCTAGATATGGTCAATCCAAGTGGCATCACAGCCCCTGAACGAATTTTGTAAGAATTTCTCTCTCTTTCACTGTCTTTGTTTCACGGGTTTTTAAAAGTAATTGATTTTCCTAATGGGGTTTAGCTGCTTTTCACTGCTGTGTTTATGCCGCTTTACTCCCACTTGACTCACTTACACAGAGATATCAATACATAGGTTTGAAGATTCTTACTAGTCAGATCTATTCTTGGGCGGTGAATAGGGGGTGTTGAGTCCAGTTCACTGAGCAAGGAGTAGGTCTTGTCTATTACATATTGGGTTTATGGAACGGTATCTGAGCTAATTTGAAACCCTTGTTTTATGCATCACCCCACCTCGCCTTTCCCGTTAGGCAGCCATAGTGTGTTTTCTAAATGTGTGACTCTGTTCTGTTTTGTAATTCAGTTCAAGTGTAGCGGTTTTTACTTTCCCTCTATAAGTGATATCTTATGATTAGTGTCTTTTTCTGTGTGACTTCCTTCACTAAGAACCGTCTTACCTGAATCCACTCATTATGCTGCTACTAGCCTTATGACGTTGATTTCATGGCTGAGTGATATTCCATTGTACCTAAGGACCACAACTTCTTTATCCATTTTTCTCTTTCCTGGGATATTTAAGGTGGAATGAAGTGGAGGTTCTTGTCAACAGAGCAACCCTAAACTTTGGAGTGCCTGTGCCTTGCTGATTTTTAGTTTTCCCAAATTAGACGCCCATGAGTGGAAGTGCCCTATGCTCTCTACGCCGAGTTTTTTAGATGTTTCAGGACACACCGTACACTTCTCCAGAGTGGCTGTTGGCAATTTACATCCCGCCCATCAGCGTAGCAAGGCTCCCATTTCTCCATGGCCTCTCCTGCATTTCTGGTTTTGACACTTTATTCAGCATGGCCCTTTTGACCGATGGGAAGCGAGACTTCTTTGTAGCGCTGATTTGCCTTTCCAGGTTGCTTGGTTGGCCAAAAAGGGCGTATGCGTTTTTTCCTGAATATATTCAGGAAAAAACGCATACGCCCTTTTTGGCCAAGGGCATCACTGTCGAGGTTTTGCCGCTTTTCCTGTGCTTTACAGGCGATTCGAATCTACCTCCTGAAATCTGTTTCCTGCAATTCTGCCTTGCTTTCAAATCCTCTTCGTTGCTTTCCCTCAATATTTTTGTGGGCGAGAGTTATCATTTCTAACTCAGCAGGTTTGTGATTTGCAGTGCCCCTGAGCTCCATTTTTCAACTCGCTTTTTTGGGAGCTGGCCTCAAAAGCGTAGGATTGCTTCAGGCCTTATTCTGGTTCCGGGCGGCAGGCAGAGCCTGTGGTTAATTCTTCTTCCTGATGGGAAAATAGAGTGACCTGTGCCTTTCCCAACACCTAGAGCTAGTCGCTCATTGCTTCCCCCTCTTGCCGTTCATCCTCAGGACAAATTGCAACCTGTACGGAACAGGAGGTTAAAGTGCTGATTCTCCAAGGAGGGACATTGCTAGTAAAGCGGCTGGAATGGCGACCCCGAGCACAAGGAGATGAGAAATAAGGTGCGTTTTAGAAACGTTTCCCGATCACACGGTGTACCATCTTCTGGGTTTCTCATGCATGTTTTCGATGTAGGAAGATGCCCTTGAACCTGGAGATTTGGGACCCATCAGACGGGTACCACGCAATATTACTTTAAAGGGTCTGCGTTTGCTCACCCAACCTCACCAAACCTCTCAGCCCCAAGAGTGTCCACGCTTATGTCTCAATCAGCTGTGGGTCTAGATATGGTCAATCCAGGTGGCATCACAGCCCCTGAACGAATTTTGTAAGAATTTCTCTCTCTTTCACTGTCTTTGTTTCACGGGTTTTTAAAAGTAATTGATTTTCCTAATGGGGTTTAGCTGCTTTTCACTGCTGTGTTTATGCCGCTTTACACCCACTTGACTCACTTCCAGAGAGATATCAATACATAGGTTTGAAGATTTTTACTAGTCAGATCTATTCTTGGGCGGTGAATAGGGGGTGTTGAGTCCACTTCACTGAGCAAGGAGTAGGTCTTGTCTATTACATATTGGGTTTATGGAACGGTATCTGAGCTAATTTGAAACCCTTGTTTTATGCATCACCCCACCTCACCTTTCCCGTTAGGCAGCCATAGTGTGTTTTCTAAATGTGTGACTCTGTTCTGTTTTGTAATTCAGTTCAAGTGTAGCGGTTTGTACATTCCCTCTATAAGTGATATCTTATGACTAGTGTCTTTTTCTGTGTGACTTATTTCACTTAGAACCGTCGTACCTGAATCCACTCATCATGCTGCTACTAGCCTTATGACGTTGATTTCATGGCTGAGTGATATTCCATTGTACCTAAGGACCACAACTTCTTTATCCATTTTTCTCCTTCCTGGGATATTTAAGGTGGAATGAAGTGGAGGTTCTTGTCAACAGAGCAACCCTAAACTTTGGAGTGCCTGTGCCTTGCTGATTTTTAGTTTTCCCAAATTAGACGCCCATGAGTGGAAGTGCCCTATGCTGTCTAAGCCGAGTTTTTTAGATGTTTCAGGACACACCGTACACTTCTCCAGAGTGGCTGTTGGCAATTTACATCCCGCCCATCAGCGTAGCAAGGCTCCCATTTCTCCATGTCCTCTCCTGCATTTCTGGTTTTGACACTTTATTCAGCATGGCCCTTTTGACCGATGGGAAGCGAGACTTCTTTGTAGCGCTGATTTGCCTTTCCAGGTTGCTTGGTTGGCCAAAAAGGGCGTATGCGTTTTTTCCTGAATATATTCAGGAAAAAACGCATACGCCCTTTTTGGCCAAGGGCATCATTGTCGAGGTTTTGCCGCTTTTCCTGTGCTTTAAAGGCGATTCGAATCTACCTCCTGAAATCTGTTTCCTGCAATTCTGCCTTGCTTTCAAATCCTCTTCGTTGCCTTCCCTCAATATTTTTGTGGGCGAGAGTTATCATTTCTAACTCTGCAGGTTTGTGATTTGCAGTGCCCCTGAGCTCCATTTTTCAACTCGCTTTTTTGGGAGCTGGCCGCAAAAGCGTAAGATTGCTTCAGGCCCTATTGTGGTTCCGGGCGGCAGGCTGAGCCTGTGGTTAATTCTTCTTCCTGATGGGAAAATAGAGTGACCTGTGCCTTTCCCAACACTTAGAGCTAGTCGCTCATTGGTTCCCCCTCTTCCCGTTCATCCTCAGGACAAATTGCAACCTGTACGGAACAGGAGGTTAAACGTGCTGATTCTCCAAGGAGGGAGATTGCTAGTAAAGCGGCTGGAATGGCGAACCCGAGCACAAGGAGATGAGAAATGAGGTGCGTTTTAGAAACCTTTCCCGATCACACGGTGTACCATCTTCTGGGGTTCTCATGCATGTTTTCGATGTAGGAAGATGCCCTTGAACCTGGAGATTTGGGACCCATCAGACGGGTACCACGCAGTATTACTTTAAAGGGTCTGTGTTTGCTCACCCAACCTCACCAAACTTCTCAGCCCCAAGAGTGTCCACCCTTATGTCTCAATCAGCTGTGGGTCTAGATATGGTCAATCCAGGTGGCATCACAGCCCCTGAACGAATTTTGTAAGAATTTCTCTCTCTTTCACTGTCTTTGTTTCACGGGTTTTTAAAAGTAATTGATTTTCCTAATGGGGTTTAGCTGCTTTTCACTGCTGTGTTTATGCCGCTTTACTCCCACTTGACTCACTTACGGAGAGATATCAATACATAGGTTTGAAGATTCTTACTAGACAGATATATTCTTGGGCGGTGAATAGGGGGTTTTGAGTCCAGTTCACTGAGCAAGCAGTAGGTCTTGTCTATTACATATTGGGTTTATGGAACTGTATCTGAGCTAATTTGAAACCCTTGTTTTATGCATCACCCCACCTCGCCTTTCCCGTTAGGCAGCCATAGTGTGTTTTCTAAATGTGTGACTCTGTTCTGTTTTGTAATTCAGTTCAAGTGTAGCGGTTTTTACATTCCCTCTATAAGTGATATCTTCTGATTAGTGTCTTTTTCTGTGTGACTTATTTCACTTAGAACCGTCGTACCTGAATCCACTCATCATGCTGCTACTAGCCTTATGACGTTGATTTCATGGCTGAGTGATATTCCATTGTACCTAAGGACCACAACTTCTTTATCCATTTTTCTCTTTCCTGGGATATTTAAGGTGGAATGAAGTGGAGGTTCTTGTCAACAGAGCAACCCTAAACTTTGGAGTGCCTGTGCCTTGCTGATTTTTAGTTTTCCCAAATTAGACGCCCATGAGTGGAAGTGCCCTATGCTGTCTAAGCCGAGTTTTTTAGATGTTTCAGGACACACCGTACACTTCTCCAGAGTGGCTGTTGGCAATTTACATCCCGCCCATCAGCGTAGCAAGGCTCCCATTTCTCCATGTCCTCTCCTGCATTTCTGGTTTTGACACTTTATTCAGCATGGCCCTTTTGACCGATGGGAAGCGAGACTTCTTTGTAGCCCTGATTTGCCTTTCCAGGTTGCTTGGTTGGCCAAAAAGGGCGTATGCGTTTTTTCCTGAATATATTCAGGAAAAAACGCATACGCCCTTTTTGGCCAAGGGCATCATTGTCGAGGTTTTGCCGCTTTTCCTGTGCTTTAAAGGCGATTCGAATCTACCTCCTGAAATCTGTTTCCTGCAATTCTGCCTTGCTTTCAAATCCTCTTCGTTGCCTTCCCTCAATATTTTTGTGGGCGAGAGTTATCATTTCTAACTCTGCAGGTTTGTGATTTGCAGTGCCCCTGAGCTCCATTTTTCAACTCGCTTTTTTGGGAGCTGGCCGCAAAAGCGTAGGATTGCTTCAGGCCCTATTCTGGTTCCGGGCGGCAGGCTGAGCCTGTGGTTAATTCTTCTTCCTGATGGGAAAATAGAGTGACCTGTGCCTTTCCCAACACCTAGAGCTAGTCGCTCATTGGTTCCCCCTCTTGCCGTTCATCCTCAGGACAAATTGCAACCTGTACGGAACAGGAGGTTAAAGTGCTGATTCTCCAAGGAGGGAGATTGCTAGTAAAGCGGCTGGAATGGCGACGCCGAGCACAAGGAGATGAGAAATAAGGTGCGTTTTAGAAACCTTTCCCGATCACACGGTGTACCATCTTCTGGGTTTCTCATGCATGTTTTCGATGTAGGAAGATGCCCTTGAACCTGGAGATTTGGGACCCATCAGACGGGTACCACGCAATATTACTTTAAAGGGTGTGCGTTTGCTCACCCAACCTCACCAAACCTCTCAGCCCCAAGAGTGTCCACCCTTATGTCTCAATCAGCTGTGGGTCTAGATATGGTCAATCCAAGTGGCATCACAGCCCCTGAACGAGTTTTGTAAGAATTTCTCTCTCTTTCACTGTCTTTGTTTCACGGGTTTTTAAAAGTAATTGATTTTCCTAATGGGGTTTAGCTGCTTTTCACTGCTGTGTTTATGCCGCTTTACTCCCACTTGACTCACTTACACAGAGATATCAATACATAGGTTTGAAGATTCTTACTAGTCAGATCTATTCTTGGGCGGTGAATAGGGTGTGTTGAGTCCAGTTCACTGAGCAAGGAGTAGGTCTTGTCTATTACATATTGGGTTTATGGAAAGGTATCTGAGCTAATTTGAAACCCTTGTTTTATGCATCACCCCACCTCGCCTTTCCCGTTAGGCAGCCATAGTGTGTTTTCTAAATGTGTGACTCTGTTCTGTTTTGTAATTCAGTTCAAGTGTAGCGGTTTTTACTTTCCCTCTATAAGTGATATCTTATGATTAGTGTCTTTTTCTGTGTGACTTCCTTCACTTAGAACCGTCTTACCTGAATCCACTCATTATGCTGCTACTAGCCTTATGACGTTGATTTCATGGCTGAGTGATATTCCATTGTACCTAAGGACCACAACTTCTTTATCCATTTTTCTCTTTCCTGGGATATTTAAGGTGGAATGAAGTGGAGGTTCTTGTCAACAGAGCAACCCTAAACTTTGGAGTGCCTGTGCCTTGCTGATTTTTAGTTTTCCCAAATTAGACGCCCATGAGTGGAAGTGCCCTATGCTCTCTACGCCGAGTTTTTTAGATGTTTCAGGGCACACCGTACACTTCTCCAGAGTGGCTGTTGGCAATTTACATCCCGCCCATCAGCGTAGCAAGGCTCCCATTTCTCCATGGCCTCTCCTGCATTTCTGGTTTTGACACTTTATTCAGCATGGCCCTTTTGACCGATGGGAAGCGAGACTTCTTTGTAGCGCTGATTTGCCTTTCCATGTTGCTTGGTTGGCCAAAAAGGGCGTATGCGTTTTTTCCTGAATATATTCAGGAAAAAACGCATACGCCCTTTTTGGCCAAGGGCATCACTGTCGAGGTTTTGCCGCTTTTCCTGTGCTTTACAGGCGATTCGAATCTACCTCCTGAAATCTGTTTCCTGCAATTCTGCCTTGCTTTCAAATCCTCTTCGTTGCTTTCCCTCAATATTTTTGTGGGCGAGAGTTATCATTTATAACTCAGCAGGTTTGTGATTTGCAGTGCCCCTGAGCTCCATTTTTCAACTCGCTTTTTTGGGAGCTGGCCTCAAAAGCGTAGGATTGCTTCAGGCCTTTTTCTGGTTCCGGGCGGCAGGCAGAGCCTGTGGTTAATTCTTCTTCCTGATGGGAAAATAGAGTGACCTGTGCCTTTCCCAACACCTAGAGCTAGTCGCTCATTGCTTCCCCCTCTTGCCGTTCATCCTCAGGACAAATTGCAACCTGTACGGAACAGGAGGTTAAAGTGCTGATTCTCCAAGGAGGGACATTGCTAGTAAAGCGGCTGGAATGGCGACCCCGAGCACAAGGAGATGAGAAATAAGGTGCGTTTTAGAAACCTTTCCCGATCACACGGTGTACCATCTTCTGGGTTTCTCATGCATGTTTTCGATGTAGGAAGATGCCCTTGAACCTGGAGATTTGGGACCCATCAGACGGGTACCACGCAATATTACTTTAAAGGGTCTGCGTTTGCTCACCCAACCTCACCAAACCTCTCAGCCCCAAGAGTGTCCACGCTTATGTCTCAATCAGCTGTGGGTCTAGATATGGTCAATCCAGGTGGCATCACAGCCCCTGAACGAATTTTGTAAGAATTTCTCTCTCTTTCACTGTCTTTCTTTCACGGGTTTTTAAAAGTAATTGATTTTCCTAATGGGGTTTAGCTGCTTTTCACTGCTGTGTTTATGCCGCTTTACACCCACTTGACTCACTTCCAGAGAGATATCAATACATAGGTTTGAAGATTTTTACTAGTCAGATCTATTCTTGGGCGGTGAATAGGGGGTGTTGAGTCCACTTCACTGAGCAAGGAGTAGGTCTTGTCTATTACATATTGGGTTTATGGAACGGTATCTGAGCTAATTTGAAACCCTTGTTTTATGCATCACCCCACCTCACCTTTCCCGTTAGGCAGCCATAGTGTGTTTTCTAAATGTGTGACTCTGTTCTGTTTTGTAATTCAGTTCAAGTGTAGCGGTTTGTACATTCCCTCTATAAGTGATATCTTATGACTAGTGTCTTTTTCTGTGTGACTTATTTCACTTAGAACCGTCGTACCTGAATCCACTCATCATGCTGCTACTAGCCTTATGACGTTGATTTCATGGCTGAGTGATATTCCATTGTACCTAAGGACCACAACTTCTTTATCCATTTTTCTCCTTCCTGGGATATTTAAGGTGGAATGAAGTGGAGGTTCTTGTCAACAGAGCAACCCTAAACTTTGGAGTGCCTGTGCCTTGCTGATTTTTAGTTTTCCCAAATTAGACGCCCATGAGTGGAAGTGCCCTATGCTGTCTAAGCCGAGTTTTTTAGATGTTTCAGGACACACCGTACACTTCTCCAGAGTGGCTGTTGGCAATTTACATCCCGCCCATCAGCGTAGCAAGGCTCCCATTTCTCCATGTCCTCTCCTGCATTTCTGGTTTTGACACTTTATTCAGCATGGCCCTTTTGACCGATGGGAAGCGAGACTTCTTTGTAGCGCTGATTTGCCTTTCCAGGTTGCTTGGTTGGCCAAAAAGGGCGTATGCGTTTTTTCCTGAATATATTCAGGAAAAAACGCATACGCCCTTTTTGGCCAAGGGCATCATTGTCGAGGTTTTGCCGCTTTTCCTGTGCTTTAAAGGCGATTCGAATCTACCTCCTGAAATATGTTTCCTGCAATTCTGCCTTGCTTTCAAATCCTCTTCGTTGCCTTCCCTCAATATTTTTGTGGGCGAGAGTTATCATTTCTAACTCTGCAGGTTTGTGATTTGCAGTGCCCCTGAGCTCCATTTTTCAACTCGCTTTTTTGGGAGCTGGCCGCAAAAGCGTAAGATTGCTTCAGGCCCTATTGTGGTTCCGGGCGGCAGGCTGAGCCTGTGGTTAATTCTTCTTCCTGATGGGAAAATAGAGTGACCTGTGCCTTTCCCAACACTTAGAGCTAGTCGCTCATTGGTTCCCCCTCTTCCCGTTCATCCTCAGGACAAATTGCAACCTGTACGGAACAGGAGGTTAAACGTGCTGATTCTCCAAGGAGGGAGATTGCTAGTAAAGCGGCTGGAATGGCGAACCCGAGCACAAGGAGATGAGAAATGAGGTGCGTTTTAGAAACCTTTCCCGATCACACGGTGTACCATCTTCTGGGGTTCTCATGCATGTTTTCGATGTAGGAAGATGCCCTTGAACCTGGAGATTTGGGACCCATCAGACGGGTGCCACGCAGTATTACTTTAAAGGGTCTGTGTTTGCTCACCCAACCTCACCAAACCTCTCAGCCCCAAGAGTGTCCACCCTTATGTCTCAATCAGCTGTGGGTCTAGATATGGTCAATCCAGGTGGCATCACAGCCCCTGAACGAATTTTGTAAGAATTTCTCTCTCTTTCACTGTCTTTGTTTCACGGGTTTTTAAAAGTAATTGATTTTCCTAATGGGGTTTAGCTGCTTTTCACTGCTGTGTTTATGCCGCTTTACTCCCACTTGACTCACTTACGGAGAGATATCAATACATAGGTTTGAAGATTCTTACTAGTCAGATATATTCTTGGGCGGTGAATAGGGGGTGTTGAGTCCAGTTCACTGAGCAAGCAGTAGGTCTTGTCTATTACATATTGGGTTTATGGAACTGTATCTGAGCTAATTTGAAACCCTTGTTTTATGCATCACCCCACCTCGCCTTTCCCGTTAGGCAGCCATAGTGTGTTTTCTAAATGTGTGACTCTGTTCTGTTTTGTAATTCAGTTCAAGTGTAGCGGTTTTTACATTCCCTCTATAAGTGATATCTTCTGATTAGTGTCTTTTTCTGTGTGACTTATTTCACTTAGAACCGTCGTACCTGAATCCACTCATCATGCTGCTACTAGCCTTATGACGTTGATTTCATGGCTGAGTGATATTCCATTGTACCTAAGGACCACAACTTCTTTATCCATTTTTCTCTTTCCTGGGATATTTAAGGTGGAATGAAGTGGAGGTTCTTGTCAACAGAGCAACCCTAAACTTTGGAGTGCCTGTGCCTTGCTGATTTTTAGTTTTCCCAAATTAGACGCCCATGAGTGGAAGTGCCCTATGCTGTCTAAGCCGAGTTTTTTAGATGTTTCAGGACACACCGTACACTTCTCCAGAGTGGCTGTTGGCAATTTACATCCCGCCCATCAGCGTAGCAAGGCTCCCATTTCTCCATGGCCTCTCCTGCATTTCTGGTTTTGACACTTTATTCAGCATGGCCCTTTTGACCGATGGGAAGCGAGACTTCTTTGTAGCGCTGATTTGCCTTTCCAGGTTGCTTGGTTGGCCAAAAAGGGCGTATGCGTTTTTTCCTGAATACATTCAGGAAAAAACGCATACGCCCTTTTTGGCCAAGGGCATCATTGTCGAGGTTTTGCCGCTTTTCCTGTGCTTTAAAGGCGATTCGAATCTACCTCCTGAAATCTGTTTCCTGCAATTCTGCCTTGCTTTCAAATCCTCTTCGTTGCCTTCCCTCAATATTTTTGTGGGCGAGAGTTATCATTTCTAACTCTGCAGGTTTGTGATTTGCAGTGCCCCTGAGCTCCATTTTTCAACTCGCTTTTTTGGGAGCTGGCCGCAAAAGCGTAAGATTGCTTCAGGCCCTATTGTGGTTCCGGGCGGCAGGCTGAGCCTGTGGTTAATTCTTCTTCCTGATGGGAAAATAGAGTGACCTGTGCCTTTCCCAACAGTTAGAGCTAGTCGCTCATTGGTTCCCCCTCTTCCCGTTCATCCTCAGGACAAATTGCAACCTCTACGGAACAGGAGGTTAAACGTGCTGATTCTCCAAGGAGGGAGATTGCTAGTAAAGCGGCTGGAATGGCGAACCCGAGCACAAGGAGATGAGAAATGAGGTGCGTTTTAGAAACCTTTCCCGATCACACGGTGTACCATCTTCTGGATTTCTCATGCATGTTTTCGATGTAGGAAGATGCCCTTGAACCTGGAGATTTGGGACCCATCAGACGGGTACCACGCAGTATTACTTTAAAGGGTCTGTGTTTGCTCACCCAACCTCACCAAACCTCTCAGCCCCAAGAGTGTCCACCCTTATGTCTCAATCAGCTGTGGGTCTAGATATGGTCAATCCAGGTGGCATCACAGCCCCTGAACGAATTTTGTAAGAATTTCTCTCTCTTTCACTGTCTTTGTTTCACGGGTTTTTAAAAGTAATTGATTTTCCTAATGGGGTTTAGCTGCTTTTCACTGCTGTGTTTATGCCGCTTTACTCCCACTTGACTCACTTACGGAGAGATATCAATACATAGGTTTGAAGATTCTTACTAGTCAGATCTATTCTTGGGCGGTGAATAGGGGGTGTTGAGTCCAGTTCACTGAGCAAGCAGTAGGTCTTGTCTATTACATATTGGGTTTATGGAACGGTATCTGAGCTAATTTGAAACCCTTGTTTTAGGCATCACCCCACCTCACCTTTCCCGTTAGGCAGCCATAGTGTGTTTTCTAAATGTGTGACTCTGTTCTGTTTTGTAATTCAGTTCAAGTGTAGCGGTTTTTACATTCCCTCTATAAGTGATATCTTCTGATTAGTGTCTTTTTCTGTGTGACTTATTTCACTTAGAACCGTCGTACCTGAATCCACTCATCATGCTGCTACTAGCCTTATGACGTTGATTTCATGGCTGAGTGATATTCCATTGTACCTAAGGACCACAACTTCTTTATCCATTTTTCTCTTTCCTGGGATATTTAAGGTGGAATGAAGTGGAGGTTCTTGTCAACAGAGCAACCCTAAACTTTGGAGTGCCTGTGCCTTGCTGATTTTTAGTTTTCCCAAATTAGACGCCCATGAGTGGAAGTGCCCTATGCTCTCTAAGCCGAGTTTTTTAGATGTTTCAGGGCACACCGTACACTTCTCCAGAGTGGCTGTTGGCAATTTACATCCCGCCCATCAACGTAGCAAGGCTCCCATTTCTCCATGGCCTCTCCTGCATTTCTGGTTTTGACACTTTATTCAGCATGGCCCTTTTGACCGATGGGAAGCGAGACTTCTTTGTAGCGCTGATTTGCCTTTCCAGGTTGCTTGGTTGGCCAAAAAGGGCGTATGCGTTTTTTCCTGAATATATTCAGGAAAAAACGCATACGCCCTTTTTGGCCAAGGGCATCACTGTCGAGGTTTTGCCGCTTTTCCTGTGCTTTACAGGCGATTCGAATCTACCTCCTGAAATCTGTTTCCTGCAATTCTGCCTTTCTTTCAAATCCTCTTCGTTGCTTTCCCTCAATATTTTTGTGGGCGAGAGTTATCATTTCTAACTCAGCAGGTTTGTGATTTGCAGTGCCCCTGAGCTCCATTTTTCAACTCGCTTTTTTGGGAGCTGGCCTCAAAAGCGTAGGATTGCTTCAGGCCTTTTTCTGGTTCCGGGCGGCAGGCAGAGCCTGTGGTTAATTCTTCTTCCTGATGGGAAAATAGAGTGACCTGTGCCTTTCCCAACACCTAGAGCTAGTCGCTCATTGGTTCCCCCTCTTGCCGTTCATCCTCAGGACAAATTGCAACCTGTACGGAACAGGAGGTTAAAGTGCTGATTCTCCAAGGAGGGACATTGCTAGTAAAGCGGCTGGAATGGCGACCCCGAGCACAAGGAGATGAGAAATAAGGTGCGTTTTAGAAACCTTTCCCGATCACACGGTGTACCATCTTCTGGGTTTCTCATGCATGTTTTCGATGTAGGAAGATGCCCTTGAACCTGGAGATTTGGGACCCATCAGACGGGTACCACGCAATATTAATTTAAAGGGTCTGCGTTTGCTCACCCAACCTCACCAAACCTCTCAGCCCCAAGAGTGTCCACGCTTATGTCTCAATCAGCTGTGGGTCTAGATATGGTCAATCCAGGTGGCATCACAGCCCCTGAACGAATTTTGTAAGAATTTCTCTCTCTTTCACTGTCTTTGTTTCACGGGTTTTTAAAAGTAATTGATTTTCCTAATGGGGTTTAGCTGCTTTTCACTGCTGTGTTTATGCCGCTTTACACCCACTTGACTCACTTCCAGAGAGATATCAATACATAGGTTTGAAGATTTTTACTAGTCAGATCTATTCTTGGGCGGTGAATAGGGGGTGTTGAGTCCACTTCACTGAGCAAGGAGTAGGTCTTGTCTATTACATATTGGGTTTATGGAACGGTATCTGAGCTAATTTGAAACCCTTGTTTTATGCATCACCCCACCTCACCTTTCCCGTTAGGCAGCCATAGTGTGTTTTCTAAATGTGTGACTCTGTTCTGTTTTGTAATTCAGTTCAAGTGTAGCGGTTTGTACATTCCCTCTATAAGTGATATCTTATGACTAGTGTCTTTTTCTGTGTGACTTATTTCACTTAGAACCGTCGTACCTGAATCCACTCATCATGCTGCTACTAGCCTTATGACGTTGATTTCATGGCTGAGTGATATTCCATTGTACCTAAGGACCACAACTTCTTTATCCATTTTTCTCCTTCCTGGGATATTTAAGGTGGAATGAAGTGGAGGTTCTTGTCAACAGAGCAACCCTAAACTTTGGAGTGCCTGTGCCTTGCTGATTTTTAGTTTTCCCAAATTAGACGCCCATGAGTGGAAGTGCCCTATGCTCTCTAAGCCGAGTTTTTTAGATGTTTCAGGACACACCGTACACTTCTCCAGAGTGGCTGTTGGCAATTTACATCCCGCCCATCAGCGTAGCAAGGCTCCCATTTCTCCATGTCCTCTCCTGCATTTCTGGTTTTGACACTTTATTCAGCATGGCCCTTTTGACCGATGGGAAGCGAGACTTCTTTGTAGCGCTTATTTGCCTTTCCAGGTTGCTTGGTTGGCCAAAAAGGGCGTATGCGTTTTTTCCTGAATATATTCAGGAAAAAACGCATACGCCCTTTTTGGCCAAGGGCATCATTGTCGAGGTTTTGCCGCTTTTCCTGTGCTTTAAAGGCGATTCGAATCTACCTCCTGAAATCTGTTTCCTGCAATTCTGCCTTGCTTTCAAATCCTCTTCGTTGCCTTCCCTCAATATTTTTGTGGGCGAGAGTTATCATTTCTAACTCTGCAGGTTTGTGATTTGCAGTGCCCCTGAGCTCCATTTTTCAACTCGCTTTTTTGGGAGCTGGCCGCAAAAGCGTAAGATTGCTTCAGGCCCTATTGTGGTTCCGGGCGGCAGGCTGAGCCTGTGGTTAATTCTTCTTCCTGATGGGAAAATAGAGTGACCTGTGCCTTTCCCAACAGTTAGAGCTAGTCGCTCATTGGTTCCCCCTCTTCCCGTTCATCCTCAGGACAAATTGCAACCTCTACGGAACAGGAGGTTAAACGTGCTGATTCTCCAAGGAGGGAGATTGCTAGTAAAGCGGCTGGAATGGCGAACCCGAGCACAAGGAGATGAGAAATGAGGTGCGTTTTAGAAACCTTTCCCGATCACACGGTGTACCATCTTCTGGATTTCTCATGCATGTTTTCGATGTAGGAAGATGCCCTTGAACCTGGAGATTTGGGACCCATCAGACGGGTACCACGCAGTATTACTTTAAAGGGTCTGTGTTTGCTCACCCAACCTCACCAAACCTCTCAGCCCCAAGAGTGTCCACCCTTATGTCTCAATCAGCTGTGGGTCTAGATATGGTCAATCCAGGTGGCATCACAGCCCCTGAACGAATTTTGTAAGAATTTCTCTCTCTTTCACTGTCTTTGTTTCACGGGTTTTTAAAAGTAATTGATTTTCCTAATGGGGTTTAGCTGCTTTTCACTGCTGTGTTTATGCCGCTTTACTCCCACTTGACTCACTTACGGAGAGATATCAATACATAGGTTTGAAGATTCTTACTAGTCAGATCTATTCTTGGGCGGTGAATAGGGGGTGTTGAGTCCAGTTCACTGAGCAAGCAGTAGGTCTTGTCTATTACATATTGGGTTTATGGAACGGTATCTGAGCTAATTTGAAACCCTTGTTTTAGGCATCACCCCACCTCACCTTTCCCGTTAGGCAGCCATAGTGTGTTTTCTAAATGTGTGACTCTGTTCTGTTTTGTAATTCAGTTCAAGTGTAGCGGTTTTTACATTCCCTCTATAAGTGATATCTTCTGATTAGTGTCTTTTTCTGTGTGACTTATTTCACTTAGAACCGTCGTACCTGAATCCACTCATCATGCTGCTACTAGCCTTATGACGTTGATTTCATGGCTGAGTGATATTCCATTGTACCTAAGGACCACAACTTCTTTATCCATTTTTCTCTTTCCTGGGATATTTAAGGTGGAATGAAGTGGAGGTTCTTGTCAACAGAGCAACCCTAAACTTTGGAGTGCCTGTGCCTTGCTGATTTTTAGTTTTCCCAAATTAGACGCCCATGAGTGGAAGTGCCCTATGCTCTCTAAGCCGAGTTTTTTAGATGTTTCAGGGCACACCGTACACTTCTCCAGAGTGGCTGTTGGCAATTTACATCCCGCCCATCAACGTAGCAAGGCTCCCATTTCTCCATGGCCTCTCCTGCATTTCTGGTTTTGACACTTTATTCAGCATGGCCCTTTTGACCGATGGGAAGCGAGACTTCTTTGTAGCGCTGATTTGCCTTTCCAGGTTGCTTGGTTGGCCAAAAAGGGCGTATGCGTTTTTTCCTGAATATATTCAGGAAAAAACGCATACGCCCTTTTTGGCCAAGGGCATCACTGTCGAGGTTTTGCCGCTTTTCCTGTGCTTTACAGGCGATTCGAATCTACCTCCTGAAATCTGTTTCCTGCAATTCTGCCTTTCTTTCAAATCCTCTTCGTTGCTTTCCCTCAATATTTTTGTGGGCGAGAGTTATCATTTCTAACTCAGCAGGTTTGTGATTTGCAGTGCCCCTGAGCTCCATTTTTCAACTCGCTTTTTTGGGAGCTGGCCTCAAAAGCGTAGGATTGCTTCAGGCCTTTTTCTGGTTCCGGGCGGCAGGCAGAGCCTGTGGTTAATTCTTCTTCCTGATGGGAAAATAGAGTGACCTGTGCCTTTCCCAACACCTAGAGCTAGTCGCTCATTGGTTCCCCCTCTTGCCGTTCATCCTCAGGACAAATTGCAACCTGTACGGAACAGGAGGTTAAAGTGCTGATTCTCCAAGGAGGGACATTGCTAGTAAAGCGGCTGGAATGGCGACCCCGAGCACAAGGAGATGAGAAATAAGGTGCGTTTTAGAAACCTTTCCCGATCACACGGTGTACCATCTTCTGGGTTTCTCATGCATGTTTTCGATGTAGGAAGATGCCCTTGAACCTGGAGATTTGGGACCCATCAGACGGGTACCACGCAATATTAATTTAAAGGGTCTGCGTTTGCTCACCCAACCTCACCAAACCTCTCAGCCCCAAGAGTGTCCACGCTTATGTCTCAATCAGCTGTGGGTCTAGATATGGTCAATCCAGGTGGCATCACAGCCCCTGAACGAATTTTGTAAGAATTTCTCTCTCTTTCACTGTCTTTGTTTCACGGGTTTTTAAAAGTAATTGATTTTCCTAATGGGGTTTAGCTGCTTTTCACTGCTGTGTTTATGCCGCTTTACACCCACTTGACTCACTTCCAGAGAGATATCAATACATAGGTTTGAAGATTTTTACTAGTCAGATCTATTCTTGGGCGGTGAATAGGGGGTGTTGAGTCCACTTCACTGAGCAAGGAGTAGGTCTTGTCTATTACATATTGGGTTTATGGAACGGTATCTGAGCTAATTTGAAACCCTTGTTTTATGCATCACCCCACCTCACCTTTCCCGTTAGGCAGCCATAGTGTGTTTTCTAAATGTGTGACTCTGTTCTGTTTTGTAATTCAGTTCAAGTGTAGCGGTTTGTACATTCCCTCTATAAGTGATATCTTATGACTAGTGTCTTTTTCTGTGTGACTTATTTCACTTAGAACCGTCGTACCTGAATCCACTCATCATGCTGCTACTAGCCTTATGACGTTGATTTCATGGCTGAGTGATATTCCATTGTACCTAAGGACCACAACTTCTTTATCCATTTTTCTCCTTCCTGGGATATTTAAGGTGGAATGAAGTGGAGGTTCTTGTCAACAGAGCAACCCTAAACTTTGGAGTGCCTGTGCCTTGCTGATTTTTAGTTTTCCCAAATTAGACGCCCATGAGTGGAAGTGCCCTATGCTCTCTAAGCCGAGTTTTTTAGATGTTTCAGGACACACCGTACACTTCTCCAGAGTGGCTGTTGGCAATTTACATCCCGCCCATCAGCGTAGCAAGGCTCCCATTTCTCCATGTCCTCTCCTGCATTTCTGGTTTTGACACTTTATTCAGCATGGCCCTTTTGACCGATGGGAAGCGAGACTTCTTTGTAGCGCTTATTTGCCTTTCCAGGTTGCTTGGTTGGCCAAAAAGGGCGTATGCGTTTTTTCCTGAATATATTCAGGAAAAAACGCATACGCCCTTTTTGGCCAAGGGCATCATTGTCGAGGTTTTGCCGCTTTTCCTGTGCTTTAAAGGCGATTCGAATCTACCTCCTGAAATCTGTTTCCTGCAATTCTGCCTTGCTTTCAAATCCTCTTCGTTGCCTTCCCTCAATATTTTTGTGGGCGAGAGTTATCATTTCTAACTCTGCAGGTTTGTGATTTGCAGTGCCCCTGAGCTCCATTTTTCAACTCGCTTTTTTGGGAGCTGGCCGCAAAAGCGTAGGATTGCTTCAGGCCCTATTCTGGTTCCGGGCGGCAGGCTGAGCCTGTGTTTAATTCTTCTTCCTGATGGGAAAATAGAGTGACCTGTGCCTGTCCCAACACCTAGAGCTAGTCGCTCTTTGGTTCCCCCTCTTCCCGTTCATCCTCAGGACAAATTGAAACCTGTATGGAACAGGATGTTAAAGTGCTGATTCTCCAAGGAGGTAGATTGCTATTAAAGTGGCTGAAATGGCGAACCCGAGCACAAGGAAATGAGAAATGAGGTGCATTTTAGAAACCTTTCCCGATCACACGGTGTACCATCTTCTGGGTTTCTCATGCATGTTTTCGATGTAGGAAGATGCCCTTGGACCTGGAGATTTGGGACCCATGGGATGGGTACCACGCAGTATTACTTTAAAGGGTCTGCGTTTGCTCACCCAACCTCACCAAACCTCTCAGCCCCAAGAGTGTCCACCCTTATGTCTCAATCAGCTGTGGGTCTAGATATGGTCAATCCAGGTGGCATCACAGCCCCTGAACGAATTTTGTAAGAATTTCTCTCTCTTTCACTGTCTTTGTTTCACGGGTTTTTAAAAGAAATTG
The DNA here is from genome assembly GCF_028021215.1 of Eschrichtius robustus. Classification (NCBI taxonomy): domain Eukaryota; kingdom Metazoa; phylum Chordata; class Mammalia; order Artiodactyla; family Eschrichtiidae; genus Eschrichtius; species Eschrichtius robustus. The sequence goes on from NC_090828.1 coordinate 109,457,654, forward strand.
ATTTTCCTAATGGGGTTTAGCTGCTTTTCACTGCTGTGTTTATGCCGCTTTACTCCCACTTGACTCACTTACGGAGAGATATCAATACATAGGTTTGAAGATTCTTACTAGTCAGATCTATTCTTGGGCGGTGAATAGGGGGTGTTGGGTCCAGTTCACTGAGCAAGGAGTAGGTCTTGTCTATTACATATTGGGTTTATGGAACGGTATCTGAGCTAATTTGAAACCCTTGTTTTAGGCATCACCCCACCTCACCTTTCCCGTTAGGCAGCCATAGTGTGTTTTCTAAATGTGTGACTCTGTTCTGTTTTGTAATTCAGTTCAAGTGTAGCGGTTTTTACATTCCCTCTATAAGTGATATCTTCTGATTAGTGTCTTTTTCTGTGTGACTTATTTCACTTAGAACCGTCGTACCTGAATCCACTCATCATGCTGCTACTAGCCTTATGACGTTGATTTCATGGCTGAGTGATATTCCATTGTACCTAAGGACCAAAACTTCTTTATCCATTTTTCTCTTTCCTGGGATATTTAAGGTGGAATGAAGTGGAGGTTCTTGTCAACAGAGCAACCCTAAACTTTGGAGTGCCTGTGCCTTGCTGATTTTTAGTTTTCCCAAATTAGACGCCCATGAGTGGAAGTGCCCTATGCTCTCTAAGTCGAGTTTTTTAGATATTTCAGGACACACCGTACACTTCTCCAGAGTGGCTGTTGGCAATTTACATCCCGCCCATCAGCGTAGCAAGGCTCCCATTTCTCCATGGCCTCTCCTGCATTTCTGGTATTGACACTTTATTCAGCATGGCCCTTTTGACCGATGGGAAAAAAGACTTCTTTGTAGCGCTGATTTGCCTTTCCAGGTTGCTTGGTTGGCCAAAAAGGGCGTATGCGTTTTTTCCTGAATATATTCAGGAAAAAACGCATACGCCCTTTTTGGCCAAGGGCATCATTGTCGAGGTTTTGCCGCTTTTCCTGTGCTTTAAAGGCGATTCGAATCTACCTCCTGAAATCTGTTTCCTGCAATTCTGCCTTGCTTTCAAATCCTCTTCGTTGCCTTCCCTCAATATTTTTGTGGGCGAGAGTTATCATTTCTAACTCTGCAGGTTTGTGATTTGCAGTGCCCCTGAGCTCCATTTTTCAACTCGCTTTTTTGGGAGCTGGCCGCAAAAGCGTAGGATTGCTTCAGGACCTATTCTGGTTCCGGGCGGCAGGCTGAGCCGGTGGTTAATTCTTCTTCCTGATGGGAAAATAGAGTGACCTGTGCCTGTCCCACCACCTAGAGCTAGTCGCTCATTGGTTCCCCCTCTTCCCGTTCATCCTCAGGACAAATTGAAACCTGTACGGAACAGGAGGTTAAAGTGCTGATTCTCCAAGGAGGGAGATTGCTATTAAAGTGTCTGGAACGGCGAACCCGAGCACAAGGAGATGAGAAATGAGGTGCGTTTTAGAAACCTTTCCCGATCACACGGTGTACCATCTTCTGGGTTTCTCATGCATGTTTTCGATGTAGGAAGATGCCCTTGAACCTGGAGATTTGGGACCCATGGGATGGGTACCACGCAGTATTACTTTAAAGGGTCTGCGTTTGCTCACCCAACCTCACCAAACCTCTCAGTCCCAAGAGTGTCCACCCTTATGTCTCAATCAGCTGTGGGTCTAGATATGGTCAATCCAGGTGGCATCACAGCCCCTGAACGAATTTTGTAAGAATTTCTCTCTCTTTCACTGTCTTTGTTTCACGGGTTTTTAAAAGTAATTGATTTTCCTAATGGGGTTTAGCTGCTTTTCACTGCTGTGTTTATGCCGCTTTACTCCCACTTGACTCACTTACGGAGAGATATCAATACATAGGTTTGAAGATTCTTACTAGTCAGATCTATCCTTGGGCGGTGAATAGGGGGTGTTGGGTCCAGTTCACTGAGCAAGGAGTAGGTCTTGTCTATTACATATTGGGTTTATGGAACGGTATCTGAGCTAATTTGAAACCCTTGTTTTATGCATCACCCCACCTCGCCTTTCACGTTAGGCAGCCATAGTGTGTTTTCTAAATGTGTGATTCTGTTCTGTTTTGTAATTCAGTTCAAGTGTAGCGGTTTTTACTTTCCCTCTATAAGTGATATCTTCTGATTACTGTCTTTTTCTGTGTGACTTACTTCACTTACAACCGTCGTACCTGAATCCACTCATTGTGCTGCTACTAGCCTTATGACGTTGATTTCATGGCTGAGTGATATTCCATTGTACCTAAGGACCACAACTTCTTTATCCATTTTTCTCTTTCCTGGGATATTTAAGGTGGAATGAAGTGGAGGTTTTTGTCAACAGAGCAACCCTAAACTTTGGAGTGCCTGTGCCTTGCTGATTTTTAGTTTTCCCAAATTAGACGCCCATGAGTGGAAGTGCCCTATGCTGTCTAAGCCGAGTTTTTTAGATGTTTCAGGACACACCGTACACTTCTCCAGAGTGGCTGTTGGCAATTTACATCCCGCCCATCAGCGTAGCAAGGCTCCCATTTCTCCATGGCCTCTCTTGCATTTCTGGTATTGACACTTTATTCAGCATGGCCCTTTTGACCGATGGGAAGCGAGACTTCTTTGTAGCGCTGATTTGCCTTTCCCGGTTGCTTGGTTGGCCAAAAAGGGCGTATGCGTTTTTTCCTGAATATATTCAGGAAAAAACGCATACGCCCTTTTTGGCCAAGGGCATCATTGTCGAGGTTTTGCCGCTTTTCCTGTGCTTTAAAGGCGATTCGAATCTACCTCCTGAAATCTGTTTCCTGCAATTCTGCCTTGCTTTCAAATCCTCTTCGTTGCTTTCCCTCAATATTTTTGTGGGCGAGAGTTATCATTTATAACTCAGCAGCTTTGTGATTTGCAGTGCCCCTGAGCTCCATTTTTCAACTCGCTTTTTTGGGAGCTGGCCTCAAAAGCGTAGGATTGCTTCAGGCCTTTTTCTGGTTCCGGGCGGCAGGCAGAGCCTGTGGTTAATTCTTCTTCCTGATGGGAAAATAGAGTGACCTGTGCCTTTCCCAACACCTAGAGCTAGTCGCTCATTGGTTCCCCCTCTTGCCGTTCATCCTCAGGACAAATTGCAACCTGTACGGAACAGGAGGTTAAAGTGCTGATTCTCCAAGGAGGGACATTGCTAGTAAAGCGGCTGGAATGGCGACCCCGAGCACAAGGAGATGAGAAATAAGGTGCGTTTTAGAAACCTTTCCCGATCACACGGTGTACCATCTTCTGGGTTTCTCATGCATGTTTTCGATGTAGGAAGATGCCCTTGAACCTGGAGATTTGGGACCCATCAGACGGGTACCACGCAATATTACTTTAAAGGGTCTGCGTTTGCTCACCCAACCTCACCAAACCTCTCAGCCCCAAGAGTGTCCACGCTTATGTCTCAATCAGCTGTGGGTCTAGATATGGTCAATCCAGGTGGCATCACAGCCCCTGAACGAATTTTGTAAGAATTTCTCTCTCTTTCACTGTCTTTGTTTCACGGGTTTTTAAAAGTAATTGATTTTCCTAATGGGGTTTAGCTGCTTTTCACTGCTGTGTTTATGCCGCTTTACACCCACTTGACTCACTTCCAGAGAGATATCAATACATAGGTTTGAAGATTTTTACTAGTCAGATCTATTCTTGGGCGGTGAATAGGGGGTGTTGAGTCCACTTCACTGAGCAAGGAGTAGGTCTTGTCTATTACATATTGGGTTTATGGAACGGTATCTGAGCTAATTTGAAACCCTTGTTTTATGCATCACCCCACCTCACCTTTCCCGTTAGGCAGGCATACTGTGTTTTCTAAATGTGTGACTCTGTTCTGTTTTGTAATTCAGTTCAAGTGTAGCGGTTTGTACATTCCCTCTATAAGTGATATCTTATGACTAGTGTCTTTTTCTGTGTGACTTATTTCACTTAGAACCGTCGTACCTGAATCCACTCATCATGCTGCTACTACCCTTATGACGTTGATTTCATGGCTGAGTGATATTCCATTGTACCTAAGGACCACAACTTCTTTATCCATTTTTCTCCTTCCTGGGATATTTAAGGTGGAATGAAGTGGAGGTTCTTGTCAACAGAGCAACCCTAAACTTTGGAGTGCCTGTGCCTTGCTGATTTTTAGTTTTCCCAAATTAGACGCCCATGAGTGGAAGTGCCCTATGCTCTCTAAGCCGAGTTTTTTAGATGTTTCAGGACACACCGTACACTTCTCCAGAGTGGCTGTTGGCAATTTACATCCCGCCCATCAGCGTAGCAAGGCTCCCATTTCTCCATGTCCTCTCCTGCATTTCTGGTTTTGACACTTTATTCAGCATGGCCCTTTTGACCGATGGGAAGCGAGACTTCTTTGTAGCGCTTATTTGCCTTTCCAGGTTGCTTGGTTGGCCAAAAAGGGCGTATGCGTTTTTTCCTGAATATATTCAGGAAAAAACGCATACGCCCTTTTTGGCCAAGGGCATCATTGTCGAGGTTTTGCCGCTTTTCCTGTGCTTTAAAGGCGATTCGAATCTACCTCCTGAAATCTGTTTCCTGCAATTCTGCCTTGCTTTCAAATCCTCTTCGTTGCCTTCCCTCAATATTTTTGTGGGCGAGAGTTATCATTTCTAACTCTGCAGGTTTGTGATTTGCAGTGCCCCTGAGCTCCATTTTTCAACTCGCTTTTTTGGGAGCTGGCCGCAAAAGCGTAGGATTGCTTCAGGCCCTATTCTGGTTCCGGGCGGCAGGCTGAGCCTGTGTTTAATTCTTCTTCCTGATGGGAAAATAGAGTGACCTGTGCCTGTCCCAACACCTAGAGCTAGTCGCTCTTTGGTTCCCCCTCTTCCCGTTCATCCTCAGGACAAATTGAAACCTGTACGGAACAGGAGGTTAAAGTGCTGATTCTCCAAGGAGGGAGATTGCTATTAAAGTGGCTGAAATGGCGAACCCGAGCACAAGGAGATGAGAAATGAGGTGCATTTTAGAAACCTTTCCCGATCACACGGTGTACCATCTTCTGGGTTTCTCATGCATGTTTTCGATGTAGGAAGATGCCCTTGGACCTGGAGATTTGGGACCCATGGGATGGGTACCACGCAGTATTACTTTAAAGGGTCTGCGTTTGCTCACCCAACCTCACCAAACCTCTCAGCCCCAAGAGTGTCCACCCTTATGTCTCAATCAGCTGTGGTCTAGATATGGTCAATCCAGGTGTCATCACAGCCCCTGAACGAATTTTGTAAGAATTTCTCTCTCTTTCACTGTCTTTGTTTCACGGGTTTTTAAAAGAAATTGATTTTCCTAATGGGGTTTAGCTGCTTTTCACTGCTGTGTTTATGCCGCTTTACTCCCACTTGACTCACTTACGGAGAGATATCAATACATAGGTTTGAAGATTCTTACTAGTCAGATCTATTCTTGGGCGGTGAATAGGGGGTGTTGGGTCCAGTTCACTGAGCAAGGAGTAGGTCTTGTCTATTACATATTGGGTTTATGGAACGGTATCTGAGCTAATTTGAAACCCTTGTTTTAGGCATCACCCCACCTCACCTTTCCCGTTAGGCAGCCATAGTGTGTTTTCTAAATGTGTGACTCTGTTCTGTTTTGTAATTCAGTTCACGTGTAGCGGTTTTTACATTCCCTCTATAAGTGATATCTTCTGATTAGTGTCTTTTTCTGTGTGACTTATTTCACTTAGAACCGTCGTACCTGAATCCACTCATCATGCTGCTACTAGCCTTATGACGTTGATTTCATGGCTGAGTGATATTCCATTGTACCTAAGGACCAAAACTTCTTTATCCATTTTTCTATTTCCTGGGATATTTAAGGTGGAATGAAGTGGAGGTTCTTGTCAACAGAGCAACCCTAAACTTTGGAGTGCCTGTGCCTTGCTGATTTTTAGTTTGCCCAAATTAGACGCCCATGAGTGGAAGTACCCTATGCTCTCTAAGTCGAGTTTTTTAGATATTTCAGGACACACCGTACACTTCTCCAGAGTGGCTGTTGGCAATTTACATCCCGCCCATCAGCGTAGCAAGGCTCCCATTTCTCCATGGCCTCTCCTGCATTTCTGGTATTGACACTTTATTCAGCATGGCCCTTTTGACCGATGGGAAACGAGACTTTTTTGTAGCGCTGATTTGCCTTTCCAGGTTGCTTGCTTGGCCAAAAAGGGCGTATGCGTTTTTTCCTGAATATATTCAGGAAAAAACGCATACGCCCTTTTTGGCCAAGGGCATCATTGTCGAGGTTTTGCCGCTTTTCCTGTGCTTTAAAGGCGATTCGAATCTACCTCCTGAAATCTGTTTCCTGCAATTCTGCCTTGCTTTCAAATCCTCTTCGTTGCCTTCCCTCAATATTTTTGTGGGCGAGAGTTATCATTTATAACTCTGCAGGTTTGTGATTTGCAGTGCCCCTGAGCTCCATTTTTCAACTCGCTTTTTTGGGAGCTGGCCGCAAAAGCGTAGGATTGCTTCAGGACCTATTCTGGTTCCGGGCGGCAGGCTGAGCCGGTGGTTAATTCTTCTTCCTGATGGGAAAATAGAGTGACCTGTGCCTGTCCCACCACCTAGAGCTTGTCGCTCATTGGTTCCCCCTCTTCCCGTTCATCCTCAGGACAAATTGAAACCTGTACGGAACAGGAGGTTAAAGTGCTGATTCTCCAAGGAGGGAGATTGCTATTAAAGTGTCTGGAACGGCGAACCCGAGCACAAGGAGATGGAAATGAGGTGCGTTTTAGAAACCTTTCCCGATCACACGGTGTACCATCTTCTGGGTTTCTCATGCATGTTTTCGATGTAGGAAGATGCCCTTGAACCTGGAGATTTGGGACCCATGGGATGGGTACCACGCAGTATTACTTTAAAGGGTCTGCGTTTGCTCACCCAACCTCACCAAACCTCTCAGCCCCAAGAGTGTCCACCCTTATGTCTCAATCAGCTGTGTGTCTAGATATGGTCAATCCAGGTGGCATCACAGCCCCTGAACGAATTTTGTAAGAATTTCTCTCTCTTTCACTGTCTTTGTTTCACGGGTTTTTAAAAGTAATTGATTTTCCTAATGGGGTTTAGCTGCTTTTCACTGCTGTGTTTATGCCGCTTTACTCCCACTTGACTCACTTACGGAGAGATATCAATACATAGGTTTGAAGATTCTTACTAGTCAGATCTATTCTTGGGCGGTGAATAGGGGGTGTTGGGTCCAGTTCACTGAGCAAGGAGTAGGTCTTGTCTATTACATATTGGGTTTATGGAACGGTATCTGAGCTAATTTGAAACCCTTGTTTTATGCATCACCCCACCTCGCCTTTCACGTTAGGCAGCCATAGTGTGTTTTCTAAATGTGTGATTCTGTTCTGTTTTGTAATTCAGTTCAAGTGTAGCGGTTTTTACTTTCCCTCTATAAGTGATATCTTCTGATTACTGTCTTTTTCTGTGTGACTTACTTCACTTACAACCGTCGTACCTGAATCCACTCATTGTGCTGCTACTAGCCTTATGACGTTGATTTCATGGCTGAGTGATATTCCATTGTACCTAAGGACCACAACTTCTTTATCCATTTTTCTCTTTCCTGGGATATTTAAGGTGGAATGAAGTGGAGGTTTTTGTCAACAGAGCAACCCTAAACTTTGGAGTGCCTGTGCCTTGCTGATTTTTAGTTTTCCCAAATTAGACGCCCATGAGTGGAAGTGCCCTATGCTGTCTAAGCCGAGTTTTTTAGATGTTTCAGGACACACCGTACACTTCTCCAGAGTGGCTGTTGGCAATTTACATCCCGCCCATCAGCGTAGCAAGGCTCCCATTTCTCCATGGCCTCTCTTGCATTTCTGGTATTGACACTTTATTCAGCATGGCCCTTTTGACCGATGGGAAGCGAGACTTCTTTGTAGCGCTGATTTGCCTTTCCCGGTTGCTTGGTTGGCCAAAAAGGGCGTATGCGTTTTTTCCTGAATATATTCAGGAAAAAACGCATACGCCCTTTTTGGCCAAGGGCATCATTGTCGAGGTTTTGCCGCTTTTCCTGTGCTTTAAAGGCGATTCGAATCTACCTCCTGAAATCTGTTTCCTGCAATTCTGCCTTGCTTTCAAATCCTCTTCGTTGCCTTCCCTCAATATTTTTGTGGGCGAGAGTTATCATTTATAACTCTGCAGGTTTGTGATTTGCAGGGCCCCTGAGCTCCATTTTTCAACTCGCTTTTTTGGGAGCTGGCCGCAAAAGCGTAGGATTGCTTCAGGACCTATTCTGGTTCCGGGCGGCAGGCTGAGCCGGTGGTTAATTCTTCTTCCTGATGGGAAAATAGAGTGACCTGTGCCTGTCCCACCACCTAGAGCTAGTCGCTCATTGGTTCCCCCTCTTCCCGTTCATCCTCAGGACAAATTGAAACCTGTACGGAACAGGAGGTTAAAGTGCTGATTCTCCAAGGAGGGAGATTGCTATTAAAGTGGCTGGAATGGCGAACCCGAGCACAAGGAGATGAGAAATGAGGTGCGTTTTAGAAACCTTTCCCGATCACACGGTGTACCATCTTCTGGGTTTCTCATGCATGTTTTCGATGTAGGAAGATGCCCTTGAACCTGGAGATTTGGGACCCATGGGATGGGTACCACGCAGTATTACTTTAAAGGGTCTGCGTTTGCTCACCCAACCTCACCAAACCTCTCAGCCCCAAGAGTGTCCACCCTTATGTCTCAATCAGCTGTGGGTCTAGATATGGTCAATCCAGGTGGCATCACAGCCCCTGAACGAATTTTGTAAGAATTTCTCTCTCTTTCACTGTCTTTGTTTCACGGGTTTTTAAAAGTAATTGATTTTCCTAATGGGGTTTAGCTGCTTTTCACTGCTGTGTTTATGCCGCTTTACTCCCACTTGACTCACTTACAGAGAGATATCAATACATAGGTTTGAAGATTCTTACTAGTCAGATCTATTCTTGGGCGGTGAATAGGGGGTGTTGGGTCCAGTTCACTGAGCAAGGAGTAGGTCTTGTCTATTACATATTGGGTTTATGGAACGGTATCTGAGCTAATTTGAAACCCTTGTTTTAGGCATCACCCCACCTCACCTTTCCCGTTAGGCAGCCATAGTGTGTTTTCTAAATGTGTGACTCTGTTCTGTTTTGTAATTCAGTTCAAGTGTAGCGGTTTTTACATTCCCTCTATAAGTGATATCTTCTGATTAGTGTCTTTTTCTGTGTGACTTATTTCACTTAGAACCGTCGTACCTGAATCCACTCATCATGCTGCTACTAGCCTTATGACGTTGATTTCATGGCTGAGTGATATTCCATTGTACCTAAGGACCACAACTTCTTTATCCATTTTTCTCTTTCCTGGGATATTTAAGGTGGAATGAAGTGGAGGTTCTTGTCAACAGAGCAACCCTAAACTTTGGAGTGCCTGTGCCTTGCTGATTTTTAGTTTTCCCAAATTAGACGCCCATGAGTGGAAGTGCCCTATGCTCTCTAAGCCGAGTTTTTTAGATATTTCAGGACACACCATACACTTCTCCAGAGTGGCTGTTGGCAATTTACATCCCGCCCATCAGCGTAGCAAGGCTCCCATTTCTCCATGGCCTCTCCTGCATTTCTGGTATTGACACTTTATTCAGCATGGCCCTTTTGACCGATGGGAAACGAGACTTCTTTGTAGCGCTGATTTGCCTTTCCAGGTTGCTTGGTTGGCCAAAAAGGGCGTATGCGTTTTTTCCTGAATATATTCAGGAAAAAACGCATACGCCCTTTTTGGCCAAGGGCATCATTGTCGAGGTTTTGCCGCTTTTCCTGTGCTTTAAAGGCGATTCGAATCTACCTCCTGAAATCTGTTTCCTGCAATTCTGCCTTGCTTTCAAATCCTCTTCGTTGCCTTCCCTCAATATTTTTGTGGGCGAGAGTTATCATTTATAACTCTGCAGGTTTGTGATTTGCAGGGCCCCTGAGCTCCATTTTTCAACTCGCTTTTTTGGGAGCTGGCCGCAAAAGCGTAGGATTGCTTCAGGACCTATTCTGGTTCCGGGCGGCAGGCTGAGCCGGTGGTTAATTCTTCTTTCTGATGGGAAAATAGAGTGACCTGTGCCTGTCCCACCACCTAGAGCTAGTCGCTCATTGGTTCCCCCTCTTCCCGTTCATCCTCAGGACAAATTGAAACCTGTACGGAACAGGAGGTTAAAGTGCTGATTCTCCAAGGAGGGAGATTGCTATTAAAGTGTCTGGAATGGCAAACCCGAGCACAAGGAGATGAGAAATGAGGTGCGTTTTAGAAACCTTTCCCGATCACACGGTGTACCATCTTCTGGGTTTCTCATGCATGTTTTCGATGTAGGAAGATGCCCTTGAACCTGGAGATTTGGGACCCATCAGACGGGTACCACGCAATATTACTTTAAAGGGTCTGCGTTTGCTCACCCAACCTCACCAAACCTCTCAGCCCCAAGAGTGTCCACCCTTATGTCTCAATCAGCTGTGGGTCTAGATATGGTCAATCCAGGTGGCATCACAGCCCCTGAACGAATTTTGTAAGAATTTCTCTCTCTTTCACTGTCTTTGTTTCACGGGTTTTTAAAAGTAATTGATTTTCCTAATGGGGTTTAGCTGCTTTTCACTGCTGTGTTTATGCCGCTTTACTCCCACTTGACTCACTTACGGAGAGATATCAATACATAGGTTTGAAGATTCTTACTAGTCAGATCTATTCTTGGGCGGTGAATAGGGGGTGTTGGGTCCAGTTCACTGAGCAAGGAGTAGGTCTTGTCTATTACATATTGGGTTTATGGAACGGTATCTGAGCTAATTTGAAACCCTTGTTTTATGCATCACCCCACCTCGCCTTTCACGTTAGGCAGCCATAGTGTGTTTTCTAAATGTGTGATTCTGTTCTGTTTTGTAATTCAGTTCAAGTGTAGCGGTTTTTACTTTCCCTCTATAAGTGATATCTTCTGATTACTGTCTTTTTCTGTGTGACTTACTTCACTTACAACCGTCGTACCTGAATCCACTCATTGTGCTGCTACTAGCCTTATGACGTTGATTTCATGGCTGAGTGATATTCCATTGTACCTAAGGACCACAACTTCTTTATCCATTTTTCTCTTTCCTGGGATATTTAAGGTGGAATGAATTGGAGGTTTTTGTCAACAGAGCAACCCTAAACTTTGGAGTGCCTGTGCCTTGCTGATTTTTAGTTTTCCCAAATTAGACGCCCATGAGTGGAAGTGCCCTATGCTGTCTAAGCCGAGTTTTTTAGATGTTTCAGGACACACCGTACACTTCTCCAGAGTGGCTGTTGGCAATTTACATCCCGCCCATCAGCGTAGCAAGGCTCCCATTTCTCCATGGCCTCTCTTGCATTTCTGGTATTGACACTTTATTCAGCATGGCCCTTTTGACCGATGGGAAGCGAGACTTCTTTGTAGCGCTGATTTGCCTTTCCCGGTTGCTTGGTTGGCCAAAAAGGGCGTATGCGTTTTTTCCTGAATATATTCAGGAAAAAACGCATACGCCCTTTTTGGCCAAGGGCATCATTGTCGAGGTTTTGCCGCTTTTCCTGTGCTTTAAAGGCGATTCGAATCTACCTCCTGAAATCTGTTTCCTGCAATTCTGCCTTGCTTTCAAATCCTCTTCGTTGCCTTCCCTCAATATTTTTGTGGGCGAGAGTTATCATTTATAACTCTGCAGGTTTGTGATTTGCAGGGCCCCTGAGCTCCATTTTTCAACTCGCTTTTTTGGGAGCTGGCCGCAAAAGCGTAGGATTGCTTCAGGACCTATTCTGGTTCCGGGCGGCAGGCTGAGCCGGTGGTTAATTCTTCTTCCTGATGGGAAAATAGAGTGACCTGTGCCTGTCCCACCACCTAGAGCTAGTCGCTCATTGGTTCCCCCTCTTCCCGTTCATCCTCAGGACAAATTGAAACCTGTACGGAACAGGAGGTTAAAGTGCTGATTCTCCAAGGAGGGAGATTGCTATTAAAGTGGCTGGAATGGCGAACCCGAGCACAAGGAGATGAGAAATGAGGTGCGTTTTAGAAACCTTTCCCGATCACACGGTGTACCATCTTCTGGGTTTCTCATGCATGTTTTCGATGTAGGAAGATGCCCTTGAACCTGGAGATTTGGGACCCATGGGATGGGTACCACGCAGTATTACTTTAAAGGGTCTGCGTTTGCTCACCCAACCTCACCAAACCTCTCAGCCCCAAGAGTGTCCACCCTTATGTCTCAATCAGCTGTGGGTCTAGATATGGTCAATCCAGGTGGCATCACAGCCCCTGAACGAATTTTGTAAGAATTTCTCTCTCTTTCACTGTCTTTGTTTCACGGGTTTTTAAAAGTAATTGATTTTCCTAATGGGGTTTAGCTGCTTTTCACTGCTGTGTTTATGCCGCTTTACTCCCACTTGACTCACTTACAGAGAGATATCAATACATAGGTTTGAAGATTCTTACCACTCAGATCTATTCTTGGGCGGTGAATAGGGGGTGTTGGGTCCAGTTCACTGAGCAAGGAGTAGGTCTTGTCTATTACATATTGGGTTTATGGAACGGTATCTGAGCTAATTTGAAACCCTTGTTTTAGGCATCACCCCACCTCACCTTTCCCGTTAGGCAGCCATAGTGTGTTTTCTAAATGTGTGACTCTGTTCTGTTTTGTAATTCAGTTCAAGTGTAGTGGTTTTTACATTCCCTCTATAAGTGATATCTTCTGATTAGTGTCTTTTTCTGTGTGACTTATTTCACTTAGAACCGTCGTACCTGAATCCACTCATCATGCTGCTACTAGCCTTATGACGTTGATTTCATGGCTGAGTGATATTCCATTGTACCTAAGGACCACAACTTCTTTATCCATTTTTCTCTTTCCTGGGATATTTAAGGTGGAATGAAGTGGAGGTTCTTGTCAACAGAGCAACCCTAAACTTTGGAGTGCCTGTGCCTTGCTGATTTTTAGTTTTCCCAAATTAGACGCCCATGAGTGGAAGTGCCCTATGCTCTCTAAGCCGAGTTTTTTAGATATTTCAGGACACACCGTACACTTCTCCAGAGTGGCTGTTGGCAATTTACATCCCGCCCATCAGCGTAGCAAGGCTCCCATTTCTCCATGGCCTCTCCTGCATTTCTGGTATTGACACTTTATTCAGCATGGCCCTTTTGACCGATGGGAAACGAGACTTCTTTGTAGCGCTGATTTGCCTTTCCAGGTTGCTTGGTTGGCCAAAAAGGGCGTATGCGTTTTTTCCTGAATATATTCAGGAAAAAACGCATACGCCCTTTTTGGCCAAGGGCATCATTGTCGAGGTTTTGCCGCTTTTCCTGTGCTTTAAAGGCGATTCGAATCTACCTCCTGAAATCTGTTTCCTGCAATTCTGCCTTGCTTTCAAATCCTCTTCGTTGCCTTCCCTCAATATTTTTGTGGGCGAGAGTTATCATTTATAACTCTGCAGGTTTGTGATTTGCAGGGCCCCTGAGCTCCATTTTTCAACTCGCTTTTTTGGGAGCTGGCCGCAAAAGCGTAGGATTGCTTCAGGACCTATTCTGGTTCCGGGCGGCAGGCTGAGCCGGTGGTTAATTCTTCTTCCTGATGGGAAAATAGAGTGACCTGTGCCTGTCCCACCACCTAGAGCTAGTCGCTCATTGGTTCCCCCTCTTCCCGTTCATCCTCAGGACAAATTGAAACCTGTACGGAACAGGAGGTTAAAGTGCTGATTCTCCAAGGAGGGAGAATGCTATTAAAGTGTCTGGAATGGCGAACCCGAGCACAAGGAGATGAGAAATGAGGTGCGTTTTAGAAACCTTTCCCGATCACACGGTGTACCATCTTCTGGGTTTCTCATGCATGTTTTCGATGTAGGAAGATGCCCTTGAACCTGGAGATTTGGGACCCATCAGACGGGTACCACGCAATATTACTTTAAAGGGTCTGCGTTTGCTCACCCAACCTCACCAAACCTCTCAGCCCCAAGAGTGTCCACCCTTATGTCTCAATCAGCTGTGGGTCTAGATATGGTCAATCCAGGTGGCATCACAGCCCCTGAACGAATTTTGTAAGAATTTCTCTCTCTTTCACTGTCTTTGTTTCACGGGTTTTTAAAAGTAATTGATTTTCCTAATGGGGTTTAGCTGCTTTTCACTGCTGTGTTTATGCCGCTTTACTCCCACTTGACTCTCTTACGGAGAGATATCAATACATAAGTTTGAAGATTCTTACTAGTCAGATCTATTCTTTGGCGGTGAATAGGGGGTGTTGGGTCCAGTTCACTGAGCAAGGAGTAGGTCTTGTCTATTACATATTGGGTTTATGGAACGGTATCTGAGCTAATTTGAAACCCTTGTTTTAGGCATCACCCCACCTCACCTTTCCCGTTAGGCAGCCATAGTGTGTTTTCTAAATGTGTGACTCTGTTCTGTTTTGTAATTCAGTTCAAGTGTAGCGGTTTTTACATTCCCTCTATAAGTGATATCTTCTGATCAGTGTCTTTTTCTGTGTGACTTATTTCACTTAGAACCGTCGTACCTGAATCCACTCATCATGCTGCTACTAGCCTTATGACGTTGATTTCATGGCTGAGTGATATTCCATTGTACCTAAGGACCACAACTTCTTTATCCATTTTTCTCTTTCCTGGGATATTTAAGCTGGAATGAAGTGGAGGTTCTTGTCAACAGAGCAACCCTAAACTTTGGAGTGCCTGTGCCTTGCTGATTTTTAGTTTTCCCAAATTAGACGCCCATGAGTGGAAGTGCCCTAAGCTCTCTAAGCCGAGTTTTTTAGATATTTCAGGACACACCGTACACTTCTCCAGAGTGGCTGTTGGCAATTTACATCCCGCCCATCAGCGTAGCAAGGCTCCCATTTCTCCATGGCCTCTCCTGCATTTCTGGTATTGACACTTTATTCAGCATGGCCCTTTTGACCGATGGGAAGCGAGACTTCTTTGTAGCGATGATTTGCCTTTCCAGGTTGCTTGCTTGGCCAAAAAGGGCGTATGCGTTTTTTCCTGAATATATTCAGGAAAAAACGCATACGCCCTTTTTGGCCAAGGGCATCATTGTCGAGGTTTTGCCGCTTTTCCTGTGCTTTAAAGGCGATTCGAATCTACCTCCTGAAATCTGTTTCCTGCAATTCTGCCTTGTTTTCAAATCCTCTTCGTTGCCTTCCCTGAATATTTTTGTGGGCGAGAGTTATCATTTATAACTCTGCAGGTTTGTGATTTGCAGGGCCCCTGAGCTCCATTTTTCAACTCGCTTTTTTGGGAGCTGGCCGCAAAAGCGTAGGATTGCTTCAGGCCCTATTCTGGTTCCGGGCGGCAGGCTGAGCCTGTGTTTAATTCTTCTTCCTGATGGGAAAATAGAGTGACCTGTGCCTGTCCCAACACCTAGAGCTAGTCGCTCTTTGGTTCCCCCTCTTCCCGTTCATCCTCAGGACAAATTGAAACCTGTACGGAACAGGAGGTTAAAGTGCTGATTCTCCAAGGAGGGAGATTGCTATTAAAGTGTCTGGAACGGCGAACCCGAGCACAAGGAGATGAGAAATGAGGTGCGTTTTAGAAACCTTTCCCGATCACACGGTGTACCATCTTCTGGGTTTCTCATGCATGTTTTCGATGTAGGAAGATGCCCTTGAACCTGGAGATTTGGGACCCATGGGATGGGTACCACGCAGTATTACTTTAAAGGGTCTGCGTTTGCTCACCCAACCTCACCAAACCTCTCAGCCCCAAGAGTGTCCACCCTTATGTCTCAATCAGCTGTGTGTCTAGATATGGTCAATCCAGGTGGCATCACAGCCCCTGAACGAATTTTGTAAGAATTTCTCTCTCTTTCACTGTCTTTGTTTCACGGGTTTTTAAAAGTAATTGATTTTCCTAATGGGGTTTAGCTGCTTTTCACTGCTGTGTTTATGCCGCTTTACTCCCACGTGACTCACTTACGGAGAGATATCAATACATAGGTTTGAAGATTCTTACTAGTCAGATCTATTCTTGGGCGGTGAATAGGGGGTGTTGGGTCCAGTTCACTGAGCAAGGAGTAGGTCTTGTCTATTACATATTGGGTTTATGGAACGGTATCTGAGCTAATTTGAAACCCTTGTTTTAGGCATCACCCCACCTCACCTTTCCCGTTAGGCAGCCATAGTGTGTTTTCTAAATGTGTGACTCTGTTCTGTTTTGTAATTCTGTTCAAGTGTAGCGGTTTTTACATTCCCTCTATAAGTGATATCTTCTGATTAGTGTCTTTTTCTGTGTGACTTATTTCACTTAGAACCGTCGTACCTGAATCCACTCATCATGCTGCTACTAGCCTTATGACGTTGATTTCATGGCTGAGTGATATTCCATTGTACCTAAGGACCACAACTTCTTTATCCATTTTTCTCTTTCCTGGGATATTTAAGGTGGAATGAAGTGGAGGTTCTTGTCAACAGAGCAACCCTAAACTTTGGAGTGCCTGTGCCTTGCTGATTTTTAGTTTTCCCAAATTAGACGCCCATGAGTGGAAGTGCCCTATGCTCTCTAAGCCGAGTTTTTTAGATATTTCAGGACACACCGTACACTTTTCCAGAGTGGCTGTTGGCAATTTACATCCCGCCCATCAGCGTAGCAAGGCTCCCATTTCTCCATGGCCTCTCCTGCATTTCTGGTATTGACACTTTATTCAGCATGGCCCTTTTGACCGATGGGAAGCGAGACTTCTTTGTAGCGCTGATTTGCCTTTCCAGGTTGCTTGGTTGGCCAAAAAGGGCGTATGCGTTTTTTCCTGAATATATTCAGGAAAAAACGCATACGCCCTTTTTGGCCAAGGGCATCATTGTCGAGGTTTTGCCGCTTTTCCTGTGCTTTAAAGGCGATTCGAATCTACCTCCTGAAATCTGTTTCCTGCAATTCTGCCTTGCTTTCAAATCCTCTTCGTTGCCTTCCCTCAATATTTTTGTGGGCGAGAGTTATCATTTATAACTCTGCAGGTTTGTGATTTGCAGGGCCCCTGAGCTCCATTTTTCAACTCGCTTTTTTGGGAGCTGGCCGCAAAAGCGTAGGATTGCTTCAGGACCTATTCTGGTTCCGGGCGGCAGGCTGAGCCGGTGGTTAATTCTTCTTCCTGATGGGAAAATAGAGTGACCTGTGCCTGTCCCACCACCTAGAGCTAGTCGCTCATTGGTTCCCCCTCTTCCCGTTCATCCTCAGGACAAATTGAAACCTGTACGGAACAGGAGGTTAAAGTGCTGATTCTCCAAGGAGGGAGATTGCTATTAAAGTGTCTGGAACGGCGAACCCGAGCACAAGGAGATGAGAAATGAGGTGCGTTTTAGAAACCTTTCCCGATCACACGGTGTACCATCTTCTGGGTTTCTCATGCATGTTTTCGATGTAGGAAGATGCCCTTGAACCTGGAGATTTGGGACCCATGGGATGGGTACCACGCAGTATTATTTTAAAGGGTCTGCGTTTGCTCACCCAACCTCACCAAACCTCTCAGCCCCAAGAGTGTCCACCCTTATGTCTCAATCAGCTGTGGGTCTAGATATGGTCAATCCAGGTGGCATCACAGCCCCTGAACGAATTTTGTAAGAATTTCTCTCTCTTTCACTGTCTTTGTTTCACGGGTTTTTAAAAGTAATTGATTTTCCTAATGGGGTTTAGCTGCTTTTCACTGCTGTGTTTATGCCGCTTTACTCCCACTTGACTCACTTACGGAGAGATATCAATACATAGGTTTGAAGATTCTTACTAGTCAGATCTATTCTTGGGCGGTGAATAGGGGGTGTTGGGTCCAGTTCACTGAGCAAGGAGTAGGTCTTGTCTATTACATATTGGGTTTATGGAACGGTATCTGAGCTAATTTGAAACCCTTGTTTTAGGCATCACCCACCTCACCTTTCCCGTTAGGCAGCCATAGTGTGTTTTCTAAATGTGTGACTCTGTTCTGTTTTGTAATTCTGTTCAAGTGTAGCGGTTTTTACATTCCCTCTATAAGTGATATCTTCTGATTAGTGTCTTTTTCTGTGTGACTTATTTCACTTAGAACCGTCGTACCTGAATCCACTCATCATGCTGCTACTAGCCTTATGACGTTGATTTCATGGCTGAGTGATATTCCATTGTACCTAAGGACCACAACTTCTTTATCCATTTTTCTCTTTCCTGGGATATTTAAGGTGGAATGAAGTGGAGGTTCTTGTCAACAGAGCAACCCTAAACTTTGGAGTGCCTGTGCCTTGCTGATTTTTAGTTTTCCCAAATTTGACGCCCATGAGTGGAAGTGCCCTATGCTCTCTAAGCCGAGTTTTTTAGATATTTCAGGACACACCGTACACTTTTCCAGAGTGGCTGTTGGCAATTTACATCCCGCCCATCAGCGTAGCAAGGCTCCCATTTCTCCATGGCCTCTCCTGCATTTCTGGTATTGACACTTTATTCAGCATGGCCCTTTTGACCGATGGGAAGCGAGACTTCTTTGTAGCGCTGATTTGCCTTTCCAGGTTGCTTGGTTGGCCAAAAAGGGCGTATGCGTTTTTTCCTGAATATATTCAGGAAAAAACGCATACGCCCTTTTTGGCCAAGGGCATCATTGTCGAGGTTTTGCCGCTTTTCCTGTGCTTTAAAGGCGATTCGAATCTACCTCCTGAAATCTGTTTCCTGCAATTCTGCCTTGCTTTCAAATCCTCTTCGTTGCCTTCCCTCAATATTTTTGTGGGCGAGAGTTATCATTTATAACTCTGCAGGTTTGTGATTTGCAGGGCCCCTGAGCTCCATTTTTCAACTCGCTTTTTTGGGAGCTGGCCGCAAAAGCGTAGGATTGCTTCAGGACCTATTCTGGTTCCGGGCGGCAGGCTGAGCCGGTGGTTAATTCTTCTTCCTGATGGGAAAATAGAGTGACCTGTGCCTGTCCCACCACCTAGAGCTAGTCGCTCATTGGTTCCCCCTCTTCCCGTTCATCCTCAGGACAAATTGAAACCTGTACGGAACAGGAGGTTAAAGTGCTGATTCTCCAAGGAGGGAGATTGCTATTAAAGTGTCTGGAACGGCGAACCCGAGCACAAGGAGATGAGAAATGAGGTGCGTTTTAGAAACCTTTCCCGATCACACGGTGTACCATCTTCTGGGTTTCTCATGCATGTTTTCGATGTAGGAAGATGCCCTTGAACCTGGAGATTTGGGACCCATGGGATGGGTACCACGCAGTATTACTTTAAAGGGTCTGCGTTTGCTCACCCAACCTCACCAAACCTCTCAGCCCCAAGAGTGTCCACCCTTATGTCTCAATCAGCTGTGGGTCTAGATATGGTCAATCCAGGTGGCATCACAGCCCCTGAACGAATTTTGTAAGAATTTCTCTCTCTTTCACTGTCTTTGTTTCACGGGTTTTTAAAAGTAATTGATTTTCCTAATGGGGTTTAGCTGCTTTTCACTGCTGTGTTTATGCCGCTTTACTCCCACTTGACTCACTTACGGAGAGATATCAATACATAGGTTTGAAGATTCTTACTAGTCAGATCTATTCTTGGGTGGTGAATAGGGGGTGTTGGGTCCAGTTCACTGAGCAAGGAGTAGGTCTTGTCTATTACATATTGGGTTTATGGAACGGTATCTGAGCTAATTTGAAACCCTTGTTTTAGGCATCACCCCACCTCACCTTTCCCGTTAGGCAGCCATAGTGTGTTTTCTAAATGTGTGACTCTGTTCTGTTTTGTAATTCTGTTCAAGTGTAGCGGTTTTTACATTCCCTCTATAAGTGATATCTTCTGATTAGTGTCTTTTTCTGTGTGACTTATTTCACTTAGAACCGTCGTACCTGAATCCACTCATCATGCTGCTACTAGCCTTATGACGTTGATTTCATGGCTGAGTGATATTCCATTGTACCTAAGGACCACAACTTCTTTATCCATTTTTCTCTTTCCTGGGATATTTAAGGTGGAATGAAGTGGAGGTTCTTGTCAACAGAGCAACCCTAAACTTTGGAGTGCCTGTGCCTTGCTGATTTTTAGTTTTCCCAAATTAGACGCCCATGAGTGGAAGTGCCCTATGCTCTCTAAGCCGAGTTTTTTAGATATTTCAGGACACACCGTACACTTCTGCAGAGTGGCTGTTGGCAATTTACATCCCGCCCATCAGCGTAGCAAGGCTCCCATTTCTCCATGGCCTCTCCTGCATTTCTGGTATTGACACTTTATAAAGCATGGCCCTTTTGACCGATGGGAAGCGAGACTTCTTTGTAGCGCTGATTTGCCTTTCCAGGTTGCTTGGTTGGCCAAAAAGGGCGTATGCGTTTTTTCCTGAATATATTCAGGAAAAAACGCATACGCCCTTTTTGGCCAAGGGCATCATTGTCGAGGTTTTGCCGCTTTTCCTGTGCTTTAAAGGCGATTCGAATCTACCTCCTGAAATCTGTTTCCTGCAATTCTGCCTTGCTTTCAAATCCTCTTCGTTGCCTTCCCTCAATATTTTTGTGGGCGAGAGTTATCATTTATAACTCTGCAGGTTTGTGATTTGCAGGGCCCCTGAGCTCCATTTTTCAACTCGCTTTTTTGGGAGCTGGCCGCAAAAGCGTAGGATTGCTTCAGGACCTATTCTGGTTCCGGGCGGCAGGCTGAGCCGGTGGTTAATTCTTCTTCCTGATGGGAAAATAGAGTGACCTGTGCCTGTCCCACCACCTAGAGCTAGTCGCTCATTGGTTCCCCCTCTTCCCGTTCATCCTCAGGACAAATTGAAACCTGTACGGAACAGGAGGTTAAAGTGCTGATTCTCCAAGGACGGAGATTGCTATTAAAGTGGCTGGAATGGCGAACCCGAGCACAAGGAGATGAGAAATGAGGTGCGTTTTAGAAACCTTTCCCGATCACACGGTGTACCATCTTCTGGGTTTCTCATGCATGTTTTCGATATAGGAAGATGCCCTTGAACCTGGAGATTTGGGACCCATGGGATGGGTACCACGCAGTATTACTTTAAAGGGTCTGCGTTTGCTCACCCAACCTCACCAAACCTCTCAGCCCCAAGAGTGTCCACGCTTATGTCTCAATCAGCTGTGGGTCTAGATATGGTCAATCCAGGTGGCATCACAGCCCCTGAACGAATTTTGTAAGAATTTCTCTCTCTTTCACTGTCTTTGTTTCACGGGTTTTTAAAAGAAATTGATTTTCCTAATGGGGTTTAGCTGCTTTTCACTGCTGTGTTTATGCCGCTTTACTCCCACTTGACTCACTTACGGAGAGATATCAATACATAGGTTTGAAGATTCTTACTAGTCAGATCTATTCTTGGGCGGTGAATAGGGGGTGTTGGGTCCAGTTCACTGAGCAAGGAGTAGGTCTTGTCTATTACATATTGGGTTTATGGAACGGTATCTGAGCTAATTTGAAACCCTTGTTTTAGGCATCACCCCACCTCACCTTTCCCGTTAGGCAGCCATAGTGTGTTTTCTAAATGTGTGACTCTGTTCTGTTTTGTAATTCTGTTCAAGTGTAGCGGTTTTTACATTCCCTCTATAAGTGATATCTTCTGATTAGTGTCTTTTTCTGTGTGACTTATTTCACTTAGAACCGTCGTACCTGAATCCACTCATCATGCTGCTACTAGCCTTATGACGTTGATTTCATGGCTGAGTGATATTCCATTGTACCTAAGGACCACAACTTCTTTATCCATTTTTCTCTTTCCTGGGATATTTAAGGTGGAATGAAGTGGAGGTTCTTGTCAACAGAGCAACCCTAAACTTTGGAGTGCCTGTGCCTTGCTGATTTTTAGTTTTCCCAAATTAGACGCCCATGAGTGGAAGTACCCTATGCTCTCTAAGCCGAGTTTTTTAGATATTTCAGGACACACCGTACACTTCTCCAGAGTGGCTGTTGGCAATTTACATCCCGCCCATCAGCGTAGCAAGGCTCCCATTTCTCCATGGCCTCTCCTGCATTTCTGGTATTGACACTTTATTCAGCATGGCCCTTTTGACCGATGGGAAGCGAGACTTCTTTGTAGCGCTGATTTGCCTTTCCAGGTTGCTTGGTTGGCCAAAAAGGGCGTATGCGTTTTTTTCTGAATATATTCAGGAAAAAACGCATACGCCCTTTTTGGCCAAGGGCATCATTGTCGAGGTTTTGCCGCTTTTCCTGTGCTTTAAAGGCGATTCGAATCTACCTCCTGAAATCTGTTTCCTGCAATTCTGCCTTGCTTTCAAATCCTCTTCGTTGCCTTCCCTCAATATTTTGTGGGCGAGAGTTATCATTTATAACTCTGCAGGTTTGTGATTTGCAGGGCCCCTGAGCTCCATTTTTCAACTCGCTTTTTTGGGAGCTGGCCGCAAAAGCGTAGGATTGCTTCAGGACCTATTCTGGTTCCGGGCGGCAGGCTGAGCCGGTGGTTAACTCTTCTTCCTGATGGGAAAATAGAGTGACCTGTGCCTGTCCCACCACCTAGAGCTAGTCGCTCATTGGTTCCCCCTCTTCCCGTTCATCCTCAGGACAAATTGAAACCTGTACGGAACAGGAGGTTAAAGTGCTGATTCTCCAAGGAGGGAGATTGCTATTAAAGTGGCTGTAATGGCGAACCCGAGCACAAGGAGATGAGAAATGAGGTGCGTTTCAGAAACCTTTCCCGATCACACAGTGTACCATCTTCTGGGTTTCTCATGCATGTTTTCGATGTAGGAAGATGCCCTTGAACCTGGAGATTTGGGACCCATGGGATGGGTACCACGCAGTGTTACTTTAAAGGGTCTGCGTTTGCTCACCCAACCTCACCAAACCTCTCAGCCCCAAGAGTGTCCACCCTTATGTCTCAATCAGCTGTGGGTCTAGATATGGTCAATCCAGGTGGCATCACAGCCCCTGAACGAATTTTGTAAGAATTTCTCTCTCTTTCACTGTCTTTGTTTCACGGGTTTTTAAAAGTAATTGATTTTCCTAATGGGGTTTAGCTGCTTTTCACTGCTGTGTTTATGCCGCTTTACTCCCACTTGACTCACTTACGGAGAGATATCAATACATAGGTTTGAAGATTCTTACTAGTCAGATCTATTCTTGGGCGGTGAATAGGGGGTGTTGGGTCCAGTTCACTGAGCAAGGAGTAGGTCTTCTCTATTACATATTGGGTTTATGGAACGGTATCTGAGCTAATTTGAAACCCTTGTTTTAGGCATCACCCCACCTCACCTTTCCCGTTAGGCAGCCATAGTGTGTTTTCTAAATGTGTGACTCTGTTCTGTTTTGCAATTCAGTTCAAGTGTAGCGGTTTTTACATTCCCTCTATAAGTGCTATCTTCTGATTAGTGTCTTTTTCTGTGTGGCTTATTTCACTTAGAACCGTCGTACCTGAATCCACTCATCATGCTGCTACTAGCCTTATGACGTTGATTTCATGGCTGAGTGATATTCCATTGTACCTAAGGACCACAACTTCTTTATCCATTTTTCTCTTTCCTGGGATATTTAAGCTGGAATGAAGTGGAGGTTCTTATCAACAGAGCAACCCTAAACTTTGGAGTGCCTGTGCCTTGCTGATTTTTAGTTTTCCCAAATTAGACGCCCATGAGTGGAAGTGCCCTATGCTCTCTAAGCCGAGTTTTTTAGATATTTCAGGACACACCGTACACTTCTCCAGAGTGGCTGTTGGCAATTTACATCCCGCCCATCAGCGTAGCAAGGCTCCCATTTCTCCATGGCCTCTCCTGCATTTCTGGTTTTGACACTTTATTCACCATGGCCCTTTTGACCGATGGGAAGCGAGACTTCTTTGTAGCGCTGATTTGCCTTTCAAGGTTGCTTGGTTGGCCAAACAGGGCGTATGCGTTTTTTCCTGAATATATTCAGGAAAAAACGCATACGCCCTGTTTGGCCAAGGGCATCATTGTCGAGGTTTTGCCGCTTTTCCTGTGCTTTAAAGGCGATTCGAATCTACCTCCTGAAATCTGTTTCCTGAAATTCTGCCTTGCTTTCAAATCCTCTTCGTTGCCTTCCCTCAATATTTTTGTGGGCGAGAGTTATCATTTCTAACTCTGCAGGTTTCTGATTTGCAGTGCCCCTGAGCTCCATTTTTCAACTCGCTTTTTTGGGAGCTGGCCGCAAAACCGTAGGATTGCTTCAGGCCCTATTCTGGTTCCGGGCGGCAGGCTGATCCTGTGGTTAATTCTTCTTCCTGATGGGAAAATAGAGTGACCTGTGCCTTTCCCAACACCTAGAGCTAGTCGCTCATTGGTTCCCCCTCTTCCCGTTCATCCTCAGGACAAATTGCAACCTGTACGGAACAGGAGGTTAAACGTGCTGATTCTCCAAGGAGGGAGATTGCTAGTAAAGCGGCTGGAATGGCGAACCCGAGCACAAGGAGATGAGAAATGATGTGCGTTTTAGAAACCTTTCCCGATCACACGGTGTACCATCTTCTGGGGTTCTCATGCATGTTTTCGATGTAGGAAGGTGCCCTTCAACCTGGAGATTTGGGACCCATCAGACGGGTACCACGCAGTATTACTTTAAAGGGTCTGTGTTTGCTCACCCAACCTCACCAAACCTCTCAGCCCCAAGAGTGTCCACCCTTATGTCTCAATCAGCTGTGGGTCTAGATATGGTCAATCCAGGTGGCATCACAGCCCCTGAACGAATTTTGTAAGAATTTCTCTCTCTTTCACTGTCTCTGTTTCACGGGTTTTTAAAAGTAATTGATTTTCCTAATGGGGTTTAGCTGCTTTTCACTGCTGTGTTTATGCCGCTTTACTCCCACTTGACTCACTTACGGAGAGATATCAATACATAGGTTTGAAGATTCTTACTAGTCAGATCTATTCTTGGGCGGTGAATAGGGGGTGTTGAGTCCAGTTCACTGAGCAAGGAGTAGGTCTTGTCTATTACATATTGGGTTTATGGAACGGTATCTGAGCTAATTTGAAACCCTTGTTTTAGGCATCACCCCACCTCACCTTTCCCGTTAGGCAGCCATAGTGTGTTTTCTAAATGTGTGATTCTGTTCTGTTTTGTAATTCAGTTCAAGTGTAGCGGTTTTTACATTCCCTCTATAAGTGATATCTTCTGATTAGTGTCTTTTTCTGTGTGACTTATTTCACTTAGAACCGTCGTACCTGAATCCACTCATCATGCTGCTACTAGCCTTATGACGTTGATTTCATGGCTGAGTGATATTCCATTGTACCTAAGGACCACAACTTCTTTATCCATTTTTCTCTTTCCTGGGATATTTAAGGTGGAATGAAGTGGAGGTTCTTGTCAACAGAGCAACCCTAAACTTTGGAGTGCCTGTGCCTTGCTGATTTTTAATTTTCCCAAATTAGACGCCCATGAGTGGAAGTGCCCTATGCTGTCTAAGCCGAGTTTTTTAGATGTTTCAGGACACACCGTACACTTCTCCAGAGTGGCTGTTGGCAATTTACATCCCGCCCATCAGCGTAGCAAGGCTCCCATTTCTCCATGTCCTCTCCTGCATTTCTGGTTTTGACACTTTATTCAGCATTGCCCTTTTGACCGATGGGAAGCGAGACTTCTTTGTAGCGCTGATTTGCCTTTCCAGGTTGCTTGGTTGGCCAAAAAGGGCGTATGCGTTTTTTCCTGAATATATTCAGGAAAAAACGCATACGCCCTTTTTGGCCAAGGGCATCACTGTCGAGGTTTTGCCGCTTTTCCTGTGCTTTACAGGCGATTCGAATCTACCTCCTGAAATCTGTTTCCTGCAATTCTGCCTTGCTTTCAAATCCTCTTCGTTGCTTTCCCTCAATATTTTTGTGGGCGAGAGTTATCATTTATAACTCAGCAGGTTTCTGATTTGCAGTGCCCCTGAGCTCCATTTTTCAACTCGCTTTTTTGGGAGCTGGCCTCAAAAGCGTAGGATTGCTTTAGGCCCTTTTCTGGTGCCGGGCGGCAGGCAGAGCCTGTGGTTAATTCTTCTTCCTGATGGGAAAATAGAGTGACCTGTGCCTTTCCCAACACCTAGAGCTAGTCGCTCATTGGTTCCCCCTCTTGCCGTTCATCCTCAGGACAAATTGCAACCTGTACGGAACAGGAGGTTAAAGTGCTGATTCTCCAAGGAGGGACATTGCTAGTAAAGCGGCTGGAATGGCGACCCCGAGCACAAGGAGATGAGAAATAAGGTGCGTTTTAGAAACCTTTCCCGATCACACGGTGTACCATCTTCTGGGTTTCTCATGCATGTTTTCGATGTAGGAAGATGCCCTTGAACCTGGAGATTTGGGACCCATCAGACGGGTACCACGCAATATTACTTTAAAGGGTCTGCGTTTGCTCACCCAACCTCACCAAACCTCTGAGCCCCAAGAGTGTCCACGCGTATGTCTCAATCAGCTGTGGGTCTAGATATGGTCAATCCAGGTGGCATCACCTCCCCTGAACGAATTTTGTAAGAATTTCTCTCTCTTTCACTGTCTTTGTTTCACGGGTTTTTAAAAGTAATTGATTTTCCTAATGGGGTTTAGCTGCTTTTCACTGCTGTGTTTATGCCGCTTTACACCCACTTGACTCACTTCCAGAGAGATATCAATACATAGGTTTGAAGATTTTTACTAGTCAGATCTATTCTTGGGCGGTGAATAGGGGGTGTTGAGTCCAGTTCACTGAGCAAGCAGTAGGTCTTGTCTATTACATATTGGGTTTATGGAACGGTATCTGAGCTAATTTGAAACCCTTGTTTTATGCATCACCCCACCTCGCCTTTCACGTTAGGCAGCCATAGTGTGTTTTCTAAATGTGTGATTCTGTTCTGTTTTGTAATTCAGTTCAAGTGTAGCGGTTTTTACTTTCCCTCTATAAGTGATATCTTATGATTACTGTCTTTTTCTGTGTGACTTACTTCACTTACAACCGTCGTACCTGAATCCACTCATTGTGCTGCTACTAGCCTTATGACGTTGATTTCATGGCTGAGTGATATTCCATTGTACCTAAGGACCACAACTTCTTTATCCATTTTTCTCTTTCCTGGGATATTTAAGGTGGAATGAAGTGGAGGTTTTTGTCAACAGAGCAACCCTAAACTTTGGAGTGCCTGTGCCTTGCTGATTTTTAGTTTTCCCAAATTAGACGCCCATGAGTGGAAGTGCCCTATGCTGTCTAAGCCGAGTTTTTTAGATGTTTCAGGACACACCGTACACTTCTCCAGAGTGGCTGTTGGCAATTTACATCCCGCCCATCAGCGTAGCAAGGCTCCCATTTCTCCATGGCCTCTCCTGCATTTCTGGTTTTGACACTTTATTCAGCATGGCCCTTTTGACCGATGGGAAGCGAGACTTCTTTGTAGCGCTGATTTGCCTTTCCAGGTTGCTTGGTTGGCCAAAAAGGGCGTATGCGTTTTTTCCTGAATATATTCAGGAAAAAACGCATACGCCCTTTTTGGCCAAGGGCATCATTGTCGAGGTTTTGCCGCTTTTCCTGTGCTTTAAAGGCGATTCGAATCTACCTCCTGAAATCTGTTTCCTGCAATTCTGCCTTGCTTTCAAATCCTCTTCGTTGCCTTCCCTCAATATTTTTGTGGGCGAGAGTTATCATTTCTAACTCTGCAGGTTTGTGATTTGCAGTGCCCCTGAGCTCCATTTTTCAACTCGCTATTTTTGGAGCTGGCCCCAAAAGCGTAAGATTGCTTCAGGCCCTATTGTGGTTCCGGGCGGCAGGCTGAGCCTGTGGTTAATTCTTCTTCCTGATGGGAAAATAGAGTGACCTGTGCCTTTCCCAACACTTAGAGCTAGTCGCTCATTGGTTCCCCCTCTTCCCGTTCATCCTCAGGACAAATTGCAACCTGTACGGAACAGGAGGTTAAACGTGCTGATTCTCCAAGGAGGGAGATTGCTAGTAAAGCGGCTGGAATGGCGAACCCGAGCACAAGGAGATGAGAAATGAGGTGCGTTTTAGAAACCTTTCCCGATCACACGGTGTACCATCTTCTGGGGTTCTCATGCATGTTTTCGATGTAGGAAGATGCCCTTGAACCTGGAGATTTGGGACCCATCAGACGGGTACCACGCAGTATTACTTTAAAGGGTCTGTGTTTGCTCACCCAACCTCACCAAACCTCTCAGCCCCAAGAGTGTCCACCCTTATGTCTCAATCAGCTGTGGGTCTAGATATGGTCAATCCAGGTGGCATCACAGCCCCTGAACGAATTTTGTAAGAATTTCTCTCTCTTTCACTGTCTTTGTTTCACGGGTTTTTAAAAGTAATTGATTTTCCTAATGGGGTTTAGCTGCTTTTCACTGCTGTGTTTATGCCGCTTTACTCCCACTTGACTCACTTACGGAGAGATATCAATACATAGGTTTGAAGATTCTTACTAGTCAGATCTATTCTTGGGCGGTGAATAGGGGGTGTTGAGTCCAGTTCACTGAGCAAGCAGTAGGTCTTGTCTATTACATATTGGGTTTATGGAACGGTATCTGAGCTAATTTGAAACCCTTGTTTTATGCATCACCCCACCTCGCCTTTCCCGTTAGGCAGCCATAGTGTGTTTTCTAAATGTGTGACTCTGTTCTGTTTTGTAATTCAGTTCAAGTGTAGCGGTTTTTACATTCCCTCTATAAGTGATATCTTCTGATTAGTGTCTTTTTCTGTGTGACTTATTTCACTTAGAACCGTCGTACCTGAATCCACTCATCATGCTGCTACTAGCCTTATGACGTTGATTTCATGGCTGAGTGATATTCCATTGTACCTAAGGACCACAACTTCTTTATCCATTTTTCTCTTTCCTGGGATATTTAAGGTGGAATGAAGTGGAGGTTCTTGTCAACAGAGCAACCCTAAACTTTGGAGTGCCTGTGCCTTGCTGATTTTTAGTTTTCCCAAATTAGACGCCCATGAGTGGAAGTGCCCTATGCTGTCTAAGCCGAGTTTTTTAGATGTTTCAGGACACACCGTACACTTCTCCAGAGTGGCTGTTGGCAATTTACATCCCGCCCATCAGCGTAGCAAGGCTCCCATTTCTCCATGGCCTCTCCTGCATTTCTGGTTTTGACACTTTATTCAGCATGGCCCTTTTGACCGATGGGAAGCGAGACTTCTTTTTAGCGCTGATTTGCCTTTCCAGGTTGCTTGGTTGGCCAAAAAGGGCGTATGCGTTTTTTCCTGAATATATTCAGGAAAAAACGCATACGCCCTTTTTGGCCAAGGGCATCATTGTCGAGGTTTTGCCGCTTTTCCTGTGCTTTAAAGGCGATTCGAATCTACCTCCTGAAATCTGTTTCCTGCAATTCTGCCTTGCTTTCAAATCCTCTTCGTTGCCTTCCCTCAATATTTTTGTGGGCGAGAGTTATCATTTCTAACTCTGCAGGTTTGTGATTTGCAGTGCCCCTGAGCTCCATTTTTCAACTCGCTATTTTTGGAGCTGGCCCCAAAAGCGTAAGATTGCTTCAGGCCCTATTGTGGTTCCGGGCGGCAGGCTGAGCCTGTGGTTAATTCTTCTTCCTGATGGGAAAATAGAGTGACCTGTGCCTTTCCCAACACTTAGAGCTAGTCGCTCATTGGTTCCCCCTCTTCCCGTTCATCCTCAGGACAAATTGCAACCTGTACGGAACAGGAGGTTAAACGTGCTGATTCTCCAAGGAGGGAGATTGCTAGTAAAGCGGCTGGAATGGCGAACCCGAGCACAAGGAGATGAGAAATGAGGTGCGTTTTAGAAACCTTTCCCGATCACACGGTGTACCATCTTCTGGGGTTCTCATGCATGTTTTCGATGTAGGAAGATGCCCTTGAACCTGGAGATTTGGGACCCATCAGACGGGTACCACGCAGTATTACTTTAAAGGGTCTGTGTTTGCTCACCCAACCTCACCAAACCTCTCAGCCCCAAGAGTGTCCACCCTTATGTCTCAATCAGCTGTGGGTCTAGATATGGTCAATCCAGGTGGCATCACAGCCCCTGAACGAATTTTGTAAGAATTTCTCTCTCTTTCACTGTCTTTGTTTCACGGGTTTTTAAAAGTAATTGATTTTCCTAATGGGGTTTAGCTGCTTTTCACTGCTGTGTTTATGCCGCTTTACACCCACTTGACTCACTTCCAGAGAGATATCAATACATAGGTTTGAAGATTTTTACTAGTCAGATCTATTCTTGGGCGGTGAATAGGGGGTGTTGAGTCCACTTCACTGAGCAAGGAGTAGGTCTTGTCTATTACATATTGGGTTTATGGAACGGTATCTGAGCTAATTTGAAACCCTTGTTTTATGCATCACCCCACCTCACCTTTCCCGTTAGGCAGCCATAGTGTGTTTTCTAAATGTGTGACTCTGTTCTGTTTTGTAATTCACTTCAAGTGTAGCGGTTTGTACATTCCCTCTATAAGTGATATCTTATGACTAGTGTCTTTTTCTGTGTGACTTATTTCACTTAGAACCGTCGTACCTGAATCCACTCATCATGCTGCTACTAGCCTTATGACGTTGATTTCATGGCTGAGTGATATTCCATTGTACCTAAGGACCACAACTTCTTTATCCATTTTTCTCTTTCCTGGGATATTTAAGGTGGAATGAAGTGGAGGTTCTTGTCAACAGAGCAACCCTAAACTTTGGAGTGCCTGTGCCTTGCTGATTTTTAGTTTTCCCAAATTAGACGCCCATGAGTGGAAGTGCCCTATGCTGTCTAAGCCGAGTTTTTTAGATGTTTCAGGACACACCGTACACTTCTCCAGAGTGGCTGTTGGCAATTTACATCCCGCCCATCAGCGTAGCAAGGCTCCCATTTCTCCATGGCCTCTCCTGCATTTCTGGTTTTGACACTTTATTCAGCATGGCCCTTTTGACCGATGGGAAGCGAGACTTCTTTGTAGCGCTGATTTGCCTTTCCAGGTTGCTTGGTTGGCCAAAAAGGGCGTATGCGTTTTTTCCTGTATATTTTCAGGAGAAAACGCATACGCCCTTTTTGGCCAAGGGCATCATTGTCGAGGTTTTGCCGCTTTTCCTGTGCTTTAAAGGCGATTCGAATCTACCTCCTGAAATCTGTTTCCTGCAATTCTGCCTTGCTTTCAAATCCTCTTCGTTGCCTTCCCTCAATATTTTTGTGGGCGAGAGTTATCATTTGTAACTCTGCAGGTTTGTGATTTGCAGTGCCCCTGAGCTCCATTTTTCAACTCGCTTTTTTGGGAGCTGGCCGCAAAAGCGTAAGATTGCTTCAGGCCCTATTGTGGTTCCGGGCGGCAGGCTGAGCCTGTGGTTAATTCTTCTTCCTGATGGGAAAATAGAGTGACCTGTGCCTTTCCCAACACCTAGAGCTAGTCGCTCATTGGTTCCCCCTCTTCCCGTTCATCCTCAGGACAAATTGCAACCTGTACGGAACATGAGGTTAAACGTGCTGATTCTCCAAGGAGGGAGATTGCTAGTAAAGCGGCTGGAATGGCGAACCCGAGCACAAGGAGATGAGAAATGAGGTGCGTTTTAGAAACCTTTCCCGATCACACGGTGTACCATCTTCTGGGGTTCTCATGCATGTTTTCGATGTAGGAAGATGCCCTTGAACCTGGAGATTTGGGACCCATCAGACGGGTACCACGCAGTATTACTTTAAAGGGTCTGTGTTTGCTCACCCAACCTCACCAAACCTCTCAGCCCCAAGAGTGTCCACCCTTATGTCTCAATCAGCTGTGGGTCTAGATATGGTCAATCCAGGTGGCATCACAGCCCCTGAACGAATTTTGTAAGAATTTCTCTCTCTTTCACTGTCTCTGTTTCACGGGTTTTTAAAAGTAATTGATTTTCCTAATGGGGTTTAGCTGCTTTTCACTGCTGTGTTTATGCCGCTTTACTCCCACTTGACTCACTTACGGAGAGATATCAATACATAGGTTTGAAGATTCTTACTAGTCAGATCTATTCTTGGGCGGTGAATAGGGGGTGTTGAGTCCAGTTCACTGAGCAAGGAGTAGGTCTTGTCTATTACATATTGGGTTTATGGAACGGTATCTGAGCTAATTTGAAACCCTTCTTTTAGGCATCACCCCACCTCGCCTTTCCCGTTAGGCAGCCATAGTGTGTTTTCTAAATGTGTGACTCTGTTCTGTTTTGTAATTCAGTTCAAGTGTAGCGGTTTTTACATTCCCTCTATAAGTGATATCTTCTGATTAGTGTCTTTTTCTGTGTGACTTATTTCACTTAGAACCGTCGTACCTGAATCCACTCATCATGCTGCTACTAGCCTTATGACGTTGATTTCATGGCTGAATGATATTCCATTGTACCTAAGGACCACAACTTCTTTATCCATTTTTCTCTTTCCTGGGATATTTAAGGTGGAATGAAGTGGAGGTTCTTGTCAACAGAGCAACCCTAAACTTTGGAGTGCCTGTGCCTTGCTGGTTTTTAGTTTTCCCAAATTAGACGCCCATGAGTGGAAGTGCCCTATGCTCTCTAAGCCGAGTTTTTTAGATGTTTCAGGACACACCGTACACTTCTCCAGAGTGGCTGTTGGCAATTTACATCCCGCCCATCAGCGTAGCAAGGCTCCAATTTCTCCATGGCCTCTCTTGCATTTCTGGTATTGACACTTTATTCAGCATGGCCCTTTTGACCGATGGGAAGCGAGACTTCTTTGTAGCGCTGATTTGCCTTTCCAGGTTGCTTGGTTGGCCAAAAAGGGCGTATGCGTTTTTTCCTGAATATATTCAGGAAAAAACGCATACGCCCTTTTTGGCCAAGGGCATCATTGTCGAGGTTTTGCCGCTTTTCCTGTGCTTTAAAGGCGATTCGAATCTACCTCCTGAAATCTGTTTCCTGCAATTCTGCCTTGCTTTCAAATCCTCTTCGTTGCCTTCCCTCAATATTTTTGTGGGCGAGAGTTATCATTTCTAACTCTGCAGGTTTGTGATTTGCAGGGCCCCTGAGCTCCATTTTTCAACTCGCTTTTTTGGGAGCTGGCCGCAAAAGCGTAGGATTGCTTCAGGCCCTATTCTGGTTCCGGGAAGCAGGCTGAGCCGGTGGTTAATTCTTCTTCCTCATGGGAAAATAGAGTGACCTGTGCCTGTCCCAACACCTAGAGCTAGTCACTCATTGGTTCCCCCTCTTCCCGTTCATCCTCAGGACAAATTGAAACCTGTACGGAACAGGAGGTTAAAGTGCTGATTCTCCAAGGAGGGAGATTGCTATTAAAGTGGCTGGAATGGCGAACCCGAGCACAAGGAGATGAGAAATGAGGTGCGTTTTAGAAACCTTTCCCGATCACACGGTGTACCATCTTCTGGGTTTCTCATGCATGTTTTCGATGTAGGAAGATGCCCTTGAACCTGGAGATTTGGGACCCATCAGACGGGTACCACGCAGTATTACTTTAAAGGGTCTGCGTTTGCTCACCCAACCTCACCAAACCTCTCAGCCCCAAGAGTGTCCACCCTTATGTCTCAATCAGCTGTGGGTCTAGATATGGTCAATCCAGGTGGCATCACAGCCCTTGAACGAATTTTGTAAGAATTTCTCTCTCTTTCACTGTCTTTGTTTCACGGGTTTTTAAAAGTAATTGATTTTCCTAATGGGGTTTAGCTGCTTTTCACTGCTGTGTTTATGCCGCTTTACTCCCACTTGACTCACTTACGGAGAGATATCAATACATAGGTTTGAAGATTCTTACTAGTCAGATCTATTCTTGGTCGGTGAATAGGGGGTGTTGGGTCCAGTTCACTGAGCAAGGAGTAGGTCTTGTCTATTACATATTGGGTTTATGGAACGGTATCTGAGCTAATTTGAAACGCTTGTTTTATGCATCACCCCACCTCGCCTTTCCCGTTAGGCAGCCATAGTGTGTTTTCTAAATGTGTGACTCTGTTCTGTTTTGTAATTCACTTCAAGTGTAGCGGTTTTTACATTCCCTCTATAAGTGATATCTTCTGATTAGTGTCTTTTTCTGTGTGACTTATTTCACTTAGAACCGTCCTACCTGAATCCACTCATCATGCTGCTACTAGCCTTATGACGTTGATTTCATGGCTGAGTGATATTCCATTGTACCTAAGGACCACAACTTCTTTATCCATTTTTCTCTTTCCTGGGATATTTAAGGTGGAATGAAGTGGAGGTTCTTGTCAACAGAGCAACCCTAAACTTTGGAGTGCCTGTGCCTTGCTGATTTTTAGTTTTCCCAAATTAGACGCCCATGAGTGGAAGTGCCCTATGCTCTCTAAGCCGAGTTTTTTAGATGTTTCAGGACACACCGTACACTTCTCCAGAGTGGCTGTTGGCAATTTACATCCCGCCCATCAGCGTAGCAAGGCTCCCATTTCTCCATGGCCTCTCCTGCATTTCTGGTTTTGACACTTTATTCAGCATGGCCCTTTTGACCGATAGGAAGCGAGACTTCTTTGTAGCGCTGATTTGCCTTTCCAGGTTGCTTGGTTGGCCAAAAAGGGCGTATGCGTTTTTTCCTGAATATATTCAGGAAAAAACGCATACGCCCTTTTTGGCCAAGGGCATCACTGTCGAGGTTTTGCCGCTTTTCCTGTGCTTTACAGGCGATTCGAATCTACCTCCTGAAATCTGTTTCCTGCAATTCTGCCTTGCTTTCAAATCCTCTTCGTTGCTTTCCCTCAATATTTTTGTGGGCGAGAGTTATCATTTATAACTCAGCAGGTTTGTGATTTGCAGTGCCCCTGAGCTCCATTTTTCAACTCGCTTTTTTGGGAGCTGGCCTCAAAAGCGTAGGATTGCTTCAGGCCTTTTTCTGGTTCCGGGCGGCAGGCAGAGCCTGTGGTTAATTCTTCTTCCTGATGGGAAAATAGAGTGACCTGTGCCTTTCCCAACACCTAGAGCTAGTCGCTCATTGGTTCCCCCTCTTGCCATTCATCCTCAGGACAAATTGCAACCTGTACGGAACAGGAGGTTAAAGTGCTGATTCTCCAAGGAGGGACATTGCTAGTAAAGCGGCTGGAATGGCGACCCCGAGCACAAGGAGATGAGAAATAAGGTGCGTTTTAGAAACCTTTCCCGATCACACGGTGTACCATCTTCTGGGTTTCTCATGCATGTTTTCGATGTAGGAAGATGCCCTTGAACCTGGAGATTTGGGACCCATCAGACGGGTACCACGCAATATTACTTTAAAGGGTCTGCGTTTGCTCACCCAACCTCACCAAACCTCTGAGCCCCAAGAGTGTCCACCCTTATGTCTCAATCAGCTGTGGGTCTAGATATGGTCAATCCAGGTGGCATCACAGCCCCTGAACGAATTTTGTAAGAATTTCTCTCTCTTTCACTGTCTTTGTTTCACGGGTTTTTAAAAGTAATTGATTTTCCTAATGGGGTTTAGCTGCTTTTCACTGCTGTGTTTATGCCGCTTTACACCCACTTGACTCACTTCCAGAGAGATATCAATACATAGGTTTGAAGATTTTTACTAGTCAGATCTATTCTTGGGTGGTGAATAGGGGGTGTTGAGTCCACTTCACTGAGCAAGGAGTAGGTCTTGTCTATTACATATTGGGTTTATGGAACGGTATCTGAGCTAATTTGAAACCCTTGTTTTATGCATCACCCCACAAACCTTTCCCGTTAGGCAGCCATAGTGTGTTTTCTAAATGTGTGACTCTGTTCTGTTTTGTAATTCAGTTCAAGTGTAGCGGTTTGTACATTCCCTCTATAAGTGATATCTTATGACTAGTGTCTTTTTCTGTGTGACTTATTTCACTTAGAACCGTCGTACCTGAATCCACTCATCATGCTGCTACTAGCCTTATGACGTTGATTTCATGGCTGAGTAATATTCCATTGTACCTAAGGACCACAACTTCTTTATCCATTTTTCTCCTTCCTGGGATATTTAAGGTGGAATGAAGTGGAGGTTCTTGTCAACAGAGCAACCCTAAACTTTGGAGTGCCTGTGCCTTGCTGATTTTTAGTTTTCCCAAATTAGACGCCCATGAGTGGAAGTGCCCTATGCTGTCTAAGCCGAGTTTTTTAGATGTTTCAGGACACACCGTACACTTCTCCAGAGTGGCTGTTGGCAATTTACATCCCGCCCATCAGCGTAGCAAGGCTCCCATTTCTCCATGGCCTCTCCTGCATTTCTGGTTTTGACACTTTATTCAGCATGGCCCTTTTGACCGATGGGAAGCGAGACTTCTTTGTAGCGCTGATTTGCCTTTCCAGGTTGCTTGGTTGGCCAAAAAGGGCGTATGCGTTTTTTCCTGAATATATTCAGGAAAAAACGCATACGCCCTTTTTGGCCAAGGGCATCATTGTCGAGGTTTTGCCGCTTTTCCTGTGCTTTAAAGGCGATTCGAATCTACCTCCTGAAATCTGTTTCCTGCAATTCTGCCTTGCTTTCAAATCCTCTTCGTTGCCTTCCCTCAATATTTTTGTGGGCGAGAGTTATCATTTCTAACTCTGCAGGTTTGTGATTGCAGTGCCACTGAGCTCCATTTTTCAACTCGCTTTTTTGGGAGCTGGCCGCAAAAGCGTAGGATTGCTTCAGGCCCTATTCTGGTTCCGGGCGGCAGGCTGAGCCGGTGGTTAATTCTTCTTCCTGTTGGGAAAATAGAGTGACCTGTGCCTTTCCCAACACCTAGAGCTAGTCGCTCATTGGTTCCCCCTCTTCCCGTTAATCCTCAGGACAAATTGCAACCTGTACGGAACAGGATGTTAAACGTGTTGATTCTCCAAGGAGGGAGATTGCTAGTAAAGCGGATGGAATGGCGAACCCGAGCACAAGGAGATGAGAAATGAGGTGCGTTTTAGAAACCTTTCCCGATCACACGGTGTACCATCTTCTGGGTTTCTCATGCATGTTTTCGATGTAGGAAGATGCCCTTGAACCTGGAGATTTGGGACCCATCAGACGGGTACCACGCAGTATTACTTTAAAGAGTCTGCGTTTGCTCACCCAACCTCACCAAACCTCTCAGTTCCAAGAGTGTCCACCCTTATGTCTCAATCAGCTGTGGGTCTAGATATGGTCAATCCAGGTGGCATCACAGCCCCTGAACGAATTTTGTAAGAATTTCTCTCTCTTTCACTGTCTTTGTTTCACGGGTTTTTAAAAGTAATTGATTTTCCTAATGGGGTTTAGCTGCTTTTCACTGCTGTGTTTATGCCGCTTTACTCCCACTTGACTCACTTACGGAGAGATATCAATACATAGGTTTGAAGATTCTTACTAGTCAGATCTATTCTTGGGCGGTGAATAGGGGGTGTTGGGTCCAGTTCACTGAGCAAGGAGTAGGTCTTGTCTATTACATATTGGGTTTATGGAACGGTATCTGAGCTAATTTGAAACGCTTGTTTTATGCATCACCCCACCTCGCCTTTCCCGTTAGGCAGCCATAGTGTGTTTTCTAAATGTGTGACTCTGTTCTGTTTTGTAATTCACTTCAAGTGTAGCGGTTTTTACATTCCCTCTATAAGTGATATCTTCTGATTAGTGTCTTTTTCTGTGTGACTTATTTCACTTAGAACCGTCCTACCTGAATCCACTCATCATGCTGCTACTAGCCTTATGACGTTGATTTCATGGCTGAGTGATATTCCATTGTACCTAAGGACCACAACTTCTTTATCCATTTTTCTCTTTCCTGGGATATTTAAGGTGGAATGAAGTGGAGGTTCTTGTCAACAGAGCAACCCTAAACTTTGGAGTGCCTGTGCCTTGCTGATTTTTAGTTTTCCCAAATTAGACGCCCATGAGTGGAAGTGCCCTATGCTCTCTAAGCCGAGTTTTTTAGATGTTTCAGGACACACCGTACACTTCTCCAGAGTGGCTGTTGGCAATTTACATCCCGCCCATCAGCGTAGCAAGGCTCCCATTTCTCCATGGCCTCTCCTGCATTTCTGGTTTTGACACTTTATTCAGCATGGCCCTTTTGACCGATGGGAAGCGAGACTTCTTTGTAGCGCTGATTTGCCTTTCCAGGTTGCTTGGTTGGCCAAAAAGGGCGTATGCGTTTTTTCCTGAATATATTCAGGAAAAAACGCATACGCCCTTTTTGGCCAAGGGCATCACTGTCGAGGTTTTGCCGCTTTTCCTGTGCTTTACAGGCGATTCGAATCTACCTCCTGAAATCTGTTTCCTGCAATTCTGCCTTGCTTTCAAATCCTCTTCGTTGCTTTCCCTCAATATTTTTGTGGGCGAGAGTTATCATTTATAACTCAGCAGGTTTGTGATTTGCAGTGCCCCTGAGCTCCATTTTTCAACTCGCTTTTTTGGGAGCTGGCCTCAAAAGCGTAGGATTGCTTCAGGCCTTTTTCTGGTTCCGGGCGGCAGGCAGAGCCTGTGGTTAATTCTTCTTCCTGATGGGAAAATAGAGTGACCTGTGCCTTTCCCAACACCTAGAGCTAGTCGCTCATTGGTTCCCCCTCTTGCCATTCATCCTCAGGACAAATTGCAACCTGTACGGAACAGGAGGTTAAAGTGCTGATTCTCCAAGGAGGGACATTGCTAGTAAAGCGGCTGGAATGGCGACCCCGAGCACAAGGAGATGAGAAATAAGGTGCGTTTTAGAAACCTTTCCCGATCACACGGTGTACCATCTTCTGGGTTTCTCATGCATGTTTTCGATGTAGGAAGATGCCCTTGAACCTGGAGATTTGGGACCCATCAGACGGGTACCACGCAATATTACTTTAAAGGGTCTGCGTTTGCTCACCCAACCTCACCAAACCTCTGAGCCCCAAGAGTGTCCACCCTTATGTCTCAATCAGCTGTGGGTCTAGATATGGTCAATCCAGGTGGCATCACAGCCCCTGAACGAATTTTGTAAGAATTTCTCTCTCTTTCACTGTCTTTGTTTCACGGGTTTTTAAAAGTAATTGATTTTCCTAATGGGGTTTAGCTGCTTTTCACTGCTGTGTTTATGCCGCTTTACACCCACTTGACTCACTTCCAGAGAGATATCAATACATAGGTTTGAAGATTTTTACTAGTCAGATCTATTCTTGGGTGGTGAATAGGGGGTGTTGAGTCCACTTCACTGAGCAAGGAGTAGGTCTTGTCTATTACATATTGGGTTTATGGAACGGTATCTGAGCTAATTTGAAACCCTTGTTTTATGCATCACCCCACAAACCTTTCCCGTTAGGCAGCCATAGTGTGTTTTCTAAATGTGTGACTCTGTTCTGTTTTGTAATTCAGTTCAAGTGTAGCGGTTTGTACATTCCCTCTATAAGTGATATCTTATGACTAGTGTCTTTTTCTGTGTGACTTATTTCACTTAGAACCGTCGTACCTGAATCCACTCATCATGCTGCTACTAGCCTTATGACGTTGATTTCATGGCTGAGTAATATTCCATTGTACCTAAGGACCACAACTTCTTTATCCATTTTTCTCCTTCCTGGGATATTTAAGGTGGAATGAAGTGGAGGTTCTTGTCAACAGAGCAACCCTAAACTTTGGAGTGCCTGTGCCTTGCTGATTTTTAGTTTTCCCAAATTAGACGCCCATGAGTGGAAGTGCCCTATGCTGTCTAAGCCGAGTTTTTTAGATGTTTCAGGACACACCGTACACTTCTCCAGAGTGGCTGTTGGCAATTTACATCCCGCCCATCAGCGTAGCAAGGCTCCCATTTCTCCATGGCCTCTCCTGCATTTCTGGTTTTGACACTTTATTCAGCATGGCCCTTTTGACCGATGGGAAGCGAGACTTCTTTGTAGCGCTGATTTGCCTTTCCAGGTTGCTTGGTTGGCCAAAAAGGGCGTATGCGTTTTTTCCTGAATATATTCAGGAAAAAACGCATACGCCCTTTTTGGCCAAGGGCATCATTGTCGAGGTTTTGCCGCTTTTCCTGTGCTTTAAAGGCGATTCGAATCTACCTCCTGAAATCTGTTTCCTGCAATTCTGCCTTGCTTTCAAATCCTCTTCGTTGCCTTCCCTCAATATTTTTGTGGGCGAGAGTTATCATTTCTAACTCTGCAGGTTTGTGATTGCAGTGCCACTGAGCTCCATTTTTCAACTCGCTTTTTTGGGAGCTGGCCGCAAAAGCGTAGGATTGCTTCAGGCCCTATTCTGGTTCCGGGCGGCAGGCTGAGCCGGTGGTTAATTCTTCTTCCTGTTGGGAAAATAGAGTGACCTGTGCCTTTCCCAACACCTAGAGCTAGTCGCTCATTGGTTCCCCCTCTTCCCGTTAATCCTCAGGACAAATTGCAACCTGTACGGAACAGGATGTTAAACGTGTTCATTCTCCAAGGAGGGAGATTGCTAGTAAAGCGGATGGAATGGCGAACCCGAGCACAAGGAGATGAGAAATGAGGTGCGTTTTAGAAACCTTTCCCGATCACACGGTGTACCATCTTCTGGGTTTCTCATGCATGTTTTCGATGTAGGAAGATGCCCTTGAACCTGGAGATTTGGGACCCATCAGACGGGTACCACGCAGTATTACTTTAAAGAGTCTGCGTTTGCTCACCCAACCTCACCAAACCTCTCAGTTCCAAGAGTGTCCACCCTTATGTCTCAATCAGCTGTGGGTCTAGATATGGTCAATCCAGGTGGCATCACAGCCCCTGAACGAATTTTGTAAGAATTTCTCTCTCTTTCACTGTCTTTGTTTCACGGGTTTTTAAAAGTAATTGATTTTCCTAATGGGGTTTAGCTGCTTTTCACTGCTGTGTTTATGCCGCTTTACTCCCACTTGACTCACTTACGGAGAGATATCAATACATAGGTTTGAAGATTCTTACTAGTCAGATCTATTCTTGGGCGGTGAATAGGGGGTGTTGGGTCCAGTTCACTGAGCAAGGAGTAGGTCTTGTCTATTACATATTGGGTTTATGGAACGGTATCTGAGCTAATTTGAAACGCTTGTTTTATGCATCACCCCACCTCGCCTTTCCCGTTAGGCAGCCATAGTGTGTTTTCTAAATGTGTGACTCTGTTCTGTTTTGTAATTCAGTTCAAGTGTAGCGGTTTTTACATTCCCTCTATAAGTGATATCTTCTGATTAGTGTCTTTTTCTGTGTGACTTATTTCACTTAGAACCGTCGTACCTGAATCCACTCATCATGCTGCTACTAGCCTTATGACGTTGATTTCATGGCTGAGTGATATTCCATTGTACCTAAGGACCACAACTTCTTTATCCATTTTTCTCTTTCCTGGGATATTTAAGGTGGAATGAAGTGGAGGTTCTTGTCAACAGAGCAACCCTAAACTTTGGAGTGCCTGTGCCTTGCTGATTTTTAGTTTTCCCAAATTAGACGCCCATGAGTGGAAGTGCCCTATGCTGTCTAAGCCGAGTTTTTTAGATGTTTCAGGACACACCGTACACTTCTCCAGAGTGGCTGTTGGCAATTTACATCCCGCCCATCAGCGTAGCAAGGCTCCCATTTCTCCATGGCCTCTCCTGCATTTCTGGTTTTGACACTTTATTCAGCATGGCCCTTTTGACCGATGGGAAGCGAGACTTCTTTGTAGCGCTGATTTGCCTTTCCAGGTTGCTTGGTTGGCCAAAAAGGGCGTATGCGTTTTTTCCTGAATATATTCAGGAAAAAACGCATACGCCCTTTTTGGCCAAGGGCATCACTGTCGAGGTTTTGCCGCTTTTCCTGTGCTTTACAGGCGATTCGAATCTACCTCCTGAAATCTGTTTCCTGCAATTCTGCCTTGCTTTCAAATCCTCTTCGTTGCTTTCCCTCAATATTTTTGTGGGCGAGAGTTATCATTTATAACTCAGCAGGTTTGTGATTTGCAGTGCCCCTGAGCTCCATTTTTCAACTCGCTTTTTTGGGAGCTGGCCTCAAAAGCGTAGGATTGCTTCAGGCCTTTTTCTGGTTCCGGGCGGCAGGCAGAGCCTGTGGTTAATTCTTCTTCCTGATGGGAAAATAGAGTGACCTGTGCCTTTCCCAACACCTAGAGCTAGTCGCTCATTGGTTCCCCCTCTTGCCATTCATCCTCAGGACAAATTGCAACCTGTACGGAACAGGAGGTTAAAGTGCTGATTCTCCAAGGAGGGACATTGCTAGTAAAGCGGCTGGAATGGCGACCCCGAGCACAAGGAGATGAGAAATAAGGTGCGTTTTAGAAACCTTTCCCGATCACACGGTGTACCATCTTCTGGGTTTCTCATGCATGTTTTCGATGTAGGAAGATGCCCTTGAACCTGGAGATTTGGGACCCATCAGACGGGTACCACGCAGTATTACTTTAAAGGGTCTGCGTTTGCTCCCCCAACCTCACCAAACCTCTGAGCCCCAAGAGTGTCCACCCTTATGTCTCAATCAGCTGTGGGTCTAGATATGGTCAATCCAGGTGGCATCACAGCCCCTGAACGAATTTTGTAAGAATTTCTCTCTCTTTCACTGTCTTTGTTTCACGGGTTTTTAAAAGTAATTGATTTTCCTAATGGGGTTTAGCTGCTTTTCACTGCTGTGTTTATGCCGCTTTACACCCACTTGACTCACTTCCAGAGAGATATCAATACATAGGTTTGAAGATTTTTACTAGTCAGATCTATTCTTGGGCGGTGAATAGGGGGTGTTGAGTCCACTTCACTGAGCAAGGAGTAGGTCTTGTCTATTACATATTGGGTTTATGGAACGGTATCTGAGCTAATTTGAAACCCTTGTTTTATGCATCACCCCACCTCACCTTTCCCGTTAGGCAGCCATAGTGTGTTTTCTAAATGTGTGACTCTGTTCTGTTTTGTAATTCACTTCAAGTGTAGCGGTTTGTACATTCCCTCTATAAGTGATATCTTATGACTAGTGTCTTTTTCTGTGTGACTTATTTCACTTAGAACCGTCGTACCTGAATCCACTCATCATGCTGCTACTAGCCTTATGACGTTGATTTCATGGCTGAGTGATATTCCATTGTACCTAAGG
Source organism: Eschrichtius robustus (assembly GCF_028021215.1). Classification (NCBI taxonomy): domain Eukaryota; kingdom Metazoa; phylum Chordata; class Mammalia; order Artiodactyla; family Eschrichtiidae; genus Eschrichtius; species Eschrichtius robustus. The sequence continues at coordinate 109,500,359 of NC_090828.1, forward strand.
ACCACAACTTCTTTATCCATTTTTCTCTTTCCTGGGATATTTAAGGTGGAATGAAGTGGAGGTTCTTGTCAACAGAGCAACCCTAAACTTTGGAGTGCCTGTGCCTTGCTGATTTTTAGTTTTCCCAAATTAGACGCCCATGAGTGGAAGTGCCCTATGCTGTCTAAGCCGAGTTTTTTAGATGTTTCAGGACACACCATACACTTCTCCAGAGTGGCTGTTGGCAATTTACATCCCGCCCATCAGCGTAGCAAGGCTCCCATTTCTCCATGGCCTCTCCTGCATTTCTGGTTTTGACACTTTATTCAGCATGGCCCTTTTGACCGATGGGAAGCGAGACTTCTTTGTAGCGCTGATTTGCCTTTCCAGGTTGCTTGGTTGGCCAAAAAGGGCGTATGCGTTTTTTCCTGAATATATTCAGGAAAAAACGCATACGCCCTTTTTGGCCAAGGGCATCATTGTCGAGGTTTTGCCGCTTTTCCTGTGCTTTAAAGGCGATTCGAATCTACCTCCTGAAATCTGTTTCCTGCAATTCTGCCTTGCTTTCAAATCCTCTTCGTTGCCTTCCCTCAATATTTTTGTGGGCGAGAGTTATCATTTCTAACTCTGCAGGTTTGTGATTGCAGTGCCACTGAGCTCCATTTTTCAACTCGCTTTTTTGGGAGCTGGCCGCAAAAGCGTAGGATTGCTTCAGGCCCTATTGTGGTTCCGGGCGGCAGGCTGAGCCTGTGGTTAATTCTTCTTCCTGATGGGAAAATAGAGTGACCTGTGCCTGTCCCAACACCTAGAGCTAGTCGCTCATTGGTTCCCCCTCTTCCCGTTCATCCTCAGGACAAATTGAAACCTGTACGGAACAGCAGGTTAAAGTGCTGATTCTCCAAGATGGGAGATTGCTATTAAAGTGGCTGGAATGGCGAACCCGAGCACAAGGAGATGAGAAATGAGGTGCGTTTTAGAAACCTTTCCCGATCACACGGTGTACCATCTTTTGGGTTTCTCATGCATGTTTTCGATGTAGGAAGATGCCCTTGAACCTGGAGATTTGGGACCCATCAGACGGGTACCACGCAGTATTACTTTAAAGGGTCTGCGTTTGCTCACCCAACCTCACCAAACCTCTGAGCCCCAAGAGTGTCCACCCTTATGTCTCAATCAGCTGTGGGTCTAGATATGGTCAATCCAGGTGGCATCACAGCCCTTGAACGAATTTTGTAAGAATTTCTCTCTCTTTCACTGTCTTTGTTTCACGGGTTTTTAAAAGTAATTGATTTTCCTAATGGGGTTTAGCTGCTTTTCACTGCTGTGTTTATGCCGCTTTACTCCCACTTGACTCACTTACGGAGAGATATCAATACATAGGTTTGAAGATTCTTACTAGTCAGATCTATTCTTGGGCGGTGAATAGGGGGTGTTGAGTCCAGTTCACTTAGCAAGGAGTAGGTCTTGTCTATTACATATTGGGTTTATGGAACGGTATCTGAGCTAATTTGAAACCCTTGTTTTAGGCATCACCCCACCTCACCTTTCCCGTTAGGCAGCCATAGTGTGTTTTCTAAATGTGTGACTCTGTTCTGTTTTGTAATTCAGTTCAAGTGTAGCGGTTTTTACATTCCCTCTATAAGTGATATCTTCTGATTAGTGTCTTTTTCTGTGTGACTTATTTCACTTAGAACCATCGTACCTGAATCCACTCATCATGCTGCTACTAGCCTTATGACGTTGATTTCATGGCTGAGTGATATTCCATTGTACCTAAGGACCACAACTTCTTTATCCATTTTTCTCTTTCCTGGGATATTTAAGGTGGAATGAAGTGGAGGTTCTTGTCAACAGAGCAACCCTAAACTTTGGAGTGCCTGTGCCTTGCTGATTTTTAGTTTTCCCAAATTAGACGCCCATGAGTGGAAGTGCCCTATGCTTTCTAAGCCGAGTTTTTTAGATGTTTCAGGACACACCGTACACTTCTCCAGAGTGGCTGTTGGCAATTTACATCCCGCCCATCAGCGTAGCAAGGCTCCCATTTCTCCATGGCCTCTCCTGCATTTCTGGTATTGACACTTTATTCAGCATGGCCCTTTTGACCGATGGGAAGCGAGACTTCTTTGTAGCGCTGATTTGCCTTCCCAGGTTGCTTGGTTGGCCAAAAAGGGCGTATGCGTTTTTTCCTGAATATATTCAGGAAAAAACGCATACGCCCTTTTTGGCCAAGGGCATCATTGTCGAGGTTTTGCCGCTTTTCCTGTGCTTTAAAGGCAATTCGAATCTACCTCCTGAAATCTGTTTCCTGCAATTCTGCCTTGCTTTCAAATCCTCTTCGTTGCCTTCCCTCAATATTTTTGTGGGCGAGAGTTATCATTTATAACTCTGCAGGTTTGTGATTTGCAGGGCCCCTGAGCTCCATTTTTCAACTCGCTTTTTTGGGAGCTGGCCGCAAAAGCGTAGGATTGCTTCAGGCCCTATTCTGGTTCCGGGAAGCAGGCTGAGCCGGTGGTTAATTCTTCTTCCTGTTGGGAAAATAGAGTGACCTGTGCCTTTCCCAACACCTAGAGCTAGTCGCTCATTGGTTCCCCCTCTTCCCGTTCATCCTCAGGACAAATTGCAACCTGTACGGAACAGGAGGTTAAACGTGTTGATTCTCCAAGGACGGAGATTGCTAGTAAAGCGGATGGAATGGCGAACCCGAGCACAAGGAGATGAGAAATGAGGTGCGTTTTAGAAACCTTTCCCGATCACACGGTGTACCATCTTCTGGGTTTCTCATGCATGTTTTCGATGTAGGAAGATGCCCTTGAACCTGGAGATTTGGGACCCATCAGACGGGTACCACGCAGTATTACTTTAAAGAGTCTGCGTTTGCTCATCCAACCTCACCAAACCTCTCAGCCCCAAGAGTGTCCACCCTTATGTCTCAATCAGCTGTGGGTCTAGATATGGTCAATCCAGGTGGCATCACAGCCCCTGAACGAATTTTGTAAGAATTTCTCTCTCTTTCACTGTCTTTGTTTCACGGGTTTTTAAAAGTAATTGATTTTCCTAATGGGGTTTAGCTGCTTTTCACTGCTGTGTTTATGCCGCTTTACTCCCACTTGACTCACTTACGGAGAGATATCAATACATAGGTTTGAAGATTCTTACTAGTCAGATCTATTCTTGGTCGGTGAATAGGGGGTGTTGGGTCCAGTTCACTGAGCAAGGAGTAGGTCTTGTCTATTACATATTGGGTTTATGGAACGGTATCTGAGCTAATTTGAAACCCTTGTTTTAGGCATCACCCCACCTCGCCTTTCCCGTTAGGCAGCCATAGTGTGTTTTCTAAATGTGTGACTCTGTTCTGTTTTGTAATTCAGTTCAAGTGTAGCGGTTTTTACTTTCCCTCTATAAGTGATATCTTATGATTAGTGTCTTTTTCTGTGTGACTTATTTCACTTAGAACCGTCGTACCTGAATCCACTCATCATGCTGCTACTAGCCTTATGACGTTGATTTCATGGCTGAGTGATATTCCATTGTACCTAAGGACCACAACTTCTTTATCCATTTTTCTCTTTCCTGGGATATTTAAGGTGGAATGAAGTGGAGGTTCTTGTCAACAGAGCAACCCTAAACTTTGGAGTGCCTGTGCCTTGCTGATTTTTAGTTTTCCCAAATTAGACGCCCATGAGTGGAAGTGCCCTATGCTCTCTAAGCCGAGTTTTTTAGATGTTTCAGGACACACCGTACACTTCTCCAGAGTGGCTGTTGGCAATTTACATCCCGCCCATCAGCGTAGCAAGGCTCCCATTTCTCCATGGCCTCTCCTGCATTTCTGGTATTGACACTTTATTCAGCATGGCCCTTTTGACCGATGGGAAGCGAGACTTCTTTGTAGCGCTGATTTGCCTTCCCAGGTTGCTTGGTTGGCCAAAAAAGGCGTATGCGTTTTTTCCTGAATATATTCAGGAAAAAAACGCATACGCCCTTTTTGGCCAAGGGCATCATTGTCGAGGTTTTGCCGCTTTTCCTGTGCTTTAAAGGCGATTCGAATCTACCTCCTGAAATCTGTTTCCTGCAATTCTGCCTTGCTTTCAAATCCTCTTCGTTGCCTTCCCTCAATATATTTGTGGACGAGAGTTATCATTTATAACTCAGCAGGTTTGTGAATGGCAGTGCCCCTGAGCTCCATTTTTCAACTGTCTTTTTTGGGAGCTGGCCGCAATAGCACGGGATTGCCTCAAGCCCTATTCTGGTTCCCGGCGGCAGGCTGAGCCTGTGGTTAATTCTTCTTCCTGATGGGAAAATAGAGTGACCTGTGCCTTTCCCAACACCTAGAGCTAGTCGCTCATTGGTTCCCCCTCTTCCCGTTAATCCTCAGGACAAATTGCAACCTGTACGGAACAGGATGTTAAACGTGTTGATTCTCCAAGGAGGGAGATTGCTAGTAAAGCGGATGGAATGGCGAACCCGAGCACAAGGAGATGAGAAATGAGGTGCGTTTTAGAAACCTTTCCCGATCACACGGTGTACCATCTTCTGGGTTTCTCATGCATGTTTTCGATGTAGGAAGATGCCCTTGAACCTGGAGATTTGGGACCCATCAGACGGGTACCACGCAGTATTACTTTAAAGAGTCTGCGTTTGCTCACCCAACCTCACCAAACCTCTCAGTTCCAAGAGTGTCCACCCTTATGTCTCAATCAGCTGTGGGTCTAGATATGGTCAATCCAGGTGGCATCACAGCCCCTGAACGAATTTTGTAAGAATTTCTCTCTCTTTCACTGTCTTTGTTTCACGGGTTTTTAAAAGTAATTGATTTTCCTAATGGGGTTTAGCTGCTTTTCACTGCTGTGTTTATGCCGCTTTACTCCCACTTGACTCACTTACGGAGAGATATCAATACATAGGTTTGAAGATTCTTACTAGTCAGATCTATTCTTGGGCGGTGAATAGGGGGTGTTGGGTCCAGTTCACTGAGCAAGGAGTAGGTCTTGTCTATTACATATTGGGTTTATGGAACGGTATCTGAGCTAATTTGAAACGCTTGTTTTATGCATCACCCCACCTCGCCTTTCCCGTTAGGCAGCCATAGTGTGTTTTCTAAATGTGTGACTCTGTTCTGTTTTGTAATTCAGTTCAAGTGTAGCGGTTTTTACATTCCCTCTATAAGTGATATCTTCTGATTAGTGTCTTTTTCTGTGTGACTTATTTCACTTAGAACCGTCGTACCTGAATCCACTCATCATGCTGCTACTAGCCTTATGACGTTGATTTCATGGCTGAGTGATATTCCATTGTACCTAAGGACCACAACTTCTTTATCCATTTTTCTCTTTCCTGGGATATTTAAGGTGGAATGAAGTGGAGGTTCTTGTCAACAGAGCAACCCTAAACTTTGGAGTGCCTGTGCCTTGCTGATTTTTAGTTTTCCCAAATTAGACGCCCATGAGTGGAAGTGCCCTATGCTGTCTAAGCCGAGTTTTTTAGATGTTTCAGGACACACCGTACACTTCTCCAGAGTGGCTGTTGGCAATTTACATCCCGCCCATCAGCGTAGCAAGGCTCCCATTTCTCCATGGCCTCTCCTGCATTTCTGGTTTTGACACTTTATTCAGCATGGCCCTTTTGACCGATGGGAAGCGAGACTTCTTTGTAGCGCTGATTTGCCTTTCCAGGTTGCTTGGTTGGCCAAAAAGGGCGTATGCGTTTTTTCCTGAATATATTCAGGAAAAAACGCATACGCCCTTTTTGGCCAAGGGCATCACTGTCGAGGTTTTGCCGCTTTTCCTGTGCTTTACAGGCGATTCGAATCTACCTCCTGAAATCTGTTTCCTGCAATTCTGCCTTGCTTTCAAATCCTCTTCGTTGCTTTCCCTCAATATTTTTGTGGGCGAGAGTTATCATTTATAACTCAGCAGGTTTGTGATTTGCAGTGCCCCTGAGCTCCATTTTTCAACTCGCTTTTTTGGGAGCTGGCCTCAAAAGCGTAGGATTGCTTCAGGCCTTTTTCTGGTTCCGGGCGGCAGGCAGAGCCTGTGGTTAATTCTTCTTCCTGATGGGAAAATAGAGTGACCTGTGCCTTTCCCAACACCTAGAGCTAGTCGCTCATTGGTTCCCCCTCTTGCCATTCATCCTCAGGACAAATTGCAACCTGTACGGAACAGGAGGTTAAAGTGCTGATTCTCCAAGGAGGGACATTGCTAGTAAAGCGGCTGGAATGGCGACCCCGAGCACAAGGAGATGAGAAATAAGGTGCGTTTTAGAAACCTTTCCCGATCACACGGTGTACCATCTTCTGGGTTTCTCATGCATGTTTTCGATGTAGGAAGATGCCCTTGAACCTGGAGATTTGGGACCCATCAGACGGGTACCACGCAGTATTACTTTAAAGGGTCTGCGTTTGCTCCCCCAACCTCACCAAACCTCTGAGCACCAAGAGTGTCCACCCTTATGTCTCAATCAGCTGTGGGTCTAGATATGGTCAATCCAGGTGGCATCACAGCCCCTGAACGAATTTTGTAAGAATTTCTCTCTCTTTCACTGTCTTTGTTTCACGGGTTTTTAAAAGTAATTGATTTTCCTAATGGGGTTTAGCTGCTTTTCACTGCTGTGTTTATGCCGCTTTACACCCACTTGACTCACTTCCAGAGAGATATCAATACATAGGTTTGAAGATTTTTACTAGTCAGATCTATTCTTGGGCGGTGAATAGGGGGTGTTGAGTCCACTTCACTGAGCAAGGAGTAGGTCTTGTCTATTACATATTGGGTTTATGGAACGGTATCTGAGCTAATTTGAAACCCTTGTTTTATGCATCACCCCACCTCACCTTTCCCGTTAGGCAGCCATAGTGTGTTTTCTAAATGTGTGACTCTGTTCTGTTTTGTAATTCACTTCAAGTGTAGCGGTTTGTACATTCCCTCTATAAGTGATATCTTATGACTAGTGTCTTTTTCTGTGTGACTTATTTCACTTAGAACCGTCGTACCTGAATCCACTCATCATGCTGCTACTAGCCTTATGACGTTGATTTCATGGCTGAGTGATATTCCATTGTACCTAAGGACCACAACTTCTTTATCCATTTTTCTCTTTCCTGGGATATTTAAGGTGGAATGAAGTGGAGGTTCTTGTCAACAGAGCAACCCTAAACTTTGGAGTGCCTGTGCCTTGCTGATTTTTAGTTTTCCCAAATTAGACGCCCATGAGTGGAAGTGCCCTATGCTCTCTAAGCCGAGTTTTTTAGATGTTTCAGGACACACCATACACTTCTCCAGAGTGGCTGTTGGCAATTTACATCCCGCCCATCAGCGTAGCAAGGCTCCCATTTCTCCATGGCCTCTCTTGCATTTCTGGTATTGACACTTTATTCAGCATGGCCCTTTTGACCGATGGGAAGCGAGACTTCTTTGTAGCGCTGATTTGCCTTTCCAGGTTGCTTGGTTGGCCAAAAAGGGCGTATGCGTTTTTTCCTGAATATATTCAGGAAAAAACGCATACGCCCTTTTTGGCCAAGGGCATCATTGTCGAGGTTTTGCCGCTTTTCCTGTGCTTTAAAGGCGATTCGAATCTACCTCCTGAAATCTGTTTCCTGCAATTCTGCCTTGCTTTCAAATCCTCTTCGTTGCCTTCCCTCAATATTTTTGTGGGCGAGAGTTATCATTTCTAACTCTGCAGGTTTGTGATTGCAGTGCCACTGAGCTCCATTTTTCAACTCGCTTTTTTGGGAGCTGGCCGCAAAAGCGTAGGATTGCTTCAGGCCCTATTGTGGTTCCGGGCGGCAGGCTGAGCCTGTGGTTAATTCTTCTTCCTGATGGGAAAATAGAGTGACCTGTGCCTGTCCCAACACCTAGAGCTAGTCGCTCATTGGTTCCCCCTCTTCCCGTTCATCCTCAGGACAAATTGAAACCTGTACGGAACAGGAGGTTAAAGTGCTGATTCTCCAAGATGGGAGATTGCTATTAAAGTGGCTGGAATGGCGAACCCGAGCACAAGGAGATGAGAAATGAGGTGCGTTTTAGAAACCTTTCCCGATCACACGGTGTACCATCTTTTGGGTTTCTCATGCATGTTTTCGATGTAGGAAGATGCCCTTGAACCTGGAGATTTGGGACCCATCAGACGGGTACCACGCAGTATTACTTTAAAGGGTCTGCGTTTGCTCACCCAACCTCACCAAACCTCTGAGCCCCAAGAGTGTCCACCCTTATGTCTCAATCAGCTGTGGGTCTAGATATGGTCAATCCAGGTGGCATCACAGCCCTTGAACGAATTTTGTAAGAATTTCTCTCTATTTCACTGTCTTTGTTTCACGGGTTTTTAAAAGTAATTGATTTTCCTAATGGGGTTTAGCTGCTTTTCACTGCTGTGTTTATGCCGCTTTACTCCCACTTGACTCACTTACGGAGAGATATCAATACATAGGTTTGAAGATTCTTACTAGTCAGATCTATTCTTGGGCGGTGAATAGGGGGTGTTGAGTCCAGTTCACTTAGCAAGGAGTAGGTCTTGTCTATTACATATTGGGTTTATGGAACGGTATCTGAGCTAATTTGAAACCCTTGTTTTAGGCATCACCCCACCTCACCTTTCCCGTTAGGCAGCCATAGTGTGTTTTCTAAATGTGTGACTCTGTTCTGTTTTGTAATTCAGTTCAAGTGTAGCGGTTTTTACATTCCCTGTATAAGTGATATCTTCTGATTAGTGTCTTTTTCTGTGTGACTTATTTCACTTAGAACCATCGTACCTGAATCCACTCATCATGCTGCTACTAGCCTTATGACGTTGATTTCATGGCTGAGTGATATTCCATTGTACCTAAGGACCACAACTTCTTTATCCATTTTTCTCTTTCCTGGGATATTTAAGGTGGAATGAAGTGGAGGTTCTTGTCAACAGAGCAACCCTAAACTTTGGAGTGCCTGTGCCTTGCTGATTTTTAGTTTTCCCAAATTAGACGCCCATGAGTGGAAGTGCCCTATGCTCTCTAAGCCGAGTTTTTTAGATGTTTCAGGACACACCGTACACTTCTCCAGAGTGGCTGTTGGCAATTTACATCCCGCCCATCAGCGTAGCAAGGCTCCCATTTCTCCATGGCCTCTCCTGCATTTCTGGTATTGACACTTTATTCAGCATGGCCCTTTTGACCGATGGGAAGCGAGACTTCTTTGTAGCGCTGATTTGCCTTCCCAGGTTGCTTGGTTGGCCAAAAAGGGCGTATGCGTTTTTTCCTGAATATATTCAGGAAAAAACGCATACGCCCTTTTTGGCCAAGGGCATCATTGTCGAGGTTTTGCCGCTTTTCCTGTGCTTTAAAGGCAATTCGAATCTACCTCCTGAAATCTGTTTCCTGCAATTCTGCCTTGCTTTCAAATCCTCTTCGTTGCCTTCCCTCAATATTTTTGTGGGCGAGAGTTATCATTTATAACTCTGCAGGTTTGTGATTTGCAGGGCCCCTGAGCTCCATTTTTCAACTCGCTTTTTTGGGAGCTGGCCGCAAAAGCGTAGGATTGCTTCAGGCCCTATTCTGGTTCCGGGAAGCAGGCTGAGCCGGTGGTTAATTCTTCTTCCTGTTGGGAAAATAGAGTGACCTGTGCCTTTCCCAACACCTAGAGCTAGTCGCTCATTGGTTCCCCCTCTTCCCGTTCATCCTCAGGACAAATTGCAACCTGTACGGAACAGGATGTTAAACGTGTTGATTCTCCAAGGAGGGAGATTGCTAGTAAAGCGGATGGAATGGCGAACCCGAGCACAAGGAGATGAGAAATGAGGTGCGTTTTAGAAACCTTTCCCGATCACACGGTGTACCATCTTCTGGGTTTCTCATGCATGTTTTCGATGTAGGAAGATGCCCTTGAACCTGGAGATTTGGGACCCATCAGACGGGTACCACGCAGTATTACTTTAAAGAGTCTGCGTTTGCTCACCCAACCTCACCAAACCTCTCAGTTCCAAGAGTGTCCACCCTTATGTCTCAATCAGCTGTGGGTCTAGATATGGTCAATCCAGGTGGCATCACAGCCCCTGAACGGATTTTGTAAGAATTTCTCTCTCTTTCACTGTCTTTGTTTCACGGGTTTTTAAAAGTAATTGATTTTCCTAATGGGGTTTAGCTGCTTTTCACTGCTGTGTTTATGCCGCTTTACTCCCACTTGACTCACTTACGGAGAGATATCAATACATAGGTTTGAATATTCTTACTAGTCAGATCTATTCTTGGGCGGTGAATAGGGGGTGTTGGGTCCAGTTCACTGAGCAAGGAGTAGGTCTTGTCTATTACATATTGGGTTTATGGAACGGTATCTGAGCTAATTTGAAACGCTTGTTTTATGCATCACCCCACCTCGCCTTTCCCGTTAGGCAGCCATAGTGTGTTTTCTAAATGTGTGACTCTGTTCTGTTTTGTAATTCACTTCAAGTGTAACGGTTTTTACATTCCCTCTATAAGTGATATCTTCTGATTAGTGTCTTTTTCTGTGTGACTTATTTCACTTAGAACCGTCGTACCTGAATCCACTCATCATGCTGCTACTAGCCTTATGACGTTGATTTCATGGCTGAGTGATATTCCATTGTACCTAAGGACCACAACTTCTTTATCCATTTTTCTCTTTCCTGGGATATTTAAGGTGGAATGAAGTGGAGGTTCTTGTCAACAGAGCAACCCTAAACTTTGGAGTGCCTGTGCCTTGCTGATTTTTAGTTTTCCCAAATTAGACGCCCATGAGTGGAAGTGCCCTATGCTCTCTAAGCCGAGTTTTTTAGATGTTTCAGGACACACCGTACACTTCTCCAGAGTGGCTGTTGGCAATTTACATCCCGCCCATCAGCGTAGCAAGGCTCCCATTTCTCCATGGCCTCTCCTGCATTTCTGGTTTTGACACTTTATTCAGCATGGCCCTTTTGACCGATGGGAAGCGAGACTTCTTTGTAGCGCTGATTTGCCTTTCCAGGTTGCTTGGTTGGCCAAAAAGGGCGTATGCGTTTTTTCCTGAATATATTCAGGAAAAAACGCATACGCCCTTTTTGGCCAAGGGCATCATTGTCGAGGTTTTGCCGCTTTTCCTGTGCTTTAAAGGCGATTCGAATCTACCTCCTGAAATCTGTTTCCTGCAATTCTGCCTTGCTTTCAAATCCTCTTCGTTGCCTTCCCTCAATATTTTTGTGGGCGAGAGTTATCATTTCTAACTCTGCAGGTTTGTGATTGCAGTGCCACTGAGCTCCATTTTTCAACTCGCTTTTTTGGGAGCTGGCCGCAAAAGCGTAGGATTGCTTCAGGCCCTATTGTGGTTCCGGGCGGCAGGCTGAGCCTGTGGTTAATTCTTCTTCCTGATGGGAAAATAGAGTGACCTGTGCCTGTCCCAACACCTAGAGCTAGTCGCTCATTGGTTCCCCCTCTTCCCGTTCATCCTCAGGACAAATTGAAACCTGTACGGAACAGGAGGTTAAAGTGCTGATTCTCCAAGATGGGAGATTGCTATTAAAGTGGCTGGAATGGCGAACCCGAGCACAAGGAGATGAGAAATGAGGTGCGTTTTAGAAACCTTTCCCGATCACACGGTGTACCATCTTTTGGGTTTCTCATGCATGTTTTCGATGTAGGAAGATGCCCTTGAACCTGGAGATTTGGGACCCATCAGACGGGTACCACGCAGTATTACTTTAAAGGGTCTGCGTTTGCTCACCCAACCTCACCAAACCTCTGAGCCCCAAGAGTGTCCACCCTTATGTCTCAATCAGCTGTGGGTCTAGATATGGTCAATCCAGGTGGCATCACAGCCCTTGAACGAATTTTGTAAGAATTTCTCTCTCTTTCACTGTCTTTGTTTCACGGGTTTTTAAAAGTAATTGATTTTCCTAATGGGGTTTAGCTGCTTTTCACTGCTGTGTTTATGCCGCTTTACTCCCACTTGACTCACTTACGGAGAGATATCAATACATAGGTTTGAAGATTCTTACTAGTCAGATCTATTCTTGGGCGGTGAATAGGGGGTGTTGAGTCCAGTTCACTTAGCAAGGAGTAGGTCTTGTCTATTACATATTGGGTTTATGGAACGGTATCTGAGCTAATTTGAAACCCTTGTTTTAGGCATCACCCCACCTCACCTTTCCCGTTAGGCAGCCATAGTGTGTTTTCTAAATGTGTGACTCTGTTCTGTTTTGTAATTCAGTTCAAGTGTAGCGGTTTTTACATTCCCTGTATAAGTGATATCTTCTGATTAGTGTCTTTTTCTGTGTGACTTATTTCACTTAGAACCATCGTACCTGAATCCACTCATCATGCTGCTACTAGCCTTATGACGTTGATTTCATGGCTGAGTGATATTCCATTGTACCTAAGGACCACAACTTCTTTATCCATTTTTCTCTTTCCTGGGATATTTAAGGTGGAATGAAGTGGAGGTTCTTGTCAACAGAGCAACCCTAAACTTTGGAGTGCCTGTGCCTTGCTGATTTTTAGTTTTCCCAAATTAGACGCCCATGAGTGGAAGTGCCCTATGCTCTCTAAGCCGAGTTTTTTAGATGTTTCAGGACACACCGTACACTTCTCCAGAGTGGCTGTTGGCAATTTACATCCCGCCCATCAGCGTAGCAAGGCTCCCATTTCTCCATGGCCTCTCCTGCATTTCTGGTATTGACACTTTATTCAGCATGGCCCTTTTGACCGATGGGAAGCGAGACTTCTTTGTAGCGCTGATTTGCCTTCCCAGGTTGCTTGGTTGGCCAAAAAGGGCGTATGCGTTTTTTCCTGAATATATTCAGGAAAAAACGCATACGCCCTTTTTGGCCAAGGGCATCATTGTCGAGGTTTTGCCGCTTTTCCTGTGCTTTAAAGGCAATTCGAATCTACCTCCTGAAATCTGTTTCCTGCAATTCTGCCTTGCTTTCAAATCCTCTTCGTTGCCTTCCCTCAATATTTTTGTGGGCGAGAGTTATCATTTATAACTCTGCAGGTTTGTGATTTGCAGGGCCCCTGAGCTCCATTTTTCAACTCGCTTTTTTGGGAGCTGGCCGCAAAAGCGTAGGATTGCTTCAGGCCCTATTCTGGTTCCGGGAAGCAGGCTGAGCCGGTGGTTAATTCTTCTTCCTGTTGGGAAAATAGAGTGACCTGTGCCTTTCCCAACACCTAGAGCTAGTCGCTCATTGGTTCCCCCTCTTCCCGTTCATCCTCAGGACAAATTGCAACCTGTACGGAACAGGATGTTAAACGTGTTGATTCTCCAAGGAGGGAGATTGCTAGTAAAGCGGATGGAATGGCGAACCCGAGCACAAGGAGATGAGAAATGAGGTGCGTTTTAGAAACCTTTCCCGATCACACGGTGTACCATCTTCTGGGTTTCTCATGCATGTTTTCGATGTAGGAAGATGCCCTTGAACCTGGAGATTTGGGACCCATCAGACGGGTACCACGCAGTATTACTTTAAAGAGTCTGCGTTTGCTCATCCAACCTCACCAAACCTCTCAGCCCCAAGAGTGTCCACCCTTATGTCTCAATCAGCTGTGGGTCTAGATATGGTCAATCCAGGTGGCATCACAGCCCCTGAACGAATTTTGTAAGAATTTCTCTCTCTTTCACTGTCTTTGTTTCACGGGTTTTTAAAAGTAATTGATTTTCCTAATGGGGTTTAGCTGCTTTTCACTGCTGTGTTTATGCCGCTTTACTCCCACTTGACTCACTTACGGAGAGATATCAATACATAGGTTTGAAGATTCTTACTAGTCAGATCTATTCTTGGGCGGTGAATAGGGGGTGTTGAGTCCAGTTCACTGAGCAAGGAGTAGGTCTTGTCTATTACATATTGGGTTTATGGAACGGTATCTGAGCTAATTTGAAACCCTTGTTTTAGGCATCACCCCACCTCGCCTTTCCCGTTAGGCAGCCATAGTGTGTTTTCTAAATGTGTGACTCTGTTCTGTTTTGTAATTCAGTTCAAGTGTAGCGGTTTTTACTTTCCCTCTATAAGTGATATCTTATGATTAGTGTCTTTTTCTGTGTGACTTATTTCACTTAGAACCGTCGTACCTGAATCCACTCATCATGCTGCTACTAGCCTTATGACGTTGATTTCATGGCTGAGTGATATTCCATTGTACCTAAGGACCACAACTTCTTTATCCATTTTTCTCTTTCCTGGGATATTTAAGGTGGAATGAAGTGGAGGTTCTTGTCAACAGAGCAACCCTAAACTTTGGAGTGCCTGTGCCTTGCTGATTTTTAGTTTTCCCAAATTAGACGCCCATGAGTGGAAGTGCCCTATGCTCTCTAAGCCGAGTTTTTTAGATGTTTCAGGACACACCGTACACTTCTCCAGAGTGGCTGTTGGCAATTTACATCCCGCCCATCAGCGTAGCAAGGCTCCCATTTCTCCATGGCCTCTCCTGCATTTCTGGTATTGACACTTTATTCAGCATGGCCCTTTTGACCGATGGGAAGCGAGACTTCTTTGTAGCGCTGATTTGCCTTCCCAGGTTGCTTGGTTGGCCAAAAAGGGCGTATGCGTTTTTTCCTGAATATATTCAGGAAAAAAACGCATACGCCCTTTTTGGCCAAGGGCATCATTGTCGAGGTTTTGCCGCTTTTCCTGTGCTTTAAAGGCGATTCGAATCTACCTCCTGAAATCTGTTTCCTGCAATTCTGCCTTGCTTTCAAATCCTCTTCGTTGCCTTCCCTCAATATTTTTGTGGGCGAGAGTTATCATTTATAACTCTGCAGGTTTGTGATTTGCAGGGCCCCTGAGCTCCATTTTTCAACTCGCTTTTTTGGGAGCTGGCCGCAAAAGCGTAGGATTGCTTCAGGCCCTATTCTGGTTCCGGACGGCAGGCTGAGCCGGTGGTTAATTCTTCTTCGGGTTGGGAAAATAGAGTGACCTGTGCCTTTCCCAACACCTAGAGCTAGTCGCTCATTGGTTCCCCCTCTTCCCGTTCATCCTCAGGACAAATTGCAACCTGTACGGAACAGGATGTTAAACGTGTTGATTCTCCAAGGAGGGAGATTGCTAGTAAAGCGGATGGAATGGCGAACCCGAGCACAAGGAGATGAGAAATGAGGTGCGTTTTAGAAACCTTTCCCGATCACACGGTGTACCATCTTCTGGGTTTCTCATGCATGTTTTCGATGTAGGAAGATGCCCTTGAACCTGGAGATTTGGGACCCATCAGACGGGTACCACGCAGTATTACTTTAAAGAGTCTGCGTTTGCTCACCCAACCTCACCAAACCTCTCAGTTCCAAGAGTGTCCACCCTTATGTCTCAATCAGCTGTGGGTCTAGATATGGTCAATCCAGGTGGCATCACAGCCCCTGAACGAATTTTGTAAGAATTTCTCTCTCTTTCACTGTCTTTGTTTCACGGGTTTTTAAAAGTAATTGATTTTCCTAATGGGGTTTAGCTGCTTTTCACTGCTGTGTTTATGCCGCTTTACTCCCACTTGACTCACTTACGGAGAGATATCAATACATAGGTTTGAAGATTCTTACTAGGCAGATCTATTCTTGGGCGGTGAATAGGGGGTGTTGGGTCCAGTTCACTGAGCAAGGAGTAGGTCTTGTCTATTACATATTGGGTTTATGGAACGGTATCTGAGCTAATTTGAAACGCTTGTTTTATGCATCACCCCACCTCGCCTTTCCCGTTAGGCAGCCATAGTGTGTTTTCTAAATGTGTGACTCTGTTCTGTTTTGTAATTCAGTTCAAGTGTAGCGGTTTTTACATTCCCTCTATAAGTGATATCTTCTGATTAGTGTCTTTTTCTGTGTGACTTATTTCACTTAGAACCGTCGTACCTGAATCCACTCATCATGCTGCTACTAGCCTTATGACGTTGATTTCATGGCTGAGTGATATTCCATTGTACCTAAGGACCACAACTTCTTTATCCATTTTTCTCTTTCCTGGGATATTTAAGGTGGAATGAAGTGGAGGTTCTTGTCAACAGAGCAACCCTAAACTTTGGAGTGCCTGTGCCTTGCTGATTTTTAGTTTTCCCAAATTAGACGCCCATGAGTGGAAGTGCCCTATGCTCTCTAAGCCGAGTTTTTTAGATGTTTCAGGACACACCGTACACTTCTCCAGAGTGGCTGTTGGCAATTTACATCCCGCCCATCAGCGTAGCAAGGCTCCCATTTCTCCATGGCCTCTCCTGCATTTCTGGTTTTGACACTTTATTCAGCATGGCCCTTTTGACCGATGGGAAGCGAGACTTCTTTGTAGCGCTGATTTGCCTTTCCAGGTTGCTTGGTTGGCCAAAAAGGGCGTATGCGTTTTTTCCTGAATATATTCAGGAAAAAACGCATACGCCCTTTTTGGCCAAGGGCATCATTGTCGAGGTTTTGCCGCTTTTCCTGTGCTTTAAAGGCGATTCGAATCTACCTCCTGAAATCTGTTTCCTGCAATTCTGCCTTGCTTTCAAATCCTCTTCGTTGCCTTCCCTCAATATTTTTGTGGGCGAGAGTTATCATTTCTAACTCTGCAGGTTTGTGATTGCAGTGCCACTGAGCTCCATTTTTCAACTCGCTTTTTTGGGAGCTGGCCGCAAAAGCGTAGGATTGCTTCAGGCCCTATTGTGGTTCCGGGCGGCAGGCTGAGCCTGTGGTTAATTCTTCTTCCTGATGGGAAAATAGAGTGACCTGTGCCTGTCCCAACACCTAGAGCTAGTCGCTCATTGGTTCCCCCTCTTCCCGTTCATCCTCAGGACAAATTGAAACCTGTACGGAACAGGAGGTTAAAGTGCTGATTCTCCAAGATGGGAGATTGCTATTAAAGTGGCTGGAATGGCGAACCCGAGCACAAGGAGATGAGAAATGAGGTGCGTTTTAGAAACCTTTCCCGATCACACGGTGTACCATCTTTTGGGTTTCTCATGCATGTTTTCGATGTAGGAAGATGCCCTTGAACCTGGAGATTTGGGACCCATCAGACGGGTACCACGCAGTATTACTTTAAAGGGTCTGCGTTTGCTCACCCAACCTCACCAAACCTCTGAGCCCCAAGAGTGTCCACCCTTATGTCTCAATCAGCTGTGGGTCTAGATATGGTCAATCCAGGTGGCATCACAGCCCTTGAACGAATTTTGTAAGAATTTCTCTCTCTTTCACTGTCTTTGTTTCACGGGTTTTTAAAAGTAATTGATTTTCCTAATGGGGTTTAGCTGCTTTTCACTGCTGTGTTTATGCCGCTTTACTCCCACTTGACTCACTTACGGAGAGATATCAATACATAGGTTTGAAGATTCTTACTAGTCAGATCTATTCTTGGGCGGTGAATAGGGGGTGTTGAGTCCAGTTCACTTAGCAAGGAGTAGGTCTTGTCTATTACATATTGGGTTTATGGAACGGTATCTGAGCTAATTTGAAACCCTTGTTTTAGGCATCACCCCACCTCACCTTTCCCGTTAGGCAGCCATAGTGTGTTTTCTAAATGTGTGACTCTGTTCTGTTTTGTAATTCAGTTCAAGTGTAGCGGTTTTTACATTCCCTGTATAAGTGATATCTTCTGATTAGTGTCTTTTTCTGTGTGACTTATTTCACTTAGAACCATCGTACCTGAATCCACTCATCATGCTGCTACTAGCCTTATGACGTTGATTTCATGGCTGAGTGATATTCCATTGTACCTAAGGACCACAACTTCTTTATCCATTTTTCTCTTTCCTGGGATATTTAAGGTGGAATGAAGTGGAGGTTCTTGTCAACAGAGCAACCCTAAACTTTGGAGTGCCTGTGCCTTGCTGATTTTTAGTTTTCCCAAATTAGACGCCCATGAGTGGAAGTGCCCTATGCTCTCTAAGCCGAGTTTTTTAGATGTTTCAGGACACACCGTACACTTCTCCAGAGTGGCTGTTGGCAATTTACATCCCGCCCATCAGCGTAGCAAGGCTCCCATTTCTCCATGGCCTCTCCTGCATTTCTGGTATTGACACTTTATTCAGCATGGCCCTTTTGACCGATGGGAAGCGAGACTTCTTTGTAGCGCTGATTTGCCTTCCCAGGTTGCTTGGTTGGCCAAAAAGGGCGTATGCGTTTTTTCCTGAATATATTCAGGAAAAAACGCATACGCCCTTTTTGGCCAAGGGCATCATTGTCGAGGTTTTGCCGCTTTTCCTGTGCTTTAAAGGCAATTCGAATCTACCTCCTGAAATCTGTTTCCTGCAATTCTGCCTTGCTTTCAAATCCTCTTCGTTGCCTTCCCTCAATATTTTTGTGGGCGAGAGTTATCATTTATAACTCTGCAGGTTTGTGATTTGCAGGGCCCCTGAGCTCCATTTTTCAACTCGCTTTTTTGGGAGCTGGCCGCAAAAGCGTAGGATTGCTTCAGGCCCTATTCTGGTTCCGGGAAGCAGGCTGAGCCGGTGGTTAATTCTTCTTCCTGTTGGGAAAATAGAGTGACCTGTGCCTTTCCCAACACCTAGAGCTAGTCGCTCATTGGTTCCCCCTCTTCCCGTTCATCCTCAGGACAAATTGCAACCTGTACGGAACAGGATGTTAAACGTGTTGATTCTCCAAGGAGGGAGATTGCTAGTAAAGCGGATGGAATGGCGAACCCGAGCACAAGGAGATGAGAAATGAGGTGCGTTTTAGAAACCTTTCCCGATCACACGGTGTACCATCTTCTGGGTTTCTCATGCATGTTTTCGATGTAGGAAGATGCCCTTGAACCTGGAGATTTGGGACCCATCAGACGGGTACCACGCAGTATTACTTTAAAGAGTCTGCGTTTGCTCATCCAACCTCACCAAACCTCTCAGCCCCAAGAGTGTCCACCCTTATGTCTCAATCAGCTGTGGGTCTAGATATGGTCAATCCAGGTGGCATCACAGCCCCTGAACGAATTTTGTAAGAATTTCTCTCTCTTTCACTGTCTTTGTTTCACGGGTTTTTAAAAGTAATTGATTTTCCTAATGGGGTTTAGCTGCTTTTCACTGCTGTGTTTATGCCGCTTTACTCCCACTTGACTCACTTACGGAGAGATATCAATACATAGGTTTGAAGATTCTTACTAGTCAGATCTATTCTTGGGCGGTGAATAGGGGGTGTTGAGTCCAGTTCACTGAGCAAGGAGTAGGTCTTGTCTATTACATATTGGGTTTATGGAACGGTATCTGAGCTAATTTGAAACCCTTGTTTTAGGCATCACCCCACCTCGCCTTTCCCGTTAGGCAGCCATAGTGTGTTTTCTAAATGTGTGACTCTGTTCTGTTTTGTAATTCAGTTCAAGTGTAGCGGTTTTTACTTTCCCTCTATAAGTGATATCTTATGATTAGTGTCTTTTTCTGTGTGACTTATTTCACTTAGAACCGTCGTACCTGAATCCACTCATCATGCTGCTACTAGCCTTATGACGTTGATTTCATGGCTGAGTGATATTCCATTGTACCTAAGGACCACAACTTCTTTATCCATTTTTCTCTTTCCTGGGATATTTAAGGTGGAATGAAGTGGAGGTTCTTGTCAACAGAGCAACCCTAAACTTTGGAGTGCCTGTGCCTTGCTGATTTTTAGTTTTCCCAAATTAGACGCCCATGAGTGGAAGTGCCCTATGCTCTCTAAGCCGAGTTTTTTAGATGTTTCAGGACACACCGTACACTTCTCCAGAGTGGCTGTTGGCAATTTACATCCCGCCCATCAGCGTAGCAAGGCTCCCATTTCTCCATGGCCTCTCCTGCATTTCTGGTATTGACACTTTATTCAGCATGGCCCTTTTGACCGATGGGAAGCGAGACTTCTTTGTAGCGCTGATTTGCCTTCCCAGGTTGCTTGGTTGGCCAAAAAGGGCGTATGCGTTTTTTCCTGAATATATTCAGGAAAAAAACGCATACGCCCTTTTTGGCCAAGGGCATCATTGTCGAGGTTTTGCCGCTTTTCCTGTGCTTTAAAGGCGATTCGAATCTACCTCCTGAAATCTGTTTCCTGCAATTCTGCCTTGCTTTCAAATCCTCTTCGTTGCCTTCCCTCAATATTTTTGTGGGCGAGAGTTATCATTTATAACTCTGCAGGTTTGTGATTTGCAGGGCCCCTGAGCTCCATTTTTCAACTCGCTTTTTTGGGAGCTGGCCGCAAAAGCGTAGGATTGCTTCAGGCCCTATTCTGGTTCCGGACGGCAGGCTGAGCCGGTGGTTAATTCTTCTTCGGGTTGGGAAAATAGAGTGACCTGTGCCTTTCCCAACACCTAGAGCTAGTCGCTCATTGGTTCCCCCTCTTCCCGTTCATCCTCAGGACAAATTGCAACCTGTACGGAACAGGATGTTAAACGTGTTGATTCTCCAAGGAGGGAGATTGCTAGTAAAGCGGATGGAATGGCGAACCCGAGCACAAGGAGATGAGAAATGAGGTGCGTTTTAGAAACCTTTCCCGATCACACGGTGTACCATCTTCTGGGTTTCTCATGCATGTTTTCGATGTAGGAAGATGCCCTTGAACCTGGAGATTTGGGACCCATCAGACGGGTACCACGCAGTATTACTTTAAAGAGTCTGCGTTTGCTCACCCAACCTCACCAAACCTCTCAGTTCCAAGAGTGTCCACCCTTATGTCTCAATCAGCTGTGGGTCTAGATATGGTCAATCCAGGTGGCATCACAGCCCCTGAACGAATTTTGTAAGAATTTCTCTCTCTTTCACTGTCTTTGTTTCACGGGTTTTTAAAAGTAATTGATTTTCCTAATGGGGTTTAGCTGCTTTTCACTGCTGTGTTTATGCCGCTTTACTCCCACTTGACTCACTTACGGAGAGATATCAATACATAGGTTTGAAGATTCTTACTAGGCAGATCTATTCTTGGGCGGTGAATAGGGGGTGTTGGGTCCAGTTCACTGAGCAAGGAGTAGGTCTTGTCTATTACATATTGGGTTTATGGAACGGTATCTGAGCTAATTTGAAACGCTTGTTTTATGCATCACCCCACCTCGCCTTTCCCGTTAGGCAGCCATAGTGTGTTTTCTAAATGTGTGACTCTGTTCTGTTTTGTAATTCAGTTCAAGTGTAGCGGTTTTTACATTCCCTCTATAAGTGATATCTTCTGATTAGTGTCTTTTTCTGTGTGACTTATTTCACTTAGAACCGTCGTACCTGAATCCACTCATCATGCTGCTACTAGCCTTATGACGTTGATTTCATGGCTGAGTGATATTCCATTGTACCTAAGGACCACAACTTCTTTATCCATTTTTCTCTTTCCTGGGATATTTAAGGTGGAATGAAGTGGAGGTTCTTGTCAACAGAGCAACCCTAAACTTTGGAGTGCCTGTGCCTTGCTGATTTTTAGTTTTCCCAAATTAGACGCCCATGAGTGGAAGTGCCCTATGCTCTCTAAGCCGAGTTTTTTAGATGTTTCAGGACACACCGTACACTTCTCCAGAGTGGCTGTTGGCAATTTACATCCCGCCCATCAGCGTAGCAAGGCTCCCATTTCTCCATGGCCTCTCCTGCATTTCTGGTATTGAAACTTTATTCAGCATGGCCCTTTTGACCGATGGGAAGCGAGACTTCTTTGTAGCGCTGATTTGCCTTCCCAGGTTGCTTGGTTGGCCAAAAAGGGCGTATGCGTTTTTTCCTGAATATATTCAGGAAAAAACGCATACGCCCTTTTTGGCCAAGGGCATCATTGTCGAGGTTTTGCCGCTTTTCCTGTGCTTTAAAGGCGATTCGAATCTACCTCCTGAAATCTGTTTCCTGCAATTCTGCCTTGCTTTCAAATCCTCTTCGTTGCCTTCCCTCAATATTTTTGTGGGCGAGAGTTATCATTTATAACTCTGCAGGTTTGTGATTTGCAGGGCCCCTGAGCTCCATTTTTCAACTCGCTTTTTTGGGAGCTGGCCGCAAAAGCGTAGGATTGCTTCAGGACCTATTCTGGTTCCGGGCGGCAGGCTGAGCCGGTGGTTAATTCTTCTTCCTGATGGGAAAATAGAGTGACCTGTGCCTGTCCCACCACCTAGAGCTAGTCGCTCATTGGTTCCCCCTCTTCCCGTTCATCCTCAGGACAAATTGAAACCTGTACGGAACAGGAGGTTAAAGTGCTGATTCTCCAAGGAGGGAGATTGCTATTAAAGTGGCTGGAATGGCGAACCCGAGCACAAGGAGATGAGAAATGAGGTGCGTTTCAGAAACCTTTCCCGATCACACAGTGTACCATCTTCTGGGTTTCTCATGCATGTTTTCGATGTAGGAAGATGCCCTTGAACCTGGAGATTTGGGACCCATGGGATGGGTACCACGCAGTATTACTTTAAAGGGTC
This sequence comes from Eschrichtius robustus, assembly GCF_028021215.1. Lineage (NCBI taxonomy): Eukaryota > Metazoa > Chordata > Mammalia > Artiodactyla > Eschrichtiidae > Eschrichtius > Eschrichtius robustus. The sequence continues at coordinate 109,522,562 of NC_090828.1, forward strand.
TGCGTTTGCTCACCCAACCTCACCAAACCTCTCAGCCCCAAGAGTGTCCACCCTTATGTCTCAATCAGCTGTGGGTCTAGATATGGTCAATCCAGGTGGCATCACAGCCCCTGAACGAATTTTGTAAGAATTTCTCTCTCTTTCACTGTCTTTGTTTCACGGGTTTTTAAAAGTAATTGATTTTCCTAATGGGGTTTAGCTGCTTTTCACTGCTGTGTTTATGCCGCTTTACTCCCACTTGACTCACTTACGGAGAGATATCAATACATAGGTTTGAAGATTCTTACTAGTCAGATCTATTCTTGGGCGGTGAATAGGGGGTGTTGGGTCCAGTTCACTGAGCAAGGAGTAGGTCTTGTCTATTACATATTGGGTTTATGGAACGGTATCTGAGCTAATTTGAAACCCTTGTTTTAGGCATCACCCCACCTCACCTTTCCCGTTAGGCAGCCATAGTGTGTTTTCTAAATGTGTGACTCTGTTTTGTTTTGTAATTCAGTTCAAGTGTAGCGGTTTTTACATTCCCTCTATAAGTGATATCTTCTGATTAGTGTCTTTTTCTGTGTGACTTATTTCACTTAGAACCGTCGTACCTGAATCCACTCATCATGCTGCTACTAGCCTTATGACGTTGATTTCATGGCTGAGTGATATTCCATTGTACCTAAGGACCACAACTTCTTTATCCATTTTTCTCTTTCCTGGGATATTTAAGGTGGAATGAAGTGGAGGTTCTTGGCAACAGAGCAACCCTAAACTTTGGAGTGCCTGTGCCTTGCTGATTTTTAGTTTTCCCAAATTAGACGCCCATGAGTGGAAGTGCCCTAAGCTCTCTAAGCCGAGTTTTTTAGATATTTCAGGACACACCGTACACTTCTCCAGAGTGGCTGTTGGCAATTTACATCCCGCCCATCAGCGTAGCAAGGCTCCCATTTCTCCATGGCCTCTCCTGCATTTCTGGTATTGACACTTTATTCAGCATGGCCCTTTTGACCGATGGGAAACGAGACTTCTTTGTAGCGCTGATTTGCCTTTCCAGGTTGCTTGGTTGGCCAAAAAGGGCGTATGCGTTTTTTCCTGAATATATTCAGGAAAAAACGCATACGCCCTTTTTGGCCAAGGGCATCACTGTCGAGGTTTTGCCGCTTTTCCTGTGCTTTACAGGCGATTCGAATCTACCTCCTGAAATCTGTTTCCTGCAATTCTGCCTTGCTTTCAAATCCTCTTCGTTGCTTTCCCTCAATATTTTTGTGGGCGAGAGTTATCATTTATAACTCAGCAGGTTTGTGATTTGCAGTGCCCCTGAGCTCCATTTTTCAACTCGCTTTTTTGGGAGCTGGCCTCAAAAGCGTAGGATTGCTTCAGGCCTTTTTCTGGTTCCGGGCGGCAGGCAGAGCCTGTGGTTAATTCTTCTTCCTGATGGGAAAATAGAGTGACCTGTGCCTTTCCCAACACCTAGAGCTAGTCGCTCATTGGTTCCCCCTCTTGCCATTCATCCTCAGGACAAATTGCAACCTGTACGGAACAGGAGGTTAAAGTGCTGATTCTCCAAGGAGGGACATTGCTAGTAAAGCGGCTGGAATGGCGACCCCGAGCACAAGGAGATGAGAAATAAGGTGCGTTTTAGAAACCTTTCCCGATCACACGGTGTACCATCTTCTGGGTTTCTCATGCATGTTTTGGATGTAGGAAGATGCCCTTGAACCTGGAGATTTGGGACCCATCAGACGGGTACCACGCAGTATTACTTTAAAGGGTCTGCGTTTGCTCACCCAACCTCACCAAACCTCTGAGCCCCAAGAGTGTCCACCCTTATGTCTCAATCAGCTGTGGGTCTAGATATGGTCAATCCAGGTGGCATCACAGCCCCTGAACGAATTTTGTAAGAATTTCTCTCTCTTTCACTGTCTTTGTTTCACGGGTTTTTAAAAGTAATTGATTTTCCTAATGGGGTTTAGCTGCTTTTCACTGCTGTGTTTATGCCGCTTTACACCCACTTGACTCACTTCCAGAGAGATATCAATACATAGGTTTGAAGATTTTTACTAGTCAGATCTATTCTTGGGCGGTGAATAGGGGGTGTTGAGTCCACTTCACTGAGCAAGGAGTAGGTCTTGTCTATTACATATTGGGTTTATGGAACGGTATCTGAGCTAATTTGAAACCCTTGTTTTATGCATCACCCCACCTCACCTTTCCCGTTAGGCAGCCATAGTGTGTTTTCTAAATGTGTGACTCTGTTCTGTTTTGTAATTCACTTCAAGTGTAGCGGTTTGTACATTCCCTCTATAAGTGATATCTTATGACTAGTGTCTTTTTCTGTGTGACTTATTTCACTTAGAACCGTCGTACCTGAATCCACTCATCATGCTGCTACTAGCCTTATGACGTTGATTTCATGGCTGAGTGATATTCCATTGTACCTAAGGACCACAACTTCTTTATCCATTTTTCTCTTTCCTGGGATATTTAAGGTGGAATGAAGTGGAGGTTCTTGTCAACAGAGCAACCCTAAACTTTGGAGTGCCTGTGCCTTGCTGATTTTTAGTTTTCCCAAATTAGACGCCCATGAGTGGAAGTGCCCTATGCTGTCTAAGCCGAGTTTTTTAGATGTTTCAGGACACACCGTACACTTCTCCAGAGTGGCTGTTGGCAATTTACATCCCGCCCATCAGCGTAGCAAGGCTCCCATTTCTCCATGGCCTCTCCTGCATTTCTGGTTTTGACACTTTATTCAGCATGGCCCTTTTGACCGATGGGAAGCGAGACTTCTTTGTAGCGCTGATTTGCCTTTCCAGGTTGCTTGGTTGGCCAAAAAGGGCGTATGCGTTTTTTCCTGAATATATTCAGGAAAAAACGCATACGCCCTTTTTGGCCAAGGGCATCATTGTCGAGGTTTTGCCGCTTTTCCTGTGCTTTAAAGGCGATTCGAATCTACCTCCTGAAATCTGTTTCCTGCAATTCTGCCTTGCTTTCAAATCCTCTTCGTTGCCTTCCCTCAATATTTTTGTGGGCGAGAGTTATCATTTCTAACTCTGCAGGTTTGTGATTGCAGTGCCACTGAGCTCCATTTTTCAACTCGCTTTTTTGGGAGCTGGCCGCAAAAGCGTAGGATTGCTTCAGGCCCTATTGTGGTTCCGGGCGGCAGGCTGAGCCTGTGGTTAATTCTTCTTCCTGATGGGAAAATAGAGTGACCTGTGCCTGTCCCAACACCTAGAGCTAGTCGCTCATTGGTTCCCCCTCTTCCCGTTCATCCTCAGGACAAATTGAAACCTGTACGGAACAGGAGGTTAAAGTGCTGATTCTCCAAGGAGGGAGATTGCTATTAAAGTGGCTGGAATGGCGAACCCGAGCACAAGGAGATGAGAAATGAGGTGCGTTTTAGAAACCTTTCCCGATCACACGGTGTACCATCTTCTGGGTTTCTCATGCATGTTTTCGATGTAGGAAGATGCCCTTGAACCTGGAGATTTGGGACCCATCAGACGGGTACCACGCAGTATTACTTTAAAGGGTCTGCGTTTGCTCACCCAACCTCACCAAACCTCTGAGCCCCAAGAGTGTCCACCCTTATGTCTCAATCAGCTGTGGGTCTAGATATGGTCAATCCAGGTGGCATCACAGCCCTTGAACGAATTTTGTAAGAATTTCTCTCTCTTTCACTGTCTTTGTTTCACGGGTTTTTAAAAGTAATTGATTTTCCTAATGGGGTTTAGCTGCTTTTCACTGCTGTGTTTATGCCGCTTTACTCCCACTTGACTCACTTACGGAGAGATATCAATACATAGGTTTGAAGATTCTTACTAGTCAGATCTATTCTTGGGCGGTGAATAGGGGGTGTTGAGTCCAGTTCACTTAGCAAGGAGTAGGTCTTGTCTATTACATATTGGGTTTATGGAACGGTATCTGAGCTAATTTGAAACCCTTGTTTTAGGCATCACCCCACCTCACCTTTCCCGTTAGGCAGCCATAGTGTGTTTTCTAAATGTGTGACTCTGTTCTGTTTTGTAATTCACTTCAAGTGTAGCGGTTTTTACATTCCCTCTATAAGTGATATCTTCTGATTAGTGTCTTTTTCTGTGTGACTTATTTCACTTAGAACCATCGTACCTGAATCCACTCATCATGCTGCTACTAGCCTTATGACGTTGATTTCATGGCTGAGTGATATTCCATTGTACCTAAGGACCACAACTTCTTTATCCATTTTTCTCTTTCCTGGGATATTTAAGGTGGAATGAAGTGGAGGTTCTTGTCAACAGAGCAACCCTAAACTTTGGAGTGCCTGTGCCTTGCTGATTTTTAGTTTTCCCAAATTAGACGCCCATGAGTGGAAGTGCCCTATGCTCTCTAAGCCGAGTTTTTTAGATGTTTCAGGACACACCGTACACTTCTCCAGAGTGGCTGTTGGCAATTTACATCCCGCCCATCAGCGTAGCAAGGCTCCCATTTCTCCATGGCCTCTCCTGCATTTCTGGTATTGACACTTTATTCAGCATGGCCCTTTTGACCGATGGGAAGCGAGACTTCTTTGTAGCGCTGATTTGCCTTCCCAGGTTGCTTGGTTGGCCAAAAAGGGCGTATGCGTTTTTTCCTGAATATATTCAGGAAAAAACGCATACGCCCTTTTTGGCCAAGGGCATCATTGTCGAGGTTTTGCCGCTTTTCCTGTGCTTTAAAGGCAATTCGAATCTACCTCCTGAAATCTGTTTCCTGCAATTCTGCCTTGCTTTCAAATCCTCTTCGTTGCCTTCCCTCAATATTTTTGTGGGCGAGAGTTATCATTTATAACTCTGCAGGTTTGTGATTTGCAGGGCCCCTGAGCTCCATTTTTCAACTCGCTTTTTTGGGAGCTGGCCGCAAAAGCGTAGGATTGCTTCAGGCCCTATTCTGGTTCCGGGAAGCAGGCTGAGCCGGTGGTTAATTCTTCTTCCTGTTGGGAAAATAGAGTGACCTGTGCCTTTCCCAACACCTAGAGCTAGTCGCTCATTGGTTCCCCCTCTTCCCGTTCATCCTCAGGACAAATTGCAACCTGTACGGAACAGGAGGTTAAACGTGTTGATTCTCCAAGGACGGAGATTGCTAGTAAAGCGGATGGAATGGCGAACCCGAGCACAAGGAGATGAGAAATGAGGTGCGTTTTAGAAACCTTTCCCGATCACACGGTGTACCATCTTCTGGGTTTCTCATGCATGTTTTCGATGTAGGAAGATGCCCTTGAACCTGGAGATTTGGGACCCATCAGACGGGTACCACGCAGTATTACTTTAAAGAGTCTGCGTTTGCTCATCCAACCTCACCAAACCTCTCAGCCCCAAGAGTGTCCACCCTTATGTCTCAATCAGCTGTGGGTCTAGATATGGTCAATCCAGGTGGCATCACAGCCCCTGAACGAATTTTGTAAGAATTTCTCTCTCTTTCACTGTCTTTGTTTCACGGGTTTTTAAAAGTAATTGATTTTCCTAATGGGGTTTAGCTGCTTTTCACTGCTGTGTTTATGCCGCTTTACTCCCACTTGACTCACTTACGGAGAGATATCAATACATAGGTTTGAAGATTCTTACTAGTCAGATCTATTCTTGGGCGGTGAATAGGGGGTGTTGAGTCCAGTTCACTGAGCAAGGAGTAGGTCTTGTCTATTACATATTGGGTTTATGGAACGGTATCTGAGCTAATTTGAAACCCTTGTTTTAGGCATCACCCCACCTCGCCTTTCCCGTTAGGCAGCCATAGTGTGTTTTCTAAATGTGTGACTCTGTTCTGTTTTGTAATTCAGTTCAAGTGTAGCCGTTTTTACTTTCCCTCTATAAGTGATATCTTATGATTAGTGTCTTTTTCTGTGTGACTTATTTCACTTAGAACCGTCGTACCTGAATCCACTCATCATGCTGCTACTAGCCTTATGACGTTGATTTCATGGCTGAGTGATATTCCATTGTACCTAAGGACCACAACTTCTTTATCCATTTTTCTCTTTCCTGGGATATTTAAGGTGGAATGAAGTGGAGGTTCTTGTCAACAGAGCAACCCTAAACTTTGGAGTGCCTGTGCCTTGCTGATTTTTAGTTTTCCCAAATTAGACGCCCATGAGTGGAAGTGCCCTATGCTGTCTAAGCCGAGTTTTTTAGATGTTTCAGGACACACCGTACACTTCTCCAGAGTGGCTGTTGGCAATTTACATCCCGCCCATCAGCGTAGCAAGGCTCCCATTTCTCCATGGCCTCTCCTGCATTTCTGGTATTGACACTTTATTCAGCATGGCCCTTTTGACCGATGGGAAGCGAGACTTCTTTGTAGCGCTGATTTGCCTTCCCAGGTTGCTTGGTTGGCCAAAAAGGGCGTATGCGTTTTTTCCTGAATATATTCAGGAAAAAAACGCATACGCCCTTTTTGGCCAAGGGCATCATTGTCGAGGTTTTGCCGCTTTTCCTGTGCTTTAAAGGCGATTCGAATCTACCTCCTGAAATCTGTTTCCTGCAATTCTGCCTTGCTTTCAAATCCTCTTCGTTGCCTTCCCTCAATATTTTTGTGGGCGAGAGTTATCATTTATAACTCTGCAGGTTTGTGATTTGCAGGGCCCCTGAGCTCCATTTTTCAACTCGCTTTTTTGGGAGCTGGCCGCAAAAGCGTAGGATTGCTTCAGGCCCTATTCTGGTTCCGGGCGGCAGGCTGAGCCGGTGGTTAATTCTTCTTCGGGTTGGGAAAATAGAGTGACCTGTGCCTTTCCCAACACCTAGAGCTAGTCGCTCATTGGTTCCCCCTCTTCCCGTTCATCCTCAGGACAAATTGCAACCTGTACGGAACAGGATGTTAAACGTGTTGATTCTCCAAGGAGGGAGATTGCTAGTAAAGCGGATGGAATGGCGAACCCGAGCACAAGGAGATGAGAAATGAGGTGCGTTTCAGAAACCTTTCCCGATCACACAGTGTACCATCTTCTGGGTTTCTCATGCATGTTTTCGATGTAGGAAGATGCCCTTGAACCTGGAGATTTGGGACCCATGGGATGGGTACCACGCAGTATTACTTTAAAGGGTCTGCGTTTGCTCACCCAACCTCACCAAACCTCTCAGTCCCAAGAGTGTCCACCCTTATGTCTCAATCAGCTGTGGGTCTAGATATGGTCAATCCAGGTGGCATCACAGCCCCTGAACGAATTTTGTAAGAATTTCTCTCTCTTTCACTGTCTTTGTTTCACGGGTTTTTAAAAGTAATTGATTTTCCTAATGGGGTTTAGCTGCTTTTCACTGCTGTGTTTATGCCGCTTTACTCCCACTTGACTCACTTACGGAGAGATATCAATACATAGGTTTGAAGATTCTTACTAGTCAGATCTATTCTTGGGCGGTGAATAGGGGGTGTTGGGTCCAGTTCACTGAGCAAGGAGTAGGTCTTGTCTATTACATATTGGGTTTATGGAACGGTATCTGAGCTAATTTGAAACCCTTGTTTTAGGCATCACCCCACCTCACCTTTCCCGTTAGGCAGCCATAGTGTGTTTTCTAAATGTGTGACTCTGTTTTGTTTTGTAATTCAGTTCAAGTGTAGCGGTTTTTACATTCCCTCTATAAGTGATATCTTCTGATTAGTGTCTTTTTCTGTGTGACTTATTTCACTTAGAACTGTCGTACCTGAATCCACTCATCATGCTGCTACTAGCCTTATGACGTTGATTTCATGGCTGAGTGATATTCCATTGTACATAAGGACCACAACTTCTTTATCCATTTTTCTCTTTCCTGGGATATTTAAGGTGGAATGAAGTGGAGGTTCTTGGCAACAGAGCAACCCTAAACTTTGGAGTGCCTGTGCCTTGCTGATTTTTAGTTTTCCCAAATTAGACGCCCATGAGTGGAAGTGCCCTAAGCTCTCTAAGCCGAGTTTTTTAGATATTTCAGGACACACCGTACACTTCTCCAGAGTGGCTGTTGGCAATTTACATCCCGCCCATCAGCGTAGCAAGGCTCCCATTTCTCCATGGCCTCTCCTGCATTTCTGGTATTGACACTTTATTCAGCATGGCCCTTTTGACCGATGGGAAACGAGACTTCTTTGTAGCGCTGATTTGCCTTTCCAGGTTGCTTGGTTGGCCAAAAAGGGCGTATGCGTTTTTTCCTGAATATATTCAGGAAAAAACGCATACGCCCTTTTTGGCCAAGGGCATCATTGTCGAGGTTTTGCCGCTTTTCCTGTGCTTTAAAGGCGATTCGAATCTACCTCCTGAAATCTGTTTCCTGCAATTCTGCCTTGCTTTCAAATCCTCTTCGTTGCCTTCCCTCAATATTTTTGTGGGCGAGAGTTATCATTTATAACTCTGCAGGTTTGTGATTTGCAGGGCCCCTGAGCTCCATTTCTCAACTCGCTTTTTTGGGAGCTGGCCGCAAAAGCGTAGGATTGCTTCAGGACCTATTCTGGTTCCGGGCGGCAGGCTGAGCCGGTGGTTAATTCTTCTTCCTGATGGGAAAATAGAGTGACCTGTGCCTGTCCCACCACCTAGAGCTAGTCGCTCATTGGTTCCCCCTCTTCCCGTTCATCCTCAAGACAAATTGAAACCTGTACGGAACAGGAGGTTAAAGTGCTTATTCTCCAAGGAGGGAGATTGCTATTAAAGTGTCTGGAATGGCGAACCCGAGCACAAGGAGATGAGAAATGAGGTGCGTTTTAGAAACCTTTCCCGATCACACGGTGTACCATCTTCTGGGTTTCTCATGCATGTTTTCGATGTAGGAAGATGCCCTTGAACCTGGAGATTTGGGACACATGGGATGGGTACCACGCAGTATTACTTTAAAGGGTCTCCGTTTGCTCACCCAACCTCACCAAACCTCTCAGCCCCAAGAGTGTCCACCCTTATGTCTCAATGAGCTGTGGGTCTAGATATGGTCAATCCAGGTAGCATCACAGCCCCTGAACGAATTTTGTAAGAATTTCTCTCTCTTTCACTGTCTTTGTTTCACCGGTTTTTAAAAGTAATTGATTTTCCTAATGGGGTTTAGCTGCTTTTCACTGCTGTGTTTATGCCGCTTTACTCCCACTTGACTCACTTACGGAGAGATATCAATACATAGGTTTGAAGATTCTTACTAGTCATATCTATTCTTGGGCGGTGAATAGGGGGTGTTGGGTCCAGTTCACTGAGCAAGGAGTAGGTCTTGTCTATTACATATTGGGTTTATGGAACGGTATCTGAGCTAATTTGAAACCCTTGTTTTAGGCATCACCCCACCTCACCTTTCCCGTTAGGCAGCCATAGTGTGTTTTCTAAATGTGTGACTCTGTTCTGTTTTGTAATTCAGTTCAAGTGTAGCGGTTTTTACATTCCCTCTATAAGTGCTATCTTCTGATTAGTGTCTTTTTCTGTGTGGCTTATTTCACTTAGAACCGTCGTACCTGAATCCACTCATCATGCTGCTACTAGCCTTATGACGTTGATTTCATGGCTGAGTGATATTCCATTGTACCTAAGGACCACAACTTCTTTATCCATTTTTCTCTTTCCTGGGATATTTAAGGTGGAATGAAGTGGAGGTTCTTGTCAACAGAGCAACCCTAAACTTTGGAGTGCCTGTGCCTTGCTGATTTTTAGTTTTCCCAAATTAGACGCCCATGAGTGGAAGTGCCCTATGCTCTCTAAGCCGAGTTTTTTAGATGTTTCAGGACACACCGTACACTTCTCCAGAGTGGCTGTTGGCAATTTACATCCCGCCCATCAGCGTAGCAAGGCTCCCATTTCTCCATGGCCTCTCCTGCATTTCTGGTTTTGACACTTTATTCAGCATGGCCCTTTTGACCGATGGGAAGCGAGACTTCTTTGTAGCGCTGATTTGCCTTTCCAGGTTGCTTGGTTGGCCAAAAAGGGCGTATGCGTTTTTTCCTGAATATATTCAGGAAAAAACGCATACGCCCTTTTTGGCCAAGGGCATCACTGTCGAGGTTTTGCCGCTTTTCCTGTGCTTTACAGGCGATTCGAATCTACCTCCTGAAATCTGTTTCCTGCAATTCTGCCTTGCTTTCAAATCCTCTTCGTTGCTTTCCCTCAATATTTTTGTGGGCGAGAGTTATCATTTATAACTCAGCAGGTTTGTGATTTGCAGTGCCCCTGAGCTCCATTTTTCAACTCGCTTTTTTGGGAGCTGGCCGCAAAAGCGTAGGATTGCTTCAGGCCTTTTTCTGGTTCCGGGCGGCAGGCAGAGCCTGTGGTTAATTCTTCTTCCTGATGGGAAAATAGAGTGACCTGTGCCTTTCCCAACACCTAGAGCTAGTCGCTCATTGGTTCCCCCTCTTGCCATTCATCCTCAGGACAAATTGCAACCTGTACGGAACAGGAGGTTAAAGTGCTGATTCTCCAAGGAGGGACATTGCTAGTAAAGCGGCTGGAATGGCGACCCCGAGCACAAGGAGATGAGAAATATGGTGCGTTTTAGAAACCTTTCCCGATCACACGGTGTACCATCTTCTGGGTTTCTCATGCATGTTTTCGATGTAGGAAGATGCCCTTGAACCTGGAGATTTGGGACCCATCAGACGGGTACCACGCAGTATTACTTTAAAGGGTCTGCGTTTGCTCACCCAACCTCACCAAACCTCTGAGCCCCAAGAGTGTCCACCCTTATGTCTCAATCAGCTGTGGGTCTAGATATGGTCAATCCAGGTGGCATCACAGCCCCTGAACGAATTTTGTAAGAATTTCTCTCTCTTTCACTGTCTTTGTTTCACGGGTTTTTAAAAGTAATTGATTTTCCTAATGGGGTTTAGCTGCTTTTCACTGCTGTGTTTATGCCGCTTTACACCCACTTGACTCACTTCCAGAGAGATATCAATACATAGGTTTGAAGATTTTTACTAGTCAGATCTATTCTTGGGCGGTGAATAGGGGGTGTTGAGTCCACTTCACTGAGCAAGGAGTAGGTCTTGTCTATTACATATTGGGTTTATGGAACGGTATCTGAGCTAATTTGAAACCCTTGTTTTATGCATCACCCCACCTCACCTTTCCCGTTAGGCAGCCATAGTGTGTTTTCTAAATGTGTGACTCTGTTCTGTTTTGTAATTCACTTCAAGTGTAGCGGTTTGTACATTCCCTCTATAAGTGATATCTTATGACTAGTGTCTTTTTCTGTGTGACTTATTTCACTTAGAACCGTCGTACCTGAATCCACTCATCATGCTGCTACTAGCCTTATGACGTTGATTTCATGGCTGAGTGATATTCCATTGTACCTAAGGACCACAACTTCTTTATCCATTTTTCTCTTTCCTGGGATATTTAAGGTGGAATGAAGTGGAGGTTCTTGTCAACAGAGCAACCCTAAACTTTGGAGTGCCTGTGCCTTGCTGATTTTTAGTTTTCCCAAATTAGACGCCCATGAGTGGAAGTGCCCTATGCTGTCTAAGCCGAGTTTTTTAGATGTTTCAGGACACACCGTACACTTCTCCAGAGTGGCTGTTGGCAATTTACATCCCGCCCATCAGCGTAGCAAGGCTCCCATTTCTCCATGGCCTCTCCTGCATTTCTGGTTTTGACACTTTATTCAGCATGGCCCTTTTGACCGATGGGAAGCGAGACTTCTTTGTAGCGCTGATTTGCCTTTCCAGGTTGCTTGGTTGGCCAAAAAGGGCGTATGCGTTTTTTCCTGAATATATTCAGGAAAAAACGCATACGCCCTTTTTGGCCAAGGGCATCATTGTCGAGGTTTTGCCGCTTTTCCTGTGCTTTAAAGGCGATTCGAATCTACCTCCTGAAATCTGTTTCCTGCAATTCTGCCTTGCTTTCAAATCCTCTTCGTTGCCTTCCCTCAATATTTTTGTGGGCGAGAGTTATCATTTCTAACTCTGCAGGTTTGTGATTGCAGTGCCACTGAGCTCCATTTTTCAACTCGCTTTTTTGGGAGCTGGCCGCAAAAGCGTAGGATTGCTTCAGGCCCTATTGTGGTTCCGGGCGGCAGGCTGAGCCTGTGGTTAATTCTTCTTCCTGATGGGAAAATAGAGTGACCTGTGCCTGTCCCAACACCTAGAGCTAGTCGCTCATTGGTTCCCCCTCTTCCCGTTCATCCTCAGGACAAATTGAAACCTGTACGGAACAGGAGGTTAAAGTGCTGATTCTCCAAGGAGGGAGATTGCTATTAAAGTGGCTGGAATGGCGAACCCGAGCACAAGGAGATGAGAAATGAGGTGCGTTTTAGAAACCTTTCCCGATCACACGGTGTACCATCTTCTGGGTTTCTCATGCATGTTTTCGATGTAGGAAGATGCCCTTGAACCTGGAGATTTGGGACCCATCAGACGGGTACCACGCAGTATTACTTTAAAGGGTCTGCGTTTGCTCACCCAACCTCACCAAACCTCTGAGCCCCAAGAGTGTCCACCCTTATGTCTCAATCAGCTGTGGGTCTAGATATGGTCAATCCAGGTGGCATCACAGCCCTTGAACGAATTTTGTAAGAATTTCTCTCTCTTTCACTGTCTTTGTTTCACGGGTTTTTAAAAGTAATTGATTTTCCTAATGGGGTTTAGCTGCTTTTCACTGCTGTGTTTATGCCGCTTTACTCCCACTTGACTCACTTACGGAGAGATATCAATACATAGGTTTGAAGATTCTTACTAGTCAGATCTATTCTTGGGCGGTGAATAGGGGGTGTTGAGTCCAGTTCACTTAGCAAGGAGTAGGTCTTGTCTATTACATATTGGGTTTATGGAACGGTATCTGAGCTAATTTGAAACCCTTGTTTTAGGCATCACCCCACCTCACCTTTCCCGTTAGGCAGCCATAGTGTGTTTTCTAAATGTGTGACTCTGTTCTGTTTTGTAATTCACTTCAAGTGTAGCGGTTTTTACATTCCCTCTATAAGTGATATCTTCTGATTAGTGTCTTTTTCTGTGTGACTTATTTCACTTAGAACCATCGTACCTGAATCCACTCATCATGCTGCTACTAGCCTTATGACGTTGATTTCATGGCTGAGTGATATTCCATTGTACCTAAGGACCACAACTTCTTTATCCATTTTTCTCTTTCCTGGGATATTTAAGGTGGAATGAAGTGGAGGTTCTTGTCAACAGAGCAACCCTAAACTTTGGAGTGCCTGTGCCTTGCTGATTTTTAGTTTTCCCAAATTAGACGCCCATGAGTGGAAGTGCCCTATGCTCTCTAAGCCGAGTTTTTTAGATGTTTCAGGACACACCGTACACTTCTCCAGAGTGGCTGTTGGCAATTTACATCCCGCCCATCAGCGTAGCAAGGCTCCCATTTCTCCATGGCCTCTCCTGCATTTCTGGTATTGACACTTTATTCAGCATGGCCCTTTTGACCGATGGGAAGCGAGACTTCTTTGTAGCGCTGATTTGCCTTCCCAGGTTGCTTGGTTGGCCAAAAAGGGCGTATGCGTTTTTTCCTGAATATATTCAGGAAAAAACGCATACGCCCTTTTTGGCCAAGGGCATCATTGTCGAGGTTTTGCCGCTTTTCCTGTGCTTTAAAGGCAATTCGAATCTACCTCCTGAAATCTGTTTCCTGCAATTCTGCCTTGCTTTCAAATCCTCTTCGTTGCCTTCCCTCAATATTTTTGTGGGCGAGAGTTATCATTTATAACTCTGCAGGTTTGTGATTTGCAGGGCCCCTGAGCTCCATTTTTCAACTCGCTTTTTTGGGAGCTGGCCGCAAAAGCGTAGGATTGCTTCAGGCCCTATTCTGGTTCCGGGAAGCAGGCTGAGCCGGTGGTTAATTCTTCTTCCTGTTGGGAAAATAGAGTGACCTGTGCCTTTCCCAACACCTAGAGCTAGTCGCTCATTGGTTCCCCCTCTTCCCGTTCATCCTCAGGACAAATTGCAACCTGTACGGAACAGGAGGTTAAACGTGTTGATTCTCCAAGGACGGAGATTGCTAGTAAAGCGGATGGAATGGCGAACCCGAGCACAAGGAGATGAGAAATGAGGTGCGTTTTAGAAACCTTTCCCGATCACACGGTGTACCATCTTCTGGGTTTCTCATGCATGTTTTCGATGTAGGAAGATGCCCTTGAACCTGGAGATTTGGGACCCATCAGACGGGTACCACGCAGTATTACTTTAAAGAGTCTGCGTTTGCTCATCCAACCTCACCAAACCTCTCAGCCCCAAGAGTGTCCACCCTTATGTCTCAATCAGCTGTGGGTCTAGATATGGTCAATCCAGGTGGCATCACAGCCCCTGAACGAATTTTGTAAGAATTTCTCTCTCTTTCACTGTCTTTGTTTCACGGGTTTTTAAAAGTAATTGATTTTCCTAATGGGGTTTAGCTGCTTTTCACTGCTGTGTTTATGCCGCTTTACTCCCACTTGACTCACTTACGGAGAGATATCAATACATAGGTTTGAAGATTCTTACTAGTCAGATCTATTCTTGGGCGGTGAATAGGGGGTGTTGAGTCCAGTTCACTGAGCAAGGAGTAGGTCTTGTCTATTACATATTGGGTTTATGGAACGGTATCTGAGCTAATTTGAAACCCTTGTTTTAGGCATCACCCCACCTCGCCTTTCCCGTTAGGCAGCCATAGTGTGTTTTCTAAATGTGTGACTCTGTTCTGTTTTGTAATTCAGTTCAAGTGTAGCCGTTTTTACTTTCCCTCTATAAGTGATATCTTATGATTAGTGTCTTTTTCTGTGTGACTTATTTCACTTAGAACCGTCGTACCTGAATCCACTCATCATGCTGCTACTAGCCTTATGACGTTGATTTCATGGCTGAGTGATATTCCATTGTACCTAAGGACCACAACTTCTTTATCCATTTTTCTCTTTCCTGGGATATTTAAGGTGGAATGAAGTGGAGGTTCTTGTCAACAGAGCAACCCTAAACTTTGGAGTGCCTGTGCCTTGCTGATTTTTAGTTTTCCCAAATTAGACGCCCATGAGTGGAAGTGCCCTATGCTGTCTAAGCCGAGTTTTTTAGATGTTTCAGGACACACCGTACACTTCTCCAGAGTGGCTGTTGGCAATTTACATCCCGCCCATCAGCGTAGCAAGGCTCCCATTTCTCCATGGCCTCTCCTGCATTTCTGGTATTGACACTTTATTCAGCATGGCCCTTTTGACCGATGGGAAGCGAGACTTCTTTGTAGCGCTGATTTGCCTTCCCAGGTTGCTTGGTTGGCCAAAAAGGGCGTATGCGTTTTTTCCTGAATATATTCAGGAAAAAAACGCATACGCCCTTTTTGGCCAAGGGCATCATTGTCGAGGTTTTGCCGCTTTTCCTGTGCTTTAAAGGCGATTCGAATCTACCTCCTGAAATCTGTTTCCTGCAATTCTGCCTTGCTTTCAAATCCTCTTCGTTGCCTTCCCTCAATATTTTTGTGGGCGAGAGTTATCATTTATAACTCTGCAGGTTTGTGATTTGCAGGGCCCCTGAGCTCCATTTTTCAACTCGCTTTTTTGGGAGCTGGCCGCAAAAGCGTAGGATTGCTTCAGGCCCTATTCTGGTTCCGGGCGGCAGGCTGAGCCGGTGGTTAATTCTTCTTCGGGTTGGGAAAATAGAGTGACCTGTGCCTTTCCCAACACCTAGAGCTAGTCGCTCATTGGTTCCCCCTCTTCCCGTTCATCCTCAGGACAAATTGCAACCTGTACGGAACAGGATGTTAAACGTGTTGATTCTCCAAGGAGGGAGATTGCTAGTAAAGCGGATGGAATGGCGAACCCGAGCACAAGGAGATGAGAAATGAGGTGCGTTTCAGAAACCTTTCCCGATCACACAGTGTACCATCTTCTGGGTTTCTCATGCATGTTTTCGATGTAGGAAGATGCCCTTGAACCTGGAGATTTGGGACCCATGGGATGGGTACCACGCAGTATTACTTTAAAGGGTCTGCGTTTGCTCACCCAACCTCACCAAACCTCTCAGTCCCAAGAGTGTCCACCCTTATGTCTCAATCAGCTGTGGGTCTAGATATGGTCAATCCAGGTGGCATCACAGCCCCTGAACGAATTTTGTAAGAATTTCTCTCTCTTTCACTGTCTTTGTTTCACGGGTTTTTAAAAGTAATTGATTTTCCTAATGGGGTTTAGCTGCTTTTCACTGCTGTGTTTATGCCGCTTTACTCCCACTTGACTCACTTACGGAGAGATATCAATACATAGGTTTGAAGATTCTTACTAGTCAGATCTATTCTTGGGCGGTGAATAGGGGGTGTTGGGTCCAGTTCACTGAGCAAGGAGTAGGTCTTGTCTATTACATATTGGGTTTATGGAACGGTATCTGAGCTAATTTGAAACCCTTGTTTTAGGCATCACCCCACCTCACCTTTCCCGTTAGGCAGCCATAGTGTGTTTTCTAAATGTGTGACTCTGTTTTGTTTTGTAATTCAGTTCAAGTGTAGCGGTTTTTACATTCCCTCTATAAGTGATATCTTCTGATTAGTGTCTTTTTCTGTGTGACTTATTTCACTTAGAACTGTCGTACCTGAATCCACTCATCATGCTGCTACTAGCCTTATGACGTTGATTTCATGGCTGAGTGATATTCCATTGTACATAAGGACCACAACTTCTTTATCCATTTTTCTCTTTCCTGGGATATTTAAGGTGGAATGAAGTGGAGGTTCTTGGCAACAGAGCAACCCTAAACTTTGGAGTGCCTGTGCCTTGCTGATTTTTAGTTTTCCCAAATTAGACGCCCATGAGTGGAAGTGCCCTAAGCTCTCTAAGCCGAGTTTTTTAGATATTTCAGGACACACCGTACACTTCTCCAGAGTGGCTGTTGGCAATTTACATCCCGCCCATCAGCGTAGCAAGGCTCCCATTTCTCCATGGCCTCTCCTGCATTTCTGGTATTGACACTTTATTCAGCATGGCCCTTTTGACCGATGGGAAACGAGACTTCTTTGTAGCGCTGATTTGCCTTTCCAGGTTGCTTGGTTGGCCAAAAAGGGCATATGCGTTTTTTCCTGAATATATTCAGGAAAAAACGCATACGCCCTTTTTGGCCAAGGGCATCATTGTCGAGGTTTTGCCGCTTTTCCTGTGCTTTAAAGGCGATTCGAATCTACCTCCTGAAATCTGTTTCCTGCAATTCTGCCTTGCTTTCAAATCCTCTTCGTTGCCTTCCCTCAATATTTTTGTGGGCGAGAGTTATCATTTATAACTCTGCAGGTTTGTGATTTGCAGGGCCCCTGAGCTCCATTTCTCAACTCGCTTTTTTGGGAGCTGGCCGCAAAAGCGTAGGATTGCTTCAGGACCTATTCTGGTTCCGGGCGGCAGGCTGAGCCGGTGGTTAATTCTTCTTCCTGATGGGAAAATAGAGTGACCTGTGCCTGTCCCACCACCTAGAGCTAGTCGCTCATTGGTTCCCCCTCTTCCCGTTCATCCTCAAGACAAATTGAAACCTGTACGGAACAGGAGGTTAAAGTGCTTATTCTCCAAGGAGGGAGATTGCTATTAAAGTGTCTGGAATGGCGAACCCGAGCACAAGGAGATGAGAAATGAGGTGCGTTTTAGAAACCTTTCCCGATCACACGGTGTACCATCTTCTGGGTTTCTCATGCATGTTTTCGATGTAGGAAGATGCCCTTGAACCTGGAGATTTGGGACACATGGGATGGGTACCACGCAGTATTACTTTAAAGGGTCTCCGTTTGCTCACCCAACCTCACCAAACCTCTCAGCCCCAAGAGTGTCCACCCTTATGTCTCAATGAGCTGTGGGTCTAGATATGGTCAATCCAGGTAGCATCACAGCCCCTGAACGAATTTTGTAAGAATTTCTCTCTCTTTCACTGTCTTTGTTTCACCGGTTTTTAAAAGTAATTGATTTTCCTAATGGGGTTTAGCTGCTTTTCACTGCTGTGTTTATGCCGCTTTACTCCCACTTGACTCACTTACGGAGAGATATCAATACATAGGTTTGAAGATTCTTACTAGTCATATCTATTCTTGGGCGGTGAATAGGGGGTGTTGGGTCCAGTTCACTGAGCAAGGAGTAGGTCTTGTCTATTACATATTGGGTTTATGGAACGGTATCTGAGCTAATTTGAAACCCTTGTTTTAGGCATCACCCCACCTCACCTTTCCCGTTAGGCAGCCATAGTGTGTTTTCTAAATGTGTGACTCTGTTCTGTTTTGTAATTCAGTTCAAGTGTAGCGGTTTTTACATTCCCTCTATAAGTGCTATCTTCTGATTAGTGTCTTTTTCTGTGTGGCTTATTTCACTTAGAACCGTCGTACCTGAATCCACTCATCATGCTGCTACTAGCCTTATGACGTTGATTTCATGGCTGAGTGATATTCCATTGTACCTAAGGACCACAACTTCTTTATCCATTTTTCTCTTTCCTGGGATATTTAAGGTGGAATGAAGTGGAGGTTCTTGTCAACAGAGCAACCCTAAACTTTGGAGTGCCTGTGCCTTGCTGATTTTTAGTTTTCCCAAATTAGACGCCCATGAGTGGAAGTGCCCTATGCTCTCTAAGCCGAGTTTTTTAGATATTTCAGGACACACCGTACACTTCTCCAGAGTGGCTGTTGGCAATTTACATCCCGCCCATCAGCGTAGCAAGGCTCCCATTTCTCCATGGCCTCTCCTGCATTTCTGGTTTTGACACTTTATTCACCATGGCCCTTTTGACCGATGGGAAGCGAGACTTCTTTGTAGCGCTGATTTGCCTTTCAATGTTGCTTGGTTGGCCAAACAGGGCGTATGCGTTTTTTCCTGAATATATTCAGGAAAAAACGCATACGCCCTGTTTGGCCAAGGGCATCATTGTCGAGGTTTTGCCGCTTTTCCTGTGCTTTAAAGGCGATTCGAATCTACCTCCTGAAATCTGTTTCCTGCAATTCTGCCTTGCTTTCAAATCCTCTTCGTTGCCTTCCCTCAATATTTTTGTGGGCGAGAGTTATCATTTCTAACTCTGCAGGTTTCTGATTTGCAGTGCCCCTGAGCTCCATTTTTCAACTCGCTTTTTTGGGAGCTGGCCGCAAAACCGTAGGATTGCTTCAGGCCCTATTCTGGTTCCGGGCGGCAGGCTGATCCTGTGGTTAATTCTTCTTCCTGATGGGAAAATAGAGTGACCTGTGCCTTTCCCAACACCTAGAGCTAGTCGCTCATTGGTTCCCCCTCTTCCCGTTCATCCTCAGGACAAATTGCAACCTGTACGGAACAGGAGGTTAAACGTGCTGATTCTCCAAGGAGGGAGATTGCTAGTAAAGCGGCTGGAATGGCGAACCCGAGCACAAGGAGATGAGAAATGATGTGCGTTTTAGAAACCTTTCCCGATCACACGGTGTACCATCTTCTGGGGTTCTCATGCATGATTTCGATGTAGGAAGGTGCCCTTCAACCTGGAGATTTGGGACCCATCAGACGGGTACCACGCAGTATTACTTTAAAGGGTCTGTGTTTGCTCACCCAACCTCACCAAACCTCTCAGCCCCAAGAGTGTCCACCCTTATGTCTCAATCAGCTGTGGGTCTAGATATGGTCAATCCAGGTGGCATCACAGCCCCTGAACGAATTTTGTAAGAATTTCTCTCTCTTTCACTGTCTCTGTTTCACGGGTTTTTAAAAGTAATTGATTTTCCTAATGGGGTTTAGCTGCTTTTCACTGCTGTGTTTATGCCGCTTTACTCCCACTTGACTCACTTACGGAGAGATATCAATACATAGGTTTGAAGATTCTTACTAGTCAGATCTATTCTTGGGCGGTGAATAGGGGGTGTTGAGTCCAGTTCACTGAGCAAGCAGTAGGTCTTGTCTATTACATATTGGGTTTATGGAACGGTATCTGAGCTAATTTGAAACCCTTGTTTTATGCATCACCCCACCTCACATTTCCCGTTAGGCAGCCATAGTGTGTTTTCTAAATGTGTGACTCTGTTCTGTTTTGTAATTCAGTTCAAGTGTAGCGGTTTTTACATTCCCTCTATAAGTGATATCTTATGATTAGAGTCTTTTTCTGTGTGACTTATTTCACTTAGAACCGTCCTACCTGAATCCACTCATCATGCTGCTACTAGCCTTATGACGTTGATTTCATGGCTGAGTGATATTCCATTGTACCTAAGGACCACAACTTCTTTATCCATTTTTCTCTTTCCTGGGATATTTAAGGTGGAATGAAGTGGAGGTTCTTGTCAACAGAGCAACCCTAAACTTTGGAGTGCCTGTGCCTTGCTGATTTTTAGTTTTCCCAAATTAGACGCCCATGAGTGGAAGTGCCCTATGCTGTCTAAGCCGAGTTTTTTAGATGTTTCAGGACACACCGTACACTTCTCCAGAGTGGCTGTTGGCAATTTACATCCCGCCCATCAGCGTAGCAAGGCTCCCATTTCTCCATGGCCTCTCCTGCATTTCTGGTTTTGACACTTTATTCAGCATGGCCCTTTTGACCGATGGGAAGCGAGACTTCTTTGTAGCGCTGATTTGCCTTTCCAGGTTGCTTGGTTGGCCAAAAAGGGCGTATGCGTTTTTTCCTGAATATATTCAGGAAAAAACGCATACGCCCTTTTTGGCCAAGGGCATCATTGTCGAGGTTTTGCCGCTTTTCCTGTGCTTTAAAGGCGATTCGAATCTACCTCCTGAAATCTGTTTCCTGCAATTCTGCCTTGCTTTCAAATCCTCTTCGTTGCCTTCCCTCAATATTTTTGTGGGCGAGAGTTATCATTTGTAACTCTGCAGGTTTGTGATTTGCAGTGCCCCTGAGCTCCATTTTTCAACTCGCTTTTTTGGGAGCTGGCCGCAAAAGCGTAAGATTGCTTCAGGCCCTATTGTGGTTCCGGGCGGCAGGCTGAGCCTGTGGTTAATTCTTCTTCCTGATGGGAAAATAGAGTGACCTGTGCCTTTCCCAACACCTAGAGCTAGTCGCTCATTGGTTCCCCCTCTTGCCGTTCATCCTCAGGACAAATTGCAACCTGTACGGAACAGGAGGTTAAAGTGCTGATTCTCCAAGGAGGGAGATTGCTAGTAAAGCGGCTGGAATGGCGACGCCGAGCACAAGGAGATGAGAAATAAGGTGCGTTTTAGAAACCTTTCCCGATTACACGGTGTACCATCTTCTGGGTTTCTCATGCATGTTTTCGATGTAGGAAGATGCCCTTGAACCTGGAGATTTGGGACCCATCAGACGAGTACCACGCAATATAACTTTAAAGGGTCTGCGTTTGCTCACCCAACCTCACCAAACCTCTCAGCCCCAAGAGTGTCCACCCTTATGTCTCAATCAGCTGTGGGTCTAGATATGGTCAATCCAGGTGGCATCACAGCCCCTGAACGAATTTTGTAAGAATTTCTCTCTCTTTCACTGTCTTTGTTTCACGGGTTTTTAAAAGTAATTCATTTTCCTAATGGGGTTTAGCTGCTTTTCACTGCTGTGTTTATGCCGCTTTACACCCACTTGACTCACTTACAGAGAGATATCAATACATAGGTTTGAAGATTCTTACTAGTCAGATCTATTCTTGGGCGGTGAATAGGGGGTGTTGAGTCCAGTTCACTGAGCAAGGAGTAGGTCTTGTCTATTACATATTGGGTTTATGGAACGGTATCTGAGCTAATTTGAAACCCTTGTTTTATGCATCACCCCACCTTGCCTTTCCCGTTAGGCAGCCATAGTGTGTTTTCTAAATGTGTGACTCTGTTTTGTTTTGTAATTCAGTTCAAGTGTAGCGGTTTTTACTTTCCCTCTATAAGTGATATCTTATGATAAGTGTCTTTTTCTGTGTGACTTATTTCACTTAGAACCGTCGTACCTGAATCCACTCATCATGCTGCTACTAGCCTTATGACGTTGATTTCATGGCTGAGTGATATTCCATTGTACCTAAGGACCACAACTTCTTTATCCATTTTTCTCTTTCCTGGGATATTTAAGGTGGAATGAAGTGGAGGTTCTTGTCAACAGAGCAACCCTAAACTTTGGAGTGCCTGTGCCTTGCTGATTTTTAGTTTTCCCAAATTAGACGCCCATGAGTGGAAGTGCCCTATGCTCTCTAAGCCGAGTTTTTTAGATGTTTCAGGACACACCGTACACTTCTCCAGAGTGGCTGTTGGCAATTTACATCCCGCCCATCAGCGTAGCAAGGCTCCCATTTCTCCATGGCCTCTCCTGCATTTCTGGTTTTGACACTTTATTCAGCATGGCCCTTTTGACCGATGGGAAGCGAGACTTCTTTGTAGCGCTGATTTGCCTTTCCAGGTTGCTTGGTTGGCCAAAAAGGGCGTATGCGTTTTTTCCTGAATATATTCAGGAAAAAACGCATACGCCCTTTTTGGCCAAGGGCATCATTGTCGAGGTTTTGCCGCTTTTCCTGTGCTTTAAAGGCGATTAAAATCTACCTCCTGAAATCTGTTTCCTGCAATCCTGCCTTGCTTTCAAATCCTCTTCGTTGCCTTCCCTCAATATTTTTGTGGGCGAGAGTTATCATTTCTAACTCTGCAGGTTTGTGATTTGCAGTGCCCCTGAGCTCCATTTTTCAACTCGCTTTTTTGGGAGCTGGCCGCAAAAGCGTAGGATTGCTTCAGGCCCTATTCTGGTTCCGGACGGCAGGCTGAGCCGGTGGTTAATTCTTCTTCGGGTTGGGAAAATAGAGTGACCTGTGCCTTTCCCAACACCTAGAGCTAGTCGCTCATTGGTTCCCCCTCTTCCCGTTCATCCTCAGGACAAATTGCAACCTGTACGGAACAGGATGTTAAACGTGTTGATTCTCCAAGGAGGGAGATTGCTAGTAAAGCGGATGGAATGGCGAACCCGAGCACAAGGAGATGAGAAATGAGGTGCGTTTTAGAAACCTTTCCCGATCACACGGTGTACCATCTTCTGGGTTTCTCATGCATGTTTTCGATGTAGGAAGATGCCCTTGAACCTGGAGATTTGGGACCCATCAGACGGGTACCACGCAGTATTACTTTAAAGAGTCTGCGTTTGCTCACCCAACCTCACCAAACCTCTCAGTTCCAAGAGTGTCCACCCTTATGTCTCAATCAGCTGTGGGTCTAGATATGGTCAATCCAGGTGGCATCACAGCCCCTGAACGAATTTTGTAAGAATTTCTCTCTCTTTCACTGTCTTTGTTTCACGGGTTTTTAAAAGTAATTGATTTTCCTAATGGGGTTTAGCTGCTTTTCACTGCTGTGTTTATGCCGCTTTACTCCCACTTGACTCACTTACGGAGAGATATCAATACATAGGTTTGAAGATTCTTACTAGTCAGATCTATTCTTGGGCGGTGAATAGGGGGTGTTGGGTCCAGTTCACTGAGCAAGGAGTAGGTCTTGTCTATTACATATTGGGTTTATGGAACGGTATCTGAGCTAATTTGAAACGCTTGTTTTATGCATCACCCCACCTCGCCTTTCCCGTTAGGCAGCCATAGTGTGTTTTCTAAATGTGTGACTCTGTTCTGTTTTGTAATTCAGTTCAAGTGTAGCGGTTTTTACATTCCCTCTATAAGTGATATCTTCTGATTAGTGTCTTTTTCTGTGTGACTTATTTCACTTAGAACCGTCGTACCTGAATCCACTCATCATGCTGCTACTAGCCTTATGACGTTGATTTCATGGCTGAGTGATATTCCATTGTACCTAAGGACCACAACTTCTTTATCCATTTTTCTCTTTCCTGGGATATTTAAGGTGGAATGAAGTGGAGGTTCTTGTCAACAGAGCAACCCTAAACTTTGGAGTGCCTGTGCCTTGCTGATTTTTAGTTTTCCCAAATTAGACGCCCATGAGTGGAAGTGCCCTATGCTCTCTAAGCCGAGTTTTTTAGATGTTTCAGGACACACCGTACACTTCTCCAGAGTGGCTGTTGGCAATTTACATCCCGCCCATCAGCGTAGCAAGGCTCCCATTTCTCCATGGCCTCTCCTGCATTTCTGGTATTGAAACTTTATTCAGCATGGCCCTTTTGACCGATGGGAAGCGAGACTTCTTTGTAGCGCTGATTTGCCTTCCCAGGTTGCTTGGTTGGCCAAAAAGGGCGTATGCGTTTTTTCCTGAATATATTCAGGAAAAAACGCATACGCCCTTTTTGGCCAAGGGCATCATTGTCGAGGTTTTGCCGCTTTTCCTGTGCTTTAAAGGCGATTCGAATCTACCTCCTGAAATCTGTTTCCTGCAATTCTGCCTTGCTTTCAAATCCTCTTCGTTGCCTTCCCTCAATATTTTTGTGGGCGAGAGTTATCATTTATAACTCTGCAGGTTTGTGATTTGCAGGGCCCCTGAGCTCCATTTTTCAACTCGCTTTTTTGGGAGCTGGCCGCAAAAGCGTAGGATTGCTTCAGGACCTATTCTGGTTCCGGGCGGCAGGCTGAGCCGGTGGTTAATTCTTCTTCCTGATGGGAAAATAGAGTGACCTGTGCCTGTCCCACCACCTAGAGCTAGTCGCTCATTGGTTCCCCCTCTTCCCGTTCATCCTCAGGACAAATTGAAACCTGTACGGAACAGGAGGTTAAAGTGCTGATTCTCCAAGGAGGGAGATTGCTATTAAAGTGGCTGGAATGGCGAACCCGAGCACAAGGAGATGAGAAATGAGGTGCGTTTCAGAAACCTTTCCCGATCACACAGTGTACCATCTTCTGGGTTTCTCATGCATGTTTTCGATGTAGGAAGATGCCCTTGAACCTGGAGATTTGGGACCCATGGGATGGGTACCACGCAGTATTACTTTAAAGGGTCTGCGTTTGCTCACCCAACCTCACCAAACCTCTCAGCCCCAAGAGTGTCCACCCTTATGTCTCAATCAGCTGTGGGTCTAGATATGGTCAATCCAGGTGGCATCACAGCCCCTGAACGAATTTTGTAAGAATTTCTCTCTCTTTCACTGTCTTTGTTTCACGGGTTTTTAAAAGTAATTGATTTTCCTAATGGGGTTTAGCTGCTTTTCACTGCTGTGTTTATGCCGCTTTACTCCCACTTGACTCACTTACGGAGAGATATCAATACATAGGTTTGAAGATTCTTACTAGTCAGATCTATTCTTGGGCGGTGAATAGGGGGTGTTGGGTCCAGTTCACTGAGCAAGGAGTAGGTCTTGTCTATTACATATTGGGTTTATGGAACGGTATCTGAGCTAATTTGAAACCCTTGTTTTAGGCATCACCCCACCTCACCTTTCCCGTTAGGCAGCCATAGTGTGTTTTCTAAATGTGTGACTCTGTTTTGTTTTGTAATTCAGTTCAAGTGTAGCGGTTTTTACATTCCCTCTATAAGTGATATCTTCTGATTAGTGTCTTTTTCTGTGTGACTTATTTCACTTAGAACCGTCGTACCTGAATCCACTCATCATGCTGCTACTAGCCTTATGACGTTGATTTCATGGCTGAGTGATATTCCATTGTACCTAAGGACCACAACTTCTTTATCCATTTTTCTCTTTCCTGGGATATTTAAGGTGGAATGAAGTGGAGGTTCTTGGCAACAGAGCAACCCTAAACTTTGGAGTGCCTGTGCCTTGCTGATTTTTAGTTTTCCCAAATTAGACGCCCATGAGTGGAAGTGCCCTAAGCTCTCTAAGCCGAGTTTTTTAGATATTTCAGGACACACCGTACACTTCTCCAGAGTGGCTGTTGGCAATTTACATCCCGCCCATCAGCGTAGCAAGGCTCCCATTTCTCCATGGCCTCTCCTGCATTTCTGGTATTGACACTTTATTCAGCATGGCCCTTTTGACCGATGGGAAACGAGACTTCTTTGTAGCGCTGATTTGCCTTTCCAGGTTGCTTTGTTGGCCAAAAAGGGCGTATGCGTTTTTTCCTGAATATATTCAGGAAAAAACGCATACGCCCTTTTTGGCCAAGGGCATCATTGTCGAGGTTTTGCCGCTTTTCCTGTGCATTAAAGGCGATTCGAATCTACCTCCTGAAATCTGTTTCCTGCAATTCTGCCTTGCTTTCAAATCCTCTTCGTTGCCTTCCCTCAATATTTTTGTGGGCGAGAGTTATCATTTATAACTCTGCAGGTTTGTGATTTGCAGGGCCCCTGAGCTCCATTTCTCAACTCGCTTTTTTGGGAGCTGGCCGCAAAAGCGTAGGATTGCTTCAGGACCTATTCTGGTTCCGGGCGGCAGGCTGAGCCGGTGGTTAATTCTTCTTCCTGATGGGAAAATAGAGTGACCTGTGCCTGTCCCACCACCTAGAGCTAGTCGCTCATTGGTTCCCCCTCTTCCCGTTCATCCTCAAGACAAATTGAAACCTGTACGGAACAGGAGGTTAAAGTGCTGATTCTCCAAGGAGGGAGATTGCTATTAAAGTGTCTGGAATGGCGAACCCGAGCACAAGGAGATGAGAAATGAGGTGCGTTTTAGAAACCTTTCCCGATCACACGGTGTACCATCTTCTGGGTTTCTCATGCATGTTTTCGATGTAGGAAGATGCCCTTGAACCTGGAGATTTGGGACACATGGGATGGGTACCACGCAGTATTACTTTAAAGGGTCTCCGTTTGCTCACCCAACCTCACCAAACCTCTCAGCCCCAAGAGTGTCCACCCTTATGTCTCAATGAGCTGTGGGTCTAGATATGGTCAATCCAGGTAGCATCACAGCCCCTGAACGAATTTTGTAAGAATTTCTCTCTCTTTCACTGTCTTTGTTTCACGGGTTTTTAAAAGTAATTGATTTTCCTAATGGGGTTTAGCTGCTTTTCACTGCTGTGTTTATGCCGCTTTACTCCCACTTGACTCACTTACGGAGAGATATCAATACATAGGTTTGAAGATTCTTACTAGTCAGATCTATTCTTGGGCGGTGAATAGGGGGTGTTGGGTCCAGTTCACTGAGCAAGGAGTAGGTCTTGTCTATTACATATTGGGTTTATGGAACGGTATCTGAGCTAATTTGAAACCCTTGTTTTAGGCATCACCCCACCTCACCTTTCCCGTTAGGCAGCCATAGTGTGTTTTCTAAATGTGTGACTCTGTTCTGTTTTGTAATTCAGTTCAAGTGTAGCGGTTTTTACATTCCCTCTATAAGTGCTATCTTCTGATTAGTGTCTTTTTCTGTGTGGCTTATTTCACTTAGAACCGTCGTACCTGAATCCACTCATCATGCTGCTACTAGCCTTATGACGTTGATTTCATGGCTGAGTGATATTCCATTGTACCTAAGGACCACAACTTCTTTATCCATTTTTCTCTTTCCTGGGATATTTAAGGTGGAATGAAGTGGAGGTTCTTGTCAACAGAGCAACCCTAAACTTTGGAGTGCCTGTGCCTTGCTGATTTTTAGTTTTCCCAAATTAGACGCCCATGAGTGGAAGTGCCCTATGCTCTCTAAGCCGAGTTTTTTAGATGTTTCAGGACACACCGTACACTTCTCCAGAGTGGCTGTTGGCAATTTACATCCCGCCCATCAGCGTAGCAAGGCTCCCATTTCTCCATGGCCTCTCCTGCATTTCTGGTTTTGACACTTTATTCAGCATGGCCCTTTTGACCGATGGGAAGCGAGACTTCTTTGTAGCGCTGATTTGCCTTTCCAGGTTGCTTGGTTGGCCAAAAAGGGCGTATGCGTTTTTTCCTGAATATATTCAGGAAAAAACGCATACGCCCTTTTTGGCCAAGGGCATCACTGTCGAGGTTTTGCCGCTTTTCCTGTGCTTTACAGGCGATTCGAATCTACCTCCTGAAATCTGTTTCCTGCAATTCTGCCTTGCTTTCAAATCCTCTTCGTTGCTTTCCCTCAATATTTTTGTGGGCGAGAGTTATCATTTATAACTCAGCAGGTTTGTGATTTGCAGTGCCCCTGAGCTCCATTTTTCAACTCGCTTTTTTGGGAGCTGGCCTCAAAAGCGTAGGATTGCTTCAGGCCTTTTTCTGGTTCCGGGCGGCAGGCAGAGCCTGTGGTTAATTCTTCTTCCTGATGGGAAAATAGAGTGACCTGTGCCTTTCCCAACACCTAGAGCTAGTCGCTCATTGGTTCCCCCTCTTGCCATTCATCCTCAGGACAAATTGCAACCTGTACGGAACAGGAGGTTAAAGTGCTGATTCTCCAAGGAGGGACATTGCTAGTAAAGCGGCTGGAATGGCGACCCCGAGCACAAGGAGATGAGAAATAAGGTGCGTTTTAGAAACCTTTCCCGATCACACGGTGTACCATCTTCTGGGTTTCTCATGCATGTTTTGGATGTAGGAAGATGCCCTTGAACCTGGAGATTTGGGACCCATCAGACGGGTACCACGCAGTATTACTTTAAAGGGTCTGCGTTTGCTCACCCAACCTCACCAAACCTCTGAGCCCCAAGAGTGTCCACCCTTATGTCTCAATCAGCTGTGGGTCTAGATATGGTCAATCCAGGTGGCATCACAGCCCCTGAACGAATTTTGTAAGAATTTCTCTCTCTTTCACTGTCTTTGTTTCACGGGTTTTTAAAAGTAATTGATTTTCCTAATGGGGTTTAGCTGCTTTTCACTGCTGTGTTTATGCCGCTTTACACCCACTTGACTCACTTCCAGAGAGATATCAATACATAGGTTTGAAGATTTTTACTAGTCAGATCTATTCTTGGGCGGTGAATAGGGGGTGTTGAGTCCACTTCACTGAGCAAGGAGTAGGTCTTGTCTATTACATATTGGGTTTATGGAACGGTATCTGAGCTAATTTGAAACCCTTGTTTTATGCATCACCCCACCTCACCTTTCCCGTTAGGCAGCCATAGTGTGTTTTCTAAATGTGTGACTCTGTTCTGTTTTGTAATTCACTTCAAGTGTAGCGGTTTGTACATTCCCTCTATAAGTGATATCTTATGACTAGTGTCTTTTTCTGTGTGACTTATTTCACTTAGAACCGTCGTACCTGAATCCACTCATCATGCTGCTACTAGCCTTATGACGTTGATTTCATGGCTGAGTGATATTCCATTGTACCTAAGGACCACAACTTCTTTATCCATTTTTCTCTTTCCTGGGATATTTAAGGTGGAATGAAGTGGAGGTTCTTGTCAACAGAGCAACCCTAAACTTTGGAGTGCCTGTGCCTTGCTGATTTTTAGTTTTCCCAAATTAGACGCCCATGAGTGGAAGTGCCCTATGCTGTCTAAGCCGAGTTTTTTAGATGTTTCAGGACACACCGTACACTTCTCCAGAGTGGCTGTTGGCAATTTACATCCCGCCCATCAGCGTAGCAAGGCTCCCATTTCTCCATGGCCTCTCCTGCATTTCTGGTTTTGACACTTTATTCAGCATGGCCCTTTTGACCGATGGGAAGCGAGACTTCTTTGTAGCGCTGATTTGCCTTTCCAGGTTGCTTGGTTGGCCAAAAAGGGCGTATGCGTTTTTTCCTGAATATATTCAGGAAAAAACGCATACGCCCTTTTTGGCCAAGGGCATCATTGTCGAGGTTTTGCCGCTTTTCCTGTGCTTTAAAGGCGATTCGAATCTACCTCCTGAAATCTGTTTCCTGCAATTCTGCCTTGCTTTCAAATCCTCTTCGTTGCCTTCCCTCAATATTTTTGTGGGCGAGAGTTATCATTTCTAACTCTGCAGGTTTGTGATTGCAGTGCCACTGAGCTCCATTTTTCAACTCGCTTTTTTGGGAGCTGGCCGCAAAAGCGTAGGATTGCTTCAGGCCCTATTGTGGTTCCGGGCGGCAGGCTGAGCCTGTGGTTAATTCTTCTTCCTGATGGGAAAATAGAGTGACCTGTGCCTGTCCCAACACCTAGAGCTAGTCGCTCATTGGTTCCCCCTCTTCCCGTTCATCCTCAGGACAAATTGAAACCTGTACGGAACAGGAGGTTAAAGTGCTGATTCTCCAAGGAGGGAGATTGCTATTAAAGTGGCTGGAATGGCGAACCCGAGCACAAGGAGATGAGAAATGAGGTGCGTTTTAGAAACCTTTCCCGATCACACGGTGTACCATCTTCTGGGTTTCTCATGCATGTTTTCGATGTAGGAAGATGCCCTTGAACCTGGAGATTTGGGACCCATCAGACGGGTACCACGCAGTATTACTTTAAAGGGTCTGCGTTTGCTCACCCAACCTCACCAAACCTCTGAGCCCCAAGAGTGTCCACCCTTATGTCTCAATCAGCTGTGGGTCTAGATATGGTCAATCCAGGTGGCATCACAGCCCTTGAACGAATTTTGTAAGAATTTCTCTCTCTTTCACTGTCTTTGTTTCACGGGTTTTTAAAAGTAATTGATTTTCCTAATGGGGTTTAGCTGCTTTTCACTGCTGTGTTTATGCCGCTTTACTCCCACTTGACTCACTTACGGAGAGATATCAATACATAGGTTTGAAGATTCTTACTAGTCAGATCTATTCTTGGGCGGTGAATAGGGGGTGTTGAGTCCAGTTCACTTAGCAAGGAGTAGGTCTTGTCTATTACATATTGGGTTTATGGAACGGTATCTGAGCTAATTTGAAACCCTTGTTTTAGGCATCACCCCACCTCACCTTTCCCGTTAGGCAGCCATAGTGTGTTTTCTAAATGTGTGACTCTGTTCTGTTTTGTAATTCACTTCAAGTGTAGCGGTTTTTACATTCCCTCTATAAGTGATATCTTCTGATTAGTGTCTTTTTCTGTGTGACTTATTTCACTTAGAACCATCGTACCTGAATCCACTCATCATGCTGCTACTAGCCTTATGACGTTGATTTCATGGCTGAGTGATATTCCATTGTACCTAAGGACCACAACTTCTTTATCCATTTTTCTCTTTCCTGGGATATTTAAGGTGGAATGAAGTGGAGGTTCTTGTCAACAGAGCAACCCTAAACTTTGGAGTGCCTGTGCCTTGCTGATTTTTAGTTTTCCCAAATTAGACGCCCATGAGTGGAAGTGCCCTATGCTCTCTAAGCCGAGTTTTTTAGATGTTTCAGGACACACCGTACACTTCTCCAGAGTGGCTGTTGGCAATTTACATCCCGCCCATCAGCGTAGCAAGGCTCCCATTTCTCCATGGCCTCTCCTGCATTTCTGGTATTGACACTTTATTCAGCATGGCCCTTTTGACCGATGGGAAGCGAGACTTCTTTGTAGCGCTGATTTGCCTTCCCAGGTTGCTTGGTTGGCCAAAAAGGGCGTATGCGTTTTTTCCTGAATATATTCAGGAAAAAACGCATACGCCCTTTTTGGCCAAGGGCATCATTGTCGAGGTTTTGCCGCTTTTCCTGTGCTTTAAAGGCAATTCGAATCTACCTCCTGAAATCTGTTTCCTGCAATTCTGCCTTGCTTTCAAATCCTCTTCGTTGCCTTCCCTCAATATTTTTGTGGGCGAGAGTTATCATTTATAACTCTGCAGGTTTGTGATTTGCAGGGCCCCTGAGCTCCATTTTTCAACTCGCTTTTTTGGGAGCTGGCCGCAAAAGCGTAGGATTGCTTCAGGCCCTATTCTGGTTCCGGGAAGCAGGCTGAGCCGGTGGTTAATTCTTCTTCCTGTTGGGAAAATAGAGTGACCTGTGCCTTTCCCAACACCTAGAGCTAGTCGCTCATTGGTTCCCCCTCTTCCCGTTCATCCTCAGGACAAATTGCAACCTGTACGGAACAGGAGGTTAAACGTGTTGATTCTCCAAGGACGGAGATTGCTAGTAAAGCGGATGGAATGGCGAACCCGAGCACAAGGAGATGAGAAATGAGGTGCGTTTTAGAAACCTTTCCCGATCACACGGTGTACCATCTTCTGGGTTTCTCATGCATGTTTTCGATGTAGGAAGATGCCCTTGAACCTGGAGATTTGGGACCCATCAGACGGGTACCACGCAGTATTACTTTAAAGAGTCTGCGTTTGCTCATCCAACCTCACCAAACCTCTCAGCCCCAAGAGTGTCCACCCTTATGTCTCAATCAGCTGTGGGTCTAGATATGGTCAATCCAGGTGGCATCACAGCCCCTGAACGAATTTTGTAAGAATTTCTCTCTCTTTCACTGTCTTTGTTTCACGGGTTTTTAAAAGTAATTGATTTTCCTAATGGGGTTTAGCTGCTTTTCACTGCTGTGTTTATGCCGCTTTACTCCCACTTGACTCACTTACGGAGAGATATCAATACATAGGTTTGAAGATTCTTACTAGTCAGATCTATTCTTGGGCGGTGAATAGGGGGTGTTGAGTCCAGTTCACTGAGCAAGGAGTAGGTCTTGTCTATTACATATTGGGTTTATGGAACGGTATCTGAGCTAATTTGAAACCCTTGTTTTAGGCATCACCCCACCTCGCCTTTCCCGTTAGGCAGCCATAGTGTGTTTTCTAAATGTGTGACTCTGTTCTGTTTTGTAATTCACTTCAAGTGTAGCGGTTTGTACATTCCCTCTATAAGTGATATCTTATGACTAGTGTCTTTTTCTGTGTGACTTATTTCACTTAGAACCGTCGTACCTGAATCCACTCATCATGCTGCTACTAGCCTTATGACGTTGATTTCATGGCTGAGTGATATTCCATTGTACCTAAGGACCACAACTTCTTTATCCATTTTTCTCTTTCCTGGGATATTTAAGGTGGAATGAAGTGGAGGTTCTTGTCAACAGAGCAACCCTAAACTTTGGAGTGCCTGTGCCTTGCTGATTTTTAGTTTTCCCAAATTAGACGCCCATGAGTGGAAGTGCCCTATGCTGTCTAAGCCGAGTTTTTTAGATGTTTCAGGACACACCGTACACTTCTCCAGAGTGGCTGTTGGCAATTTACATCCCGCCCATCAGCGTAGCAAGGCTCCCATTTCTCCATGGCCTCTCCTGCATTTCTGGTTTTGACACTTTATTCAGCATGGCCCTTTTGACCGATGGGAAGCGAGACTTCTTTGTAGCGCTGATTTGCCTTTCCAGGTTGCTTGGTTGGCCAAAAAGGGCGTATGCGTTTTTTCCTGAATATATTCAGGAAAAAACGCATACGCCCTTTTTGGCCAAGGGCATCATTGTCGAGGTTTTGCCGCTTTTCCTGTGCTTTAAAGGCGATTCGAATCTACCTCCTGAAATCTGTTTCCTGCAATTCTGCCTTGCTTTCAAATCCTCTTCGTTGCCTTCCCTCAATATTTTTGTGGGCGAGAGTTATCATTTCTAACTCTGCAGGTTTGTGATTGCAGTGCCACTGAGCTCCATTTCTCAACTCGCTTTTTTGGGAGCTGGCCGCAAAAGCGTAGGATTGCTTCAGGCCCTATTGTGGTTCCGGGCGGCAGGCTGAGCCTGTGGTTAATTCTTCTTCCTGATGGGAAAATAGAGTGACCTGTGCCTGTCCCAACACCTAGAGCTAGTCGCTCATTGGTTCCCCCTCTTCCCGTTCATCCTCAGGACAAATTGAAACCTGTACGGAACAGGAGGTTAAAGTGCTGATTCTCCAAGGAGGGAGATTGCTATTAAAGTGGCTGGAATGGCGAACCCGAGCACAAGGAGATGAGAAATGAGGTGCGTTTTAGAAACCTTTCCCGATCACACGGTGTACCATCTTCTGGGTTTCTCATGCATGTTTTCGATGTAGGAAGATGCCCTTGAACCTGGAGATTTGGGACCCATCAGACGGGTACCACGCAGTATTACTTTAAAGGGTCTGCGTTTGCTCACCCAACCTCACCAAACCTCTGAGCCCCAAGAGTGTCCACCCTTATGTCTCAATCAGCTGTGGGTCTAGATATGGTCAATCCAGGTGGCATCACAGCCCTTGAACGAATTTTGTAAGAATTTCTCTCTCTTTCACTGTCTTTGTTTCACGGGTTTTTAAAAGTAATTGATTTTCCTAATGGGGTTTAGCTGCTTTTCACTGCTGTGTTTATGCCGCTTTACTCCCACTTGACTCACTTACGGAGAGATATCAATACATAGGTTTGAAGATTCTTACTAGTCAGATCTATTCTTGGGCGGTGAATAGGGGGTGTTGAGTCCAGTTCACTTAGCAAGGAGTAGGTCTTGTCTATTACATATTGGGTTTATGGAACGGTATCTGAGCTAATTTGAAACCCTTGTTTTAGGCATCACCCCACCTCACCTTTCCCGTTAGGCAGCCATAGTGTGTTTTCTAAATGTGTGACTCTGTTCTGTTTTGTAATTCACTTCAAGTGTAGCGGTTTTTACATTCCCTCTATAAGTGATATCTTCTGATTAGTGTCTTTTTCTGTGTGACTTATTTCACTTAGAACCATCGTACCTGAATCCACTCATCATGCTGCTACTAGCCTTATGACGTTGATTTCATGGCTGAGTGATATTCCATTGTACCTAAGGACCACAACTTCTTTATCCATTTTTCTCTTTCCTGGGATATTTAAGGTGGAATGAAGTGGAGGTTCTTGTCAACAGAGCAACCCTAAACTTTGGAGTGCCTGTGCCTTGCTGATTTTTAGTTTTCCCAAATTAGACGCCCATGAGTGGAAGTGCCCTATGCTCTCTAAGCCGAGTTTTTTAGATGTTTCAGGACACACCGTACACTTCTCCAGAGTGGCTGTTGGCAATTTACATCCCGCCCATCAGCGTAGCAAGGCTCCCATTTCTCCATGGCCTCTCCTGCATTTCTGGTATTGACACTTTATTCAGCATGGCCCTTTTGACCGATGGGAAGCGAGACTTCTTTGTAGCGCTGATTTGCCTTCCCAGGTTGCTTGGTTGGCCAAAAAGGGCGTATGCGTTTTTTCCTGAATATATTCAGGAAAAAACGCATACGCCCTTTTTGGCCAAGGGCATCATTGTCGAGGTTTTGCCGCTTTTCCTGTGCTTTAAAGGCAATTCGAATCTACCTCCTGAAATCTGTTTCCTGCAATTCTGCCTTGCTTTCAAATCCTCTTCGTTGCCTTCCCTCAATATTTTTGTGGGCGAGAGTTATCATTTATAACTCTGCAGGTTTGTGATTTGCAGGGCCCCTGAGCTCCATTTTTCAACTCGCTTTTTTGGGAGCTGGCCGCAAAAGCGTAGGATTGCTTCAGGCCCTATTCTGGTTCCGGGAAGCAGGCTGAGCCGGTGGTTAATTCTTCTTCCTGTTGGGAAAATAGAGTGACCTGTGCCTTTCCCAACACCTAGAGCTAGTCGCTCATTGGTTCCCCCTCTTCCCGTTCATCCTCAGGACAAATTGCAACCTGTACGGAACAGGAGGTTAAACGTGTTGATTCTCCAAGGACGGAGATTGCTAGTAAAGCGGATGGAATGGCGAACCCGAGCACAAGGAGATGAGAAATGAGGTGCGTTTTAGAAACCTTTCCCGATCACACGGTGTACCATCTTCTGGGTTTCTCATGCATGTTTTCGATGTAGGAAGATGCCCTTGAACCTGGAGATTTGGGACCCATCAGACGGGTACCACGCAGTATTACTTTAAAGAGTCTGCGTTTGCTCATCCAACCTCACCAAACCTCTCAGCCCCAAGAGTGTCCACCCTTATGTCTCAATCAGCTGTGGGTCTAGATATGGTCAATCCAGGTGGCATCACAGCCCCTGAACGAATTTTGTAAGAATTTCTCTCTCTTTCACTGTCTTTGTTTCACGGGTTTTTAAAAGTAATTGATTTTCCTAATGGGGTTTAGCTGCTTTTCACTGCTGTGTTTATGCCGCTTTACTCCCACTTGACTCACTTACGGAGAGATATCAATACATAGGTTTGAAGATTCTTACTAGTCAGATCTATTCTTGGGCGGTGAATAGGGGGTGTTGAGTCCAGTTCACTGAGCAAGGAGTAGGTCTTGTCTATTACATATTGGGTTTATGGAACGGTATCTGAGCTAATTTGAAACCCTTGTTTTAGGCATCACCCCACCTCGCCTTTCCCGTTAGGCAGCCATAGTGTGTTTTCTAAATGTGTGACTCTGTTCTGTTTTGTAATTCAGTTCAAGTGTAGCCGTTTTTACTTTCCCTCTATAAGTGATATCTTATGATTAGTGTCTTTTTCTGTGTGACTTATTTCACTTAGAACCGTCGTACCTGAATCCACTCATCATGCTGCTACTAGCCTTATGACGTTGATTTCATGGCTGAGTGATATTCCATTGTACCTAAGGACCACAACTTCTTTATCCATTTTTCTCTTTCCTGGGATATTTAAGGTGGAATGAAGTGGAGGTTCTTGTCAACAGAGCAACCCTAAACTTTGGAGTGCCTGTGCCTTGCTGATTTTTAGTTTTCCCAAATTAGACGCCCATGAGTGGAAGTGCCCTATGCTGTCTAAGCCGAGTTTTTTAGATGTTTCAGGACACACCGTACACTTCTCCAGAGTGGCTGTTGGCAATTTACATCCCGCCCATCAGCGTAGCAAGGCTCCCATTTCTCCATGGCCTCTCCTGCATTTCTGGTTTTGACACTTTATTCAGCATGGCCCTTTTGACCGATGGGAAGCGAGACTTCTTTGTAGCGCTGATTTGCCTTCCCAGGTTGCTTGGTTGGCCAAAAAGGGTGTATGCGTTTTTTCCTGAATATATTCAGGAAAAAAACGCATACGCCCTTTTTGGCCAAGGGCATCATTGTCGAGGTTTTGCCGCTTTTCCTGTGCTTTAAAGGCGATTCGAATCTACCTCCTGAAATCTGTTTCCTGCAATTCTGCCTTGCTTTCAAATCCTCTTCGTTGCCTTCCCTCAATATTTTTGTGGGCGAGAGTTATCATTTATAACTCTGCAGGTTTGTGATTTGCAGGGCCCCTGAGCTCCATTTTTCAACTCGCTTTTTTGGGAGCTGGCCGCAAAAGCGTAGGATTGCTTCAGGCCCTATTCTGGTTCCGGGCGGCAGGCTGAGCCGGTGGTTAATTCTTCTTCGGGTTGGGAAAATAGAGTGACCTGTGCCTTTCCCAACACCTAGAGCTAGTCGCTCATTGGTTCCCCCTCTTCCCGTTCATCCTCAGGACAAATTGCAACCTGTACGGAACAGGATGTTAAACGTGTTGATTCTCCAAGGAGGGAGATTGCTAGTAAAGCGGATGGAATGGCGAACCCGAGCACAAGGAGATGAGAAATGAGGTGCGTTTCAGAAACCTTTCCCGATCACACAGTGTACCATCTTCTGGGTTTCTCATGCATGTTTTCGATGTAGGAAGATGCCCTTGAACCTGGAGATTTGGGACCCATGGGATGGGTACCACGCAGTATTACTTTAAAGGGTCTGCGTTTGCTCACCCAACCTCACCAAACCTCTCAGTCCCAAGAGTGTCCACCCTTATGTCTCAATCAGCTGTGGGTCTAGATATGGTCAATCCAGGTGGCATCACAGCCCCTGAACGAATTTTGTAAGAATTTCTCTCTCTTTCACTGTCTTTGTTTCACGGGTTTTTAAAAGTAATTGATTTTCCTAATGGGGTTTAGCTGCTTTTCACTGCTGTGTTTATGCCGCTTTACTCCCACTTGACTCACTTACGGAGAGATATCAATACATAGGTTTGAAGATTCTTACTAGTCAGATCTATTCTTGGGCGGTGAATAGGGGGTGTTGGGTCCAGTTCACTGAGCAAGGAGTAGGTCTTGTCTATTACATATTGGGTTTATGGAACGGTATCTGAGCTAATTTGAAACCCTTGTTTTAGGCATCACCCCACCTCACCTTTCCCGTTAGGCAGCCATAGTGTGTTTTCTAAATGTGTGACTCTGTTTTGTTTTGTAATTCAGTTCAAGTGTAGCGGTTTTTACATTCCCTCTATAAGTGATATCTTCTGATTAGTGTCTTTTTCTGTGTGACTTATTTCACTTAGAACTGTCGTACCTGAATCCACTCATCATGCTGCTACTAGCCTTATGACGTTGATTTCATGGCTGAGTGATATTCCATTGTACATAAGGACCACAACTTCTTTATCCATTTTTCTCTTTCCTGGGATATTTAAGGTGGAATGAAGTGGAGGTTCTTGGCAACAGAGCAACCCTAAACTTTGGAGTGCCTGTGCCTTGCTGATTTTTAGTTTTCCCAAATTAGACGCCCATGAGTGGAAGTGCCCTAAGCTCTCTAAGCCGAGTTTTTTAGATATTTCAGGACACACCGTACACTTCTCCAGAGT
The DNA here is from genome assembly GCF_028021215.1 of Eschrichtius robustus. Taxonomy (NCBI): domain Eukaryota; kingdom Metazoa; phylum Chordata; class Mammalia; order Artiodactyla; family Eschrichtiidae; genus Eschrichtius; species Eschrichtius robustus. The sequence goes on from NC_090828.1 coordinate 109,560,394, forward strand.
GGCTGTTGGCAATTTACATCCCGCCCATCAGCGTAGCAAGGCTCCCATTTCTCCATGGCCTCTCCTGCATTTCTGGTATTGACACTTTATTCAGCATGGCCCTTTTGACCGATGGGAAACGAGACTTCTTTGTAGCGCTGATTTGCCTTTCCAGGTTGCTTGGTTGGCCAAAAAGGGCGTATGCGTTTTTTCCTGAATATATTCAGGAAAAAACGCATACGCCCTTTTTGGCCAAGGGCATCATTGTCGAGGTTTTGCCGCTTTTCCTGTGCTTTAAAGGCGATTCGAATCTACCTCCTGAAATCTGTTTCCTGCAATTCTGCCTTGCTTTCAAATCCTCTTCGTTGCCTTCCCTCAATATTTTTGTGGGCGAGAGTTATCATTTATAACTCTGCAGGTTTGTGATTTGCAGGGCCCCTGAGCTCCATTTCTCAACTCGCTTTTTTGGGAGCTGGCCGCAAAAGCGTAGGATTCCTTCAGGACCTATTCTGGTTCCGGGCGGCAGGCTGAGCCTGTGGTTAATTCTTCTTCCTGATGGGAAAATAGAGTGACCTGTGCCTGTCCCACCACCTAGAGCTAGTCGCTCATTGGTTCCCCCTCTTCCCGTTCATCCTCAAGACAAATTGAAACCTGTACGGAACAGGAGGTTAAAGTGCTTATTCTCCAAGGAGGGAGATTGCTATTAAAGTGTCTGGAATGGCGAACCCGAGCACAAGGAGATGAGAAATGAGGTGCGTTTTAGAAACCTTTCCCGATCACACGGTGTACCATCTTCTGGGTTTCTCATGCATGTTTTCGATGTAGGAAGATGCCCTTGAACCTGGAGATTTGGGACACATGGGATGGGTACCACGCAGTATTACTTTAAAGGGTCTCCGTTTGCTCACCCAACCTCACCAAACCTCTCAGCCCCAAGAGTGTCCACCCTTATGTCTCAATGAGCTGTGGGTCTAGATATGGTCAATCCAGGTAGCATCACAGCCCCTGAACGAATTTTGTAAGAATTTCTCTCTCTTTCACTGTCTTTGTTTCACCGGTTTTTAAAAGTAATTGATTTTCCTAATGGGGTTTAGCTGCTTTTCACTGCTGTGTTTATGCCGCTTTACTCCCACTTGACTCACTTACGGAGAGATATCAATACATAGGTTTGAAGATTCTTACTAGTCATATCTATTCTTGGGCGGTGAATAGGGGGTGTTGGGTCCAGTTCACTGAGCAAGGAGTAGGTCTTGTCTATTACATATTGGGTTTATGGAACGGTATCTGAGCTAATTTGAAACCCTTGTTTTAGGCATCACCCCACCTCACCTTTCCCGTTAGGCAGCCATAGTGTGTTTTCTAAATGTGTGACTCTGTTTTGTTTTGTAATTCAGTTCAAGTGTAGCGGTTTTTACATTCCCTCTATAAGTGCTATCTTCTGATTAGTGTCTTTTTCTGTGTGGCTTATTTCACTTAGAACCGTCGTACCTGAATCCACTCATCATGCTGCTACTAGCCTTATGACGTTGATTTCATGGCTGAGTGATATTCCATTGTACCTAAGGACCACAACTTCTTTATCCATTTTTCTCTTTCCTGGGATATTTAAGGTGGAATGAAGTGGAGGTTCTTGTCAACAGAGCAACCCTAAACTTTGGAGTGCCTGTGCCTTGCTGATTTTTAGTTTTCCCAAATTAGACGCCCATGAGTGGAAGTGCCCTATGCTCTCTAAGCCGAGTTTTTTAGATATTTCAGGACACACCGTACACTTCTCCAGAGTGGCTGTTGGCAATTTACATCCCGCCCATCAGCGTAGCAAGGCTCCCATTTCTCCATGGCCTCTCCTGCATTTCTGGTTTTGACACTTTATTCAGCATGGCCCTTTTGACCGATGGGAAGCGAGACTTCTTTGTAGCGCTGATTTGCCTTTCAATGTTGCTTGGTTGGCCAAACAGGGCGTATGCGTTTTTTCCTGAATATATTCAGGAAAAAACGCATACGCCCTGTTTGGCCAAGGGCATCATTGTCGAGGTTTTGCCGCTTTTCCTGTGCTTTAAAGGCGATTCGAATCTACCTCCTGAAATCTGTTTCCTGCAATTCTGCCTTGCTTTCAAATCCTCTTCGTTGCCTTCCCTCAATATTTTTGTGGGCGAGAGTTATCATTTCTAACTCTGCAGGTTTCTGATTTGCAGTGCCCCTGAGCTCCATTTTTCAACTCGCTTTTTTGGGAGCTGGCCGCAAAACCGTAGGATTGCTTCAGGCCCTATTCTGGTTCCGGGCGGCAGGCTGATCCTGTGGTTAATTCTTCTTCCTGATGGGAAAATAGAGTGACCTGTGCCTTTCCCAACACCTAGAGCTAGTCGCTCATTGGTTCCCCCTCTTCCCGTTCATCCTCAGGACAAATTGCAACCTGTACGGAACAGGAGGTTAAACGTGCTGATTCTCCAAGGAGGGAGATTGCTAGTAAAGCGGCTGGAATGGCGAACCCGAGCACAAGGAGATGAGAAATGATGTGCGTTTTAGAAACCTTTCCCGATCACACGGTGTACCATCTTCTGGGGTTCTCATGCATGTTTTCGATGTAGGAAGGTGCCCTTCAACCTGGAGATTTGGGACCCATCAGACGGGTACCACGCAGTATTACTTTAAAGGGTCTGTGTTTGCTCACCCAACCTCACCAAACCTCTCAGCCCCAAGAGTGTCCACCCTTATGTCTCAATCAGCTGTGGGTCTAGATATGGTCAATCCAGGTGGCATCACAGCCCCTGAACGAATTTTGTAAGAATTTCTCTCTCTTTCACTGTCTCTGTTTCACCGGTTTTTAAAAGTAATTGATTTTCCTAATGGGGTTTAGCTGCTTTTCACTGCTGTGTTTATGCCGCTTTACTCCCACTTGACTCACTTACGGAGAGATATCAATACATAGGTTTGAAGATTCTTACTAGTCAGATCTATTCTTGGGCGGTGAATAGGGGGTGTTGAGTCCAGTTCACTGAGCAAGCAGTAGGTCTTGTCTATTACATATTGGGTTTATGGAACGGTATCTGAGCTAATTTGAAACCCTTGTTTTAGGCATCACCCCACCTCACCTTTCCCGTTAGGCAGCCATAGTGTGTTTTCTAAATGTGTGACTCTGTTCTGTTTTGTAATTCAGTTCAAGTGTAGCGGTTTTTACATTCCCTCTATAAGTGATATCTTCTGATTAGTGTCTTTTTCTGTGTGACTTATTTCACTTAGAACCGTCGTACCTGAATCCACTCATCATGCTGCTACTAGCCTTATGACGTTGATTTCATGGCTGAGTGATATTCCATTGTACCTAAGGACCACAACTTCTTTATCCATTTTTCTCCTTCCTGGGATATTTAAGGTGGAATGAAGTGGAGGTTCTTGTCAACAGAGCAACCCTAAACTTTGGAGTGCCTGTGCCTTGCTGATTTTTAGTTTTCCCAAATTAGACGCCCATGAGTGGAAGTGCCCTATGCTCTCTAAGCCGAGTTTTTTAGATATTTCAGGACACACCGTACACTTCTCCAGAGTGGCTGTTGGCAATTTACATCCCGCCCATCAGCGTAGCAAGGCTCCCATTTCTCCATGGCCTCTCCTGCATTTCTGGTTTTGACACTTTATTCACCATGTCCCTTTTGACCGATGGGAAGCGAGACTTCTTTGTAGCGCTGATTTGCCTTTCCAGGTTGCTTGGTTGGCCAAACAGGGCGTATGCGTTTTTTCCTGAACATATTCAGGAAAAAACGCATACGCCCTGTTTGGCCAAGGGCATCATTGTCGAGGTTGTGCCGCTTTTCCTGTGCTTTAAAGGCGATTCGAATCTACCTCCTGAAATCTGTTTCCTGCAATTCTGCCTTGCTTTCAAATCCTCTTCGTTGCCTTCCCTCAATATTTTTGTGGGCGAGAGTTATCATTTCTAACTCTGCAGGTTTGTGATTTGCAGTGCCCCTGAGCTCCATTTTTCAACTCGCTTTTTTGGGAGCTGGCCGCAAAACCGTAGGATTGCTTCAGGCCCTATTCTGGTTCCGGGCGGCAGGCTGATCCTGTGGTTAATTCTTCTTCCTGATGGGAAAATAGAGTGACCTATGCCTTTCCCAACACCTAGAGCTAGTCGCTCATTGGTTCCCCCTCTTCCCGTTCATCCTCAGGACAAATTGCAACCTGTACGGAACAGGAGGTTAAACGTGCTGATTCTCCAAGGAGGGAGATTGCTAGTAAAGCGGCTGGAATGGCGAACCCGAGAACAAGGAGATGAGAAATGATGTGCGTTTTAGAAACCTTTCCCGATCACACGGTGTACCATCTTCTGGGGTTCTCATGAATGTTTTCGATGTAGGAAGGTGCCCTTCAACCTGGAGATTTGGGACCCATCAGACGGGTACCACGCAGTATTACTTTAAAGGGTCTGTGTTTGCTCACCCAACCTCACCAAACCTCTCAGCCCCAAGAGTGTCCACCCTTATGTCTCAATCAGCTGTGGGTCTAGATATGGTCAATCCAGGTGGCATCACAGCCCCTGAACGAATTTTGTAAGAATTTCTCTCTCTTTCACTGTCTCTGTTTCACGGGTTTTTAAAAGTAATTGATTTTCCTAATGGGGTTTAGCTGCTTTTCACTGCTGTGTTTATGCCGCTTTACTCCCACTTGACTCACTTACGGAGAGATATCAATACATAGGTTTGAAGATTCTTACTAGTCAGATCTATTCTTGGGCGGTGAATAGGGGGTGTTGAGTCCAGTTCACTGAGCAAGCAGTAGGTCTTGTCTATTACATATTGGGTTTATGGAACGGTATCTGAGCTAATTTGAAACCCTTGTTTTATGCATCACCCCACCTCACATTTCCCGTTAGGCAGCCATAGTGTGTTTTCTAAATGTGTGACTCTGTTCTGTTTTGTAATTCAGTTCAAGTGTAGCGGTTTTTACATTCCCTCTATAAGTGATATCTTATGATTAGAGTCTTTTTCTGTGTGACTTATTTCACTTAGAACCGTCCTACCTGAATCCACTCATCATGCTGCTACTAGCCTTATGACGTTGATTTCATGGCTGAGTGATATTCCATTGTACCTAAGGACCACAACTTCTTTATCCATTTTTCTCTTTCCTGGGATATTTAAGGTGGAATGAAGTGGAGGTTCTTGTCAACAGAGCAACCCTAAACTTTGGAGTGCCTGTGCCTTGCTGATTTTTAGTTTTCCCAAATTAGACGCCCATGAGTGGAAGTGCCCTATGCTGTCTAAGCCGAGTTTTTTAGATGTTTCAGGACACACCGTACACTTCTCCAGAGTGGCTGTTGGCAATTTACATCCCGCCGATCAGCGTAGCAAGGCTCCCATTTCTCCATGGCCTCTCCTGCATTTCTGGTTTTGACACTTTATTCAGCATGGCCCTTTTGACCGATGGGAAGCGAGACTTCTTTGTAGCGCTGATTTGCCTTTCCAGGTTGCTTGGTTGGCCAAAAAGGGCGTATGCGTTTTTTCCTGAATATATTCAGGAAAAAACGCATACGCCCTTTTTGGCCAAGGGCATCATTGTCGAGGTTTTGCCGCTTTTCCTGTGCTTTAAAGGCGATTCGAATCTACCTCCTGAAATCTGTTTCCTGCAATTCTGCCTTGCTTTCAAATCCTCTTCGTTGCCTTCCCTCAATATTTTTGTGGGCGAGAGTTATCATTTGTAACTCTGCAGGTTTGTGATTTGCAGTGCCCCTGAGCTCCATTTTTCAACTCGCTTTTTTGGGAGCTGGCCGCAAAAGCGTAAGATTGCTTCAGGCCCTATTGTGGTTCCGGGCGGCAGGCTGAGCCTGTGGTTAATTCTTCTTCCTGATGGGAAAATAGAGTGACCTGTGCCTTTCCCAACACCTAGAGCTAGTCGCTCATTGGTTCCCCCTCTTGCCGTTCATCCTCAGGACAAATTGCAACCTGTACGGAACAGGAGGTTAAAGTGCTGATTCTCCAAGGAGGGAGATTGCTAGTAAAGCGGCTGGAATGGCGACGCCGAGCACAAGGAGATGAGAAATAAGGTGCGTTTTAGAAACCTTTCCCGATTACACGGTGTACCATCTTCTGGGTTTCTCATGCATGTTTTCGATGTAGGAAGATGCCCTTGAACCTGGAGATTTGGGACCCATCAGACGAGTACCACGCAATATAACTTTAAAGGGTCTGCGTTTGCTCACCCAACCTCACCAAACCTCTCAGCCCCAAGAGTGTCCACCCTTATGTCTCAATCAGCTGTGGGTCTAGATATGGTCAATCCAGGTGGCATCACAGCCCCTGAACGAATTTTGTAAGAATTTCTCTCTCTTTCACTGTCTTTGTTTCACGGGTTTTTAAAAGTAATTCATTTTCCTAATGGGGTTTAGCTGCTTTTCACTGCTGTGTTTATGCCGCTTTACACCCACTTGACTCACTTACAGAGAGATATCAATACATAGGTTTGAAGATTCTTACTAGTCAGATCTATTCTTGGGCGGTGAATAGGGGGTGTTGAGTCCAGTTCACTGAGCAAGGAGTAGGTCTTGTCTATTACATATTGGGTTTATGGAACGGTATCTGAGCTAATTTGAAACCCTTGTTTTATGCATCACCCCACCTTGCCTTTCCCGTTAGGCAGCCATAGTGTGTTTTCTAAATGTGTGACTCTGTTCTGTTTTGTAATTCAGTTCAAGTGTAGCGGTTTTTACTTTCCCTCTATAAGTGATATCTTATGATAAGTGTCTTTTTCTGTGTGACTTATTTCACTTAGAACCGTCGTACCTGAATCCACTCATCATGCTGCTACTAGCCTTATGACGTTGATTTCATGGCTGAGTGATATTCCATTGTACCTAAGGACCACAACTTCTTTATCCATTTTTCTCTTTCCTGGGATATTTAAGGTGGAATGAAGTGGAGGTTCTTGTCAACAGAGCAACCCTAAACTTTGGAGTGCCTGTGCCTTGCTGATTTTTAGTTTTCCCAAATTAGACGCCCATGAGTGGAAGTGCCCTATGCTCTCTAAGCCGAGTTTTTTAGATGTTTCAGGACACACCGTACACTTCTCCAGAGTGGCTGTTGGCAATTTACATCCCGCCCATCAGCGTAGCAAGGCTCCCATTTCTCCATGGCCTCTCCTGCATTTCTGGTTTTGACACTTTATTCAGCATGGCCCTTTTGACCGATGGGAAGCGAGACTTCTTTGTAGCGCTGATTTGCCTTTCCAGGTTGCTTGGTTGGCCAAAAAGGGCGTATGCGTTTTTTCCTGAATATATTCAGGAAAAAACGCATACGCCCTTTTTGGCCAAGGGCATCATTGTCGAGGTTTTGCCGCTTTTCCTGTGCTTTAAAGGCGATTAAAATCTACCTCCTGAAATCTGTTTCCTGCAATTCTGCCTTGCTTTCAAATCCTCTTCGTTGCCTTCCCTCAATATTTTTGTGGGCGAGAGTTATCATTTCTAACTCTGCAGGTTTGTGATTTGCAGTGCCCCTGAGCTCCATTTTTCAACTCGCTTTTTTGGGAGCTGGCCGCAAAAGCGTAGGATTGCTTCAGGCCCTATTCTAGTTCCGGGCGGCAGGCTGAGCCTGTGGTTAATTCTTCTTCCTGATGGGAAAATAGAGTGACCTGTGCCTTTCCCAACACCTAGAGCTAGTCGCTCATTGGTTCCCCCTCTTCCCGTTCATCCTCAGGACAAATTGCAACCTGTACGGAACAGGAGGTTAAACGTGCTGATTCTCCAAGGAGGGAGATTGCTAGTAAAGCGGCTGGAATGGCGAACCCGAGCACAAGGAGATGAGAAATGAGGTGCGTTTTAGAAACCTTTCCCGATCACACGGTGTACCATCTTCTGGGGTTCTCATGCATGTTTTCGATGTAGGAAGATGCCCTTGAACCTGGAGATTTGGGACCCATCAGACGGGTACCACGCAGTATTACTTTAAAGGGTCTGCGTTTGCTCACCCAACCTCACCAAACCTCTCAGCCCCAAGAGTGTCCACCCTTATGTCTCAATCAGCTGTGGGTCTAGATATGGTCAATCCAGGTGGCATCACAGCCCCTGAACGAATTTTGTAAGAATTTCTCTCTCTTTCACTGTCTTTGTTTCACGGGTTTTTAAAAGTAATTGATTTTCCTAATGGGGTTTAGCTGCTTTTCACTGCTGTGTTTATGCCGCTTTACTCCCACTTGACTCACTTACAGAGAGATATCAATACATAGGTTTGAAGATTCTTACTAGTCAGATCTATTCTTGGGCGGTGAATAGGAGGTGTTGAGTCCAGTTCACTGAGCAAGGAGTAGGTCTTGTCTATTACATATTGGGTTTATGGAACGGTATCTGAGCTAATTTGAAACCCTTGTTTTAGGCATCTCCCCACCTCACCTTTCCCGTTAGGCAGCCATAGTGTGTTTTCTAAATGTGTGACTCTGTTCTGTTTTGTAATTCAGTTCAAGTGTAGCGGTTTTTACTTTCCCTCTATAAGTGATATCTTATGATTATTGTCTTTTTCTGTGTGACTTATTTCACTTAGAACCGTCGTACCTGAATCCACTCATCATGCTGCTACTAGCCTTATGACGTTGATTTCATGGCTGAGTGATATTCCATTGTACCTAAGGACCACAACTTCTTTATCCATTTTTCTCTTTCCTGGGATATTTAAGGTGGAATGAAGTGGAGGTTCTTGTCAACAGAGCAACCCTAAACTTTGGAGTGCCTGTGCCTTGCTGATTTTTAGTTTTCCCAAATTAGACGCCCATGAGTGGAAGTGCCCTATGCTGTCTAAGCCGAGTTTTTTAGATGTTTCAGGACACACCGTACACTTCTCCAGAGTGGCTGTTGGCAATTTACATCCCGCCCATCAGCGTAGCAAGGCTCCCATTTCTCCATGGCCTCTCCTGCATTTCTGGTTTTGACACTTTATTCAGCATGGCCCTTTTGACCGATGGGAAGCGAGACTTCTTTGTAGCGCTGATTTGCCTTTCCAGGTTGCTTGGTTGGCCAAAAAGGGCGTATGCGTTTTTTCCTGAATATATTCAGGAAAAAACGCATACGCCCTTTTTGGCCAAGGGCATCATTGTCGAGGTTTTGCCGCTTTTCCTGTGCTTTAAAGGCGATTCGAATCTACCTCCTGAAATCTGTTTCCTGCAATTCTGCCTTGCTTTCAAATCCTCTTCGTTGCCTTCCCTCAATATTTTTGTGGGCGAGAGTTATCATTTCTAACTCTGCAGGTTTGTGATTTGCAGTGCCCCTGAGCTCCATTTTTCAACTCGCTTTTTTGGGAGCTGGCCCCAAAAGCGTAAGATTGCTTCAGGCCCTATTGTGGTTCCGGGCGGCAGGCTGAGCCTGTGGTTAATTCTTCTTCCTGATGGGAAAATAGAGTGACCTGTGCCTTTCCCAACACTTAGAGCTAGTCGCTCATTGGTTCCCCCTCTTCCCGTTCATCCTCAGGACAAATTGCAACCTGTACGGAACAGGAGGTTAAACGTGCTGATTCTCCAAGGAGGGAGATTGCTAGTAAAGCGGCTGGAATGGCGAACCCGAGCACAAGGAGATGAGAAATGAGGTGCGTTTTAGAAACCTTTCCCGATCACACGGTGTACCATCTTCTGGGGTTCTCATGCATGTTTTCGATGTAGGAAGATGCCCTTGAACCTGGAGATTTGGGACCCATCAGACGAGTACCACGCAATATAACTTTAAAGGGTCTGCGTTTGCTCACCCAACCTCACCAAACCTCTCAGCCCCAAGAGTGTCCACCCTTATGTCTCAATCAGCTGTGGGTCTAGATATGGTCAATCCAGGTGGCATCACAGCCCCTGAACGAATTTTGTAAGAATTTCTCTCTCTTTCACTGTCTTTGTTTCACGGGTTTTTAAAAGTAATTCATTTTCCTAATGGGGTTTAGCTGCTTTTCACTGCTGTGTTTATGCCGCTTTACACCCACTTGACTCACTTACAGAGAGATATCAATACATAGGTTTGAAGATTCTTACTAGTCAGATCTATTCTTGGGCGGTGAATAGGGGGTGTTGAGTCCAGTTCACTGAGCAAGCAGTAGGTCTTGTCTATTACATATTGGGTTTATGGAACGGTATCTGAGCTAATTTGAAACCCTTGTTTTATGCATCACCCCACCTCACATTTCCCGTTAGGCAGCCATAGTGTGTTTTCTAAATGTGTGACTCTGTTCTGTTTTGTAATTCAGTTCAAGTGTAGCGGTTTTTACTTTCCCTCTATAAGTGATATCTTATGATTAGTGTCTTTTTCTGTGTGACTTATTTCACTTAGAACCGTCGTACCTGAATCCACTCATCATGCTGCTACTAGCCTTATGACGTTGATTTCATGGCTGAGTGATATTCCATTGTACCTAAGGACCACAACTTCTTTATCCATTTTTCTCTTTCCTGGGATATTTAAGGTGGAATGAAGTGGAGGTTCTTGTCAACAGAGCAACCCTAAACTTTGGAGTGCCTGTGCCTTGCTGATTTTTAGTTTTCCCAAATTAGACGCCCATGAGTGGAAGTGCCCTATGCTGTCTAAGCCGAGTTTTTTAGATGTTTCAGGACACACCGTACACTTCTCCAGAGTGGCTGTTGGCAATTTACATCCCGCCCATCAGCGTAGCAAGGCTCCCATTTCTCCATGGCCTCTCCTGCATTTCTGGTTTTGACACTTTATTCAGCATGGCCCTTTTGACCGATGGGAAGCGAGACTTCTTTGTAGCGCTGATTTGCCTTTCCAGGTTGCTTGGTTGGCCAAAAAGGGCGTATGCGTTTTTTCCTGAATATATTCAGGAAAAAACGCATACGCCCTTTTTGGCCAAGGGCATCATTGTCGAGGTTTTGCCGCTTTTCCTGTGCTTTAAAGGCGATTCGAATCTACCTCCTGAAATCTGTTTCCTGCAATTCTGCCTTGCTTTCAAATCCTCTTCGTTGCCTTCCCTCAATATTTTTGTGGGCGAGAGTTATCATTTCTAACTCTGCAGGTTTGTGATTTGCAGTGCCCCTGAGCTCCATTTTTCAACTCGCTTTTTTGGGAGCTGGCCCCAAAAGCGTAAGATTGCTTCAGGCCCTATTGTGGTTCCGGGCGGCAGGCTGAGCCTGTGGTTAATTCTTCTTCCTGATGGGAAAATAGAGTGACCTGTGCCTTTCCCAACACTTAGAGCTAGTCGCTCATTGGTTCCCCCTCTTCCCGTTCATCCTCAGGACAAATTGCAACCTGTACGGAACAGGAGGTTAAACGTGCTGATTCTCCAAGGAGGGAGATTGCTAGTAAAGCGGCTGGAATGGCGAACCCGAGCACAAGGAGATGAGAAATGAGGTGCGTTTTAGAAACCTTTCCCGATCACACGGTGTACCATCTTCTGGGGTTCTCATGCATGTTTTCGATGTAGGAAGATGCCCTTGAACCTGGAGATTTGGGACCCATCAGACGGGTACCACGCAGTATTACTTTAAAGGGTCTGTGTTTGCTCACCCAACCTCACCAAACCTCTCAGCCCCAAGAGTGTCCACCCTTATGTCTCAATCAGCTGTGGGTCTAGATATGGTCAATCCAGGTGGCATCACAGCCCCTGAACGAATTTTGTAAGAATTTCTCTCTCTTTCACTGTCTCTGTTTCACGGGTTTTTAAAAGTAATTGATTTTCCTAATGGGGTTTAGCTGCTTTTCACTGCTGTGTTTATGCCGCTTTACTCCCACTTGACTCACTTACGGAGAGATATCAATACATAGGTTTGAAGATTCTTACTAGTCAGATCTATTCTTGGGTGGTGAATAGGGGGTGTTGAGCCCAGTTCACTGAGCAAGGAGTAGGTCTTGTCTATTACATATTGGGTTTATGGAACGGTATCTGAGCTAATTTGAAACCCTTCTTTTAGGCATCACCCCACCTCGCCTTTCCCGTTAGGCAGCCATAGTGTGTTTTCTAAATGTGTGACTCTGTTCTGTTTTGTAATTCAGTTCAAGTGTAGCGGTTTTTACATTCCCTCTATAAGTGATATCTTCTGATTAGTGTCTTTTTCTGTGTGACTTATTTCACTTAGAACCGTCGTACCTGAATCCACTCATCATGCTGCTACTAGCCTTATGACGTTGATTTCATGGCTGAGTGATATTCCATTGTACCTAAGGACCACAACTTCTTTATCCATTTTTCTCTTTCCTGGGATATTTAAGGTGGAATGAAGTGGAGGTTCTTGTCAACAGAGCAACCCTAAACTTTGGAGTGCCTGTGCCTTGCTGATTTTTAGTTTTCCCAAATTAGACGCCCATGAGTGGAAGTGCCCTATGCTGTCTAAGCCGAGTTTTTTAGATGTTTCAGGACACACCGTACACTTCTCCAGAGTGGCTGTTGGCAATTTACATCCCGCCCATCAGCGTAGCAAGGCTCCCATTTCTCCATGGCCTCTCCTGCATTTCTGGTATTGACACTTTATTCAGCATGGCCCTTTTGACCGATGGGAAGCGAGACTTCTTTGTAGCGCTGATTTGCCTTCCCAGGTTGCTTGGTTGGCCAAAAAGGGCGTATGCGTTTTTTCCTGAATATATTCAGGAAAAAAACGCATACGCCCTTTTTGGCCAAGGGCATCATTGTCGAGGTTTTGCCGCTTTTCCTGTGCTTTAAAGGCGATTCGAATCTACCTCCTGAAATCTGTTTCCTGCAATTCTGCCTTGCTTTCAAATCCTCTTCGTTGCCTTCCCTCAATATTTTTGTGGGCGAGAGTTATCATTTATAACTCTGCAGGTTTGTGATTTGCAGGGCCCCTGAGCTCCATTTTTCAACTCGCTTTTTTGGGAGCTGGCCGCAAAAGCGTAGGATTGCTTCAGGCCCTATTCTGGTTCCGGGCGGCAGGCTGAGCCGTTGGTTAATTCTTCTTCGGGTTGGGAAAATAGAGTGACCTGTGCCTTTCCCAACACCTAGAGCTAGTCGCTCATTGGTTCCCCCTCTTCCCGTTCATCCTCAGGACAAATTGCAACCTGTACGGAACAGGATGTTAAACGTGTTGATTCTCCAAGGAGGGAGATTGCTAGTAAAGCGGATGGAATGGCGAACCCGAGCACAAGGAGATGAGAAATGAGGTGCGTTTCAGAAACCTTTCCCGATCACACAGTGTACCATCTTCTGGGTTTCTCATGCATGTTTTCGATGTAGGAAGATGCCCTTGAACCTGGAGATTTGGGACCCATGGGATGGGTACCACGCAGTATTACTTTAAAGGGTCTGCGTTTGCTCACCCAACCTCACCAAACCTCTCAGTCCCAAGAGTGTCCACCCTTATGTCTCAATCAGCTGTGGGTCTAGATATGGTCAATCCAGGTGGCATCACAGCCCCTGAACGAATTTTGTAAGAATTTCTCTCTCTTTCACTGACTTTGTTTCACGGGTTTTTAAAAGTAATTGATTTTCCTAATGGGGTTTAGCTGCTTTTCACTGCTGTGTTTATGCCGCTTTACTCCCACTTGACTCACTTACGGAGAGATATCAATACATAGGTTTGAAGATTCTTACTAGTCAGATCTATTCTTGGGCGGTGAATAGGGGGTGTTGGGTCCAGTTCACTGAGCAAGGAGTAGGTCTTGTCTATTACATATTGGGTTTATGGAACGGTATCTGAGCTAATTTGAAACCCTTGTTTTAGGCATCACCCCACCTCACCTTTCCCGTTAGGCAGCCATAGTGTGTTTTCTAAATGTGTGACTCTGTTTTGTTTTGTAATTCAGTTCAAGTGTAGCGGTTTTTACATTCCCTCTATAAGTGATATCTTCTGATTAGTGTCTTTTTCTGTGTGACTTATTTCACTTAGAACTGTCGTACCTGAATCCACTCATCATGCTGCTACTAGCCTTATGACGTTGATTTCATGGCTGAGTGATATTCCATTGTACATAAGGACCACAACTTCTTTATCCATTTTTCTCTTTCCTGGGATATTTAAGGTGGAATGAAGTGGAGGTTCTTGGCAACAGAGCAACCCTAAACTTTGGAGTGCCTGTGCCTTGCTGATTTTTAGTTTTCCCAAATTAGACGCCCATGAGTGGAAGTGCCCTAAGCTCTCTAAGCCGAGTTTTTTAGATATTTCAGGACACACCGTACACTTCTCCAGAGTGGCTGTTGGCAATTTACATCCCGCCCATCAGCGTAGCAAGGCTCCCATTTCTCCATGGCCTCTCCTGCATTTCTGGTATTGACACTTTATTCAGCATGGCCCTTTTGACCGATGGGAAACGAGACTTCTTTGTAGCGCTGATTTGCCTTTCCAGGTTGCTTGGTTGGCCAAAAAGGGCGTATGCGTTTTTTCCTGAATATATTCAGGAAAAAACGCATACGCCCTTTTTGGCCAAGGGCATCATTGTCGAGGTTTTGCCGCTTTTCCTGTGCTTTAAAGGCGATTCGAATCTACCTCCTGAAATCTGTTTCCTGCAATTCTGCCTTGCTTTCAAATCCTCTTCGTTGCCTTCCCTCAATATTTTTGTGGGCGAGAGTTATCATTTATAACTCTGCAGGTTTGTGATTTGCAGGGCCCCTGAGCTCCATTTCTCAACTCGCTTTTTTGGGAGCTGGCCGCAAAAGCGTAGGATTGCTTCAGGACCTATTCTGGTTCCGGGCGGCAGGCTGAGCCGGTGGTTAATTCTTCTTCCTGATGGGAAAATAGAGTGACCTGTGCCTGTCCCACCACCTAGAGCTAGTCGCTCATTGGTTCCCCCTCTTCCCGTTCATCCTCAAGACAAATTGAAACCTGTACGGAACAGGAGGTTAAAGTGCTTATTCTCCAAGGAGGGAGATTGCTATTAAAGTGTCTGGAATGGCGAACCCGAGCACAAGGAGATGAGAAATGAGGTGCGTTTTAGAAACCTTTCCCGATCACACGGTGTACCATCTTCTGGGTTTCTCATGCATGTTTTCGATGTAGGAAGATGCCCTTGAACCTGGAGATTTGGGACACATGGGATGGGTACCACGCAGTATTACTTTAAAGGGTCTCCGTTTGCTCACCCAACCTCACCAAACCTCTCAGCCCCAAGAGTGTCCACCCTTATGTCTCAATGAGCTGTGGGTCTAGATATGGTCAATCCAGGTAGCATCACAGCCCCTGAACGAATTTTGTAAGAATTTCTCTCTCTTTCACTGTCTTTGTTTCACCGGTTTTTAAAAGTAATTGATTTTCCTAATGGGGTTTAGCTGCTTTTCACTGCTGTGTTTATGCCGCTTTACTCCCACTTGACTCACTTACGGAGAGATATCAATACATAGGTTTGAAGATTCTTACTAGTCATATCTATTCTTGGGCGGTGAATAGGGGGTGTTGGGTCCAGTTCACTGAGCAAGGAGTAGGTCTTGTCTATTACATATTGGGTTTATGGAACGGTATCTGAGCTAATTTGAAACCCTTGTTTTAGGCATCACCCCACCTCACCTTTCCCGTTAGGCAGCCATAGTGTGTTTTCTAAATGTGTGACTCTGTTTTGTTTTGTAATTCAGTTCAAGTGTAGCAGTTTTTACATTCCCTCTATAAGTGCTATCTTCTGATTAGTGTCTTTTTCTGTGTGGCTTATTTCACTTAGAACCGTCGTACCTGAATCCACTCATCATGCTGCTACTAGCCTTATGACGTTGATTTCATGGCTGAGTGATATTCCATTGTACCTAAGGACCACAACTTCTTTATCCATTTTTCTCTTTCCTGGGATATTTAAGGTGGAATGAAGTGGAGGTTCTTGTCAACAGGGCAACCCTAAACTTTGGAGTGCCTGTGCCTTGCTGATTTTTAGTTTTCCCAAATTAGACGCCCATGAGTGGAAGTGCCCTATGCTCTCTAAGCCGAGTTTTTTAGATATTTCAGGACACACCGTACACTTCTCCAGAGTGGCTGTTGGCAATTTACATCCCGCCCATCAGCGTAGCAAGGCTCCCATTTCTCCATGGCCTCTCCTGCATTTCTGGTTTTGACACTTTATTCACCATGGCCCTTTTGACCGATGGGAAGCGAGACTTCTTTGTAGCGCTGATTTGCCTTTCAATGTTGCTTGGTTGGCCAAACAGGGCGTATGCGTTTTTTCCTGAATATATTCAGGAAAAAACGCATACGCCCTGTTTGGCCAAGGGCATCATTGTCGAGGTTTTGCCGCTTTTCCTGTGCTTTAAAGGCGATTCGAATCTACCTCCTGAAATCTGTTTCCTGCAATTCTGCCTTGCTTTCAAATCCTCTTCGTTGCCTTCCCTCAATATTTTTGTGGGCGAGAGTTATCATTTCTAACTCTGCAGGTTTCTGATTTGCAGTGCCCCTGAGCTCCATTTTTCAACTCGCTTTTTTGGGAGCTGGCCGCAAAACCGTAGGATTGCTTCAGGCCCTATTCTGGTTCCGGGCGGCAGGCTGATCCTGTGGTTAATTCTTCTTCCTGATGGGAAAATAGAGTGACCTGTGCCTTTCCCAACACCTAGAGCTAGTCGCTCATTGGTTCCCCCTCTTCCCGTTCATCCTCAGGACAAATTGCAACCTGTACGGAACAGGAGGTTAAACGTGCTGATTCTCCAAGGAGGGAGATTGCTAGTAAAGCGGCTGGAATGGCGAACCCGAGCACAAGGAGATGAGAAATGATGTGCGTTTTAGAAACCTTTCCCGATCACACGGTGTACCATCTTCTGGGGTTCTCATGCATGTTTTCGATGTAGGAAGGTGCCCTTCAACCTGGAGATTTGGGACCCATCAGACGGGTACCACGCAGTATTACTTTAAAGGGTCTGTGTTTGCTCACCCAACCTCACCAAACCTCTCAGCCCCAAGAGTGTCCACCCTTATGTCTCAATCAGCTGTGGGTCTAGATATGGTCAATCCAGGTGGCATCACAGCCCCTGAACGAATTTTGTAAGAATTTCTCTCTCTTTCACTGTCTCTGTTTCACGGGTTTTTAAAAGTAATTGATTTTCCTAATGGGGTTTAGCTGCTTTTCACTGCTGTGTTTATGCCGCTTTACTCCCACTTGACTCACTTACGGAGAGATATCAATACATAGGTTTGAAGATTCTTACTAGTCAGATCTATTCTTGGGCGGTGAATAGGGGGTGTTGAGTCCAGTTCACTGAGCAAGCAGTAGGTCTTGTCTATTACATATTGGGTTTATGGAACGGTATCTGAGCTAATTTGAAACCCTTGTTTTAGGCATCACCCCACCTCACCTTTCCCGTTAGGCAGCCATAGTGTGTTTTCTAAATGTGTGACTCTGTTCTGTTTTGTAATTCAGTTCAAGTGTAGCGGTTTTTACATTCCCTCTATAAGTGATATCTTCTGATTAGTGTCTTTTTCTGTGTGACTTATTTCACTTAGAACCGTCGTACCTGAATCCACTCATCATGCTGCTACTAGCCTTATGACGTTGATTTCATGGCTGAGTGATATTCCATTGTACCTAAGGACCACAACTTCTTTATCCATTTTTCTCTTTCCTGGGATATTTAAGGTGGAATGAAGTGGAGGTTCTTGTCAACAGAGCAACCCTAAACTTTGGAGTGCCTGTGCCTTGCTGATTTTTAGTTTTCCCAAATTAGACGCCCATGAGTGGAAGTGCCCTATGCTCTCTAAGCCGAGTTTTTTAGATGTTTCAGGACACACCGTACACTTCTCCAGAGTGGCTGTTGGCAATTTACATCCCGCCCATCAGCGTAGCAAGGCTCCCATTTCTCCATGGCCTCTCCTGCATTTCTGGTTTTGACACTTTATTCACCATGTCCCTTTTGACCGATGGGAAGCGAGACTTCTTTGTAGCGCTGATTTGCCTTTCCAGGTTGCTTGGTTGGCCAAACAGGGCGTATGCGTTTTTTCCTGAACATATTCAGGAAAAAACGCATACGCCCTGTTTGGCCAAGGGCATCATTGTCGAGGTTGTGCCGCTTTTCCTGTGCTTTAAAGGCGATTCGAATCTACCTCCTGAAATCTGTTTCCTGCAATTCTGCCTTGCTTTCAAATCCTCTTCGTTGCCTTCCCTCAATATTTTTGTGGGCGAGAGTTATCATTTCTAACTCTGCAGGTTTGTGATTTGCAGTGCCCCTGAGCTCCATTTTTCAACTCGCTTTTTTGGGAGCTGGCCGCAAAACCGTAGGATTGCTTCAGGCCCTATTCTGGTTCCGGGCGGCAGGCTGATCCTGTGGTTAATTCTTCTTCCTGATGGGAAAATAGAGTGACCTATGCCTTTCCCAACACCTAGAGCTAGTCGCTCATTTGTTCCCCCTCTTCCCGTTCATCCTCAGGACAAATTGCAACCTGTACGGAACAGGAGGTTAAACGTGCTGATTCTCCAAGGAGGGAGATTGCTAGTAAAGCGGCTGGAATGGCGAACCCGAGAACAAGGAGATGAGAAATGATGTGCGTTTTAGAAACCTTTCCCGATCACACGGTGTACCATCTTCTGGGGTTCTCATGAATGTTTTCGATGTAGGAAGGTGCCCTTCAACCTGGAGATTTGGGACCCATCAGACGGGTACCACGCAGTATTACTTTAAAGGGTCTGTGTTTGCTCACCCAACCTCACCAAACCTCTCAGCCCCAAGAGTGTCCACCCTTATGTCTCAATCAGCTGTGGGTCTAGATATGGTCAATCCAGGTGGCATCACAGCCCCTGAACGAATTTTGTAAGAATTTCTCTCTCTTTCACTGTCTCTGTTTCACGGGTTTTTAAAAGTAATTGATTTTCCTAATGGGGTTTAGCTGCTTTTCACTGCTGTGTTTATGCCGCTTTACTCCCACTTGACTCACTTACGGAGAGATATCAATACATAGGTTTGAAGATTCTTACTAGTCAGATCTATTCTTGGGCGGTGAATAGGGGGTGTTGAGTCCAGTTCACTGAGCAAGCAGTAGGTCTTGTCTATTACATATTGGGTTTATGGAACGGTATCTGAGCTAATTTGAAACCCTTGTTTTATGCATCACCCCACCTCACATTTCCCGTTAGGCAGCCATAGTGTGTTTTCTAAATGTGTGACTCTGTTCTGTTTTGTAATTCAGTTCAAGTGTAGCGGTTTTTACATTCCCTCTATAAGTGATATCTTATGATTAGAGTCTTTTTCTGTGTGACTTATTTCACTTAGAACCGTCCTACCTGAATCCACTCATCATGCTGCTACTAGCCTTATGACGTTGATTTCATGGCTGAGTGATATTCCATTGTACCTAAGGACCACAACTTCTTTATCCATTTTTCTCTTTCCTGGGATATTTAAGGTGGAATGAAGTGGAGGTTCTTGTCAACAGAGCAACCCTAAACTTTGGAGTGCCTGTGCCTTGCTGATTTTTAGTTTTCCCAAATTAGACGCCCATGAGTGGAAGTGCCCTATGCTGTCTAAGCCGAGTTTTTTAGATGTTTCAGGACACACCGTACACTTCTCCAGAGTGGCTGTTGGCAATTTACATCCCGCCCATCAGCGTAGCAAGGCTCCCATTTCTCCATGGCCTCTCCTGCATTTCTGGTTTTGACACTTTATTCAGCATGGCCCTTTTGACCGATGGGAAGCGAGACTTCTTTGTAGCGCTGATTTGCCTTTCCAGGTTGCTTGGTTGGCCAAAAAGGGCGTATGCGTTTTTTCCTGAATATATTCAGGAAAAAACGCATACGCCCTTTTTGGCCAAGGGCATCATTGTCGAGGTTTTGCCGCTTTTCCTGTGCTTTAAAGGCGATTCGAATCTACCTCCTGAAATCTGTTTCCTGCAATTCTGCCTTGCTTTCAAATCCTCTTCGTTGCCTTCCCTCAATATTTTTGTGGGCGAGAGTTATCATTTGTAACTCTGCAGGTTTGTGATTTGCAGTGCCCCTGAGCTCCATTTTTCAACTCGCTTTTTTGGGAGCTGGCCGCAAAAGCGTAAGATTGCTTCAGGCCCTATTGTGGTTCCGGGCGGCAGGCTGAGCCTGTGGTTAATTCTTCTTCCTGATGGGAAAATAGAGTGACCTGTGCCTTTCCCAACACCTAGAGCTAGTCGCTCATTGGTTCCCCCTCTTGCCGTTCATCCTCAGGACAAATTGCAACCTGTACGGAACAGGAGGTTAAAGTGCTGATTCTCCAAGGAGGGAGATTGCTAGTAAAGCGGCTGGAATGGCGACGCCGAGCACAAGGAGATGAGAAATAAGGTGCGTTTTAGAAACCTTTCCCGATTACACGGTGTACCATCTTCTGGGTTTCTCATGCATGTTTTCGATGTAGGAAGATGCCCTTGAACCTGGAGATTTGGGACCCATCAGACGAGTACCACGCAATATAACTTTAAAGGGTCTGCGTTTGCTCACCCAACCTCACCAAACCTCTCAGCCGCAAGAGTGTCCACCCTTATGTCTCAATCAGCTGTGGGTCTAGATATGGTCAATCCAGGTGGCATCACAGCCCCTGAACGAATTTTGTAAGAATTTCTCTCTCTTTCACTGTCTTTGTTTCACGGGTTTTTAAAAGTAATTCATTTTCCTAATGGGGTTTAGCTGCTTTTCACTGCTGTGTTTATGCCGCTTTACTCCCACTTGACTCACTTACAGAGAGATATCAATACATAGGTTTGAAGATTCTTACTAGTCAGATCTATTCTTGGGCGGTGAATAGGAGGTGTTGAGTCCAGTTCACTGAGCAAGGAGTAGGTCTTGTCTATTACATATTGGGTTTATGGAACGGTATCTGAGCTAATTTGAAACCCTTGTTTTAGGCATCTCCCCACCTCACCTTTCCCGTTAGGCAGCCATAGTGTGTTTTCTAAATGTGTGACTCTGTTCTGTTTTGTAATTCAGTTCAAGTGTAGCGGTTTTTACTTTCCCTCTATAAGTGATATCTTATGATTAGTGTCTTTTTCTGTGTGACTTATTTCACTTAGAACCGTCGTACCTGAATCCACTCATCATGCTGCTACTAGCCTTATGACGTTGATTTCATGGCTGAGTGATATTCCATTGTACCTAAGGACCACAACTTCTTTATCCATTTTTCTCTTTCCTGGGATATTTAAGGTGGAATGAAGTGGAGGTTCTTGTCAACAGAGCAACCCTAAACTTTGGAGTGCCTGTGCCTTGCTGATTTTTAGTTTTCCCAAATTAGACGCCCATGAGTGGAAGTGCCCTATGCTGTCTAAGCCGAGTTTTTTAGATGTTTCAGGACACACCGTACACTTCTCCAGAGTGGCTGTTGGCAATTTACATCCCGCCCATCAGCGTAGCAAGGCTCCCATTTCTCCATGGCCTCTCCTGCATTTCTGGTTTTGACACTTTATTCAGCATGGCCCTTTTGACCGATGGGAAGCGAGACTTCTTTGTAGCGCTGATTTGCCTTTCCAGGTTGCTTGGTTGGCCAAAAAGGGCGTATGCGTTTTTTCCTGAATATATTCAGGAAAAAACGCATACGCCCTTTTTGGCCAAGGGCATCATTGTCGAGGTTTTGCCGCTTTTCCTGTGCTTTAAAGGCGATTCGAATCTACCTCCTGAAATCTGTTTCCTGCAATTCTGCCTTGCTTTCAAATCCTCTTCGTTGCCTTCCCTCAATATTTTTGTGGGCGAGAGTTATCATTTCTAACTCTGCAGGTTTGTGATTTGCAGTGCCCCTGAGCTCCATTTTTCAACTCGCTTTTTTGGGAGCTGGCCCCAAAAGCGTAAGATTGCTTCAGGCCCTATTGTGGTTCCGGGCGGCAGGCTGAGCCTGTGGTTAATTCTTCTTCCTGATGGGAAAATAGAGTGACCTGTGCCTTTCCCAACACTTAGAGCTAGTCGCTCATTGGTTCCCCCTCTTCCCGTTCATCCTCAGGACAAATTGCAACCTGTACGGAACAGGAGGTTAAACGTGCTGATTCTCCAAGGAGGGAGATTGCTAGTAAAGCGGCTGGAATGGCGAACCCGAGCACAAGGAGATGAGAAATGAGGTGCGTTTTAGAAACCTTTCCCGATCACACGGTGTACCATCTTCTGGGGTTCTCATGCATGTTTTCGATGTAGGAAGATGCCCTTGAACCTGGAGATTTGGGACCCATCAGACGGGTACCACGCAGTATTACTTTAAAGGGTCTGTGTTTGCTCACCCAACCTCACCAAACCTCTCAGCCCCAAGAGTGTCCACCCTTATGTCTCAATCAGCTGTGGGTCTAGATATGGTCAATCCAGGTGGCATCACAGCCCCTGAACGAATTTTGTAAGAATTTCTCTCTCTTTCACTGTCTCTGTTTCACGGGTTTTTAAAAGTAATTGATTTTCCTAATGGGGTTTAGCTGCTTTTCACTGCTGTGTTTATGCCGCTTTACTCCCACTTGACTCACTTACGGAGAGATATCAATACATAGGTTTGAAGATTCTTACTAGTCAGATCTATTCTTGGGCGGTGAATAGGGGGTGTTGAGTCCAGTTCACTGAGCAAGGAGTAGGTCTTGTCTATTACATATTGGGTTTATGGAACGGTATCTGAGCTAATTTGAAACCCTTCTTTTAGGCATCACCCCACCTCGCCTTTCCCGTTAGGCAGCCATAGTGTGTTTTCTAAATGTGTGACTCTGTTCTGTTTTGTAATTCAGTTCAAGTGTAGCGGTTTTTACATTCCCTCTATAAGTGATATCTTCTGATTAGTGTCTTTTTCTGTGTGACTTATTTCACTTAGAACCGTCGTACCTGAATCCACTCATCATGCTGCTACTAGCCTTATGACGTTGATTTCATGGCTGAATGATATTCCATTGTACCTAAGGACCACAACTTCTTTATCCATTTTTCTCTTTCCTGGGATATTTAAGGTGGAATGAAGTGGAGGTTCTTGTCAACAGAGCAACCCTAAACTTTGGAGTGCCTGTGCCTTGCTGGTTTTTAGTTTTCCCAAATTAGACGCCCATGAGTGGAAGTGCCCTATGCTCTCTAAGCCGAGTTTTTTAGATGTTTCAGGACACACCGTACACTTCTCCAGAGTGGCTGTTGGCAATTTACATCCCGCCCATCAGCGTAGCAAGGCTCCCATTTCTCCATGGCCTCTCCTGCATTTCTGGTTTTGACACTTTATTCAGCATGGCCCTTTTGACCGATGGGAAGCGAGACTTCTTTGTAGCGCTGATTTGCCTTTCCAGGTTGCTTGGTTGGCCAAAAAGGGCGTATGCGTTTTTTCCTGAATATATTCAGGAAAAAACGCATACGCCCTTTTTGGCCAAGGGCATCATTGTCGAGGTTTTGCCGCTTTTCCTGTGCTTTAAAGGCGATTCGAATCTACCTCCTGAAATCTGTTTCCTGCAATTCTGCCTTGCTTTCAAATCCTCTTCGTTGCCTTCCCTCAATATTTTTGTGGGCGAGAGTTATCATTTCTAACTCTGCAGGTTTGTGATTGCAGTGCCACTGAGCTCCATTTTTCAACTCGCTTTTTTGGGAGCTGGCCGCAAAAGCGTAGGATTGCTTCAGGCCCTATTGTGGTTCCGGGCGGCAGGCTGAGCCTGTGGTTAATTCTTCTTCCTGATGGGAAAATAGAGTGACCTGTGCCTGTCCCAACACCTAGAGCTAGTCGCTCATTAGTTCCCCCTCTTCCCGTTCATCCTCAGGACAAATTGAAACCTGTACGGAACAGGAGGTTAAAGTGCTGATTCTCCAAGGAGGGAGATTGCTATTAAAGTGGCTGGAATGGCGAACCCGAGCACAAGGAGATGAGAAATGAGGTGCGTTTTAGAAACCTTTCCCGATCACACGGTGTACCATCTTCTGGGTTTCTCATGCATGTTTTCGATGTAGGAAGATGCCCTTGAACCTGGAGATTTGGGACCCATCAGACGGGTACCACGCAGTATTACTTTAAAGGGTCTGCGTTTGCTCACCCAACCTCACCAAACCTCTGAGCCCCAAGAGTGTCCACCCTTATGTCTCAATCAGCTGTGGGTCTAGATATGGTCAATCCAGGTGGCATCACAGCCCTTGAACGAATTTTGTAAGAATTTCTCTCTCTTTCACTGTCTTTGTTTCACGGGTTTTTAAAAGTAATTGATTTTCCTAATGGGGTTTAGCTGCTTTTCACTGCTGTGTTTATGCCGCTTTACTCCCACTTGACTCACTTACGGAGAGATATCAATACATAGGTTTGAAGATTCTTACTAGTCAGATCTATTCTTGGGCGGTGAATAGGGGGTGTTGAGTCCAGTTCACTTAGCAAGGAGTAGGTCTTGTCTATTACATATTGGGTTTATGGAACGGTATCTGAGCTAATTTGAAACCCTTGTTTTAGGCATCACCCCACCTCACCTTTCCCGTTAGGCAGCCATAGTGTGTTTTCTAAATGTGTGACTCTGTTCTGTTTTGTAATTCACTTCAAGTGTAGCGGTTTTTACATTCCCTCTATAAGTGATATCTTCTGATTAGTGTCTTTTTCTGTGTGACTTATTTCACTTAGAACCATCGTACCTGAATCCACTCATCATGCTGCTACTAGCCTTATGACGTTGATTTCATGGCTGAGTGATATTCCATTGTACCTAAGGACCACAACTTCTTTATCCATTTTTCTCTTTCCTGGGATATTTAAGGTGGAATGAAGTGGAGGTTCTTGTCAACAGAGCAACCCTAAACTTTGGAGTGCCTGTGCCTTGCTGATTTTTAGTTTTCCCAAATTAGACGCCCATGAGTGGAAGTGCCCTATGCTCTCTAAGCCGAGTTTTTTAGATGTTTCAGGACACACCGTACACTTCTCCAGAGTGGCTGTTGGCAATTTACATCCCGCCCATCAGCGTAGCAAGGCTCCCATTTCTCCATGGCCTCTCCTGCATTTCTGGTATTGACACTTTATTCAGCATGGCCCTTTTGACCGATGGGAAGCGAGACTTCTTTGTAGCGCTGATTTGCCTTCCCAGGTTGCTTGGTGTTCCAAAAAGGGCGTATGCGTTTTTTCCTGAATATATTCAGGAAAAAACGCATACGCCCTTTTTGGCCAAGGGCATCATTGTCGAGGTTTTGCCGCTTTTCCTGTGCTTTAAAGGCAATTCGAATCTACCTCCTGAAATCTGTTTCCTGCAATTCTGCCTTGCTTTCAAATCCTCTTCGTTGCCTTCCCTCAATATTTTTGTGGGCGAGAGTTATCATTTATAACTCTGCAGGTTTGTGATTTGCAGGGCCCCTGAGCTCCATTTTTCAACTCGCTTTTTTGGGAGCTGGCCGCAAAAGCGTAGGATTGCTTCAGGCCCTATTCTGGTTCCGGGAAGCAGGCTGAGCCGGTGGTTAATTCTTCTTCCTGTTGGGAAAATAGAGTGACCTGTGCCTTTCCCAACACCTAGAGCTAGTCGCTCATTGGTTCCCCCTCTTCCCGTTCATCCTCAGGACAAATTGCAACCTGTACGGAACAGGAGGTTAAACGTGTTGATTCTCCAAGGACGGAGATTGCTAGTAAAGCGGATGGAATGGCGAACCCGAGCACAAGGAGATGAGAAATGAGGTGCGTTTTAGAAACCTTTCCCGATCACACGGTGTACCATCTTCTGGGTTTCTCATGCATGTTTTCGATGTAGGAAGATGCCCTTGAACCTGGAGATTTGGGACCCATCAGACGGGTACCACGCAGTATTACTTTAAAGAGTCTGCGTTTGCTCATCCAACCTCACCAAACCTCTCAGCCCCAAGAGTGTCCACCCTTATGTCTCAATCAGCTGTGGGTCTAGATATGGTCAATCCAGGTGGCATCACAGCCCCTGAACGAATTTTGTAAGAATTTCTCTCTCTTTCACTGTCTTTGTTTCACGGGTTTTTAAAAGTAATTGATTTTCCTAATGGGGTTTAGCTGCTTTTCACTGCTGTGTTTATGCCGCTTTACTCCCACTTGACTCACTTACGGAGAGATATCAATACATAGGTTTGAAGATTCTTACTAGTCAGATCTATTCTTGGGCGGTGAATAGGGGGTGTTGAGTCCAGTTCACTGAGCAAGGAGTAGGTCTTGTCTATTACATATTGGGTTTATGGAACGGTATCTGAGCTAATTTGAAACCCTTGTTTTAGGCATCACCCCACCTCGCCTTTCCCGTTAGGCAGCCATAGTGTGTTTTCTAAATGTGTGACTCTGTTCTGTTTTGTAATTCAGTTCAAGTGTAGCGGTTTTTACTTTCCCTCTATAAGTGATATCTTATGATTAGTGTCTTTTTCTGTGTGACTTATTTCACTTAGAACCGTCGTACCTGAATCCACTCATCATGCTGCTACTAGCCTTATGACGTTGATTTCATGGCTGAGTGATATTCCATTGTACCTAAGGACCACAACTTCTTTATCCATTTTTCTCTTTCCTGGGATATTTAAGGTGGAATGAAGTGGAGGTTCTTGTCAACAGAGCAACCCTAAACTTTGGAGTGCCTGTGCCTTGCTGATTTTTAGTTTTCCCAAATTAGACGCCCATGAGTGGAAGTGCCCTATGCTCTCTAAGCCGAGTTTTTTAGATGTTTCAGGACACACCGTACACTTCTCCAGAGTGGCTGTTGGCAATTTACATCCCGCCCATCAGCGTAGCAAGGCTCCCATTTCTCCATGGCCTCTCCTGCATTTCTGGTATTGACACTTTATTCAGCATGGCCCTTTTGACCGATGGGAAGCGAGACTTCTTTGTAGCGCTGATTTGCCTTCCCAGGTTGCTTGGTTGGCCAAAAAGGGCGTATGCGTTTTTTCCTGAATATATTCAGGAAAAAAACGCATACGCCCTTTTTGGCCAAGGGCATCATTGTCGAGGTTTTCCCGCTTTTCCTGTGCTTTAAAGGCGATTCGAATCTACCTCCTGAAATCTGTTTCCTGCAATTCTGCCTTGCTTTCAAATCCTCTTCGTTGCCTTCCCTCAATATTTTTGTGGGCGAGAGTTATCATTTATAACTCTGCAGGTTTGTGATTTGCAGGGCCCCTGAGCTCCATTTTTCAACTCGCTTTTTTGGGAGCTGGCCGCAAAAGCGTAGGATTGCTTCAGGCCCTATTCTGGTTCCGGGCGGCAGGCTGAGCCGGTGGTTAATTCTTCTTCCTGTTGGGAAAATAGAGTGACCTGTGCCTTTCCCAACACCTAGAGCTAGTCGCTCATTGGTTCCCCCTCTTCCCGTTCATCCTCAGGACAAATTGCAACCTGTACGGAACAGGATGTTAAACGTGTTGATTCTCCAAGGAGGGAGATTGCTAGTAAAGCGGATGGAATGGCGAACCCGAGCACAAGGAGATGAGAAATGAGGTGCGTTTTAGAAACCTTTCCCGATCACACGGTGTACCATCTTCTGGGTTTCTCATGCATGTTTTCGATGTAGGAAGATGCCCTTGAACCTGGAGATTTGGGACCCATCAGACGGGTACCACGCAGTATTACTTTAAAGAGTCTGCGTTTGCTCACCCAACCTCACCAAACCTCTCAGTTCCAAGAGTGTCCACCCTTATGTCTCAATCAGCTGTGGGTCTAGATATGGTCAATCCAGGTGGCATCACAGCCCCTGAACGAATTTTGTAAGAATTTCTCTCTCTTTCACTGTCTTTGTTTCACGGGTTTTTAAAAGTAATTGATTTTCCTAATGGGGTTTAGCTGCTTTTCACTGCTGTGTTTATGCCGCTTTACTCCCACTTGACTCACTTACGGAGAGATATCAATACATAGGTTTGAAGATTCTTACTAGTCAGATATATTCTTGGGCGGTGAATAGGGGGTGTTGGGTCCAGTTCACTGAGCAAGGAGTAGGTCTTGTCTATTACATATTGGGTTTATGGAACGGTATCTGAGCTAATTTGAAACGCTTGTTTTATGCATCACCCCACCTCGCCTTTCCCGTTAGGCAGCCATAGTGTGTTTTCTAAATGTGTGACTCTCTTCTGTTTTGTAATTCAGTTCAAGTGTAGCGGTTTTTACATTCCCTCTATAAGTGATATCTTCTGATTAGTGTCTTTTTCTGTGTGACTTATTTCACTTAGAACCCTCGTACCTGAATCCACTCATCATGCTGCTACTAGCCTTATGACGTTGATTTCATGGCTGAGTGATATTCCATTGTACCTAAGGACCACAACTTCTTTATCCATTTTTCTCTTTCCTGGGATATTTAAGGTGGAATGAAGTGGAGGTTCTTGTCAACAGAGCAACCCTAAACTTTGGAGTGCCTGTGCCTTGCTGATTTTTAGTTTTCCCAAATTAGACGCCCATGAGTGGAAGTGCCCTATGCTGTCTAAGCCGAGTTTTTTAGATGTTTCAGGACACACCGTACACTTCTCCAGAGTGGCTGTTGGCAATTTACATCCCGCCCATCAGCGTAGCAAGGCTCCCATTTCTCCATGGCCTCTCCTGCATTTCTGGTATTGAAACTTTATTCAGCATGGCCCTTTTGACCGATGGGAAGCGAGACTTCTTTGTAGCGCTGATTTGCCTTCCCAGGTTGCTTGGTTGGCCAAAAAGGGCGTATGCGTTTTTTCCTGAATATATTCAGGAAAAAACGCATACGCCCTTTTTGGCCAAGGGCATCATTGTCGAGGTTTTGCCGCTTTTCCTGTGCTTTAAAGGCGATTCGAATCTACCTCCTGAAATCTGTTTCCTGCAATTCTGCCTTGCTTTCAAATCCTCTTCGTTGCCTTCCCTCAATATTTTTGTGGGCGAGAGTTATCATTTATAACTCTGCAGGTTTGTGATTTGCAGGGCCCCTGAGCTCCATTTTTCAACTCGCTTTTTTGGGAGCTGGCCGCAAAAGCGTAGGATTGCTTCAGGACCTATTCTGGTTCCGGGCGGCAGGCTGAGCCGGTGGTTAATTCTTCTTCCTGATGGGAAAATAGAGTGACCTGTGCCTGTCCCACCACCTAGAGCTAGTCGCTCATTGGTTCCCCCTCTTCCCGTTCATCCTCAGGACAAATTGAAACCTGTACGGAACAGGAGGTTAAAGTGCTGATTCTCCAAGGAGGGAGATTGCTATTAAAGTGGCTGGAATGGCGAACCCGAGCACAAGGAGATGAGAAATGAGGTGCGTTTCAGAAACCTTTCCCGATCACACAGTGTACCATCTTCTGGGTTTCTCATGCATGTTTTCGATGTAGGAAGATGCCCTTGAACCTGGAGATTTGGGACCCATGGGATGGGTACCACGCAGTATTACTTTAAAGGGTCTGCGTTTGCTCACCCAACCTCACCAAACCTCTCAGCCCCAAGAGTGTCCACCCTTATGTCTCAATCAGCTGTGGGTCTAGATATGGTCAATCCAGGTGGCATCACAGCCCCTGAACGAATTTTGTAAGAATTTCTCTCTCTTTCACTGTCTTTGTTTCACGGGTTTTTAAAAGTAATTGATTTTCCTAATGGGGTTTAGCTGCTTTTCACTGCTGTGTTTATGCCGCTTTACTCCCACTTGACTCACTTACGGAGAGATATCAATACATAGGTTTGAAGATTCTTACTAGTCAGATCTATTCTTGGGCGGTGAATAGGGGGTGTTGAGTCCAGTTCACTGAGCAAGGAGTAGGTCTTGTCTATTACATATTGGGTTTATGGAACGGTATCTGAGCTAATTTGAAACCCTTGTTTTAGGCATCACCCCACCTCGCCTTTCCCGTTAGGCAGCCATAGTGTGTTTTCTAAATGTGTGACTCTGTTCTGTTTTGTAATTCAGTTCAAGTGTAGCGGTTTTTACTTTCCCTCTATAAGTGATATCTTATGATTAGTGTCTTTTTCTGTGTGACTTATTTCACTTAGAACCGTCGTACCTGAATCCACTCATCATGCTGCTACTAGCCTTATGACGTTGATTTCATGGCTGAGTGATATTCCATTGTACCTAAGGACCACAACTTCTTTATCCATTTTTCTCTTTCCTGGGATATTTAAGGTGGAATGAAGTGGAGGTTCTTGTCAACAGAGCAACCCTAAACTTTGGAGTGCCTGTGCCTTGCTGATTTTTAGTTTTCCCAAATTAGACGCCCATGAGTGGAAGTGCCCTATGCTGTCTAAGCCGAGTTTTTTAGATGTTTCAGGACACACCGTACACTTCTCCAGAGTGGCTGTTGGCAATTTACATCCCGCCCATCAGCGTAGCAAGGCTCCCATTTCTCCATGGCCTCTCCTGCATTTCTGGTATTGACACTTTATTCAGCATGGCCCTTTTGACCGATGGGAAGCGAGACTTCTTTGTAGCGCTGATTTGCCTTCCCAGGTTGCTTGGTTGGCCAAAAAGGGCGTATGCGTTTTTTCCTGAATATATTCAGGAAAAAAACGCATACGCCCTTTTTGGCCAAGGGCATCATTGTCGAGGTTTTGCCGCTTTTCCTGTGCTTTAAAGGCGATTCGAATCTACCTCCTGAAATCTGTTTCCTGCAATTCTGCCTTGCTTTCAAATCCTCTTCGTTGCCTTCCCTCAATATTTTTGTGGGCGAGAGTTATCATTTATAACTCTGCAGGTTTGTGATTTGCAGGGCCCCTGAGCTCCATTTTTCAACTCGCTTTTTTGGGAGCTGGCCGCAAAAGCGTAGGATTGCTTCAGGACCTATTCTGGTTCCGGGCGGCAGGCTGAGCCGGTGGTTAATTCTTCTTCGGGTTGGGAAAATAGAGTGACCTGTGCCTTTCCCAACACCTAGAGCTAGTCGCTCATTGGTTCCCCCTCTTCCCGTTCATCCTCAGGACAAATTGCAACCTGTACGGAACAGGATGTTAAACGTGTTGATTCTCCAAGGAGGGAGATTGCTAGTAAAGCGGATGGAATGGCGAACCCGAGCACAAGGAGATGAGAAATGAGGTGCGTTTTAGAAACCTTTCCCGATCACACGGTGTACCATCTTCTGGGTTTCTCATGCATGTTTTCGATGTAGGAAGATGCCCTTGAACCTGGAGATTTGGGACACATGGGATGGGTACCACGCAGTATTACTTTAAAGGGTCTCCGTTTGCTCACCCAACCTCACCAAACCTCTCAGCCCCAAGAGTGTCCACCCTTATGTCTCAATGAGCTGTGGGTCTAGATATGGTCAATCCAGGTAGCATCACAGCCCCTGAACGAATTTTGTAAGAATTTCTCTCTCTTTCACTGTCTTTGTTTCACGGGTTTTTAAAAGTAATTGATTTTCCTAATGGGGTTTAGCTGCTTTTCACTGCTGTGTTTATGCCGCTTTACTCCCACTTGACTCACTTACGGAGAGATATCAATACATAGGTTTGAAGATTCTTACTAGTCAGATCTATTCTTGGGCGGTGAATAGGGGGTGTTGGGTCCAGTTCACTGAGCAAGGAGTAGGTCTTGTCTATTACATATTGGGTTTATGGAACGGTATCTGAGCTAATTTGAAACCCTTGTTTTATGCATCACCCCACCTCACCTTTCCCGTTAGGCAGCCATAGTGTGTTTTCTAAATGTGTGACTCTGTTCTGTTTTGTAATTCAGTTCAAGTGTAGCGGTTTTTACATTCCCTCTATAAGTGCTATCTTCTGATTAGTGTCTTTTTCTGTGTGGCTTATTTCACTTAGAACCGTCGTACCTGAATCCACTCATCATGCTGCTACTAGCCTTATGACGTTGATTTCATGGCTGAGTGATATTCCATTGTACCTAAGGACCACAACTTCTTTATCCATTTTTCTCTTTCCTGGGATATTTAAGGTGGAATGAAGTGGAGGTTCTTGTCAACAGAGCAACCCTAAACTTTGGAGTGCCTGTGCCTTGCTGATTTTTAGTTTTCCCAAATTAGACGCCCATGAGTGGAAGTGCCCTATGCTCTCTAAGCCGAGTTTTTTAGATGTTTCAGGACACACCGTACACTTCTCCAGAGTGGCTGTTGGCAATTTACATCCCGCCCATCAGCGTAGCAAGGCTCCCATTTCTCCATGGCCTCTCCTGCATTTCTGGTTTTGACACTTTATTCAGCATGGCCCTTTTGACCGATGGGAAGCGAGACTTCTTTGTAGCGCTGATTTGCCTTTCCAGGTTGCTTGGTTGGCCAAAAAGGGCGTATGCGTTTTTTCCTGAATATATTCAGGAAAAAACGCATACGCCCTTTTTGGCCAAGGGCATCACTGTCGAGGTTTTGCCGCTTTTCCTGTGCTTTACAGGCGATTCGAATCTACCTCCTGAAATCTGTTTCCTGCAATTCTGCCTTGCTTTCAAATCCTCTTCGTTGCTTTCCCTCAATATTTTTGTGGGCGAGAGTTATCATTTATAACTCAGCAGGTTTGTGATTTGCAGTGCCCCTGAGCTCCATTTTTCAACTCGCTTTTTTGGGAGCTGGCCTCAAAAGCGTAGGATTGCTTCAGGCCTTTTTCTGGTTCCGGGCGGCAGGCAGAGCCTGTGGTTAATTCTTCTTCCTGATGGGAAAATAGAGTGACCTGTGCCTTTCCCAACACCTAGAGCTAGTCGCTCATTGGTTCCCCCTCTTGCCATTCATCCTCAGGACAAATTGCAACCTGTACGGAACAGGAGGTTAAAGTGCTGATTCTCCAAGGAGGGACATTGCTAGTAAAGCGGCTGGAATGGCGACCCCGAACACAAGGAGATGAGAAATAAGGTGCGTTTTAGAAACCTTTCCCGATCACACGGTGTACCATCTTCTGGGTTTCTCATGCATGTTTTCGATGTAGGAAGATGCCCTTGAACCTGGAGATTTGGGACCCATCAGACGGGTACCACGCAGTATTACTTTAAAGGGTCTGCGTTTGCTCACCCAACCTCACCAAACCTCTGAGCCCCAAGAGTGTCCACCCTTATGTCTCAATCAGCTGTGGGTCTAGATATGGTCAATCCAGGTGGCATCACAGCCCCTGAACGAATTTTGTAAGAATTTCTCTCTCTTTCACTGTCTTTGTTTCACGGGTTTTTAAAAGTAATTCATTTTCCTAATGGGGTTTAGCTGCTTTTCACTGCTGTGTTTATGCCGCTTTACACCCACTTGACTCACTTCCAGAGAGATATCAATACATAGGTTTGAAGATTTTTACTAGTCAGATCTATTCTTGGGCGGTGAATAGGGGGTGTTGAGTCCACTTCACTGAGCAAGGAGTAGGTCTTGTCTATTACATATTGGGTTTATGGAACGGTATCTGAGCTAATTTGAAACCCTTGTTTTATGCATCACCCCACCTCACTTTCCCGTTAGGCAGCCATAGTGTGTTTTCTAAATGTGTGACTCTGTTCTGTTTTGTAATTCACTTCAAGTGTAGCGGTTTGTACATTCCCTCTATAAGTGATATCTTATGACTAGTGTCTTTTTCTGTGTGACTTATTTCACTTAGAACCGTCGTACCTGAATCCACTCATCATGCTGCTACTAGCCTTATGACGTTGATTTCATGGCTGAGTGATATTCCATTGTACCTAAGGACCACAACTTCTTTATCCATTTTTCTCTTTCCTGGGATATTTAAGGTGGAATGAAGTGGAGGTTCTTGTCAACAGAGCAACCCTAAACTTTGGAGTGCCTGTGCCTTGCTGATTTTTAGTTTTCCCAAATTAGACGCCCATGAGGGGAAGTGCCCTATGCTGTCTAAGCCGAGTTTTTTAGATGTTTCAGGACACACCGTACACTTCTCCAGAGTGGCTGTTGGCAATTTACATCCCGCCCATCAGCGTAGCAAGGCTCCCATTTCTCCATGGCCTCTCCTGCATTTCTGGTTTTGACACTTTATTCAGCATGGCCCTTTTGACCGATGGGAAGCGAGACTTCTTTGTAGCGCTGATTTGCCTTTCCAGGTTGCTTGGTTGGCCAAAAAGGGCGTATGCGTTTTTTCCTGAATATATTCAGGAAAAAACGCATACGCCCTTTTTGGCCAAGGGCATCATTGTCGAGGTTTTGCCGCTTTTCCTGTGCTTTAAAGGCGATTCGAATCTACCTCCTGAAATCTGTTTCCTGCAATTCTGCCTTGCTTTCAAATCCTCTTCGTTGCCTTCCCTCAATATTTTTGTGGGCGAGAGTTATCATTTCTAACTCTGCAGGTTTGTGATTGCAGTGCCACTGAGCTCAATTTTTCAACTCGCTTTTTTGGGAGCTGGCCGCAAAAGCGTAGGATTGCTTCAGGCCCTATTGTGGTTCCGGGCGGCAGGCTGAGCCTGTGGTTAATTCTTCTTCCTGATGGGAAAATAGAGTGACCTGTGCCTGTCCCAACACCTAGAGCTAGTCGCTCATTGGTTCCCCCTCTTCCCGTTCATCCTCAGGACAAATTGAAACCTGTACGGAACAGGAGGTTAAAGTGCTGATTCTCCAAGGAGGGAGATTGCTATTAAAGTGGCTGGAATGGCGAACCCGAGCACAAGGAGATGAGAAATGAGGTGCGTTTTAGAAACCTTTCCCGATCACACGGTGTACCATCTTCTGGGTTTCTCATGCATGTTTTCGATGTAGGAAGATGCCCTTGAACCTGGAGATTTGGGACCCATCAGACGGGTACCACGCAGTATTACTTTAAAGGGTCTGCGTTTGCTCACCCAACCTCACCAAACCTCTGAGCCCCAAGAGTGTCCACCCTTATGTCTCAATCAGCTGTGGGTCTAGATATGGTCAATCCAGGTGGCATCACAGCCCTTGAACGAATTTTGTAAGAATTTCTCTCTCTTTCACTGTCTTTGTTTCACGGGTTTTTAAAAGTAATTGATTTTCCTAATGGGGTTTAGCTGCTTTTCACTGCTGTGTTTATGCCGCTTTACTCCCACTTGACTCACTTACGGAGAGATATCAATACATAGGTTTGAAGATTCTTACTAGTCAGATCTATTCTTGGGCGGTGAATAGGGGGTGTTGAGTCCAGTTCACTTAGCAAGGAGTAGGTCTTGTCTATTACATATTGGGTTTATGGAACGGTATCTGAGCTAATTTGAAACCCTTGTTTTAGGCATCACCCCACCTCACCTTTCCCGTTAGGCAGCCATAGTGTGTTTTCTAAATGTGTGACTCTGTTCTGTTTTGTAATTCACTTCAAGTGTAGCGGTTTTTACATTCCCTCTATAAGTGATATCTTCTGATTAGTGTCTTTTTCTGTGTGACTTATTTCACTTAGAACCATCGTACCTGAATCCACTCATCATGCTGCTACTAGCCTTATGACGTTGATTTCATGGCTGAGTGATATTCCATTGTACCTAAGGACCACAACTTCTTTATCCATTTTTCTCTTTCCTGGGATATTTAAGGTGGAATGAAGTGGAGGTTCTTGTCAACAGAGCAACCCTAAACTTTGGAGTGCCTGTGCCTTGCTGATTTTTAGTTTTCCCAAATTAGACGCCCATGAGTGGAAGTGCCCTATGCTCTCTAAGCCGAGTTTTTTAGATGTTTCAGGACACACCGTACACTTCTCCAGAGTGGCTGTTGGCAATTTACATCCCGCCCATCAGCGTAGCAAGGCTCCCATTTCTCCATGGCCTCTCCTGCATTTCTGGTATTGACACTTTATTCAGCATGGCCCTTTTGACCGATGGGAAGCGAGACTTCTTTGTAGCGCTGATTTGCCTTCCCAGGTTGCTTGGTGTTCCAAAAAGGGCGTATGCGTTTTTTCCTGAATATATTCAGGAAAAAACGCATACGCCCTTTTTGGCCAAGGGCATCATTGTCGAGGTTTTGCCGCTTTTCCTGTGCTTTAAAGGCAATTCGAATCTACCTCCTGAAATCTGTTTCCTGCAATTCTGCCTTGCTTTCAAATCCTCTTCGTTGCCTTCCCTCAATATTTTTGTGGGCGAGAGTTATCATTTATAACTCTGCAGGTTTGTGATTTGCAGGGCCCCTGAGCTCCATTTTTCAACTCGCTTTTTTGGGAGCTGGCCGCAAAAGCGTAGGATTGCTTCAGGCCCTATTCTGGTTCCGGGAAGCAGGCTGAGCCGGTGGTTAATTCTTCTTCCTGTTGGGAAAATAGAGTGACCTGTGCCTTTCCCAACACCTAGAGCTAGTCGCTCATTGGTTCCCCCTCTTCCCGTTCATCCTCAGGACAAATTGCAACCTGTACGGAACAGGAGGTTAAACGTGTTGATTCTCCAAGGACGGAGATTGCTAGTAAAGCGGATGGAATGGCGAACCCGAGCACAAGGAGATGAGAAATGAGGTGCGTTTTAGAAACCTTTCCCGATCACACGGTGTACCATCTTCTGGGTTTCTCATGCATGTTTTCGATGTAGGAAGATGCCCTTGAACCTGGAGATTTGGGACCCATCAGACGGGTACCACGCAGTATTACTTTAAAGAGTCTGCGTTTGCTCATCCAACCTCACCAAACCTCTCAGCCCCAAGAGTGTCCACCCTTATGTCTCAATCAGCTGTGGGTCTAGATATGGTCAATCCAGGTGGCATCACAGCCCCTGAACGAATTTTGTAAGAATTTCTCTCTCTTTCACTGTCTTTGTTTCACGGGTTTTTAAAAGTAATTGATTTTCCTAATGGGGTTTAGCTGCTTTTCACTGCTGTGTTTATGCCGCTTTACTCCCACTTGACTCACTTACGGAGAGATATCAATACATAGGTTTGAAGATTCTTACTAGTCAGATCTATTCTTGGGCGGTGAATAGGGGGTGTTGAGTCCAGTTCACTGAGCAAGGAGTAGGTCTTGTCTATTACATATTGGGTTTATGGAACGGTATCTGAGCTAATTTGAAACCCTTGTTTTAGGCATCACCCCACCTCGCCTTTCCCGTTAGGCAGCCATAGTGTGTTTTCTAAATGTGTGACTCTGTTCTGTTTTGTAATTCAGTTCAAGTGTAGCGGTTTTTACTTTCCCTCTATAAGTGATATCTTATGATTAGTGTCTTTTTCTGTGTGACTTATTTCACTTAGAACCGTCGTACCTGAATCCACTCATCATGCTGCTACTAGCCTTATGACGTTGATTTCATGGCTGAGTGATA
The DNA here is from genome assembly GCF_028021215.1 of Eschrichtius robustus. NCBI lineage: Eukaryota > Metazoa > Chordata > Mammalia > Artiodactyla > Eschrichtiidae > Eschrichtius > Eschrichtius robustus. The sequence goes on from NC_090828.1 coordinate 109,597,114, forward strand.
TTCCATTGTACCTAAGGACCACAACTTCTTTATCCATTTTTCTCTTTCCTGGGATATTTAAGGTGGAATGAAGTGGAGGTTCTTGTCAACAGAGCAACCCTAAACTTTGGAGTGCCTGTGCCTTGCTGATTTTTAGTTTTCCCAAATTAGACGCCCATGAGTGGAAGTGCCCTATGCTCTCTAAGCCGAGTTTTTTAGATGTTTCAGGACACACCGTACACTTCTCCAGAGTGGCTGTTGGCAATTTACATCCCGCCCATCAGCGTAGCAAGGCTCCCATTTCTCCATGGCCTCTCCTGCATTTCTGGTATTGACACTTTATTCAGCATGGCCCTTTTGACCGATGGGAAGCGAGACTTCTTTGTAGCGCTGATTTGCCTTCCCAGGTTGCTTGGTTGGCCAAAAAGGGCGTATGCGTTTTTTCCTGAATATATTCAGGAAAAAAACGCATACGCCCTTTTTGGCCAAGGGCATCATTGTCGAGGTTTTCCCGCTTTTCCTGTGCTTTAAAGGCGATTCGAATCTACCTCCTGAAATCTGTTTCCTGCAATTCTGCCTTGCTTTCAAATCCTCTTCGTTGCCTTCCCTCAATATTTTTGTGGGCGAGAGTTATCATTTATAACTCTGCAGGTTTGTGATTTGCAGGGCCCCTGAGCTCCATTTTTCAACTCGCTTTTTTGGGAGCTGGCCGCAAAAGCGTAGGATTGCTTCAGGCCCTATTCTGGTTCCGGGCGGCAGGCTGAGCCGGTGGTTAATTCTTCTTCCTGTTGGGAAAATAGAGTGACCTGTGCCTTTCCCAACACCTAGAGCTAGTCGCTCATTGGTTCCCCCTCTTCCCGTTCATCCTCAGGACAAATTGCAACCTGTACGGAACAGGATGTTAAACGTGTTGATTCTCCAAGGAGGGAGATTGCTAGTAAAGCGGATGGAATGGCGAACCCGAGCACAAGGAGATGAGAAATGAGGTGCGTTTTAGAAACCTTTCCCGATCACACGGTGTACCATCTTCTGGGTTTCTCATGCATGTTTTCGATGTAGGAAGATGCCCTTGAACCTGGAGATTTGGGACCCATCAGACGGGTACCACGCAGTATTACTTTAAAGAGTCTGCGTTTGCTCACCCAACCTCACCAAACCTCTCAGTTCCAAGAGTGTCCACCCTTATGTCTCAATCAGCTGTGGGTCTAGATATGGTCAATCCAGGTGGCATCACAGCCCCTGAACGAATTTTGTAAGAATTTCTCTCTCTTTCACTGTCTTTGTTTCACGGGTTTTTAAAAGTAATTGATTTTCCTAATGGGGTTTAGCTGCTTTTCACTGCTGTGTTTATGCCGCTTTACTCCCACTTGACTCACTTACGGAGAGATATCAATACATAGGTTTGAAGATTCTTACTAGTCAGATATATTCTTGGGCGGTGAATAGGGGGTGTTGGGTCCAGTTCACTGAGCAAGGAGTAGGTCTTGTCTATTACATATTGGGTTTATGGAACGGTATCTGAGCTAATTTGAAACGCTTGTTTTATGCATCACCCCACCTCGCCTTTCCCGTTAGGCAGCCATAGTGTGTTTTCTAAATGTGTGACTCTCTTCTGTTTTGTAATTCAGTTCAAGTGTAGCGGTTTTTACATTCCCTCTATAAGTGATATCTTCTGATTAGTGTCTTTTTCTGTGTGACTTATTTCACTTAGAACCCTCGTACCTGAATCCACTCATCATGCTGCTACTAGCCTTATGACGTTGATTTCATGGCTGAGTGATATTCCATTGTACCTAAGGACCACAACTTCTTTATCCATTTTTCTCTTTCCTGGGATATTTAAGGTGGAATGAAGTGGAGGTTCTTGTCAACAGAGCAACCCTAAACTTTGGAGTGCCTGTGCCTTGCTGATTTTTAGTTTTCCCAAATTAGACGCCCATGAGTGGAAGTGCCCTATGCTGTCTAAGCCGAGTTTTTTAGATGTTTCAGGACACACCGTACACTTCTCCAGAGTGGCTGTTGGCAATTTACATCCCGCCCATCAGCGTAGCAAGGCTCCCATTTCTCCATGGCCTCTCCTGCATTTCTGGTATTGAAACTTTATTCAGCATGGCCCTTTTGACCGATGGGAAGCGAGACTTCTTTGTAGCGCTGATTTGCCTTCCCAGGTTGCTTGGTTGGCCAAAAAGGGCGTATGCGTTTTTTCCTGAATATATTCAGGAAAAAACGCATACGCCCTTTTTGGCCAAGGGCATCATTGTCGAGGTTTTGCCGCTTTTCCTGTGCTTTAAAGGCGATTCGAATCTACCTCCTGAAATCTGTTTCCTGCAATTCTGCCTTGCTTTCAAATCCTCTTCGTTGCCTTCCCTCAATATTTTTGTGGGCGAGAGTTATCATTTATAACTCTGCAGGTTTGTGATTTGCAGGGCCCCTGAGCTCCATTTTTCAACTCGCTTTTTTGGGAGCTGGCCGCAAAAGCGTAGGATTGCTTCAGGACCTATTCTGGTTCCGGGCGGCAGGCTGAGCCGGTGGTTAATTCTTCTTCCTGATGGGAAAATAGAGTGACCTGTGCCTGTCCCACCACCTAGAGCTAGTCGCTCATTGGTTCCCCCTCTTCCCGTTCATCCTCAGGACAAATTGAAACCTGTACGGAACAGGAGGTTAAAGTGCTGATTCTCCAAGGAGGGAGATTGCTATTAAAGTGGCTGGAATGGCGAACCCGAGCACAAGGAGATGAGAAATGAGGTGCGTTTCAGAAACCTTTCCCGATCACACAGTGTACCATCTTCTGGGTTTCTCATGCATGTTTTCGATGTAGGAAGATGCCCTTGAACCTGGAGATTTGGGACCCATGGGATGGGTACCACGCAGTATTACTTTAAAGGGTCTGCGTTTGCTCACCCAACCTCACCAAACCTCTCAGCCCCAAGAGTGTCCACCCTTATGTCTCAATCAGCTGTGGGTCTAGATATGGTCAATCCAGGTGGCATCACAGCCCCTGAACGAATTTTGTAAGAATTTCTCTCTCTTTCACTGTCTTTGTTTCACGGGTTTTTAAAAGTAATTGATTTTCCTAATGGGGTTTAGCTGCTTTTCACTGCTGTGTTTATGCCGCTTTACTCCCACTTGACTCACTTACGGAGAGATATCAATACATAGGTTTGAAGATTCTTACTAGTCAGATCTATTCTTGGGCGGTGAATAGGGGGTGTTGAGTCCAGTTCACTGAGCAAGGAGTAGGTCTTGTCTATTACATATTGGGTTTATGGAACGGTATCTGAGCTAATTTGAAACCCTTGTTTTAGGCATCACCCCACCTCGCCTTTCCCGTTAGGCAGCCATAGTGTGTTTTCTAAATGTGTGACTCTGTTCTGTTTTGTAATTCAGTTCAAGTGTAGCGGTTTTTACTTTCCCTCTATAAGTGATATCTTATGATTAGTGTCTTTTTCTGTGTGACTTATTTCACTTAGAACCGTCGTACCTGAATCCACTCATCATGCTGCTACTAGCCTTATGACGTTGATTTCATGGCTGAGTGATATTCCATTGTACCTAAGGACCACAACTTCTTTATCCATTTTTCTCTTTCCTGGGATATTTAAGGTGGAATGAAGTGGAGGTTCTTGTCAACAGAGCAACCCTAAACTTTGGAGTGCCTGTGCCTTGCTGATTTTTAGTTTTCCCAAATTAGACGCCCATGAGTGGAAGTGCCCTATGCTGTCTAAGCCGAGTTTTTTAGATGTTTCAGGACACACCGTACACTTCTCCAGAGTGGCTGTTGGCAATTTACATCCCGCCCATCAGCGTAGCAAGGCTCCCATTTCTCCATGGCCTCTCCTGCATTTCTGGTATTGACACTTTATTCAGCATGGCCCTTTTGACCGATGGGAAGCGAGACTTCTTTGTAGCGCTGATTTGCCTTCCCAGGTTGCTTGGTTGGCCAAAAAGGGCGTATGCGTTTTTTCCTGAATATATTCAGGAAAAAAACGCATACGCCCTTTTTGGCCAAGGGCATCATTGTCGAGGTTTTGCCGCTTTTCCTGTGCTTTAAAGGCGATTCGAATCTACCTCCTGAAATCTGTTTCCTGCAATTCTGCCTTGCTTTCAAATCCTCTTCGTTGCCTTCCCTCAATATTTTTGTGGGCGAGAGTTATCATTTATAACTCTGCAGGTTTGTGATTTGCAGGGCCCCTGAGCTCCATTTTTCAACTCGCTTTTTTGGGAGCTGGCCGCAAAAGCGTAGGATTGCTTCAGGACCTATTCTGGTTCCGGGCGGCAGGCTGAGCCGGTGGTTAATTCTTCTTCGGGTTGGGAAAATAGAGTGACCTGTGCCTTTCCCAACACCTAGAGCTAGTCGCTCATTGGTTCCCCCTCTTCCCGTTCATCCTCAGGACAAATTGCAACCTGTACGGAACAGGATGTTAAACGTGTTGATTCTCCAAGGAGGGAGATTGCTAGTAAAGCGGATGGAATGGCGAACCCGAGCACAAGGAGATGAGAAATGAGGTGCGTTTTAGAAACCTTTCCCGATCACACGGTGTACCATCTTCTGGGTTTCTCATGCATGTTTTCGATGTAGGAAGATGCCCTTGAACCTGGAGATTTGGGACACATGGGATGGGTACCACGCAGTATTACTTTAAAGGGTCTCCGTTTGCTCACCCAACCTCACCAAACCTCTCAGCCCCAAGAGTGTCCACCCTTATGTCTCAATGAGCTGTGGGTCTAGATATGGTCAATCCAGGTAGCATCACAGCCCCTGAACGAATTTTGTAAGAATTTCTCTCTCTTTCACTGTCTTTGTTTCACGGGTTTTTAAAAGTAATTGATTTTCCTAATGGGGTTTAGCTGCTTTTCACTGCTGTGTTTATGCCGCTTTACTCCCACTTGACTCACTTACGGAGAGATATCAATACATAGGTTTGAAGATTCTTACTAGTCAGATCTATTCTTGGGCGGTGAATAGGGGGTGTTGGGTCCAGTTCACTGAGCAAGGAGTAGGTCTTGTCTATTACATATTGGGTTTATGGAACGGTATCTGAGCTAATTTGAAACCCTTGTTTTATGCATCACCCCACCTCACCTTTCCCGTTAGGCAGCCATAGTGTGTTTTCTAAATGTGTGACTCTGTTCTGTTTTGTAATTCAGTTCAAGTGTAGCGGTTTTTACATTCCCTCTATAAGTGCTATCTTCTGATTAGTGTCTTTTTCTGTGTGGCTTATTTCACTTAGAACCGTCGTACCTGAATCCACTCATCATGCTGCTACTAGCCTTATGACGTTGATTTCATGGCTGAGTGATATTCCATTGTACCTAAGGACCACAACTTCTTTATCCATTTTTCTCTTTCCTGGGATATTTAAGGTGGAATGAAGTGGAGGTTCTTGTCAACAGAGCAACCCTAAACTTTGGAGTGCCTGTGCCTTGCTGATTTTTAGTTTTCCCAAATTAGACGCCCATGAGTGGAAGTGCCCTATGCTCTCTAAGCCGAGTTTTTTAGATGTTTCAGGACACACCGTACACTTCTCCAGAGTGGCTGTTGGCAATTTACATCCCGCCCATCAGCGTAGCAAGGCTCCCATTTCTCCATGGCCTCTCCTGCATTTCTGGTTTTGACACTTTATTCAGCATGGCCCTTTTGACCGATGGGAAGCGAGACTTCTTTGTAGCGCTGATTTGCCTTTCCAGGTTGCTTGGTTGGCCAAAAAGGGCGTATGCGTTTTTTCCTGAATATATTCAGGAAAAAACGCATACGCCCTTTTTGGCCAAGGGCATCACTGTCGAGGTTTTGCCGCTTTTCCTGTGCTTTACAGGCGATTCGAATCTACCTCCTGAAATCTGTTTCCTGCAATTCTGCCTTGCTTTCAAATCCTCTTCGTTGCTTTCCCTCAATATTTTTGTGGGCGAGAGTTATCATTTATAACTCAGCAGGTTTGTGATTTGCAGTGCCCCTGAGCTCCATTTTTCAACTCGCTTTTTTGGGAGCTGGCCTCAAAAGCGTAGGATTGCTTCAGGCCTTTTTCTGGTTCCGGGCGGCAGGCAGAGCCTGTGGTTAATTCTTCTTCCTGATGGGAAAATAGAGTGACCTGTGCCTTTCCCAACACCTAGAGCTAGTCGCTCATTGGTTCCCCCTCTTGCCATTCATCCTCAGGACAAATTGCAACCTGTACGGAACAGGAGGTTAAAGTGCTGATTCTCCAAGGAGGGACATTGCTAGTAAAGCGGCTGGAATGGCGACCCCGAACACAAGGAGATGAGAAATAAGGTGCGTTTTAGAAACCTTTCCCGATCACACGGTGTACCATCTTCTGGGTTTCTCATGCATGTTTTCGATGTAGGAAGATGCCCTTGAACCTGGAGATTTGGGACCCATCAGACGGGTACCACGCAGTATTACTTTAAAGGGTCTGCGTTTGCTCACCCAACCTCACCAAACCTCTGAGCCCCAAGAGTGTCCACCCTTATGTCTCAATCAGCTGTGGGTCTAGATATGGTCAATCCAGGTGGCATCACAGCCCCTGAACGAATTTTGTAAGAATTTCTCTCTCTTTCACTGTCTTTGTTTCACGGGTTTTTAAAAGTAATTCATTTTCCTAATGGGGTTTAGCTGCTTTTCACTGCTGTGTTTATGCCGCTTTACACCCACTTGACTCACTTCCAGAGAGATATCAATACATAGGTTTGAAGATTTTTACTAGTCAGATCTATTCTTGGGCGGTGAATAGGGGGTGTTGAGTCCACTTCACTGAGCAAGGAGTAGGTCTTGTCTATTACATATTGGGTTTATGGAACGGTATCTGAGCTAATTTGAAACCCTTGTTTTATGCATCACCCCACCTCACTTTCCCGTTAGGCAGCCATAGTGTGTTTTCTAAATGTGTGACTCTGTTCTGTTTTGTAATTCACTTCAAGTGTAGCGGTTTGTACATTCCCTCTATAAGTGATATCTTATGACTAGTGTCTTTTTCTGTGTGACTTATTTCACTTAGAACCGTCGTACCTGAATCCACTCATCATGCTGCTACTAGCCTTATGACGTTGATTTCATGGCTGAGTGATATTCCATTGTACCTAAGGACCACAACTTCTTTATCCATTTTTCTCTTTCCTGGGATATTTAAGGTGGAATGAAGTGGAGGTTCTTGTCAACAGAGCAACCCTAAACTTTGGAGTGCCTGTGCCTTGCTGATTTTTAGTTTTCCCAAATTAGACGCCCATGAGGGGAAGTGCCCTATGCTGTCTAAGCCGAGTTTTTTAGATGTTTCAGGACACACCGTACACTTCTCCAGAGTGGCTGTTGGCAATTTACATCCCGCCCATCAGCGTAGCAAGGCTCCCATTTCTCCATGGCCTCTCCTGCATTTCTGGTTTTGACACTTTATTCAGCATGGCCCTTTTGACCGATGGGAAGCGAGACTTCTTTGTAGCGCTGATTTGCCTTTCCAGGTTGCTTGGTTGGCCAAAAAGGGCGTATGCGTTTTTTCCTGAATATATTCAGGAAAAAACGCATACGCCCTTTTTGGCCAAGGGCATCATTGTCGAGGTTTTGCCGCTTTTCCTGTGCTTTAAAGGCGATTCGAATCTACCTCCTGAAATCTGTTTCCTGCAATTCTGCCTTGCTTTCAAATCCTCTTCGTTGCCTTCCCTCAATATTTTTGTGGGCGAGAGTTATCATTTCTAACTCTGCAGGTTTGTGATTGCAGTGCCACTGAGCTCAATTTTTCAACTCGCTTTTTTGGGAGCTGGCCGCAAAAGCGTAGGATTGCTTCAGGCCCTATTGTGGTTCCGGGCGGCAGGCTGAGCCTGTGGTTAATTCTTCTTCCTGATGGGAAAATAGAGTGACCTGTGCCTGTCCCAACACCTAGAGCTAGTCGCTCATTGGTTCCCCCTCTTCCCGTTCATCCTCAGGACAAATTGAAACCTGTACGGAACAGGAGGTTAAAGTGCTGATTCTCCAAGGAGGGAGATTGCTATTAAAGTGGCTGGAATGGCGAACCCGAGCACAAGGAGATGAGAAATGAGGTGCGTTTTAGAAACCTTTCCCGATCACACGGTGTACCATCTTCTGGGTTTCTCATGCATGTTTTCGATGTAGGAAGATGCCCTTGAACCTGGAGATTTGGGACCCATCAGACGGGTACCACGCAGTATTACTTTAAAGGGTCTGCGTTTGCTCACCCAACCTCACCAAACCTCTGAGCCCCAAGAGTGTCCACCCTTATGTCTCAATCAGCTGTGGGTCTAGATATGGTCAATCCAGGTGGCATCACAGCCCTTGAACGAATTTTGTAAGAATTTCTCTCTCTTTCACTGTCTTTGTTTCACGGGTTTTTAAAAGTAATTGATTTTCCTAATGGGGTTTAGCTGCTTTTCACTGCTGTGTTTATGCCGCTTTACTCCCACTTGACTCACTTACGGAGAGATATCAATACATAGGTTTGAAGATTCTTACTAGTCAGATCTATTCTTGGGCGGTGAATAGGGGGTGTTGAGTCCAGTTCACTGAGCAAGGAGTAGGTCTTGTCTATTACATATTGGGTTTATGGAACGGTATCTGAGCTAATTTGAAACCCTTGTTTTAGGCATCACCCCACCTCACCTTTCCCGTTAGGCAGCCATAGTGTGTTTTCTAAATGTGTGACTCTGTTCTGTTTTGTAATTCACTTCAAGTGTAGCGGTTTTTACATTCCCTCTATAAGTGATATCTTCTGATTAGTGTCTTTTTCTGTGTGACTTATTTCACTTAGAACCATCGTACCTGAATCCACTCATCATGCTGCTACTAGCCTTATGACGTTGATTTCATGGCTGAGTGATATTCCATTGTACCTAAGGACCACAACTTCTTTATCCATTTTTCTCTTTCCTGGGATATTTAAGGTGGAATGAAGTGGAGGTTCTTGTCAACAGAGCAACCCTAAACTTTGGAGTGCCTGTGCCTTGCTGATTTTTAGTTTTCCCAAATTAGACGCCCATGAGTGGAAGTGCCCTATGATCTCTAAGCCGAGTTTTTTAGATGTTTCAGGACACACCGTACACTTCTCCAGAGTGGCTGTTGGCAATTTACATCCCGCCCATCAGCGTAGCAAGGCTCCCATTTCTCCATGGCCTCTCCTGCATTTCTGGTATTGACACTTTATTCAGCATGGCCCTTTTGACCGATGGGAAGCGAGACTTCTTTGTAGCGCTGATTTGCCTTCCCAGGTTGCTTGGTTGGCCAAAAAGGGCGTATGCGTTTTTTCCTGAATATATTCAGGAAAAAACGCATACGCCCTTTTTGGCCAAGGGCATCATTGTCGAGGTTTTGCCGCTTTTCCTGTGCTTTAAAGGCAATTCGAATCTACCTCCTGAAATCTGTTTCCTGCAATTCTGCCTTGCTTTCAAATCCTCTTCGTTGCCTTCCCTCAATATTTTTGTGGGCGAGAGTTATCATTTATAACTCTGCAGGTTTGTGATTTGCAGGGCCCCTGAGCTCCATTTTTCAACTCGCTTTTTTGGGAGCTGGCCGCAAAAGCGTAGGATTGCTTCAGGCCCTATTCTGGTTCCGGGAAGCAGGCTGAGCCGGTGGTTAATTCTTCTTCCTGTTGGGAAAATAGAGTGACCTGTGCCTTTCCCAACACCTAGAGCTAGTCGCTCATTGGTTCCCCCTCTTCCCGTTCATCCTCAGGACAAATTGCAACCTGTACGGAACAGGAGGTTAAACGTGTTGATTCTCCAAGGACGGAGATTGCTAGTAAAGCGGATGGAATGGCGAACCCGAGCACAAGGAGATGAGAAATGAGGTGCGTTTTAGAAACCTTTCCCGATCACACGGTGTACCATCTTCTGGGTTTCTCATGCATGTTTTCGATGTAGGAAGATGCCCTTGAACCTGGAGATTTGGGACCCATCAGACGGGTACCACGCAGTATTACTTTAAAGAGTCTGCGTTTGCTCATCCAACCTCACCAAACCTCTCAGCCCCAAGAGTGTCCACCCTTATGTCTCAATCAGCTGTGGGTCTAGATATGGTCAATCCAGGTGGCATCACAGCCCCTGAACGAATTTTGTAAGAATTTCTCTCTCTTTCACTGTCTTTGTTTCACGGGTTTTTAAAAGTAATTGATTTTCCTAATGGGGTTTAGCTGCTTTTCACTGCTGTGTTTATGCCGCTTTACTCCCACTTGACTCACTTACGGAGAGATATCAATACATAGGTTTGAAGATTCTTACTAGTCAGATCTATTCTTGGGCGGTGAATAGGGGGTGTTGAGTCCAGTTCACTGAGCAAGGAGTAGGTCTTGTCTATTACATATTGGGTTTATGGAACGGTATCTGAGCTAATTTGAAACCCTTGTTTTAGGCATCACCCCACCTCGCCTTTCCCGTTAGGCAGCCATAGTGTGTTTTCTAAATGTGTGACTCTGTTCTGTTTTGTAATTCAGTTCAAGTGTAGCGGTTTTTACTTTCCCTCTATAAGTGATATCTTATGATTAGTGTCTTTTTCTGTGTGACTTATTTCACTTAGAACCGTCGTACCTGAATCCACTCATCATGCTGCTACTAGCCTTATGACGTTGATTTCATGGCTGAGTGATATTCCATTGTACCTAAGGACCACAACTTCTTTATCCATTTTTCTCTTTCCTGGGATATTTAAGGTGGAATGAAGTGGAGGTTCTTGTCAACAGAGCAACCCTAAACTTTGGAGTGCCTGTGCCTTGCTGATTTTTAGTTTTCCCAAATTAGACGCCCATGAGTGGAAGTGCCCTATGCTGTCTAAGCCGAGTTTTTTAGATGTTTCAGGACACACCGTACACTTCTCCAGAGTGGCTGTTGGCAATTTACATCCCGCCCATCAGCGTAGCAAGGCTCCCATTTCTCCATGGCCTCTCCTGCATTTCTGGTATTGACACTTTATTCAGCATGGCCCTTTTGACCGATGGGAAGCGAGACTTCTTTGTAGCGCTGATTTGCCTTCCCAGGTTGCTTGGTTGGCCAAAAAGGGCGTATGCGTTTTTTCCTGAATATATTCAGGAAAAAAACGCATACGCCCTTTTTGGCCAAGGGCATCATTGTCGAGGTTTTGCCGCTTTTCCTGTGCTTTAAAGGCGATTCGAATCTACCTCCTGAAATCTGTTTCCTGCAATTCTGCCTTGCTTTCAAATCCTCTTCGTTGCCTTCCCTCAATATTTTTGTGGGCGAGAGTTATCATTTATAACTCTGCAGGTTTGTGATTTGCAGGGCCCCTGAGCTCCATTTTTCAACTCGCTTTTTTGGGAGCTGGCCGCAAAAGCGTAGGATTGCTTCAGGACCTATTCTGGTTCCGGGCGGCAGGCTGAGCCGGTGGTTAATTCTTCTTCGGGTTGGGAAAATAGAGTGACCTGTGCCTTTCCCAACACCTAGAGCTAGTCGCTCATTGGTTCCCCCTCTTCCCGTTCATCCTCAGGACAAATTGCAACCTGTACGGAACAGGATGTTAAACGTGTTGATTCTCCAAGGAGGGAGATTGCTAGTAAAGCGGATGGAATGGCGAACCCGAGCACAAGGAGATGAGAAATGAGGTGCGTTTTAGAAACCTTTCCCGATCACACGGTGTACCATCTTCTGGGTTTCTCATGCATGTTTTCGATGTAGGAAGATGCCCTTGAACCTGGAGATTTGGGACCCATCAGACGGGTACCACGCAGTATTACTTTAAAGAGTCTGCGTTTGCTCACCCAACCTCACCAAACCTCTCAGTTCCAAGAGTGTCCACCCTTATGTCTCAATCAGCTGTGGGTCTAGATATGGTCAATCCAGGTGGCATCACAGCCCCTGAACGAATTTTGTTAGAATTTCTCTCTCTTTCACTGTCTTTGTTTCACGGGTTTTTAAAAGTAATTGATTTTCCTAATGGGGTTTAGCTGCTTTTCACTGCTGTGTTTATGCCGCTTTACTCCCACTTGACTCACTTACGGAGAGATATCAATACATAGGTTTGAAGATTCTTACTAGTCAGATCTATTCTTGGGCGGTGAATAGGGGGTGTTGGGTCCAGTTCACTGAGCAAGGAGTAGGTCTTGTCTATTACATATTGGGTTTATGGAACGGTATCTGAGCTAATTTGAAACGCTTGTTTTATGCATCACCCCACCTCGCCTTTCCCGTTAGGCAGCCATAGTGTGTTTTCTAAATGTGTGACTCTGTTCTGTTTTGTAATTCACTTCAAGTGTAGCGGTTTTTACATTCCCTCTATAAGTGATATCTTCTGATTAGTGTCTTTTTCTGTGTGACTTATTTCACTTAGAACCATCGTACCTGAATCCACTCATCATGCTGCTACTAGCCTTATGACGTTGATTTCATGGCTGAGTGATATTCCATTGTACCTAAGGACCACAACTTCTTTATCCATTTTTCTCTTTCCTGGGATATTTAAGGTGGAATGAAGTGGAGGTTCTTGTCAACAGAGCAACCCTAAACTTTGGAGTGCCTGTGCCTTGCTGATTTTTAGTTTTCCCAAATTAGACGCCCATGAGTGGAAGTGCCCTATGATCTCTAAGCCGAGTTTTTTAGATGTTTCAGGACACACCGTACACTTCTCCAGAGTGGCTGTTGGCAATTTACATCCCGCCCATCAGCGTAGCAAGGCTCCCATTTCTCCATGGCCTCTCCTGCATTTCTGGTATTGACACTTTATTCAGCATGGCCCTTTTGACCGATGGGAAGCGAGACTTCTTTGTAGCGCTGATTTGCCTTCCCAGGTTGCTTGGTTGGCCAAAAAGGGCGTATGCGTTTTTTCCTGAATATATTCAGGAAAAAACGCATACGCCCTTTTTGGCCAAGGGCATCATTGTCGAGGTTTTGCCGCTTTTCCTGTGCTTTAAAGGCAATTCGAATCTACCTCCTGAAATCTGTTTCCTGCAATTCTGCCTTGCTTTCAAATCCTCTTCGTTGCCTTCCCTCAATATTTTTGTGGGCGAGAGTTATCATTTATAACTCTGCAGGTTTGTGATTTGCAGGGCCCCTGAGCTCCATTTTTCAACTCGCTTTTTTGGGAGCTGGCCGCAAAAGCGTAGGATTGCTTCAGGCCCTATTCTGGTTCCGGGAAGCAGGCTGAGCCGGTGGTTAATTCTTCTTCCTGTTGGGAAAATAGAGTGACCTGTGCCTTTCCCAACACCTAGAGCTAGTCGCTCATTGGTTCCCCCTCTTCCCGTTCATCCTCAGGACAAATTGCAACCTGTACGGAACAGGAGGTTAAACGTGTTGATTCTCCAAGGACGGAGATTGCTAGTAAAGCGGATGGAATGGCGAACCCGAGCACAAGGAGATGAGAAATGAGGTGCGTTTTAGAAACCTTTCCCGATCACACGGTGTACCATCTTCTGGGTTTCTCATGCATGTTTTCGATGTAGGAAGATGCCCTTGAACCTGGAGATTTGGGACCCATCAGACGGGTACCACGCAGTATTACTTTAAAGAGTCTGCGTTTGCTCATCCAACCTCACCAAACCTCTCAGCCCCAAGAGTGTCCACCCTTATGTCTCAATCAGCTGTGGGTCTAGATATGGTCAATCCAGGTGGCATCACAGCCCCTGAACGAATTTTGTAAGAATTTCTCTCTCTTTCACTGTCTTTGTTTCACGGGTTTTTAAAAGTAATTGATTTTCCTAATGGGGTTTAGCTGCTTTTCACTGCTGTGTTTATGCCGCTTTACTCCCACTTGACTCACTTACGGAGAGATATCAATACATAGGTTTGAAGATTCTTACTAGTCAGATCTATTCTTGGGCGGTGAATAGGGGGTGTTGAGTCCAGTTCACTGAGCAAGGAGTAGGTCTTGTCTATTACATATTGGGTTTATGGAACGGTATCTGAGCTAATTTGAAACCCTTGTTTTAGGCATCACCCCACCTCGCCTTTCCCGTTAGGCAGCCATAGTGTGTTTTCTAAATGTGTGACTCTGTTCTGTTTTGTAATTCAGTTCAAGTGTAGCGGTTTTTACTTTCCCTCTATAAGTGATATCTTATGATTAGTGTCTTTTTCTGTGTGACTTATTTCACTTAGAACCGTCGTACCTGAATCCACTCATCATGCTGCTACTAGCCTTATGACGTTGATTTCATGGCTGAGTGATATTCCATTGTACCTAAGGACCACAACTTCTTTATCCATTTTTCTCTTTCCTGGGATATTTAAGGTGGAATGAAGTGGAGGTTCTTGTCAACAGAGCAACCCTAAACTTTGGAGTGCCTGTGCCTTGCTGATTTTTAGTTTTCCCAAATTAGACGCCCATGAGTGGAAGTGCCCTATGCTCTCTAAGCCGAGTTTTTTAGATGTTTCAGGACACACCGTACACTTCTCCAGAGTGGCTGTTGGCAATTTACATCCCGCCCATCAGCGTAGCAAGGCTCCCATTTCTCCATGGCCTCTCCTGCATTTCTGGTATTGACACTTTATTCAGCATGGCCCTTTTGACCGATGGGAAGCGAGACTTCTTTGTAGCGCTGATTTGCCTTCCCAGGTTGCTTGGTTGGCCAAAAAGGGCGTATGCGTTTTTTCCTGAATATATTCAGGAAAAAAACGCATACGCCCTTTTTGGCCAAGGGCATCATTGTCGAGGTTTTGCCGCTTTTCCTGTGCTTTAAAGGCGATTCGAATCTACCTCCTGAAATCTGTTTCCTGCAATTCTGCCTTGCTTTCAAATCCTCTTCGTTGCCTTCCCTCAATATTTTTGTGGGCGAGAGTTATCATTTATAACTCTGCAGGTTTGTGATTTGCAGGGCCCCTGAGCTCCATTTTTCAACTCGCTTTTTTGGGAGCTGGCCGCAAAAGCGTAGGATTGCTTCAGGACCTATTCTGGTTCCGGGCGGCAGGCTGAGCCGGTGGTTAATTCTTCTTCGGGTTGGGAAAATAGAGTGACCTGTGCCTTTCCCAACACCTAGAGCTAGTCGCTCATTGGTTCCCCCTCTTCCCGTTCATCCTCAGGACAAATTGCAACCTGTACGGAACAGGATGTTAAACGTGTTGATTCTCCAAGGAGGGAGATTGCTAGTAAAGCGGATGGAATGGCGAACCCGAGCACAAGGAGATGAGAAATGAGGTGCGTTTTAGAAACCTTTCCCGATCACACGGTGTACCATCTTCTGGGTTTCTCATGCATGTTTTCGATGTAGGAAGATGCCCTTGAACCTGGAGATTTGGGACCCATCAGACGGGTACCACGCAGTATTACTTTAAAGAGTCTGCGTTTGCTCACCCAACCTCACCAAACCTCTCAGTTCCAAGAGTGTCCACCCTTATGTCTCAATCAGCTGTGGGTCTAGATATGGTCAATCCAGGTGGCATCACAGCCCCTGAACGAATTTTGTAAGAATTTCTCTCTCTTTCACTGTCTTTGTTTCACGGGTTTTTAAAAGTAATTGATTTTCCTAATGGGGTTTAGCTGCTTTTCACTGCTGTGTTTATGCCGCTTTACTCCCACTTGACTCACTTACGGAGAGATATCAATACATAGGTTTGAAGATTCTTACTAGTCAGATCTATTCTTGGGCGGTGAATAGGGGGTGTTGGGTCCAGTTCACTGAGCAAGGAGTAGGTCTTGTCTATTACATATTGGGTTTATGGAACGGTATCTGAGCTAATTTGAAACGCTTGTTTTATGCATCACCCCACCTCGCCTTTCCCGTTAGGCAGCCATAGTGTGTTTTCTAAATGTGTGACTCTGTTCTGTTTTGTAATTCACTTCAAGTGTAGCGGTTTTTACATTCCCTCTATAAGTGATATCTTCTGATTAGTGTCTTTTTCTGTGTGACTTATTTCACTTAGAACCGTCGTACCTGAATCCACTCATCATGCTGCTACTAGCCTTATGACGTTGATTTCATGGCTGAGTGATATTCCATTGTACCTAAGGACCACAACTTCTTTATCCATTTTTCTCTTTCCTGGGATATTTAAGGTGGAATGAAGTGGAGGTTCTTGTCAACAGAGCAACCCTAAACTTTGGAGTGCCTGTGCCTTGCTGATTTTTAGTTTTCCCAAATTAGACGCCCATGAGTGGAAGTGCCCTATG
This sequence comes from Eschrichtius robustus, assembly GCF_028021215.1. Taxonomy (NCBI): domain Eukaryota; kingdom Metazoa; phylum Chordata; class Mammalia; order Artiodactyla; family Eschrichtiidae; genus Eschrichtius; species Eschrichtius robustus. The sequence continues at coordinate 109,613,129 of NC_090828.1, forward strand.
CTCTCTAAGCCGAGTTTTTTAGATATTTCAGGACACACCGTACACTTCTCCAGAGTGGCTGTTGGCAATTTACATCCCGCCCATCAGCGTAGCAAGGCTCCCATTTCTCCATGGCCTCTCCTGCATTTCTGGTATTGACACTTTATTCAGCATGGCCCTTTTGACCGATGGGAAGCGAGACTTCTTTGTAGCGCTGATTTGCCTTTCCAGGTTGCTTGGTTGGCCAAAAAGGGCGTATGCGTTTTTTCCTGAATATATTCAGGAAAAAACGCATACGCCCTTTTTGGCCAAGGGCATCATTGTCGAGGTTTTGCCGCTTTTCCTGTGCTTTAAAGGCGATTCGAATCTACCTCCTGAAATCTGTTTCCTGCAATTCTGCCTTGCTTTCAAATCCTCTTCGTTGCCTTCCCTCAATATTTTTGTGGGCGAGAGTTATCATTTATAACTCTGCAGGTTTGTGATTTGCAGGGCCCCTGAGCTCCATTTTTCAACTCGCTTTTTTGGGAGCTGGCCGCAAAAGCGTAGGATTGCTTCAGGACCTATTCTGGTTCCGGGCGGCAGGCTGAGCCGGTGGTTAATTCTTCTTCCTGATGGGAAAATAGAGTGACCTGTGCCTGTCCCACGACCTAGAGCTAGTCGCTCATTGGTTCCCCCTCTTCCCGTTCATCCTCAGGACAAATTGAAACCTGTACGGAACAGGAGGTTAAAGTGCTGATTCTCCAAGGAGGGAGATTGCTATTAAAGTGGCTGGAATGGCGAACCCGAGCACAAGGAGATGAGAAATGAGGTGCGTTTCAGAAACCTTTCCCGATCACACAGTGTACCATCTTCTGGGTTTCTCATGCATGTTTTCGATGTAGGAAGATGCCCTTGAACCTGGAGATTTGGGACCCATGGGATGGGTACCACGCAGTATTACTTTAAAGGGTCTGCGTTTGCTCACCCAACCTCACCAAACCTCTCAGTCCCAAGAGTGTCCACCCTTATGTCTCAATCAGCTGTGGGTCTAGATATGGTCAATCCAGGTGGCATCACAGCCCCTGAACGAATTTTGTAAGAATTTCTCTCTCTTTCACTGTCTTTGTTTCACGGGTTTTTAAAAGTAATTGATTTTCCTAATGGGGTTTAGCTGCTTTTCACTGCTGTGTTTATGCCGCTTTACTCCCACTTGACTCACTTACGGAGAGATATCAATACATAGGTTTGAAGATTCTTACTAGTCAGATCTATTCTTGGGCGGTGAATAGGGGGTGTTGGGTCCAGTTCACTGAGCAAGGAGTAGGTCTTGTCTATTACATATTGGGTTTATGGAACGGTATCTGAGCTAATTTGAAACCCTTGTTTTAGGCATCACCCCACCTCACCTTTCCCGTTAGGCAGCCATAGTGTGTTTTCTAAATGTGTGACTCTGTTTTGTTTTGTAATTCAGTTCAAGTGTAGCGGTTTTTACATTCCCTCTATAAGTGATATCTTCTGATTAGTGTCTTTTTCTGTGTGACTTATTTCACTTAGAACCGTCGTACCTGAATCCACTCATCATGCTGCTACTAGCCTTATGACGTTGATTTCATGGCTGAGTGATATTCCATTGTACCTAAGGACCACAACTTCTTTATCCATTTTTCTCTTTCCTGGGATATTTAAGGTGGAATGAAGTGGAGGTTCTTGGCAACAGAGCAACCCTAAACTTTGGAGTGCCTGTGCCTTGCTGATTTTTAGTTTTCCCAAATTAGACGCCCATGAGTGGAAGTGCCCTAAGCTCTCTAAGCCGAGTTTTTTAGATATTTCAGGACACACCGTACACTTCTCCAGAGTGGCTGTTGGCAATTTACATCCCGCCCATCAGCGTAGCAAGGCTCCCATTTCTCCATGGCCTCTCCTGCATTTCTGGTATTGACACTTTATTCAGCATGGCCCTTTTGACCGATGGGAAACGAGACTTCTTTGTAGCGCTGATTTGCCTTTCCAGGTTGCTTGGTTGGCCAAAAAGGGCGTATGCGTTTTTTCCTGAATATATTCAGGAAAAAACGCATACGCCCTTTTTGGCCAAGGGCATCATTGTCGAGGTTTTGCCGCTTTTCCTGTGCTTTAAAGGCGATTCGAATCTACCTCCTGAAATCTGTTTCCTGCAATTCTGCCTTGCTTTCAAATCCTCTTCGTTGCCTTCCCTCAATATTTTTGTGGGCGAGAGTTATCATTTATAACTCTGCAGGTTTGTGATTTGCAGGGCCCCTGAGCTCCATTTCTCAACTCGCTTTTTTGGGAGCTGGCCGCAAAAGCGTAGGATTGCTTCAGGACCTATTCTGGTTCCGGGCGGCAGGCTGAGCCGGTGGTTAATTCTTCCTGATGGGAAAATAGAGTGACCTGTGCCTGTCCCACCACCTAGAGCTAGTCGCTCATTGGTTCCCCCTCTTCCCGTTCATCCTCAAGACAAATTGAAACCTGTACGGAACAGGAGGTTAAAGTGCTGATTCTCCAAGGAGGGAGATTGCTATTAAAGTGTCTGGAATGGCGAACCCGAGCACAAGGAGATGAGAAATGAGGTGCGTTTTAGAAACCTTTCCCGATCACACGGTGTACCATCTTCTGGGTTTCTCATGCATGTTTTCGATGTAGGAAGATGCCCTTGAACCTGGAGATTTGGGACACATGGGATGGGTACCACGCAGTATTACTTTAAAGGGTCTCCGTTTGCTCACCCAACCTCACCAAACCTCTCAGCCCCAAGAGTGTCCACCCTTATGTCTCAATGAGCTGTGGGTCTAGATATGGTCAATCCAGGTAGCATCACAGCCCCTGAACGAATTTTGTAAGAATTTCTCTCTCTTTCACTGTCTTTGTTTCACGGGTTTTTAAAAGTAATTGATTTTCCTAATGGGGTTTAGCTGCTTTTCACTGCTGTGTTTATGCCGCTTTACTCCCACTTGACTCACTTACGGAGAGATATCAATACATAGGTTTGAAGATTCTTACTAGTCAGATCTATTCTTGGGCGGTGAATAGGGGGTGTTGGGTCCAGTTCACTGAGCAAGGAGTAGGTCTTGTCTATTACATATTGGGTTTATGGAACGGTATCTGAGCTAATTTGAAACCCTTGTTTTAGGCATCACCCCACCTCACCTTTCCCGTTAGGCAGCCATAGTGTGTTTTCTAAATGTGTGACTCTGTTCTGTTTTGTAATTCAGTTCAAGTGTAGCGGTTTTTACATTCCCTCTATAAGTGCTATCTTCTGATTAGTGTCTTTTTCTGTGTGGCTTATTTCACTTAGAACCGTCGTACCTGAATCCACTCATCATGCTGCTACTAGCCTTATGACGTTGATTTCATGGCTGAGTGATATTCCATTGTACCTAAGGACCACAACTTCTTTATCCATTTTTCTCTTTCCTGGGATATTTAAGCTGGAATGAAGTGGAGGTTCTTGTCAACAGAGCAACCCTAAACTTTGGAGTGCCTGTGCCTTGCTGATTTTTAGTTTTCCCAAATTAGACGCCCATGAGTGGAAGTGCCCTATGCTCTCTAAGCCGAGTTTTTTAGATATTTCAGGACACACCGTACACTTCTCCAGAGTGGCTGTTGGCAATTTACATCCCGCCCATCAGCGTAGCAAGGCTCCCATTTCTCCATGGCCTCTCCTGCATTTCTGGTTTTGACACTTTATTCACCATGGCCCTTTTGACCAATGGGAAGCGAGACTTCTTTGTAGCGCTGATTTGCCTTTCAAGGTTGCTTGGTTGGCCAAACAGGGCGTATGCGTTTTTTCCTGAATATATTCAGGAAAAAACGCATACGCCCTGTTTGGCCAAGGGCATCATTGTCGAGGTTTTGCCGCTTTTCCTGTGCTTTAAAGGCGATTCGAATCTACCTCCTGAAATCTGTTTCCTGCAATTCTGCCTTGCTTTCAAATCCTCTTCGTTGCCTTCCCTCAATATTTTTGTGGGCGAGAGTTATCATTTCTAACTCTGCAGGTTTGTGATTTGCAGTGCCCCTGAGCTCCATTTTTCAACTCGCTTTTTTGGGAGCTGGCCGCAAAACCGTAGGATTGCTTCAGGCCCTATTCTGGTTCCGGGCGGCAGGCTGATCCTGTGGTTAATTCTTCTTCCTGATGGGAAAATAGAGTGACCTGTGCCTTTCCCAACACCTAGAGCTAGTCGCTCATTGGTTCCCCCTCTTCCCGTTCATCCTCAGGACAAATTGCAACCTGTACGGAACAGGAGGTTAAACGTGCTGATTCTCCAAGGAGGGAGATTGCTAGTAAAGCGGCTGGAATGGCGAACCCGAGCACAAGGAGATGAGAAATGATGTGCGTTTTAGAAACCTTTCCCGATCACACGGTGTACCATCTTCTGGGGTTCTCATGAATGTTTTCGATGTAGGAAGATGCCCTTGAACCTGGAGATTTGGGACCCATGGGATGGGTACCACGCAGTATTACTTTAAAGGGTCTGCGTTTGCTCACCCAACCTCACCAAACCTCTCAGTCCCAAGAGTGTCCACCCTTATGTCTCAATCAGCTGTGGGTCTAGATATGGTCAATCCAGGTGGCATCACAGCCCCTGAACGAATTTTGTAAGAATTTCTCTCTCTTTCACTGTCTTGGTTTCACGGGTTTTTAAAAGTAATTGATTTTCCTAATGGGGTTTAGCTGCTTTTCACTGCTGTGTTTATGCCGCTTTACTCCCACTTGACTCACTTACGGAGAGATATCAATACATAGGTTTGAAGATTCTTACTAGTCAGATCTATTCTTGGGCGGTGAATAGGGGGTGTTGGGTCCAGTTCACTGAGCAAGGAGTAGGTCTTGTCTATTACATATTGGGTTTATGGAACGGTATCTGAGCTAATTTGAAACCCTTGTTTTAGGCATCACCCCACCTCACCTTTCCCGTTAGGCAGCCATAGTGTGTTTTCTAAATGTGTGACTCTGTTTTGTTTTGTAATTCAGTTCAAGTGTAGCGGTTTTTACATTCCCTCTATAAGTGATATCTTCTGATTAGTGTCTTTTTCTGTGTGACTTATTTCACTTAGAACCGTCGTACCTGAATCCACTCATCATGCTGCTACTAGCCTTATGACGTTGATTTCATGGCTGAGTGATATTCCATTGTACCTAAGGACCACAACTTCTTTATCCATTTTTCTCTTTCCTGGGATATTTAAGGTGGAATGAAGTGGAGGTTCTTGGCAACAGAGCAACCCTAAACTTTGGAGTGCCTGTGCCTTGCTGATTTTTAGTTTTCCCAAATTAGACGCCCATGAGTGGAAGTGCCCTAAGCTCTCTAAGCCGAGTTTTTTAGATATTTCAGGACACACCGTACACTTCTCCAGAGTGGCTGTTGGCAATTTACATCCCGCCCATCAGCGTAGCAAGGCTCCCATTTCTCCATGGCCTCTCCTGCATTTCTGGTATTGACACTTTATTCAGCATGGCCCTTTTGACCGATGGGAAACGAGACTTCTTTGTAGCGCTGATTTGCCTTTACAGGTTGCTTGGTTGGCCAAAAAGGGCGTATGCGTTTTTTCCTGAATATATTCAGGAAAAAACGCATACGCCCTTTTTGGCCAAGGGCATCATTGTCGAGGTTTTGCCGCTTTTCCTGTGCTTTAAAGGCGATTCGAATCTACCTCCTGAAATCTGTTTCCTGCAATTCTGCCTTGCTTTCAAATCCTCTTCGTTGCCTTCCCTCAATATTTTTGTGGGCGAGAGTTATCATTTATAACTCTGCAGGTTTGTGATTTGCAGGGCCCCTGAGCTCCATTTCTCAACTCGCTTTTTTGGGAGCTGGCCGCAAAAGCGTAGGATTGCTTCAGGACCTATTCTGGTTCCGGGCGGCAGGCTGAGCCGGTGGTTAATTCTTCTTCCTGATGGGAAAATAGAGTGACCTGTGCCTGTCCCACCACCTAGAGCTAGTCGCTCATTGGTTCCCCCTCTTCCCGTTCATCCTCAAGACAAATTGAAACCTGTACGGAACAGGAGGTTAAAGTGCTGATTCTCCAAGGAGGGAGATTGCTATTAAAGTGTCTGGAATGGCGAACCCGAGCACAAGGAGATGAGAAATGAGGTGCGTTTTAGAAACCTTTCCCGATCACACGGTGTACCATCTTCTGGGTTTCTCATGCATGTTTTCGATGTAGGAAGATGCCCTTGAACCTGGAGATTTGGGACACATGGAATGGGTACCACGCAGTATTACTTTAAAGGGTCTCCGTTTGCTCACCCAACCTCACCAAACCTCTCAGCCCCAAGAGTGTCCACCCTTATGTCTCAATGAGCTGTGGGTCTAGATATGGTCAATCCAGGTAGCATCACAGCCCCTGAACGAATTTTGTAAGAATTTCTCTCTCTTTCACTGTCTTTGTTTCACGGGTTTTTAAAAGTAATTGATTTTCCTAATGGGGTTTAGCTGCTTTTCACTGCTGTGTTTATGCCGCTTTACTCCCACTTGACTCACTTACGGAGAGATATCAATACATAGGTTTGAAGATTCTTACTAGTCAGATCTATTCTTGGGCGGTGAATAGGGGGTGTTGGGTCCAGTTCACTGAGCAAGGAGTAGGTCTTGTCTATTACATATTGGGTTTATGGAACGGTATCTGAGCTAATTTGAAACCCTTGTTTTAGGCATCACCCCACCTCACCTTTCCCGTTAGGCAGCCATAGTGTGTTTTCTAAATGTGTGACTCTGTTCTGTTTTGTAATTCAGTTCAAGTGTAGCGGTTTTTACATTCCCTCTATAAGTGCTATCTTCTGATTAGTGTCTTTTTCTGTGTGGCTTATTTCACTTAGAACCGTCGTACCTGAATCCACTCATCATGCTGCTACTAGCCTTATGACGTTGATTTCATGGCTGAGTGATATTCCATTGTACCTAAGGACCACAACTTCTTTATCCATTTTTCTCTTTCCTGGGATATTTAAGCTGGAATGAAGTGGAGGTTCTTGTCAACAGAGCAACCCTAAACTTTGGAGTGCCTGTGCCTTGCTGATTTTTAGTTTTCCCAAATTAGACGCCCATGAGTGGAAGTGCCCTATGCTCTCTAAGCCGAGTTTTTTAGATGTTTCAGGACACACCGTACACTTCTCCAGAGTGGCTGTTGGCAATTTACATCCCGCCCATCAGCGTAGCAAGGCTCCCATTTCTCCATGGCCTCTCCTGCATTTCTGGTTTTGACACTTTATTCAGCATGGCCCTTTTGACCGATGGGAAGCGAGACTTCTTTGTAGCGCTGATTTGCCTTTCCAGGTTGCTTGGTTGGCCAAAAAGGGCGTATGCGTTTTTTCCTGAATATATTCAGGAAAAAACGCATACGCCCTTTTTGGCCAAGGGCATCACTGTCGAGGTTTTGCCGCTTTTCCTGTGCTTTACAGGCGATTCGAATCTACCTCCTGAAATCTGTTTCCTGCAATTCTGCCTTGCTTTCAAATCCTCTTCGTTGCTTTCCCTCAATATTTTTGTGGGCGAGAGTTATCATTTATAACTCAGCAGGTTTGTGATTTGCAGTGCCCCTGAGCTCCATTTTTCAACTCGCTTTTTTGGGAGCTGGCCTCAAAAGCGTAGGATTGCTTCAGGCCTTTTTCTGGTTCCGGGCGGCAGGCAGAGCCTGTGGTTAATTCTTCTTCCTGATGGGAAAATAGAGTGACCTCTGCCTTTCCCAACACCTAGAGCTAGTCGCTCATTGGTTCCCCCTCTTGCCATTCATCCTCAGGACAAATTGCAACCTGTACGGAACAGGAGGTTAAAGTGCTGATTCTCCAAGGAGGGACATTGCTAGTAAAGCGGCTGGAATGGCGACCCCGAACACAAGGAGATGAGAAATAAGGTGCGTTTTAGAAACCTTTCCCGATCACACGGTGTACCATCTTCTGGGTTTCTCATGCATGTTTTCGATGTAGGAAGATGCCCTTGAACCTGGAGATTTGGGACCCATCAGACGGGTACCACGCAGTATTACTTTAAAGGGTCTGCGTTTGCTCACCCAACCTCACCAAACCTCTGAGCCCCAAGAGTGTCCACCCTTATGTCTCAATCAGCTGTGGGTCTAGATATGGTCAATCCAGGTGGCATCACAGCCCCTGAACGAATTTTGTAAGAATTTCTCTCTCTTTCACTGTCTTTGTTTCACGGGTTTTTAAAAGTAATTCATTTTCCTAATGGGGTTTAGCTGCTTTTCACTGCTGTGTTTATGCCGCTTTACACCCACTTGACTCACTTCAAGAGAGATATCAATACATAGGTTTGAAGATTTTTACTAGTCAGATCTATTCTTGGGCGGTGAATAGGGGGTGTTGAGTCCACTTCACTGAGCAAGGAGTAGGTCTTGTCTATTACATATTGGGTTTATGGAACGGTATCTGAGCTAATTTGAAACCCTTGTTTTATGCATCACCCCACCTCACCTTTCCCGTTAGGCAGCCATAGTGTGTTTTCTAAATGTGTGACTCTGTTCTGTTTTGTAATTCACTTCAAGTGTAGCGGTTTGTACATTCCCTCTATAAGTGATATCTTATGACTAGTGTCTTTTTCTGTGTGACTTATTTCACTTAGAACCGTCGTACCTGAATCCACTCATCATGCTGCTACTAGCCTTATGACGTTGATTTCATGGCTGAGTGATATTCCATTGTACCTAAGGACCACAACTTCTTTATCCATTTTTCTCTTTCCTGGGATATTTAAGGTGGAATGAAGTGGAGGTTCTTGTCAACAGAGCAACCCTAAACTTTGGAGTGCCTGTGCCTTGCTGATTTTTAGTTTTCCCAAATTAGACGCCCATGAGTGGAAGTGCCCTATGCTGTCTAAGCCGAGTTTTTTAGATGTTTCAGGACACACCGTACACTTCTCCAGAGTGGCTGTTGGCAATTTACATCCCGCCCATCAGCGTAGCAAGGCTCCCATTTCTCCATGGCCTCTCCTGCATTTCTGGTTTTGACACTTTATTCAGCATGGCCCTTTTGACCGATGGGAAGCGAGACTTCTTTGTAGCGCTGATTTGCCTTTCCAGGTTGCTTGGTTGGCCAAAAAGGGCGTATGCGTTTTTTCCTGAATATATTCAGGAAAAAACGCATACGCCCTTTTTGGCCAAGGGCATCATTGTCGAGGTTTTGCCGCTTTTCCTGTGCTTTAAAGGCGATTCGAATCTACCTCCTGAAATCTGTTTCCTGCAATTCTGCCTTGCTTTCAAATCCTCTTCGTTGCCTTCCCTCAATATTTTTGTGGGCGAGAGTTATCATTTCTAACTCTGCAGGTTTGTGATTGCAGTGCCACTGAGCTCCATTTTTCAACTCGCTTTTTTGGGAGCTGGCCGCAAAAGCGTAGGATTGCTTCAGGCCCTATTGTGGTTCCGGGCGGCAGGCTGAGCCTGTGGTTAATTCTTCTTCCTGATGGGAAAATAGAGTGACCTGTGCCTGTCCCAACACCTAGAGCTAGTCGCTCATTGGTTCCCCCTCTTCCCGTTCATCCTCAGGACAAATTGAAACCTGTACGGAACAGGAGGTTAAAGTGCTGATTCTCCAAGGAGGGAGATTGCTATTAAAGTGGCTGGAATGGCGAACCCGAGCACAAGGAGATGAGAAATGAGGTGCGTTTTAGAAACCTTTCCCGATCACACGGTGTACCATCTTCTGGGTTTCTCATGCATGTTTTCGATGTAGGAAGATGCCCTTGAACCTGGAGATTTGGGACCCATCAGACGGGTACCACGCAGTATTACTTTAAAGGGTCTGCGTTTGCTCACCCAACCTCACCAAACCTCTGAGCCCCAAGAGTGTCCACCCTTATGTCTCAATCAGCTGTGGGTCTAGATATGGTCAATCCAGGTGGCATCACAGCCCTTGAACGAATTTTGTAAGAATTTCTCTCTCTTTCACTGTCTTTGTTTCACGGGTTTTTAAAAGTAATTGATTTTCCTAATGGGGTTTAGCTGCTTTTCACTGCTGTGTTTATGCCGCTTTACTCCCACTTGACTCACTTACGGAGAGATATCAATACATAGGTTTGAAGATTCTTACTAGTCAGATCTATTCTTGGGCGGTGAATAGGGGGTGTTGAGTCCAGTTCACTTAGCAAGGAGTAGGTCTTGTCTATTACATATTGGGTTTATGGAACGGTATCTGAGCTAATTTGAAACCCTTGTTTTAGGCATCACCCCACCTCACCTTTCCCGTTAGGCAGCCATAGTGTGTTTTCTAAATGTGTGACTCTGTTCTGTTTTGTAATTCACTTCAAGTGTAGCGGTTTTTACATTCCCTCTATAAGTGATATCTTCTGATTAGTGTCTTTTTCTGTGTGACTTATTTCACTTAGAACCATCGTACCTGAATCCACTCATCATGCTGCTACTAGCCTTATGACGTTGATTTCATGGCTGAGTGATATTCCATTGTACCTAAGGACCACAACTTCTTTATCCATTTTTCTCTTTCCTGGGATATTTAAGGTGGAATGAAGTGGAGGTTCTTGTCAACAGAGCAACCCTAAACTTTGGAGTGCCTGTGCCTTGCTGATTTTTAGTTTTCCCAAATTAGACGCCCATGAGTGGAAGTGCCCTATGATCTCTAAGCCGAGTTTTTTAGATGTTTCAGGACACACCGTACACTTCTCCAGAGTGGCTGTTGGCAATTTACATCCCGCCCATCAGCGTAGCAAGGCTCCCATTTCTCCATGGCCTCTCCTGCATTTCTGGTATTGACACTTTATTCAGCATGGCCCTTTTGACCGATGGGAAGCGAGACTTCTTTGTAGCGCTGATTTGCCTTCCCAGGTTGCTTGGTTGGCCAAAAAGGGCGTATGCGTTTTTTCCTGAATATATTCAGGAAAAAACGCATACGCCCTTTTTGGCCAAGGGCATCATTGTCGAGGTTTTGCCGCTTTTCCTGTGCTTTAAAGGCAATTCGAATCTACCTCCTGAAATCTGTTTCCTGCAATTCTGCCTTGCTTTCAAATCCTCTTCGTTGCCTTCCCTCAATATTTTTGTGGGCGAGAGTTATCATTTATAACTCTGCAGGTTTGTGATTTGCAGGGCCCCTGAGCTCCATTTTTCAACTCGCTTTTTTGGGAGCTGGCCGCAAAAGCGTAGGATTGCTTCAGGCCCTATTCTGGTTCCGGGAAGCAGGCTGAGCCGGTGGTTAATTCTTCTTCCTGTTGGGAAAATAGAGTGACCTGTGCCTTTCCCAACACCTAGAGCTAGTCGCTCATTGGTTCCCCCTCTTCCCGTTCATCCTCAGGACAAATTGCAACCTGTACGGAACAGGAGGTTAAACGTGTTGATTCTCCAAGGACGGAGATTGCTAGTAAAGCGGATGGAATGGCGAACCCGAGCACAAGGAGATGAGAAATGAGGTGCGTTTTAGAAACCTTTCCCGATCACACGGTGTACCATCTTCTGGGTTTCTCATGCATGTTTTCGATGTAGGAAGATGCCCTTGAACCTGGAGATTTGGGACCCATCAGACGGGTACCACGCAGTATTACTTTAAAGAGTCTGCGTTTGCTCATCCAACCTCACCAAACCTCTCAGCCCCAAGAGTGTCCACCCTTATGTCTCAATCAGCTGTGGGTCTAGATATGGTCAATCCAGGTGGCATCACAGCCCCTGAACGAATTTTGTAAGAATTTCTCTCTCTTTCACTGTCTTTGTTTCACGGGTTTTTAAAAGTAATTGATTTTCCTAATGGGGTTTAGCTGCTTTTCACTGCTGTGTTTATGCCGCTTTACTCCCACTTGACTCACTTACGGAGAGATATCAATACATAGGTTTGAAGATTCTTACTAGTCAGATCTATTCTTGGGCGGTGAATAGGGGGTGTTGAGTCCAGTTCACTGAGCAAGGAGTAGGTCTTGTCTATTACATATTGGGTTTATGGAACGGTATCTGAGCTAATTTGAAACCCTTGTTTTAGGCATCACCCCACCTCGCCTTTCCCGTTAGGCAGCCATAGTGTGTTTTCTAAATGTGTGACTCTGTTCTGTTTTGTAATTCAGTTCAAGTGTAGCGGTTTTTACTTTCCCTCTATAAGTGATATCTTATGATTAGTGTCTTTTTCTGTGTGACTTATTTCACTTAGAACCGTCGTACCTGAATCCACTCATCATGCTGCTACTAGCCTTATGACGTTGATTTCATGGCTGAGTGATATTCCATTGTACCTAAGGACCACAACTTCTTTATCCATTTTTCTCTTTCCTGGGATATTTAAGGTGGAATGAAGTGGAGGTTCTTGTCAACAGAGCAACCCTAAACTTTGGAGTGCCTGTGCCTTGCTGATTTTTAGTTTTCCCAAATTAGACGCCCATGAGTGGAAGTGCCCTATGCTGTCTAAGCCGAGTTTTTTAGATGTTTCAGGACACACCGTACACTTCTCCAGAGTGGCTGTTGGCAATTTACATCCCGCCCATCAGCGTAGCAAGGCTCCCATTTCTCCATGGCCTCTCCTGCATTTCTGGTATTGACACTTTATTCAGCATGGCCCTTTTGACCGATGGGAAGCGAGACTTCTTTGTAGCGCTGATTTGCCTTCCCAGGTTGCTTGGTTGGCCAAAAAGGGCGTATGCGTTTTTTCCTGAATATATTCAGGAAAAAAACGCATACGCCCTTTTTGGCCAAGGGCATCATTGTCGAGGTTTTGCCGCTTTTCCTGTGCTTTAAAGGCGATTCGAATCTACCTCCTGAAATCTGTTTCCTGCAATTCTGACTTGCTTTCAAATCCTCTTCGTTGCCTTCCCTCAATATTTTTGTGGGCGAGAGTTATCATTTATAACTCTGCAGGTTTGTGATTTGCAGGGCCCCTGAGCTCCATTTTTCAACTCGCTTTTTTGGGAGCTGGCCGCAAAAGCGTAGGATTGCTTCAGGACCTATTCTGGTTCCGGGCGGCAGGCTGAGCCGGTGGTTAATTCTTCTTCGGGTTGGGAAAATAGAGTGACCTGTGCCTTTCCCAACACCTAGAGCTAGTCGCTCATTGGTTCCCCCTCTTCCCGTTCATCCTCAGGACAAATTGCAACCTGTACGGAACAGGATGTTAAACGTGTTGATTCTCCAAGGAGGGAGATTGCTAGTAAAGCGGATGGAATGGCGAACCCGAGCACAAGGAGATGAGAAATGAGGTGCGTTTTAGAAACCTTTCCCGATCACACGGTGTACCATCTTCTGGGTTTCTCATGCATGTTTTCGATGTAGGAAGATGCCCTTGAACCTGGAGATTTGGGACCCATCAGACGGGTACCACGCAGTATTACTTTAAAGAGTCTGCGTTTGCTCACCCAACCTCACCAAACCTCTCAGTTCCAAGAGTGTCCACCCTTATGTCTCAATCAGCTGTGGGTCTAGATATGGTCAATCCAGGTGGCATCACAGCCCCTGAACGAATTTTGTTAGAATTTCTCTCTCTTTCACTGTCTTTGTTTCACGGGTTTTTAAAAGTAATTGATTTTCCTAATGGGGTTTAGCTGCTTTTCACTGCTGTGTTTATGCCGCTTTACTCCCACTTGACTCACTTACGGAGAGATATCAATACATAGGTTTGAAGATTCTTACTAGTCAGATCTATTCTTGGGCGGTGAATAGGGGGTGTTGGGTCCAGTTCACTGAGCAAGGAGTAGGTCTTGTCTATTACATATTGGGTTTATGGAACGGTATCTGAGCTAATTTGAAACGCTTGTTTTATGCATCACCCCACCTCGCCTTTCCCGTTAGGCAGCCATAGTGTGTTTTCTAAATGTGTGACTCTGTTCTGTTTTGTAATTCACTTCAAGTGTAGCGGTTTTTACATTCCCTCTATAAGTGATATCTTCTGATTAGTGTCTTTTTCTGTGTGACTTATTTCACTTAGAACCATCGTACCTGAATCCACTCATCATGCTGCTACTAGCCTTATGACGTTGATTTCATGGCTGAGTGATATTCCATTGTACCTAAGGACCACAACTTCTTTATCCATTTTTCTCTTTCCTGGGATATTTAAGGTGGAATGAAGTGGAGGTTCTTGTCAACAGAGCAACCCTAAACTTTGGAGTGCCTGTGCCTTGCTGATTTTTAGTTTTCCCAAATTAGACGCCCATGAGTGGAAGTGCCCTATGATCTCTAAGCCGAGTTTTTTAGATGTTTCAGGACACACCGTACACTTCTCCAGAGTGGCTGTTGGCAATTTACATCCCGCCCATCAGCGTAGCAAGGCTCCCATTTCTCCATGGCCTCTCCTGCATTTCTGGTATTGACACTTTATTCAGCATGGCCCTTTTGACCGATGGGAAGCGAGACTTCTTTGTAGCGCTGATTTGCCTTCCCAGGTTGCTTGGTTGGCCAAAAAGGGCGTATGCGTTTTTTCCTGAATATATTCAGGAAAAAACGCATACGCCCTTTTTGGCCAAGGGCATCATTGTCGAGGTTTTGCCGCTTTTCCTGTGCTTTAAAGGCAATTCGAATCTACCTCCTGAAATCTGTTTCCTGCAATTCTGCCTTGCTTTCAAATCCTCTTCGTTGCCTTCCCTCAATATTTTTGTGGGCGAGAGTTATCATTTATAACTCTGCAGGTTTGTGATTTGCAGGGCCCCTGAGCTCCATTTTTCAACTCGCTTTTTTGGGAGCTGGCCGCAAAAGCGTAGGATTGCTTCAGGCCCTATTCTGGTTCCGGGAAGCAGGCTGAGCCGGTGGTTAATTCTTCTTCCTGTTGGGAAAATAGAGTGACCTGTGCCTTTCCCAACACCTAGAGCTAGTCGCTCATTGGTTCCCCCTCTTCCCGTTCATCCTCAGGACAAATTGCAACCTGTACGGAACAGGAGGTTAAACGTGTTGATTCTCCAAGGACGGAGATTGCTAGTAAAGCGGATGGAATGGCGAACCCGAGCACAAGGAGATGAGAAATGAGGTGCGTTTTAGAAACCTTTCCCGATCACACGGTGTACCATCTTCTGGGTTTCTCATGCATGTTTTCGATGTAGGAAGATGCCCTTGAACCTGGAGATTTGGGACCCATCAGACGGGTACCACGCAGTATTACTTTAAAGAGTCTGCGTTTGCTCATCCAACCTCACCAAACCTCTCAGCCCCAAGAGTGTCCACCCTTATGTCTCAATCAGCTGTGGGTCTAGATATGGTCAATCCAGGTGGCATCACAGCCCCTGAACGAATTTTGTAAGAATTTCTCTCTCTTTCACTGTCTTTGTTTCACGGGTTTTTAAAAGTAATTGATTTTCCTAATGGGGTTTAGCTGCTTTTCACTGCTGTGTTTATGCCGCTTTACTCCCACTTGACTCACTTACGGAGAGATATCAATACATAGGTTTGAAGATTCTTACTAGTCAGATCTATTCTTGGGCGGTGAATAGGGGGTGTTGAGTCCAGTTCACTGAGCAAGGAGTAGGTCTTGTCTATTACATATTGGGTTTATGGAACGGTATCTGAGCTAATTTGAAACCCTTGTTTTAGGCATCACCCCACCTCGCCTTTCCCGTTAGGCAGCCATAGTGTGTTTTCTAAATGTGTGACTCTGTTCTGTTTTGTAATTCAGTTCAAGTGTAGCGGTTTTTACTTTCCCTCTATAAGTGATATCTTATGATTAGTGTCTTTTTCTGTGTGACTTATTTCACTTAGAACCGTCGTACCTGAATCCACTCATCATGCTGCTACTAGCCTTATGACGTTGATTTCATGGCTGAGTGATATTCCATTGTACCTAAGGACCACAACTTCTTTATCCATTTTTCTCTTTCCTGGGATATTTAAGGTGGAATGAAGTGGAGGTTCTTGTCAACAGAGCAACCCTAAACTTTGGAGTGCCTGTGCCTTGCTGATTTTTAGTTTTCCCAAATTAGACGCCCATGAGTGGAAGTGCCCTATGCTGTCTAAGCCGAGTTTTTTAGATGTTTCAGGACACACCGTACACTTCTCCAGAGTGGCTGTTGGCAATTTACATCCCGCCCATCAGCGTAGCAAGGCTCCCATTTCTCCATGGCCTCTCCTGCATTTCTGGTATTGACACTTTATTCAGCATGGCCCTTTTGACCGATGGGAAGCGAGACTTCTTTGTAGCGCTGATTTGCCTTCCCAGGTTGCTTGGTTGGCCAAAAAGGGCGTATGCGTTTTTTCCTGAATATATTCAGGAAAAAAACGCATACGCCCTTTTTGGCCAAGGGCATCATTGTCGAGGTTTTGCCGCTTTTCCTGTGCTTTAAAGGCGATTCGAATCTACCTCCTGAAATCTGTTTCCTGCAATTCTGACTTGCTTTCAAATCCTCTTCGTTGCCTTCCCTCAATATTTTTGTGGGCGAGAGTTATCATTTATAACTCTGCAGGTTTGTGATTTGCAGGGCCCCTGAGCTCCATTTTTCAACTCGCTTTTTTGGGAGCTGGCCGCAAAAGCGTAGGATTGCTTCAGGACCTATTCTGGTTCCGGGCGGCAGGCTGAGCCGGTGGTTAATTCTTCTTCGGGTTGGGAAAATAGAGTGACCTGTGCCTTTCCCAACACCTAGAGCTAGTCGCTCATTGGTTCCCCCTCTTCCCGTTCATCCTCAGGACAAATTGCAACCTGTACGGAACAGGATGTTAAACGTGTTGATTCTCCAAGGAGGGAGATTGCTAGTAAAGCGGATGGAATGGCGAACCCGAGCACAAGGAGATGAGAAATGAGGTGCGTTTTAGAAACCTTTCCCGATCACACGGTGTACCATCTTCTGGGTTTCTCATGCATGTTTTCGATGTAGGAAGATGCCCTTGAACCTGGAGATTTGGGACCCATCAGACGGGTACCACGCAGTATTACTTTAAAGAGTCTGCGTTTGCTCACCCAACCTCACCAAACCTCTCAGTTCCAAGAGTGTCCACCCTTATGTCTCAATCAGCTGTGGGTCTAGATATGGTCAATCCAGGTGGCATCACAGCCCCTGAACGAATTTTGTTAGAATTTCTCTCTCTTTCACTGTCTTTGTTTCACGGGTTTTTAAAAGTAATTGATTTTCCTAATGGGGTTTAGCTGCTTTTCACTGCTGTGTTTATGCCGCTTTACTCCCACTTGACTCACTTACGGAGAGATATCAATACATAGGTTTGAAGATTCTTACTAGTCAGATCTATTCTTGGGCGGTGAATAGGGGGTGTTGGGTCCAGTTCACTGAGCAAGGAGTAGGTCTTGTCTATTACATATTGGGTTTATGGAACGGTATCTGAGCTAATTTGAAACGCTTGTTTTATGCATCACCCCACCTCGCCTTTCCCGTTAGGCAGCCATAGTGTGTTTTCTAAATGTGTGACTCTGTTCTGTTTTGTAATTCACTTCAAGTGTAGCGGTTTTTACATTCCCTCTATAAGTGATATCTTCTGATTAGTGTCTTTTTCTGTGTGACTTATTTCACTTAGAACCATCGTACCTGAATCCACTCATCATGCTGCTACTAGCCTTATGACGTTGATTTCATGGCTGAGTGATATTCCATTGTACCTAAGGACCACAACTTCTTTATCCATTTTTCTCTTTCCTGGGATATTTAAGGTGGAATGAAGTGGAGGTTCTTGTCAACAGAGCAACCCTAAACTTTGGAGTGCCTGTGCCTTGCTGATTTTTAGTTTTCCCAAATTAGACGCCCATGAGTGGAAGTGCCCTATGATCTCTAAGCCGAGTTTTTTAGATGTTTCAGGACACACCGTACACTTCTCCAGAGTGGCTGTTGGCAATTTACATCCCGCCCATCAGCGTAGCAAGGCTCCCATTTCTCCATGGCCTCTCCTGCATTTCTGGTATTGACACTTTATTCAGCATGGCCCTTTTGACCGATGGGAAGCGAGACTTCTTTGTAGCGCTGATTTGCCTTCCCAGGTTGCTTGGTTGGCCAAAAAGGGCGTATGCGTTTTTTCCTGAATATATTCAGGAAAAAACGCATACGCCCTTTTTGGCCAAGGGCATCATTGTCGAGGTTTTGCCGCTTTTCCTGTGCTTTAAAGGCAATTCGAATCTACCTCCTGAAATCTGTTTCCTGCAATTCTGCCTTGCTTTCAAATCCTCTTCGTTGCCTTCCCTCAATATTTTTGTGGGCGAGAGTTATCATTTATAACTCTGCAGGTTTGTGATTTGCAGGGCCCCTGAGCTCCATTTTTCAACTCGCTTTTTTGGGAGCTGGCCGCAAAAGCGTAGGATTGCTTCAGGCCCTATTCTGGTTCCGGGAAGCAGGCTGAGCCGGTGGTTAATTCTTCTTCCTGTTGGGAAAATAGAGTGACCTGTGCCTTTCCCAACACCTAGAGCTAGTCGCTCATTGGTTCCCCCTCTTCCCGTTCATCCTCAGGACAAATTGCAACCTGTACGGAACAGGAGGTTAAACGTGTTGATTCTCCAAGGACGGAGATTGCTAGTAAAGCGGATGGAATGGCGAACCCGAGCACAAGGAGATGAGAAATGAGGTGCGTTTTAGAAACCTTTCCCGATCACACGGTGTACCATCTTCTGGGTTTCTCATGCATGTTTTCGATGTAGGAAGATGCCCTTGAACCTGGAGATTTGGGACCCATCAGACGGGTACCACGCAGTATTACTTTAAAGAGTCTGCGTTTGCTCATCCAACCTCACCAAACCTCTCAGCCCCAAGAGTGTCCACCCTTATGTCTCAATCAGCTGTGGGTCTAGATATGGTCAATCCAGGTGGCATCACAGCCCCTGAACGAATTTTGTAAGAATTTCTCTCTCTTTCACTGTCTTTGTTTCACGGGTTTTTAAAAGTAATTGATTTTCCTAATGGGGTTTAGCTGCTTTTCACTGCTGTGTTTATGCCGCTTTACTCCCACTTGACTCACTTACGGAGAGATATCAATACATAGGTTTGAAGATTCTTACTAGTCAGATCTATTCTTGGGCGGTGAATAGGGGGTGTTGAGTCCAGTTCACTGAGCAAGGAGTAGGTCTTGTCTATTACATATTGGGTTTATGGAACGGTATCTGAGCTAATTTGAAACCCTTGTTTTAGGCATCACCCCACCTCGCCTTTCCCGTTAGGCAGCCATAGTGTGTTTTCTAAATGTGTGACTCTGTTCTGTTTTGTAATTCAGTTCAAGTGTAGCGGTTTTTACTTTCCCTCTATAAGTGATATCTTATGATTAGTGTCTTTTTCTGTGTGACTTATTTCACTTAGAACCGTCGTACCTGAATCCACTCATCATGCTGCTACTAGCCTTATGACGTTGATTTCATGGCTGAGTGATATTCCATTGTACCTAAGGACCACAACTTCTTTATCCATTTTTCTCTTTCCTGGGATATTTAAGGTGGAATGAAGTGGAGGTTCTTGTCAACAGAGCAACCCTAAACTTTGGAGTGCCTGTGCCTTGCTGATTTTTAGTTTTCCCAAATTAGACGCCCATGAGTGGAAGTGCCCTATGCTCTCTAAGCCGAGTTTTTTAGATGTTTCAGGACACACCGTACACTTCTCCAGAGTGGCTGTTGGCAATTTACATCCCGCCCATCAGCGTAGCAAGGCTCCCATTTCTCCATGGCCTCTCCTGCATTTCTGGTATTGACACTTTATTCAGCATGGCCCTTTTGACCGATGGGAAGCGAGACTTCTTTGTAGCGCTGATTTGCCTTCCCAGGTTGCTTGGTTGGCCAAAAAGGGCGTATGCGTTTTTTCCTGAATATATTCAGGAAAAAAACGCATACGCCCTTTTTGGCCAAGGGCATCATTGTCGAGGTTTTGCCGCTTTTCCTGTGCTTTAAAGGCGATTCGAATCTACCTCCTGAAATCTGTTTCCTGCAATTCTGCCTTGCTTTCAAATCCTCTTCGTTGCCTTCCCTCAATATTTTTGTGGGCGAGAGTTATCATTTATAACTCTGCAGGTTTGTGATTTGCAGGGCCCCTGAGCTCCATTTTTCAACTCGCTTTTTTGGGAGCTGGCCGCAAAAGCGTAGGATTGCTTCAGGACCTATTCTGGTTCCGGGCGGCAGGCTGAGCCGGTGGTTAATTCTTCTTCGGGTTGGGAAAATAGAGTGACCTGTGCCTTTCCCAACACCTAGAGCTAGTCGCTCATTGGTTCCCCCTCTTCCCGTTCATCCTCAGGACAAATTGCAACCTGTACGGAACAGGATGTTAAACGTGTTGATTCTCCAAGGAGGGAGATTGCTAGTAAAGCGGATGGAATGGCGAACCCGAGCACAAGGAGATGAGAAATGAGGTGCGTTTTAGAAACCTTTCCCGATCACACGGTGTACCATCTTCTGGGTTTCTCATGCATGTTTTCGATGTAGGAAGATGCCCTTGAACCTGGAGATTTGGGACCCATGGGATGGGTACCACGCAGTATTACTTTAAAGGGTCTGCGTTTGCTCACCCAACCTCACCAAACCTCTCAGTCCCAAGAGTGTCCACCCTTATGTCTCAATCAGCTGTGGGTCTAGATATGGTCAATCCAGGTGGCATCACAGCCCCTGAACGAATTTTGTAAGAATTTCTCTCTCTTTCACTGTCTTTGTTTCACGGGTTTTTAAAAGTAATTGATTTTCCTAATGGGGTTTAGCTGCTTTTCACTGCTGTGTTTATGCCGCTTTACTCCCACTTGACTCACTTACGGAGAGATATCAATACATAGGTTTGAAGATTCTTACTAGTCAGATCTATTCTTGGGCGGTGAATAGGGGGTGTTGGGTCCAGTTCACTGAGCAAGGAGTAGGTCTTGTCTATTACATATTGGGTTTATGGAACGGTATCTGAGCTAATTTGAAACCCTTGTTTTAGGCATCACCCCACCTCACCTTTCCCGTTAGGCAGCCATAGTGTGTTTTCTAAATGTGTGACTCTGTTTTGTTTTGTAATTCAGTTCAAGTGTAGCGGTTTTTACATTCCCTCTATAAGTGATATCTTCTGATTAGTGTCTTTTTCTGTGTGACTTATTTCACTTAGAACCGTCGTACCTGAATCCACTCATCATGCTGCTACTAGCCTTATGACGTTGATTTCATGGCTGAGTGATATTCCATTGTACCTAAGGACCACAACTTCTTTATCCATTTTTCTCTTTCCTGGGATATTTAAGGTGGAATGAAGTGGAGGTTCTTGGCAACAGAGCAACCCTAAACTTTGGAGTGCCTGTGCCTTGCTGATTTTTAGTTTTCCCAAATTAGACGCCCATGAGTGGAAGTGCCCTAAGCTCTCTAAGCCGAGTTTTTTAGATATTTCAGGACACACCGTACACTTCTCCAGAGTGGCTGTTGGCAATTTACATCCCGCCCATCAGCGTAGCAAGGCTCCCATTTCTCCATGGCCTCTCCTGCATTTCTGGTATTGACACTTTATTCAGCATGGCCCTTTTGACCGATGGGAAACGAGACTTCTTTGTAGCGCTGATTTGCCTTTCCAGGTTGCTTGGTTGGCCAAAAAGGGCGTATGCGTTTTTTCCTGAATATATTCAGGAAAAAACGCATACGCCCTTTTTGGCCAAGGGCATCATTGTCGAGGTTTTGCCGCTTTTCCTGTGCTTTAAAGGCGATTCGAATCTACCTCCTGAAATCTGTTTCCTGCAATTCTGCCTTGCTTTCAAATCCTCTTCGTTGCCTTCCCTCAATATTTTTGTGGGCGAGAGTTATCATTTATAACTCTGCAGGTTTGTGATTTGCAGGGCCCCTGAGCTCCATTTCTCAACTCGCTTTTTTGGGAGCTGGCCGCAAAAGCGTAGGATTGCTTCAGGACCTATTCTGGTTCCGGGCGGCAGGCTGAGCCGGTGGTTAATTCTTCCTGATGGGAAAATAGAGTGACCTGTGCCTGTCCCACCACCTAGAGCTAGTCGCTCATTGGTTCCCCCTCTTCCCGTTCATCCTCAAGACAAATTGAAACCTGTACGGAACAGGAGGTTAAAGTGCTGATTCTCCAAGGAGGGAGATTGCTATTAAAGTGTCTGGAATGGCGAACCCGAGCACAAGGAGATGAGAAATGAGGTGCGTTTTAGAAACCTTTCCCGATCACACGGTGTACCATCTTCTGGGTTTCTCATGCATGTTTTCGATGTAGGAAGATGCCCTTGAACCTGGAGATTTGGGACACATGGGATGGGTACCACGCAGTATTACTTTAAAGGGTCTCCGTTTGCTCACCCAACCTCACCAAACCTCTCAGCCCCAAGAGTGTCCACCCTTATGTCTCAATGAGCTGTGGGTCTAGATATGGTCAATCCAGGTAGCATCACAGCCCCTGAACGAATTTTGTAAGAATTTCTCTCTCTTTCACTGTCTTTGTTTCACGGGTTTTTAAAAGTAATTGATTTTCCTAATGGGGTTTAGCTGCTTTTCACTGCTGTGTTTATGCCGCTTTACTCCCACTTGACTCACTTACGGAGAGATATCAATACATAGGTTTGAAGATTCTTACTAGTCAGATCTATTCTTGGGCGGTGAATAGGGGGTGTTGGGTCCAGTTCACTGAGCAAGGAGTAGGTCTTGTCTATTACATATTGGGTTTATGGAACGGTATCTGAGCTAATTTGAAACCCTTGTTTTAGGCATCACCCCACCTCACCTTTCCCGTTAGGCAGCCATAGTGTGTTTTCTAAATGTGTGACTCTGTTCTGTTTTGTAATTCAGTTCAAGTGTAGCGGTTTTTACATTCCCTCTATAAGTGCTATCTTCTGATTAGTGTCTTTTTCTGTGTGGCTTATTTCACTTAGAACCGTCGTACCTGAATCCACTCATCATGCTGCTACTAGCCTTATGACGTTGATTTCATGGCTGAGTGATATTCCATTGTACCTAAGGACCACAACTTCTTTATCCATTTTTCTCTTTCCTGGGATATTTAAGCTGGAATGAAGTGGAGGTTCTTGTCAACAGAGCAACCCTAAACTTTGGAGTGCCTGTGCCTTGCTGATTTTTAGTTTTCCCAAATTAGACGCCCATGAGTGGAAGTGCCCTATGCTCTCTAAGCCGAGTTTTTTAGATATTTCAGGACACACCGTACACTTCTCCAGAGTGGCTGTTGGCAATTTACATCCCGCCCATCAGCGTAGCAAGGCTCCCATTTCTCCATGGCCTCTCCTGCATTTCTGGTTTTGACACTTTATTCACCATGGCCCTTTTGACCAATGGGAAGCGAGACTTCTTTGTAGCGCTGATTTGCCTTTCAAGGTTGCTTGGTTGGCCAAACAGGGCGTATGCGTTTTTTCCTGAATATATTCAGGAAAAAACGCATACGCCCTGTTTGGCCAAGGGCATCATTGTCGAGGTTTTGCCGCTTTTCCTGTGCTTTAAAGGCGATTCGAATCTACCTCCTGAAATCTGTTTCCTGCAATTCTGCCTTGCTTTCAAATCCTCTTCGTTGCCTTCCCTCAATATTTTTGTGGGCGAGAGTTATCATTTCTAACTCTGCAGGTTTCTGATTTGCAGTGCCCCTGAGCTCCATTTTTCAACTCGCTTTTTTGGGAGCTGGCCGCAAAACCGTAGGATTGCTTCAGGCCCTATTCTGGTTCCGGGCGGCAGGCTGATCCTGTGGTTAATTCTTCTTCCTGATGGGAAAATAGAGTGACCTGTGCCTTTCCCAACACCTAGAGCTAGTCGCTCATTGGTTCCCCCTCTTCCCGTTCATCCTCAGGACAAATTGCAACCTGTACGGAACAGGAGGTTAAACGTGCTGATTCTCCAAGGAGGGAGATTGCTAGTAAAGCGGCTGGAATGGCGAACCCGAGCACAAGGAGATGAGAAATGATGTGCGTTTTAGAAACCTTTCCCGATCACACGGTGTACCATCTTCTGGGGTTCTCATGCATGTTTTCGATGTAGGAAGGTGCCCTTCAACCTGGAGATTTGGGACCCATCAGACGGGTACCACGCAGTATTACTTTAAAGGGTCTGTGTTTGCTCACCCAACCTCACCAAACCTCTCAGCCCCAAGAGTGTCCACCCTTATGTCTCAATCAGCTGTGGGTCTAGATATGGTCAATCCAGGTGGCATCACAGCCCCTGAACGAATTTTGTAAGAATTTCTCTCTCTTTCACTGTCTCTGTTTCACGGGTTTTTAAAAGTAATTGATTTTCCTAATGGGGTTTAGCTGCTTTTCACTGCTGTGTTTATGCCGCTTTACTCCCACTTGACTCACTTACGGAGAGATATCAATACATAGGTTTGAAGATTCTTACTAGTCAGATCTATTCTTGGGCGGTGAATAGGGGGTGTTGAGTCCAGTTCACTGAGCAAGCAGTAGGTCTTGTCTATTACATATTGGGTTTATGGAACGGTATCTGAGCTAATTTGAAACCCTTGTTTTAGGCATCACCCCACCTCACCTTTCCCGTTAGGCAGCCATAGTGTGTTTTCTAAATGTGTGACTCTGTTCTGTTTTGTAATTCAGTTCAAGTGTAGCGGTTTTTACATTCCCTCTATAAGTGATATCTTCTGATTAGTGTCTTTTTCTGTGTGACTTATTTCACTTAGAACCGTCGTACCTGAATCCACTCATCATGCTGCTACTAGCCTTATGACGTTGATTTCATGGCTGAGTGATATTCCATTGTACCTAAGGACCACAACTTCTTTATCCATTTTTCTCTTTCCTGGGATATTTAAGGTGGAATGAAGTGGAGGTTCTTGTCAACAGAGCAACCCTAAACTTTGGAGTGCCTGTGCCTTGCTGATTTTTAGTTTTCCCAAATTAGACGCCCATGAGTGGAAGTGCCCTATGCTCTCTAAGCCGAGTTTTTTAGATATTTCAGGACACACCGTACACTTCTCCAGAGTGGCTGTTGGCAATTTACATCCCGCCCATCAGCGTAGCAAGGCTCCCATTTCTCCATGGCCTCTCCTGCATTTCTGGTTTTGACACTTTATTCACCATGTCCCTTTTGACCGATGGGAAGCGAGACTTCTTTGTAGCGCTGATTTGCCTTTCCAGGTTGCTTGGTTGGCCAAACAGGGCGTATGCGTTTTTTCCTGAATATATTCAGGAAAAAACGCATACGCCCTGTTTGGCCAAGGGCATCATTGTCGAGGTTTTGCCGCTTTTCCTGTGCTTTAAAGGCGATTCGAATCTACCTCCTGAAATCTGTTTCCTGCAATTCTGCCTTGCTTTCAAATCCTCTTCGTTGCCTTCCCTCAATATTTTTGTGGGCGAGAGTTATCATTTCTAACTCTGCAGGTTTGTGATTTGCAGTGCCCCTGAGCTCCATTTTTCAACTCGCTTTTTTGGGAGCTGGCCGCAAAACCGTAGGATTGCTTCAGGCCCTATTCTGGTTCCGGGCGGCAGGCTGATCCTGTGGTTAATTCTTCTTCCTGATGGGAAAATAGAGTGACCTGTGCCTTTCCCAACACCTAGAGCTAGTCGCTCATTGGTTCCCCCTCTTCCCGTTCATCCTCAGGACAAATTGCAACCTGTACGGAACAGGAGGTTAAACGTGCTGATTCTCCAAGGAGGGAGATTGCT
Organism: Eschrichtius robustus; assembly: GCF_028021215.1. Lineage (NCBI taxonomy): Eukaryota > Metazoa > Chordata > Mammalia > Artiodactyla > Eschrichtiidae > Eschrichtius > Eschrichtius robustus. Next base: position 109,638,497 of record NC_090828.1, read on the forward strand.
AGTAAAGCGGCTGGAATGGCGAACCCGAGCACAAGGAGATGAGAAATGATGTGCGTTTTAGAAACCTTTCCCGATCACACGGTGTACCATCTTCTGGGGTTCTCATGAATGTTTTCGATGTAGGAAGATGCCCTTGAACCTGGAGATTTGGGACCCATGGGATGGGTACCACGCAGTATTACTTTAAAGGGTCTGCGTTTGCTCACCCAACCTCACCAAACCTCTCAGTCCCAAGAGTGTCCACCCTTATGTCTCAATCAGCTGTGGGTCTAGATATGGTCAATCCAGGTGGCATCACAGCCCCTGAACGAATTTTGTAAGAATTTCTCTCTCTTTCACTGTCTTGGTTTCACGGGTTTTTAAAAGTAATTGATTTTCCTAATGGGGTTTAGCTGCTTTTCACTGCTGTGTTTATGCCGCTTTACTCCCACTTGACTCACTTACGGAGAGATATCAATACATAGGTTTGAAGATTCTTACTAGTCAGATCTATTCTTGGGCGGTGAATAGGGGGTGTTGGGTCCAGTTCACTGAGCAAGGAGTAGGTCTTGTCTATTACATATTGGGTTTATGGAACGGTATCTGAGCTAATTTGAAACCCTTGTTTTAGGCATCACCCCACCTCACCTTTCCCGTTAGGCAGCCATAGTGTGTTTTCTAAATGTGTGACTCTGTTTTGTTTTGTAATTCAGTTCAAGTGTAGCGGTTTTTACATTCCCTCTATAAGTGATATCTTCTGATTAGTGTCTTTTTCTGTGTGACTTATTTCACTTAGAACCGTCGTACCTGAATCCACTCATCATGCTGCTACTAGCCTTATGACGTTGATTTCATGGCTGAGTGATATTCCATTGTACCTAAGGACCACAACTTCTTTATCCATTTTTCTCTTTCCTGGGATATTTAAGGTGGAATGAAGTGGAGGTTCTTGGCAACAGAGCAACCCTAAACTTTGGAGTGCCTGTGCCTTGCTGATTTTTAGTTTTCCCAAATTAGACGCCCATGAGTGGAAGTGCCCTAAGCTCTCTAAGCCGAGTTTTTTAGATATTTCAGGACACACCGTACACTTCTCCAGAGTGGCTGTTGGCAATTTACATCCCGCCCATCAGCGTAGCAAGGCTCCCATTTCTCCATGGCCTCTCCTGCATTTCTGGTATTGACACTTTATTCAGCATGGCCCTTTTGACCGATGGGAAACGAGACTTCTTTGTAGCGCTGATTTGCCTTTACAGGTTGCTTGGTTGGCCAAAAAGGGCGTATGCGTTTTTTCCTGAATATATTCAGGAAAAAACGCATACGCCCTTTTTGGCCAAGGGCATCATTGTCGAGGTTTTGCCGCTTTTCCTGTGCTTTAAAGGCGATTCGAATCTACCTCCTGAAATCTGTTTCCTGCAATTCTGCCTTGCTTTCAAATCCTCTTCGTTGCCTTCCCTCAATATTTTTGTGGGCGAGAGTTATCATTTATAACTCTGCAGGTTTGTGATTTGCAGGGCCCCTGAGCTCCATTTCTCAACTCGCTTTTTTGGGAGCTGGCCGCAAAAGCGTAGGATTGCTTCAGGACCTATTCTGGTTCCGGGCGGCAGGGTGAGCCGGTGGTTAATTCTTCTTCCTGATGGGAAAATAGAGTGACCTGTGCCTGTCCCACCACCTAGAGCTAGTCGCTCATTGGTTCCCCCTCTTCCCGTTCATCCTCAAGACAAATTGAAACCTGTACGGAACAGGAGGTTAAACGTGCTGATTCTCCAAGGAGGGAGATTGCTATTAAAGTGTCTGGAATGGCGAACCCGAGCACAAGGAGATGAGAAATGAGGTGCGTTTTAGAAACCTTTCCCGATCACACGGTGTACCATCTTCTGGGTTTCTCATGCATGTTTTCGATGTAGGAAGATGCCCTTGAACCTGGAGATTTGGGACACATGGAATGGGTACCACGCAGTATTACTTTAAAGGGTCTCCGTTTGCTCACCCAACCTCACCAAACCTCTCAGCCCCAAGAGTGTCCACCCTTATGTCTCAATGAGCTGTGGGTCTAGATATGGTCAATCCAGGTAGCATCACAGCCCCTGAACGAATTTTGTAAGAATTTCTCTCTCTTTCACTGTCTTTGTTTCACGGGTTTTTAAAAGTAATTGATTTTCCTAATGGGGTTTAGCTGCTTTTCACTGCTGTGTTTATGCCGCTTTACTCCCACTTGACTCACTTACGGAGAGATATCAATACATAGGTTTGAAGATTCTTACTAGTCAGATCTATTCTTGGGCGGTGAATAGGGGGTGTTGGGTCCAGTTCACTGAGCAAGGAGTAGGTCTTGTCTATTACATATTGGGTTTATGGAACGGTATCTGAGCTAATTTGAAACCCTTGTTTTAGGCATCACCCCACCTCACCTTTCCCGTTAGGCAGCCATAGTGTGTTTTCTAAATGTGTGACTCTGTTCTGTTTTGTAATTCAGTTCAAGTGTAGCGGTTTTTACATTCCCTCTATAAGTGCTATCTTCTGATTAGTGTCTTTTTCTGTGTGGCTTATTTCACTTAGAACCGTCGTACCTGAATCCACTCATCATGCTGCTACTAGCCTTATGACGTTGATTTCATGGCTGAGTGATATTCCATTGTACCTAAGGACCACAACTTCTTTATCCATTTTTCTCTTTCCTGGGATATTTAAGCTGGAATGAAGTGGAGGTTCTTGTCAACAGAGCAACCCTAAACTTTGGAGTGCCTGTGCCTTGCTGATTTTTAGTTTTCCCAAATTAGACGCCCATGAGTGGAAGTGCCCTATGCTCTCTAAGCCGAGTTTTTTAGATATTTCAGGACACACCGTACACTTCTCCAGAGTGGCTGTTGGCAATTTACATCCCGCCCATCAGCGTAGCAAGGCTCCCATTTCTCCATGGCCTCTCCTGCATTTCTGGTTTTGACACTTTATTCACCATGGCCCTTTTGACCGATGGGAAGCGAGACTTCTTTGTAGCGCTGATTTGCCTTTCAAGGTTGCTTGGTTGGCCAAACAGGGCGTATGCGTTTTTTCCTGAATATATTCAGGAAAAAACGCATACGCCCTGTTTGGCCAAGGGCATCATTGTCGAGGTTTTGCCGCTTTTCCTGTGCTTTAAAGGCGATTCGAATCTACCTCCTGAAATCTGTTTCCTGCAATTCTGCCTTGCTTTCAAATCCTCTTCGTTGCCTTCCCTCAATATTTTTGTGGGCGAGAGTTATCATTTCTAACTCTGCAGGTTTCTGATTTGCAGTGCCCCTGAGCTCCATTTTTCAACTCGCTTTTTTGGGAGCTGGCCGCAAAACCGTAGGATTGCTTCAGGCCCTATTCTGGTTCCGGGCGGCAGGCTGATCCTGTGGTTAATTCTTCTTCCTGATGGGAAAATAGAGTGACCTGTGCCTTTCCCAACACCTAGAGCTAGTCGCTCATTGGTTCCCCCTCTTCCCGTTCATCCTCAGGACAAATTGCAACCTGTACGGAACAGGAGGTTAAACGTGCTGATTCTCCAAGGAGGGAGATTGCTAGTAAAGCGGCTGGAATGGCGAACCCGAGCACAAGGAGATGAGAAATGATGTGCGTTTTAGAAACCTTTCCCGATCACACGGTGTACCATCTTCTGGGGTTCTCATGCATGTTTTCGATGTAGGAAGGTGCCCTTCAACCTGGAGATTTGGGACCCATCAGACGGGTACCACGCAGTATTACTTTAAAGGGTCTGTGTTTGCTCACCCAACCTCACCAAACCTCTCAGCCCCAAGAGTGTCCACCCTTATGTCTCAATCAGCTGTGGGTCTAGATATGGTCAATCCAGGTGGCATCACAGCCCCTGAACGAATTTTGTAAGAATTTCTCTCTCTTTCACTGTCTCTGTTTCACGGGTTTTTAAAAGTAATTGATTTTCCTAATGGGGTTTAGCTGCTTTTCACTGCTGTGTTTATGCCGCTTTACTCCCACTTGACTCACTTACGGAGAGATATCAATACATAGGTTTGAAGATTCTTACTAGTCAGATCTATTCTTGGGCGGTGAATAGGGGGTGTTGAGTCCAGTTCACTGAGCAAGCAGTAGGTCTTGTCTATTACATATTGGGTTTATGGAACGGTATCTGAGCTAATTTGAAACCCTTGTTTTAGGCATCACCCCACCTCACCTTTCCCGTTAGGCAGCCATAGTGTGTTTTCTAAATGTGTGACTCTGTTCTGTTTTGTAATTCAGTTCAAGTGTAGCGGTTTTTACATTCCCTCTATAAGTGATATCTTCTGATTAGTGTCTTTTTCTGTGTGACTTATTTCACTTAGAACCGTCGTACCTGAATCCACTCATCATGCTGCTACTAGCCTTATGACGTTGATTTCATGGCTGAGTGATATTCCATTGTACCTAAGGACCACAACTTCTTTATCCATTTTTCTCTTTCCTGGGATATTTAAGGTGGAATGAAGTGGAGGTTCTTGTCAACAGAGCAACCCTAAACTTTGGAGTGCCTGTGCCTTGCTGATTTTTAGTTTTCCCAAATTAGACGCCCATGAGTGGAAGTGCCCTATGCTCTCTAAGCCGAGTTTTTTAGATATTTCAGGACACACCGTACACTTCTCCAGAGTGGCTGTTGGCAATTTACATCCCGCCCATCAGCGTAGCAAGGCTCCCATTTCTCCATGGCCTCTCCTGCATTTCTGGTTTTGACACTTTATTCACCATGTCCCTTTTGACCGATGGGAAGCGAGACTTCTTTGTAGCGCTGATTTGCCTTTCCAGGTTGCTTGGTTGGCCAAACAGGGCGTATGCGTTTTTTCCTGAATATATTCAGGAAAAAACGCATACGCCCTGTTTGGCCAAGGGCATCATTGTCGAGGTTTTGCCGCTTTTCCTGTTCTTTAAAGGCGATTCGAATCTACCTCCTGAAATCTGTTTCCTGCAATTCTGCCTTGCTTTCAAATCCTCTTCGTTGCCTTCCCTCAATATTTTTGTGGGCGAGAGTTATCATTTCTAACTCTGCAGGTTTGTGATTTGCAGTGCCCCTGAGCTCCATTTTTCAACTCGCTTTTTTGGGAGCTGGCCGCAAAACCGTAGGATTGCTTCAGGCCCTATTCTGGTTCCGGGAAGCAGGCTGAGCCGGTGGTTAATTCTTCTTCCTGTTGGGAAAATAGAGTGACCTGTGCCTTTCCCAACACCTAGAGCTAGTCGCTCATTGGTTCCCCCTCTTCCCGTTCATCCTCAGGACAAATTGCAACCTGTACGGAACAGGAGGTTAAACGTGTTGATTCTCCAAGGACGGAGATTGCTAGTAAAGCGGATGGAATGGCGAACCCGAGCACAAGGAGATGAGAAATGAGGTGCGTTTTAGAAACCTTTCCCGATCACACGGTGTACCATCTTCTGGGTTTCTCATGCATGTTTTCGATGTAGGAAGATGCCCTTGAACCTGGAGATTTGGGACCCATCAGACGGGTACCACGCAGTATTACTTTAAAGAGTCTGCGTTTGCTCATCCAACCTCACCAAACCTCTCAGCCCCAAGAGTGTCCACCCTTATGTCTCAATCAGCTGTGGGTCTAGATATGGTCAATCCAGGTGGCATCACAGCCCCTGAACGAATTTTGTAAGAATTTCTCTCTCTTTCACTGTCTTTGTTTCACGGGTTTTTAAAAGTAATTGATTTTCCTAATGGGGTTTAGCTGCTTTTCACTGCTGTGTTTATGCCGCTTTACTCCCACTTGACTCACTTACGGAGAGATATCAATACATAGGTTTGAAGATTCTTACTAGTCAGATCTATTCTTGGGCGGTGAATAGGGGGTGTTGAGTCCAGTTCACTGAGCAAGGAGTAGGTCTTGTCTATTACATATTGGGTTTATGGAACGGTATCTGAGCTAATTTGAAACCCTTGTTTTAGGCATCACCCCACCTCGCCTTTCCCGTTAGGCAGCCATAGTGTGTTTTCTAAATGTGTGACTCTGTTCTGTTTTGTAATTCAGTTCAAGTGTAGCGGTTTTTACTTTCCCTCTATAAGTGATATCTTATGATTAGTGTCTTTTTCTGTGTGACTTATTTCACTTAGAACCGTCGTACCTGAATCCACTCATCATGCTGCTACTAGCCTTATGACGTTGATTTCATGGCTGAGTGATATTCCATTGTACCTAAGGACCACAACTTCTTTATCCATTTTTCTCTTTCCTGGGATATTTAAGGTGGAATGAAGTGGAGGTTCTTGTCAACAGAGCAACCCTAAACTTTGGAGTGCCTGTGCCTTGCTGATTTTTAGTTTTCCCAAATTAGACGCCCATGAGTGGAAGTGCCCTATGCTCTCTAAGCCGAGTTTTTTAGATGTTTCAGGACACACCGTACACTTCTCCAGAGTGGCTGTTGGCAATTTACATCCCGCCCATCAGCGTAGCAAGGCTCCCATTTCTCCATGGCCTCTCCTGCATTTCTGGTATTGACACTTTATTCAGCATGGCCCTTTTGACCGATGGGAAGCGAGACTTCTTTGTAGCGCTGATTTGCCTTCCCAGGTTGCTTGGTTGGCCAAAAAGGGCGTATGCGTTTTTTCCTGAATATATTCAGGAAAAAAACGCATACGCCCTTTTTGGCCAAGGGCATCATTGTCGAGGTTTTGCCGCTTTTCCTGTGCTTTAAAGGCGATTCGAATCTACCTCCTGAAATCTGTTTCCTGCAATTCTGCCTTGCTTTCAAATCCTCTTCGTTGCCTTCCCTCAATATTTTTGTGGGCGAGAGTTATCATTTATAACTCTGCAGGTTTGTGATTTGCAGGGCCCCTGAGCTCCATTTTTCAACTCGCTTTTTTGGGAGCTGGCCGCAAAAGCGTAGGATTGCTTCAGGACCTATTCTGGTTCCGGGCGGCAGGCTGAGCCGGTGGTTAATTCTTCTTCGGGTTGGGAAAATAGAGTGACCTGTGCCTTTCCCAACACCTAGAGCTAGTCGCTCATTGGTTCCCCCTCTTCCCGTTCATCCTCAGGACAAATTGCAACCTGTACGGAACAGGATGTTAAACGTGTTGATTCTCCAAGGAGGGAGATTGCTAGTAAAGCGGATGGAATGGCGAACCCGAGCACAAGGAGATGAGAAATGAGGTGCGTTTTAGAAACCTTTCCCGATCACACGGTGTACCATCTTCTGGGTTTCTCATGCATGTTTTCGATGTAGGAAGATGCCCTTGAACCTGGAGATTTGGGACCCATGGGATGGGTACCACGCAGTATTACTTTAAAGGGTCTGCGTTTGCTCACCCAACCTCACCAAACCTCTCAGTCCCAAGAGTGTCCACCCTTATGTCTCAATCAGCTGTGGGTCTAGATATGGTCAATCCAGGTGGCATCACAGCCCCTGAACGAATTTTGTAAGAATTTCTCTCTCTTTCACTGTCTTTGTTTCACGGGTTTTTAAAAGTAATTGATTTTCCTAATGGGGTTTAGCTGCTTTTCACTGCTGTGTTTATGCCGCTTTACTCCCACTTGACTCACTTACGGAGAGATATCAATACATAGGTTTGAAGATTCTTACTAGTCAGATCTATTCTTGGGCGGTGAATAGGGGGTGTTGGGTCCAGTTCACTGAGCAAGGAGTAGGTCTTGTCTATTACATATTGGGTTTATGGAACGGTATCTGAGCTAATTTGAAACCCTTGTTTTAGGCATCACCCCACCTCACCTTTCCCGTTAGGCAGCCATAGTGTGTTTTCTAAATGTGTGACTCTGTTTTGTTTTGTAATTCAGTTCAAGTGTAGCGGTTTTTACATTCCCTCTATAAGTGATATCTTCTGATTAGTGTCTTTTTCTGTGTGACTTATTTCACTTAGAACCGTCGTACCTGAATCCACTCATCATGCTGCTACTAGCCTTATGACGTTGATTTCATGGCTGAGTGATATTCCATTGTACCTAAGGACCACAACTTCTTTATCCATTTTTCTCTTTCCTGGGATATTTAAGGTGGAATGAAGTGGAGGTTCTTGGCAACAGAGCAACCCTAAACTTTGGAGTGCCTGTGCCTTGCTGATTTTTAGTTTTCCCAAATTAGACGCCCATGAGTGGAAGTGCCCTAAGCTCTCTAAGCCGAGTTTTTTAGATATTTCAGGACACACCGTACACTTCTCCAGAGTGGCTGTTGGCAATTTACATCCCGCCCATCAGCGTAGCAAGGCTCCCATTTCTCCATGGCCTCTCCTGCATTTCTGGTATTGACACTTTATTCAGCATGGCCCTTTTGACCGATGGGAAACGAGACTTCTTTGTAGCGCTGATTTGCCTTTCCAGGTTGCTTGGTTGGCCAAAAAGGGCGTATGCGTTTTTTCCTGAATATATTCAGGAAAAAACGCATACGCCCTTTTTGGCCAAGGGCATCATTGTCGAGGTTTTGCCGCTTTTCCTGTGCTTTAAAGGCGATTCGAATCTACCTCCTGAAATCTGTTTCCTGCAATTCTGCCTTGCTTTCAAATCCTCTTCGTTGCCTTCCCTCAATATTTTTGTGGGCGAGAGTTATCATTTATAACTCTGCAGGTTTGTGATTTGCAGGGCCCCTGAGCTCCATTTCTCAACTCGCTTTTTTGGGAGCTGGCCGCAAAAGCGTAGGATTGCTTCAGGACCTATTCTGGTTCCGGGCGGCAGGCTGAGCCGGTGGTTAATTCTTCCTGATGGGAAAATAGAGTGACCTGTGCCTGTCCCACCACCTAGAGCTAGTCGCTCATTGGTTCCCCCTCTTCCCGTTCATCCTCAAGACAAATTGAAACCTGTACGGAACAGGAGGTTAAAGTGCTGATTCTCCAAGGAGGGAGATTGCTATTAAAGTGTCTGGAATGGCGAACCCGAGCACAAGGAGATGAGAAATGAGGTGCGTTTTAGAAACCTTTCCCGATCACACGGTGTACCATCTTCTGGGTTTCTCATGCATGTTTTCGATGTAGGAAGATGCCCTTGAACCTGGAGATTTGGGACACATGGGATGGGTACCACGCAGTATTACTTTAAAGGGTCTCCGTTTGCTCACCCAACCTCACCAAACCTCTCAGCCCCAAGAGTGTCCACCCTTATGTCTCAATGAGCTGTGGGTCTAGATATGGTCAATCCAGGTAGCATCACAGCCCCTGAACGAATTTTGTAAGAATTTCTCTCTCTTTCACTGTCTTTGTTTCACGGGTTTTTAAAAGTAATTGATTTTCCTAATGGGGTTTAGCTGCTTTTCACTGCTGTGTTTATGCCGCTTTACTCCCACTTGACTCACTTACGGAGAGATATCAATACATAGGTTTGAAGATTCTTACTAGTCAGATCTATTCTTGGGCGGTGAATAGGGGGTGTTGGGTCCAGTTCACTGAGCAAGGAGTAGGTCTTGTCTATTACATATTGGGTTTATGGAACGGTATCTGATCTAATTTGAAACCCTTGTTTTAGGCATCACCCCACCTCACCTTTCCCGTTAGGCAGCCATAGTGTGTTTTCTAAATGTGTGACTCTGTTCTGTTTTGTAATTCAGTTCAAGTGTAGCGGTTTTTACATTCCCTCTATAAGTGCTATCTTCTGATTAGTGTCTTTTTCTGTGTGGCTTATTTCACTTAGAACCGTCGTACCTGAATCCACTCATCATGCTGCTACTAGCCTTATGACGTTGATTTCATGGCTGAGTGATATTCCATTGTACCTAAGGACCACAACTTCTTTATCCATTTTTCTCTTTCCTGGGATATTTAAGCTGGAATGAAGTGGAGGTTCTTGTCAACAGAGCAACCCTAAACTTTGGAGTGCCTGTGCCTTGCTGATTTTTAGTTTTCCCAAATTAGACGCCCATGAGTGGAAGTGCCCTATGCTCTCTAAGCCGAGTTTTTTAGATATTTCAGGACACACCGTACACTTCTCCAGAGTGGCTGTTGGCAATTTACATCCCGCCCATCAGCGTAGCAAGGCTCCCATTTCTCCATGGCCTCTCCTGCATTTCTGGTTTTGACACTTTATTCACCATGGCCCTTTTGACCAATGGGAAGCGAGACTTCTTTGTAGCGCTGATTTGCCTTTCAAGGTTGCTTGGTTGGCCAAACAGGGCGTATGCGTTTTTTCCTGAATATATTCAGGAAAAAACGCATACGCCCTGTTTGGCCAAGGGCATCATTGTCGAGGTTTTGCCGCTTTTCCTGTGCTTTAAAGGCGATTCGAATCTACCTCCTGAAATCTGTTTCCTGCAATTCTGCCTTGCTTTCAAATCCTCTTCGTTGCCTTCCCTCAATATTTTTGTGGGCGAGAGTTATCATTTCTAACTCTGCAGGTTTCTGATTTGCAGTGCCCCTGAGCTCCATTTTTCAACTCGCTTTTTTGGGAGCTGGCCGCAAAACCGTAGGATTGCTTCAGGCCCTATTCTGGTTCCGGGCGGCAGGCTGATCCTGTGGTTAATTCTTCTTCCTGATGGGAAAATAGAGTGACCTGTGCCTTTCCCAACACCTAGAGCTAGTCGCTCATTGGTTCCCCCTCTTCCCGTTCATCCTCAGGACAAATTGCAACCTGTACGGAACAGGAGGTTAAACGTGCTGATTCTCCAAGGAGGGAGATTGCTAGTAAAGCGGCTGGAATGGCGAACCCGAGCACAAGGAGATGAGAAATGATGTGCGTTTTAGAAACCTTTCCCGATCACACGGTGTACCATCTTCTGGGGTTCTCATGCATGTTTTCGATGTAGGAAGGTGCCCTTCAACCTGGAGATTTGGGACCCATCAGACGGGTACCACGCAGTATTACTTTAAAGGGTCTGTGTTTGCTCACCCAACCTCACCAAACCTCTCAGCCCCAAGAGTGTCCACCCTTATGTCTCAATCAGCTGTGGGTCTAGATATGGTCAATCCAGGTGGCATCACAGCCCCTGAACGAATTTTGTAAGAATTTCTCTCTCTTTCACTGTCTCTGTTTCACGGGTTTTTAAAAGTAATTGATTTTCCTAATGGGGTTTAGCTGCTTTTCACTGCTGTGTTTATGCCGCTTTACTCCCACTTGACTCACTTACGGAGAGATATCAATACATAGGTTTGAAGATTCTTACTAGTCAGATCTATTCTTGGGCGGTGAATAGGGGGTGTTGAGTCCAGTTCACTGAGCAAGCAGTAGGTCTTGTCTATTACATATTGGGTTTATGGAACGGTATCTGAGCTAATTTGAAACCCTTGTTTTATGCATCACCCCACCTCACCTTTCCCGTTAGGCAGCCATAGTGTGTTTTCTAAATGTGTGACTCTGTTCTGTTTTGTAATTCAGTTCAAGTGTAGCGGTTTTTACATTCCCTCTATAAGTGATATCTTCTGATTAGTGTCTTTTTCTGTGTGACTTATTTCACTTAGAACCGTCGTACCTGAATCCACTCATCATGCTGCTACTAGCCTTATGACGTTGATTTCATGGCTGAGTGATATTCCATTGTACCTAAGGACCACAACTTCTTTATCCATTTTTCTCTTTCCTGGGATATTTAAGGTGGAATGAAGTGGAGGTTCTTGTCAACAGAGCAACCCTAAACTTTGGAGTGCCTGTGCCTTGCTGATTTTTAGTTTTCCCAAATTAGACGCCCATGAGTGGAAGTGCCCTATGCTCTCTAAGCCGAGTTTTTTAGATATTTCAGGACACACCGTACACTTCTCCAGAGTGGCTGTTGGCAATTTACATCCCGCCCATCAGCGTAGCAAGGCTCCCATTTCTCCATGGCCTCTCCTGCATTTCTGGTTTTGACACTTTATTCACCATGTCCCTTTTGACCGATGGGAAGCGAGACTTCTTTGTAGCGCTGATTTGCCTTTCCAGGTTGCTTGGTTGGCCAAACAGGGCGTATGCGTTTTTTCCTGAATATATTCAGGAAAAAACGCATACGCCCTGTTTGGCCAAGGGCATCATTGTCGAGGTTTTGCCGCTTTTCCTGTGCTTTAAAGGCGATTCGAATCTACCTCCTGAAATCTGTTTCCTGCAATTCTGCCTTGCTTTCAAATCCTCTTCGTTGCCTTCCCTCAATATTTTTGTGGGCGAGAGTTATCATTTCTAACTCTGCAGGTTTGTGATTTGCAGTGCCCCTGAGCTCCATTTTTCAACTCGCTTTTTTGGGAGCTGGCCGCAAAACCGTAGGATTGCTTCAGGCCCTATTCTGGTTCCGGGCGGCAGGCTGATCCTGTGGTTAATTCTTCTTCCTGATGGGAAAATAGAGTGACCTGTGCCTTTCCCAACACCTAGAGCTAGTCGCTCATTGGTTCCCCCTCTTCCCGTTCATCCTCAGGACAAATTGCAACCTGTACGGAACAGGAGGTTAAACGTGCTGATTCTCCAAGGAGGGAGATTGCTAGTAAAACGGCTGGAATGGCGAACCCGAGCACAAGGAGATGAGAAATGATGTGCGTTTTAGAAACCTTTCCCGATCACACGGTGTACCATCTTCTGGGGTTCTCATGAATGTTTTCGATGTAGGAAGATGCCCTTGAACCTGGAGATTTGGGACCCATGGGATGGGTACCACGCAGTATTACTTTAAAGGGTCTGCGTTTGCTCACCCAACCTCACCAAACCTCTCAGTCCCAAGAGTGTCCACCCTTATGTCTCAATCAGCTGTGGGTCTAGATATGGTCAATCCAGGTGCCATCACAGCCCCTGAACGAATTTTGTAAGAATTTCTCTCTCTTTCACTGTCTTGGTTTCACGGGTTTTTAAAAGTAATTGATTTTCCTAATGGGGTTTAGCTGCTTTTCACTGCTGTGTTTATGCCGCTTTACTCCCACTTGACTCACTTACGGAGAGATATCAATACATAGGTTTGAAGATTCTTACTAGTCAGATCTATTCTTGGGCGGTGAATAGGGGGTGTTGGGTCCAGTTCACTGAGCAAGGAGTAGGTCTTGTCTATTACATATTGGGTTTATGGAACGGTATCTGAGCTAATTTGAAACCCTTGTTTTAGGCATCACCCCACCTCACCTTTCCCGTTAGGCAGCCATAGTGTGTTTTCTAAATGTGTGACTCTGTTTTGTTTTGTAATTCAGTTCAAGTGTAGCGGTTTTTACATTCCCTCTATAAGTGATATCTTCTGATTAGTGTCTTTTTCTGTGTGACTTATTTCACTTAGAACCGTCGTACCTGAATCCACTCATCATGCTGCTACTAGCCTTATGACGTTGATTTCATGGCTGAGTGATATTCCATTGTACCTAAGGACCACAACTTCTTTATCCATTTTTCTCTTTCCTGGGATATTTAAGGTGGAATGAAGTGGAGGTTCTTGGCAACAGAGCAACCCTAAACTTTGGAGTGCCTGTGCCTTGCTGATTTTTAGTTTTCCCAAATTAGACGCCCATGAGTGGAAGTGCCCTAAGCTCTCTAAGCCGAGTTTTTTAGATATTTCAGGACACACCGTACACTTCTCCAGAGTGGCTGTTGGCAATTTACATCCCGCCCATCAGCGTAGCAAGGCTCCCATTTCTCCATGGCCTCTCCTGCATTTCTGGTATTGACACTTTATTCAGCATGGCCCTTTTGACCGATGGGAAACGAGACTTCTTTGTAGCGCTGATTTGCCTTTACAGGTTGCTTGGTTGGCCAAAAAGGGCGTATGCGTTTTTTCCTGAATATATTCAGGAAAAAACGCATACGCCCTTTTTGGCCAAGGGCATCATTGTCGAGGTTTTGCCGCTTTTCCTGTGCTTTAAAGGCGATTCGAATCTACCTCCTGAAATCTGTTTCCTGCAATTCTGCCTTGCTTTCAAATCCTCTTCGTTGCCTTCCCTCAATATTTTTGTGGGCGAGAGTTATCATTTATAACTCTGCAGGTTTGTGATTTGCAGGGCCCCTGAGCTCCATTTCTCAACTCGCTTTTTTGGGAGCTGGCCGCAAAAGCGTAGGATTGCTTCAGGACCTATTCTGGTTCCGGGCGGCAGGCTGAGCCGGTGGTTAATTCTTCTTCCTGATGGGAAAATAGAGTGACCTGTGCCTGTCCCACCACCTAGAGCTAGTCGCTCATTGGTTCCCCCTCTTCCCGTTCATCCTCAAGACAAATTGAAACCTGTACGGAACAGGAGGTTAAACGTGCTGATTCTCCAAGGAGGGAGATTGCTATTAAAGTGTCTGGAATGGCGAACCCGAGCACAAGGAGATGAGAAATGAGGTGCGTTTTAGAAACCTTTCCCGATCACACGGTGTACCATCTTCTGGGTTTCTCATGCATGTTTTCGATGTAGGAAGATGCCCTTGAACCTGGAGATTTGGGACACATGGAATGGGTACCACGCAGTATTACTTTAAAGGGTCTCCGTTTGCTCACCCAACCTCACCAAACCTCTCAGCCCCAAGAGTGTCCACCCTTATGTCTCAATGAGCTGTGGGTCTAGATATGGTCAATCCAGGTAGCATCACAGCCCCTGAACGAATTTTGTAAGAATTTCTCTCTCTTTCACTGTCTTTGTTTCACGGGTTTTTAAAAGTAATTGATTTTCCTAATGGGGTTTAGCTGCTTTTCACTGCTGTGTTTATGCCGCTTTACTCCCACTTGACTCACTTACGGAGAGATATCAATACATAGGTTTGAAGATTCTTACTAGTCAGATCTATTCTTGGGCGGTGAATAGGGGGTGTTGGGTCCAGTTCACTGAGCAAGGAGTAGGTCTTGTCTATTACATATTGGGTTTATGGAACGGTATCTGAGCTAATTTGAAACCCTTGTTTTAGGCATCACCCCACCTCACCTTTCCCGTTAGGCAGCCATAGTGTGTTTTCTAAATGTGTGACTCTGTTCTGTTTTGTAATTCAGTTCAAGTGTAGCGGTTTTTACATTCCCTCTATAAGTGCTATCTTCTGATTAGTGTCTTTTTCTGTGTGGCTTATTTCACTTAGAACCGTCGTACCTGAATCCACTCATCATGCTGCTACTAGCCTTATGACGTTGATTTCATGGCTGAGTGATATTCCATTGTACCTAAGGACCACAACTTCTTTATCCATTTTTCTCTTTCCTGGGATATTTAAGCTGGAATGAAGTGGAGGTTCTTGTCAACAGAGCAACCCTAAACTTTGGAGTGCCTGTGCCTTGCTGATTTTTAGTTTTCCCAAATTAGACGCCCATGAGTGGAAGTGCCCTATGCTCTCTAAGCCGAGTTTTTTAGATATTTCAGGACACACCGTACACTTCTCCAGAGTGGCTGTTGGCAATTTACATCCCGCCCATCAGCGTAGCAAGGCTCCCATTTCTCCATGGCCTCTCCTGCATTTCTGGTTTTGACACTTTATTCACCATGGCCCTTTTGACCGATGGGAAGCGAGACTTCTTTGTAGCGCTGATTTGCCTTTCAAGGTTGCTTGGTTGGCCAAACAGGGCGTATGCGTTTTTTCCTGAATATATTCAGGAAAAAACGCATACGCCCTGTTTGGCCAAGGGCATCATTGTCGAGGTTTTGCCGCTTTTCCTGTGCTTTAAAGGCGATTCGAATCTACCTCCTGAAATCTGTTTCCTGCAATTCTGCCTTGCTTTCAAATCCTCTTCGTTGCCTTCCCTCAATATTTTTGTGGGCGAGAGTTATCATTTCTAACTCTGCAGGTTTCTGATTTGCAGTGCCCCTGAGCTCCATTTTTCAACTCGCTTTTTTGGGAGCTGGCCGCAAAACCGTAGGATTGCTTCAGGCCCTATTCTGGTTCCGGGCGGCAGGCTGATCCTGTGGTTAATTCTTCTTCCTGATGGGAAAATAGAGTGACCTGTGCCTTTCCCAACACCTAGAGCTAGTCGCTCATTGGTTCCCCCTCTTCCCGTTCATCCTCAGGACAAATTGCAACCTGTACGGAACAGGAGGTTAAACGTGCTGATTCTCCAAGGAGGGAGATTGCTAGTAAAGCGGCTGGAATGGCGAACCCGAGCACAAGGAGATGAGAAATGATGTGCGTTTTAGAAACCTTTCCCGATCACACGGTGTACCATCTTCTGGGGTTCTCATGCATGTTTTCGATGTAGGAAGGTGCCCTTCAACCTGGAGATTTGGGACCCATCAGACGGGTACCACGCAGTATTACTTTAAAGGGTCTGTGTTTGCTCACCCAACCTCACCAAACCTCTCAGCCCCAAGAGTGTCCACCCTTATGTCTCAATCAGCTGTGGGTCTAGATATGGTCAATCCAGGTGGCATCACAGCCCCTGAACGAATTTTGTAAGAATTTCTCTCTCTTTCACTGTCTCTGTTTCACGGGTTTTTAAAAGTAATTGATTTTCCTAATGGGGTTTAGCTGCTTTTCACTGCTGTGTTTATGCCGCTTTACTCCCACTTGACTCACTTACGGAGAGATATCAATACATAGGTTTGAAGATTCTTACTAGTCAGATCTATTCTTGGGCGGTGAATAGGGGGTGTTGAGTCCAGTTCACTGAGCAAGCAGTAGGTCTTGTCTATTACATATTGGGTTTATGGAACGGTATCTGAGCTAATTTGAAACCCTTGTTTTAGGCATCACCCCACCTCACCTTTCCCGTTAGGCAGCCATAGTGTGTTTTCTAAATGTGTGACTCTGTTCTGTTTTGTAATTCAGTTCAAGTGTAGCGGTTTTTACATTCCCTCTATAAGTGATATCTTCTGATTAGTGTCTTTTTCTGTGTGACTTATTTCACTTAGAACCGTCGTACCTGAATCCACTCATCATGCTGCTACTAGCCTTATGACGTTGATTTCATGGCTGAGTGATATTCCATTGTACCTAAGGACCACAACTTCTTTATCCATTTTTCTCTTTCCTGGGATATTTAAGGTGGAATGAAGTGGAGGTTCTTGTCAACAGAGCAACCCTAAACTTTGGAGTGCCTGTGCCTTGCTGATTTTTAGTTTTCCCAAATTAGACGCCCATGAGTGGAAGTGCCCTATGCTCTCTAAGCCGAGTTTTTTAGATATTTCAGGACACACCGTACACTTCTCCAGAGTGGCTGTTGGCAATTTACATCCCGCCCATCAGCGTAGCAAGGCTCCCATTTCTCCATGGCCTCTCCTGCATTTCTGGTTTTGACACTTTATTCACCATGTCCCTTTTGACCGATGGGAAGCGAGACTTCTTTGTAGCGCTGATTTGCCTTTCCAGGTTGCTTGGTTGGCCAAACAGGGCGTATGCGTTTTTTCCTGAATATATTCAGGAAAAAACGCATACGCCCTGTTTGGCCAAGGGCATCATTGTCGAGGTTTTGCCGCTTTTCCTGTTCTTTAAAGGCGATTCGAATCTACCTCCTGAAATCTGTTTCCTGCAATTCTGCCTTGCTTTCAAATCCTCTTCGTTGCCTTCCCTCAATATTTTTGTGGGCGAGAGTTATCATTTCTAACTCTGCAGGTTTGTGATTTGCAGTGCCCCTGAGCTCCATTTTTCAACTCGCTTTTTTGGGAGCTGGCCGCAAAACCGTAGGATTGCTTCAGGCCCTATTCTGGTTCCGGGCGGCAGGCTGATCCTGTGGTTAATTCTTCTTCCTGATGGGAAAATAGAGTGACCTGTGCCTTTCCCAACACCTAGAGCTAGTCACTCATTGGTTCCCCCTCTTCCCGTTCATCCTCAGGACAAATTGCAACCTGTACGGAACAGGAGGTTAAACGTGCTGATTCTCCAAGGAGGGAGATTGCTAGTAAAGCGGCTGGAATGGCGAACCCGAGCACAAGGAGATGAGAAATGATGTGCGTTTTAGAAACCTTTCCCGATCACACGGTGTACCATCTTCTGGGGTTCTCATGAATGTTTTCGATGTAGGAAGGTGCCCTTCAACCTGGAGATTTGGGACCCATCAGACGGGTACCACGCAGTATTACTTTAAAGGGTCTGTGTTTGCTCACCCAACCTCACCAAACCTCTCAGCCCCAAGAGTGTCCACCCTTATGTCTCAATCAGCTGTGGGTCTAGATATGGTCAATCCAGGTGGCATCACAGCCCCTGAACGAATTTTGTAAGAATTTCTCTCTCTTTCACTGTCTCTGTTTCACGGGTTTTTAAAAGTAATTGATTTTCCTAATGGGGTTTAGCTGCTTTTCACTGCTGTGTTTATGCCGCTTTACTCCCACTTGACTCACTTACGGAGAGATATCAATACATAGGTTTGAAGATTCTTACTAGTCAGATCTATTCTTGGGCGGTGAATAGGGGGTGTTGAGTCCAGTTCACTGAGCAAGCAGTAGGTCTTGTCTATTACATATTGGGTTTATGGAACGGTATCTGAGCTAATTTGAAACCCTTGTTTTATGCATCACCCCACCTCACATTTCCCGTTAGGCAGCCATAGTGTGGTTTCTAAATGTGTGACTCTGTTCTGTTTTGTAATTCAGTTCAAGTGTAGCGGTTTTTACATTCCCTCTATAAGTGATATCTTATGATTAGTGTCTTTTTCTGTGTGACTTATTTCACTTAGAACCGTCCTACCTGAATCCACTCATCATGCTGCTACTAGCCTTATGACGTTGATTTCATGGCTGAGTGATATTCCATTGTACCTAAGGACCACAACTTCTTTATCCATTTTTCTCTTTCCTGGGATATTTAAGGTGGAATGAAGTGGAGGTTCTTGTCAACAGAGCAACCCTAAACTTTGGAGTGCCTGTGCCTTGCTGATTTTTAGTTTTCCCAAATTAGACGCCCATGAGTGGAAGTGCCCTATGCTGTCTAAGCCGAGTTTTTTAGATGTTTCAGGACACACCGTACACTTCTCCAGAGTGGCTGTTGGCAATTTACATCCCGCCCATCAGCGTAGCAAGGCTCCCATTTCTCCATGGCCTCTCCTGCATTTCTGGTTTTGACACTTTATTCAGCATGGCCCTTTTGACCGATGGGAAGCGAGACTTCTTTGTAGCGCTGATTTGCCTTTCCAGGTTGCTTGGTTGGCCAAAAAGGGCGTATGCGTTTTTTCCTGAATATATTCAGGAAAAAACGCATACGCCCTTTTTGGCCAAGGGCATCATTGTCGAGGTTTTGCCGCTTTTCCTGTGCTTTACAGGCGATTCGAATCTACCTCCTGAAATCTGTTTCCTGCAATTCTGCCTTGCTTTCAAATCCTCTTCGTTGCCTTCCCTCAATATTTTTGTGGGCGAGAGTTATCATTTGTAACTCTGCAGGTTTGTGATTTGCAGTGCCCCTGAGCTCCATTTTTCAACTCGCTTTTTTGGGAGCTGGCCGCAAAAGCGTAAGATTGCTTCAGGCCCTATTGTGGTTCCGGGCGGCAGGCTGAGCCTGTGGTTAATTCTTCTTCCTGATGGGAAAATAGAGTGACCTGTGCCTTTCCCAACACCTAGAGCTAGTCGCTCATTGGTTCCCCCTCTTGCCGTTCATCCTCAGGACAAATTGCAACCTGTACGGAACAGGAGGTTAAAGTGCTGATTCTCCAAGGAGGGAGATTGCTAGTAAAGCGGCTGGAATGGCGACGCCGAGCACAAGGAGATGAGAAATAAGGTGCGTTTTAGAAACCTTTCCCGATTACACGGTGTACCATCTTCTGGGTTTCTCATGCATGTTTTCGATGTAGGAAGATGCCCTTGAACCTGGAGATTTGGGACCCATCAGACGAGTACCACGCAATATAACTTTAAAGGGTCTGCGTTTGCTCACCCAACCTCACCAAACCTCTCAGCCCCAAGAGTGTCCACCCTTATGTCTCAATCAGCTGTGGGTCTAGATATGGTCAATCCAGGTGGCATCACAGCCCCTGAACGAATTTTGTAAGAATTTCTCTCTCTTTCACTGTCTTTGTTTCACGGGTTTTTAAAAGTAATTGATTTTCCTAATGGGGTTTAGCTGCTTTTCACTGCTGTGTTTATGCCGCTTTACACCCACTTGACTCACTTACAGAGAGATATCAATACATAGGTTTGAAGATTCTTACTAGTCAGATCTATTCTTGGGCGGTGAATAGGGGGTGTTGAGTCCAGTTCACTGAGCAAGGAGTAGGTCTTGTCTATTACATATTGGGTTTATGGAACGGTATCTGAGCTAATTTGAAACCCTTGTTTTATGCATCACCCCACCTTGCCTTTCCCGTTAGGCAGCCATAGTGTGTTTTCTAAATGTGTGACTCTGTTCTGTTTTGTAATTCAGTTCAAGTGTAGCGGTTTTTACTTTCCCTCTATAAGTGATATCTTATGATAAGTGTCTTTTTCTGTGTGACTTATTTCACTTAGAACCGTCGTACCTGAATCCACTCATCATGCTGCTACTAGCCTTATGACGTTGATTTCATGGCTGAGTGATATTCCATTGTACCTAAGGACCACAACTTCTTTATCCATTTTTCTCTTTCCTGGGATATTTAAGGTGGAATGAAGTGGAGGTTCTTGTCAACAGAGCAACCCTAAACTTTGGAGTGCCTGTGCCTTGCTGATTTTTAGTTTTCCCAAATTAGACGCCCATGAGTGGAAGTGCCCTATGCTGTCTAAGCCGAGTTTTTTAGATGTTTCAGGACACACCGTACACTTCTCCAGAGTGGCTGTTGGCAATTTACATCCCGCCCATCAGCGTAGCAAGGCTCCCATTTCTCCATGGCCTCTCCTGCATTTCTGGTTTTGACACTTTATTCAGCATGGCCCTTTTGACCGATGGGAAGCGAGACTTCTTTGTAGCGCTGATTTGCCTTTCCAGGTTGCTTGGTTGGCCAAAATGGGCGTATGCGTTTTTTCCTGAATATATTCAGGAAAAAAAGCATACGCCCTTTTTGGCCAAGGGCATCATTGTCGAGGTTTTGCCGCTTTTCCTGTGCTTTAAAGGCGATTAAAATCTACCTCCTGAAATCTGTTTCCTGCAATTCTGCCTTGCTTTCAAATCCTCTTCGTTGCCTTCCCTCAATATTTTTGTGGGCGAGAGTTATCATTTCTAACTCTGCAGGTTTGTGATTTGCAGTGCCCCTGAGCTCCATTTTTCAACTCGCTTTTTTGGGAGCTGGCCGCAAAAGCGTAGGATTGCTTCAGGCCCTATTCTAGTTCCGGGCGGCAGGCTGAGCCTGTGGTTAATTCTTCTTCCTGATGGGAAAATAGAGTGACCTGTGCCTTTCCCAACACCTAGAGCTAGTCGCTCATTGGTTCCCCCTCTTCCCGTTCATCCTCAGGACAAATTGCAACCTGTACGGAACAGGAGGTTAAACGTGCTGATTCTCCAAGGAGGGAGATTGCTAGTAAAGCGGCTGGAATGGCGAACCCGAGCACAAGGAGATGAGAAATGAGGTGCGTTTTAGAAACCTTTCCCGATCACACGGTGTACCATCTTCTGGGGTTCTCATGCATGTTTTCGATGTAGGAAGATGCCCTTGAACCTGGAGATTTGGGACCCATCAGACGGGTACCACGCAGTATTACTTTAAAGGGTCTGCGTTTGCTCACCCAACCTCACCAAACCTCTCAGCCCCAAGAGTGTCCACCCTTATGTCTCAATCAGCTGTGGGTCTAGATATGGTCAATCCAGGTGGCATCACAGCCCCTGAACGAATTTTGTAAGAATTTCTCTCTCTTTCACTGTCTTTGTTTCACGGGTTTTTAAAAGTAATTGATTTTCCTAATGGGGTTTAGCTGCTTTTCACTGCTGTGTTTATGCCGCTTTACTCCCACTTGACTCACTTACAGAGAGATATCAATACATAGGTTTGAAGATTCTTGCTAGTCAGATCTATTCTTGGGCGGTGAATAGGAGGTGTTGAGTCCAGTTCACTGAGCAAGGAGTAGGTCTTGTCTATTACATATTGGGTTTATGGAACGGTATCTCAGCTAATTTGAAACCCTTGTTTTAGGCATCTCCCCACCTCACCTTTCCCGTTAGGCAGCCATAGTGTGTTTTCTAAATGTGTGACTCTGTTCTGTTTTGTAATTCAGTTCAAGTGTAGCGGTTTTTACTTTCCCTCTATAAGTGATATCTTATGATTAGTGTCTTTTTCTGTGTGACTTATTTCACTTAGAACCGTCGTACCTGAATCCACTCATCATGCTGCTACTAGCCTTATGACGTTGATTTCATGGCTGAGTGATATTCCATTGTACCTAAGGACCACAACTTCTTTATCCATTTTTCTCTTTCCTGGGATATTTAAGGTGGAATGAAGTGGAGGTTCTTGTCAACAGAGCAACCCTAAACTTTGGAGTGCCTGTGCCTTGCTGATTTTTAGTTTTCCCAAATTAGACGCCCATGAGTGGAAGTGCCCTATGCTGTCTAAGCCGAGTTTTTTAGATGTTTCAGGACACACCGTACACTTCTCCAGAGTGGCTGTTGGCAATTTACATCCCGCCCATCAGCGTAGCAAGGCTCCCATTTCTCCATGGCCTCTCCTGCATTTCTGGTTTTGACACTTTATTCACCATGTCCCTTTTGACCGATGGGAAGCGAGACTTCTTTGTAGCGCTGATTTGTCTTTCCAGGTTGCTTGGTTGGCCAAACAGGGCGTATGCGTTTTTTCCTGAATATATTCAGGAAAAAACGCATACGCCCTGTTTGGCCAAGGGCATCATTGTCGAGGTTTTGCCGCTTTTCCTGTTCTTTAAAGGCGATTCGAATCTACCTCCTGAAATCTGTTTCCTGCAATTCTGCCTTGCTTTCAAATCCTCTTCGTTGCCTTCCCTCAATATTTTTGTGGGCGAGAGTTATCATTTCTAACTCTGCAGGTTTGTGATTTGCAGTGCCCCTGAGCTCCATTTTTCAACTCGCTTTTTTGGGAGCTGGCCGCAAAACCGTAGGATTGCTTCAGGCCCTATTCTGGTTCCGGGCGGCAGGCTGATCCTGTGGTTAATTCTTCTTCCTGATGGGAAAATAGAGTGACCTGTGCCTTTCCCAACACCTAGAGCTAGTCACTCATTGGTTCCCCCTCTTCCCGTTCATCCTCAGGACAAATTGCAACCTGTACGGAACAGGAGGTTAAACGTGCTGATTCTCCAAGGAGGGAGATTGCTAGTAAAGCGGCTGGAATGGCGAACCCGAGCACAAGGAGATGAGAAATGATGTGCGTTTTAGAAACCTTTCCCGATCACACGGTGTACCATCTTCTGGGGTTCTCATGAATGTTTTCGATGTAGGAAGGTGCCCTTCAACCTGGAGATTTGGGACCCATCAGACGGGTACCACGCAGTATTACTTTAAAGGGTCTGTGTTTGCTCACCCAACCTCACCAAACCTCTCAGCCCCAAGAGTGTCCACCCTTATGTCTCAATCAGCTGTGGGTCTAGATATGGTCAATCCAGGTGGCATCACAGCCCCTGAACGAATTTTGTAAGAATTTCTCTCTCTTTCACTGTCTCTGTTTCACGGGTTTTTAAAAGTAATTGATTTTCCTAATGGGGTTTAGCTGCTTTTCACTGCTGTGTTTATGCCGCTTTACTCCCACTTGACTCACTTACGGAGAGATATCAATACATAGGTTTGAAGATTCTTACTAGTCAGATCTATTCTTGGGCGGTGAATAGGGGGTGTTGAGTCCAGTTCACTGAGCAAGCAGTAGGTCTTGTCTATTACATATTGGGTTTATGGAACGGTATCTGAGCTAATTTGAAACCCTTGTTTTATGCATCACCCCACCTCACATTTCCCGTTAGGCAGCCATAGTGTGTTTTCTAAATGTGTGACTCTGTTCTGTTTTGTAATTCAGTTCAAGTGTAGCGGTTTTTACATTCCCTCTATAAGTGATATCTTATGATTAGTGTCTTTTTCTGTGTGACTTATTTCACTTAGAACCGTCCTACCTGAATCCACTCATCATGCTGCTACTAGCCTTATGACGTTGATTTCATGGCTGAGTGATATTCCATTGTACCTAAGGACCACAACTTCTTTATCCATTTTTCTCTTTCCTGGGATATTTAAGGTGGAATGAAGTGGAGGTTCTTGTCAACAGAGCAACCCTAAACTTTGGAGTGCCTGTGCCTTGCTGATTTTTAGTTTTCCCAAATTAGACGCCCATGAGTGGAAGTGCCCTATGCTGTCTAAGCCGAGTTTTTTAGATGTTTCAGGACACACCGTACACTTCTCCAGAGTGGCTGTTGGCAATTTACATCCCGCCCATCAGCGTAGCAAGGCTCCCATTTCTCCATGGCCTCTCCTGCATTTCTGGTTTTGACACTTTATTCAGCATGGCCCTTTTGACCGATGGGAAGCGAGACTTCTTTGTAGCGCTGATTTGCCTTTCCAGGTTGCTTGGTTGGCCAAAAAGGGCGTATGCGTTTTTTCCTGAATATATTCAGGAAAAAACGCATACGCCCTTTTTGGCCAAGGGCATCATTGTCGAGGTTTTGCCGCTTTTCCTGTGCTTTAAAGGCGATTCGAATCTACCTCCTGAAATCTGTTTCCTGCAATTCTGCCTTGCTTTCAAATCCTCTTCGTTGCCTTCCCTCAATATTTTTGTGGGCGAGAGTTATCATTTGTAACTCTGCAGGTTTGTGATTTGCAGTGCCCCTGAGCTCCATTTTTCAACTCGCTTTTTTGGGAGCTGGCCGCAAAAGCGTAAGATTGCTTCAGGCCCTATTGTGGTTCCGGGCGGCAGGCTGAGCCTGTGGTTAATTCTTCTTCCTGATGGGAAAATAGAGTGACCTGTGCCTTTCCCAACACCTAGAGCTAGTCGCTCATTGGTTCCCCCTCTTGCCGTTCATCCTCAGGACAAATTGCAACCTGTACGGAACAGGAGGTTAAAGTGCTGATTCTCCAAGGAGGGAGATTGCTAGTAAAGCGGCTGGAATGGCGACGCCGAGCACAAGGAGATGAGAAATAAGGTGCGTTTTAGAAACCTTTCCCGATTACACGGTGTACCATCTTCTGGGTTTCTCATGCATGTTTTCGATGTAGGAAGATGCCCTTGAACCTGGAGATTTGGGACCCATCAGACGAGTACCACGCAATATAACTTTAAAGGGTCTGCGTTTGCTCACCCAACCTCACCAAACCTCTCAGCCCCAAGAGTGTCCACCCTTATGTCTCAATCAGCTGTGGGTCTAGATATGGTCAATCCAGGTGGCATCACAGCCCCTGAACGAATTTTGTAAGAATTTCTCTCTCTTTCACTGTCTTTGTTTCACGGGTTTTTAAAAGTAATTCATTTTCCTAATGGGGTTTAGCTGCTTTTCACTGCTGTGTTTATGCCGCTTTACACCCACTTGACTCACTTACAGAGAGATATCAATACATAGGTTTGAAGATTCTTACTAGTCAGATCTATTCTTGGGCGGTGAATAGGGGGTGTTGAGTCCAGTTCACTGAGCAAGGAGTAGGTCTTGTCTATTACATATTGGGTTTATGGAACGGTATCTGAGCTAATTTGAAACCCTTGTTTTATGCATCACCCCACCTTGCCTTTCCCGTTAGGCAGCCATAGTGTGTTTTCTAAATGTGTGACTCTGTTCTGTTTTGTAATTCAGTTCAAGTGTAGCGGTTTTTACTTTCCCTCTATAAGTGATATCTTATGATAAGTGTCTTTTTCTGTGTGACTTATTTCACTTAGAACCGTCGTACCTGAATCCACTCATCATGCTGCTACTAGCCTTATGACGTTGATTTCATGGCTGAGTGATATTCCATTGTACCTAAGGACCACAACTTCTTTATCCATTTTTCTCTTTCCTGGGATATTTAAGGTGGAATGAAGTGGAGGTTCTTGTCAACAGAGCAACCCTAAACTTTGGAGTGCCTGTGCCTTGCTGATTTTTAGTTTTCCCAAATTAGACGCCCATGAGTGGAAGTGCCCTATGCTGTCTAAGCCGAGTTTTTTAGATGTTTCAGGACACACCGTACACTTCTCCAGAGTGGCTGTTGGCAATTTACATCCCGCCCATCAGCGTAGCAAGGCTCCCATTTCTCCATGGCCTCTCCTGCATTTCTGGTTTTGACACTTTATTCAGCATGGCCCTTTTGACCGATGGGAAGCGAGACTTCTTTGTAGCGCTGATTTGCCTTTCCAGGTTGC
Organism: Eschrichtius robustus; assembly: GCF_028021215.1. NCBI lineage: Eukaryota > Metazoa > Chordata > Mammalia > Artiodactyla > Eschrichtiidae > Eschrichtius > Eschrichtius robustus. The sequence goes on from NC_090828.1 coordinate 109,664,369, forward strand.
TTGGTTGGCCAAAAAGGGCGTATGCGTTTTTTCCTGAATATATTCAGGAAAAAAAGCATACGCCCTTTTTGGCCAAGGGCATCATTGTCGAGGTTTTGCCGCTTTTCCTGTGCTTTAAAGGCGATTAAAATCTACCTCCTGAAATCTGTTTCCTGCAATTCTGCCTTGCTTTCAAATCCTCTTCGTTGCCTTCCCTCAATATTTTTGTGGGCGAGAGTTATCATTTCTAACTCTGCAGGTTTGTGATTTGCAGTGCCCCTGAGCTCCATTTTTCAACTCGCTTTTTTGGGAGCTGGCCGCAAAAGCGTAGGATTGCTTCAGGCCCTATTCTAGTTCCGGGCGGCAGGCTGAGCCTGTGGTTAATTCTTCTTCCTGATGGGAAAATAGAGTGACCTGTGCCTTTCCCAACACCTAGAGCTAGTCGCTCATTGGTTCCCCCTCTTCCCGTTCATCCTCAGGACAAATTGCAACCTGTACGGAACAGGAGGTTAAACGTGCTGATTCTCCAAGGAGGGAGATTGCTAGTAAAGCGGCTGGAATGGCGAACCCGAGCACAAGGAGATGAGAAATGAGGTGCGTTTTAGAAACCTTTCCCGATCACACGGTGTACCATCTTCTGGGGTTCTCATGCATGTTTTCGATGTAGGAAGATGCCCTTGAACCTGGAGATTTGGGACCCATCAGACGGGTACCACGCAGTATTACTTTAAAGGGTCTGCGTTTGCTCACCCAACCTCACCAAACCTCTCAGCCCCAAGAGTGTCCACCCTTATGTCTCAATCAGCTGTGGGTCTAGATATGGTCAATCCAGGTGGCATCACAGCCCCTGAACGAATTTTGTAAGAATTTCTCTCTCTTTCACTGTCTTTGTTTCACGGGTTTTTAAAAGTAATTGATTTTCCTAATGGGGTTTAGCTGCTTTTCACTGCTGTGTTTATGCCGCTTTACTCCCACTTGACTCACTTACAGAGAGATATCAATACATAGGTTTGAAGATTCTTACTAGTCAGATCTATTCTTGGGCGGTGAATAGGAGGTTTTGAGTCCAGTTCACTGAGCAAGGAGTAGGTCTTGTCTATTACATATTGGGTTTATGGAACGGTATCTCAGCTAATTTGAAACCCTTGTTTTAGGCATCTCCCCACCTCACCTTTCCCGTTAGGCAGCCATAGTGTGTTTTCTAAATGTGTGACTCTGTTCTGTTTTGTAATTCAGTTCAAGTGTAGCGGTTTTTACTTTCCCTCTATAAGTGATATCTTATGATTAGTGTCTTTTTCTGTGTGACTTATTTCACTTAGAACCGTCGTACCTGAATCCACTCATCATGCTGCTACTAGCCTTATGACGTTGATTTCATGGCTGAGTGATATTCCATTGTACCTAAGGACCACAACTTCTTTATCCATTTTTCTCTTTCCTGGGATATTTAAGGTGGAATGAAGTGGAGGTTCTTGTCAACAGAGCAACCCTAAACTTTGGAGTGCCTGTGCCTTGCTGATTTTTAGTTTTCCCAAATTAGACGCCCATGAGTGGAAGTGCCCTATGCTGTCTAAGCCGAGTTTTTTAGATGTTTCAGGACACACCGTACACTTCTCCAGAGTGGCTGTTGGCAATTTACATCCCGCCCATCAGCGTAGCAAGGCTCCCATTTCTCCATGGCCTCTCCTGCATTTCTGGTTTTGACACTTTATTCAGCATGGCCCTTTTGACCGATGGGAAGCGAGACTTCTTTGTAGCGCTGATTTGCCTTTCCAGGTTGCTTGGTTGGCCAAAAAGGGCGTATGCGTTTTTTCCTGAATATATTCAGGAAAAAACGCATACGCCCTTTTTGGCCAAGGGCATCATTGTCGAGGTTTTGCCGCTTTTCCTGTGCTTTAAAGGCGATTCGAATCTACCTCCTGAAATCTGTTTCCTGCAATTCTGCCTTGCTTTCAAATCCTCTTCGTTGCCTTCCCTCAATATTTTTGTGGGCGAGAGTTATCATTTCTAACTCTGCAGGTTTGTGATTTGCAGTGCCCCTGAGCTCCATTTTTCAACTCGCTTTTTTGGGAGCTGGCCCCAAAAGCGTAAGATTGCTTCAGGCCCTATTGTGGTTCCGGGCGGCAGGCTGAGCCTGTGGTTAATTCTTCTTCCTGATGGGAAAATAGAGTGACCTGTGCCTTTCCCAACACTTAGAGCTAGTCGCTCATTGGTTCCCCCTCTTCCCGTTCATCCTCAGGACAAATTGCAACCTGTACGGAACAGGAGGTTAAACGTGCTGATTCTCCAAGGAGGGAGATTGCTAGTAAAGCGGCTGGAATGGCGAACCCGAGCACAAGGAGATGAGAAATGAGGTGCGTTTTAGAAACCTTTCCCGATCACACGGTGTACCATCTTCTGGGGTTCTCATGCATGTTTTCGATGTAGGAAGATGCCCTTGAACCTGGAGATTTGGGACCCATCAGACGGGTACCACGCAGTATTACTTTAAAGGGTCTGTGTTTGCTCACCCAACCTCACCAAACCTCTCAGCCCCAAGAGTGTCCACCCTTATGTCTCAATCAGCTGTGGGTCTAGATATGGTCAATCCAGGTGGCATCACAGCCCCTGAACGAATTTTGTAAGAATTTCTCTCTCTTTCACTGTCTCTGTTTCACGGGTTTTTAAAAGTAATTGATTTTCCTAATGGGGTTTAGCTGCTTTTCACTGCTGTGTTTATGCCGCTTTACTCCCACTTGACTCACTTACGGAGAGATATCAATACATAGGTTTGAAGATTCTTACTAGTCAGATCTATTCTTGGGCGGTGAATAGGGGGTGTTGAGTCCAGTTCACTGAGCAAGGAGTAGGTCTTGTCTATTACATATTGGGTTTATGGAACGGTATCTGAGCTAATTTGAAACCCTTCTTTTAGGCATCACCCCACCTCGCCTTTCCCGTTAGGCAGCCATAGTGTGTTTTCTAAATGTGTGACTCTGTTCTGTTTTGTAATTCAGTTCAAGTGTAGCGGTTTTTACATTCCCTCTATAAGTGATATCTTCTGATTAGTGTCTTTTTCTGTGTGACTTATTTCACTTAGAACCGTCGTACCTGAATCCACTCATCATGCTGCTACTAGCCTTATGACGTTGATTTCATGGCTGAATGATATTCCATTGTACCTAAGGACCACAACTTCTTTATCCATTTTTCTCTTTCCTGGGATATTTAAGGTGGAATGAAGTGGAGGTTCTTGTCAACAGAGCAACCCTAAACTTTGGAGTGCCTGTGCCTTGCTGGTTTTTAGTTTTCCCAAATTAGACGCCCATGAGTGGAAGTGCCCTATGCTGTCTAAGCCGAGTTTTTTAGATGTTTCAGGACACACCGTACACTTCTCCAGAGTGGCTGTTGGCAATTTACATCCCGCCCATCAGCGTAGCAAGGCTCCCATTTCTCCATGGCCTCTCCTGCATTTCTGGTTTTGACACTTTATTCAGCATGGCCCTTTTGACCGATGGGAAGCGAGACTTCTTTGTAGCGCTGATTTGCCTTTCCAGGTTGCTTGGTTGGCCAAAAAGGGCGTATGCGTTTTTTCCTGAATATATTCAGGAAAAAACGCATACGCCCTTTTTGGCCAAGGGCATCATTGTCGAGGTTTTGCCGCTTTTCCTGTGCTTTACAGGCGATTCGAATCTACCTCCTGAAATCTGTTTCCTGCAATTCTGCCTTGCTTTCAAATCCTCTTCGTTGCCTTCCCTCAATATTTTTGTGGGCGAGAGTTATCATTTCTAACTCTGCAGGTTTGTGATTTGCAGGGCCCCTGAGCTCCATTTTTCAACTCGCTTTTTTGGGAGCTGGCCGCAAAAGCGTAGGATTGCTTCAGGCCCTATTCTGGTTCCGGGCGGCAGGCTGAGCCTGTGGTTAATTCTTCTTCCTGATGGGAAAATAGAGTGACCTGTGCCTGTCCCAACACCTAGAGCTAGTCGCTCATTGGTTCCCCCTCTTCCCGTTCATCCTCAGGACAAATTGAAACCTGTACGGAACAGGAGGTTAAAGTGCTGATTCTCCAAGGAGGGACATTGCTAGTAAAGCGGCTGGAATGGCGACCCCGAGCACAAGGAGATGAGAAATAAGGTGCGTTTTAGAAACCATTCCCGATCACATGGTGTACCATCTTCTGGGTTTCTCATGCATGTTTTCGATGTAGGAAGATGCCCTTGAACCTGGAGATTTGGGACCCATCAGACGGCTACCACGCAATATTACTTTAAAGGGTCTGCGTTTGCTCACCCAACCTCACCAAACCTCTGAGCCCCAAGAGTGTCCACCCTTATGTCTCAATCAGCTGTGGGTCTAGATATGGTCAATCCAGGTGGCATCACAGCCCCTGAACGAATTTTGTAAGAATTTCTCTCTCTTTCACTGTCTTTGTTTCACGGGTTTTTAAAAGTAATTGATTTTCCTAATGGGGTTTAGCTGCTTTTCACTGCTGTGTTTATGCCGCTTTACACCCACTTGACTCACTTCCAGAGAGATATCAATACATAGGTTTGAAGATTTTTACTAGTCAGATCTATTCTTGGGCGGTGAATAGGGGGTGTTGAGTCCACTTCACTGAGCAAGGAGTAGGTCTTGTCTATTACATATTGGGTTTATGGAACGGTATCTGAGCTAATTTGAAAGCCTTGTTTTATGCATCACCCCACCTCACCTTTCCCGTTAGGCAGCCATAGTGTGTTTTCTAAATGTGTGACTCTGTTCTGTTTTGTAATTCAGTTCAAGTGTAGCGGTTTGTACATTCCCTCTATAAGTGATATCTTATGACTAGTGTCTTTTTCTGTGTGACTTATTTCACTTAGAACCGTCGTACCTGAATCCACTCATCATGCTGCTACTAGCCTTATGACGTTGATTTCATGGCTGAGTGATATTCCATTGTACCTAAGGACCACAACTTCTTTATCCATTTTTCTCTTTCCTGGGATATTTAAGGTGGAATGAAGTGGAGGTTCTTGTCAACAGAGCAACCCTAAACTTTGGAGTGCCTGTGCCTTGCTGATTTTTAGTTTTCCCAAATTAGACGCCCATGAGTGGAAGTGCCCTATGCTGTCTAAGCCGAGTTTTTTAGATGTTTCAGGACACACCGTACACTTCTCCAGAGTGGCTGTTGGCAATTTACATCCCGCCCATCAGCGTAGCAAGGCTCCCATTTCTCCATGGCCTCTCCTGCATTTCTGGTTTTGACACTTTATTCAGCATGGCCCTTTTGACCGATGGGAAGCGAGACTTCTTTGTAGCGCTGATTTGCCTTTCCAGGTTGCTTGGTTGGCCAAAAAGGGCGTATGCGTTTTTTCCTGAATATATTCAGGAAAAAACGCATACGCCCTTTTTGGCCAAGGGCATCATTGTCGAGGTTTTGCCGCTTTTCCTGTGCTTTAAAGGCGATTCGAATCTACCTCCTGAAATCTGTTTCCTGCAATTCTGCCTTGCTTTCAAATCCTCTTCGTTGCCTTCCCTCAATATTTTTGTGGGCGAGAGTTATCATTTATAACTCAGCAGGTTTGTGATTTGCAGTGCCCCTGAGCTCCATTTTTCAACTCGCTTTTTTGGGAGCTGGCCTCAAAAGCATAGGATTGCTTCAGGCCTTTTTCTGGTTCTGGGCGGCAGCAGAGCCTGTGGTTAATTCTTCTTCCTGATGGGAAAATAGAGTGACCTGTGCCTTTCCCAACACCTAGAGCTAGTCGCTCATTGGTTCCCCCTCTTGCCATTCATCCTCAGGACAAATTGCAACCTGTACGGAACAGGAGGTTAAAGTGCTGATTCTCCAAGGAGGGACATTGCTAGTAAAGCGGCTGGAATGGCGACCCCGAGCACAAGGAGATGAGAAATAAGGTGCGTTTTAGAAACCTTTCCCGATCACACGGTGTACCATCTTCTGGGTTTCTCATGCATGTTTTCGATGTAGGAAGATGCCCTTGAACCTGGAGATTTGGGACCCATCAGACGGCTACCACGCAATATTACTTTAAAGGGTCTGCGTTTGCTCACCCAACCTCACCAAACTTCTGAGCCCCAAGAGTGTCCACCCTTATGTCTCAATCAGCTGTGGGTCTAGATATGGTCAATCCAGGTGGCATCACAGCCCCTGAACGAATTTTGTAAGAATTTCTCTCTCTTTCACTGTCTTTGTTTCACGGGTTTTTAAAAGTAATTGATTTTCCTAATGGGGTTTAGCTGCTTTTCACTGCTGTGTTTATGCCGCTTTACACCCACTTGACTCACTTCCAGAGAGATATCAATACATAGGTTTGAAGATTTTTACTAGTCAGATCTATTCTTGGGCGGTGAATAGGGGGTGTTGAGTCCACTTCACTGAGCAAGGAGTAGGTCTTGTCTATTACATATTGGGTTTATGGAACGGTATCTGAGCTAATTTGAAAGCCTTGTTTTATGCATCACCCCACCTCACCTTTCCCGTTAGGCAGCCATAGTGTGTTTTCTAAATGTGTGACTCTGTTCTGTTTTGTAATTCAGTTCAAGTGTAGCGGTTTGTACATTCCCTCTATAAGTGATATCTTATGACTAGTGTCTTTTTCTGTGTGACTTATTTCACTTAGAACCGTCGTACCTGAATCCACTCATCATGCTGCTACTAGCCTTATGACGTTGATTTCATGGCTGAGTGATATTCCATTGTACCTAAGGACCACAACTTCTTTATCCATTTTTCTCTTTCCTGGGATATTTAAGGTGGAATGAAGTGGAGGTTCTTGTCAACAGAGCAACCCTAAACTTTGGAGTGCCTGTGCCTTGCTGATTTTTAGTTTTCCCAAATTAGACGCCCATGAGTGGAAGTGCCCTATGCTGTCTAAGCCGAGTTTTTTAGATGTTTCAGGACACACCGTACACTTCTCCAGAGTGGCTGTTGGCAATTTACATCCCGCCCATCAGCGTAGCAAGGCTCCCATTTCTCCATGGCCTCTCCTGCATTTCTGGTTTTGACACTTTATTCAGCAAGGCCCTTTTGACCGATGGGAAGCGAGACTTCTTTGTAGCGCTGATTTGCCTTTCCAGGTTGCTTGGTTGGCCAAAAAGGGCGTATGCGTTTTTTCCTGAATATATTCAGGAAAAAACGCATACGCCCTTTTTGGCCAAGGGCATCATTGTCGAGGTTTTGCCGCTTTTCCTGTGCTTTAAAGGCGATTCGAATCTACCTCCTGAAATCTGTTTCCTGCAATTCTGCCTTGCTTTCAAATCCTCTTCGTTGCCTTCCCTCAATATTTTTGTGGGCGAGAGTTATCATTTATAACTCAGCAGGTTTGTGATTTGCAGTGCCCCTGAGCTCCATTTTTCAACTCGCTTTTTTGGGAGCTGGCCTCAAAAGCGTAGGATTGCTTCAGGCCTTTTTCTGGTTCTGGGCGGCAGCAGAGCCTGTGGTTAATTCTTCTTCCTGATGGGAAAATAGAGTGACCTGTGCCTTTCCCAACACCTAGAGCTAGTCGCTCATTGGTTCCCCCTCTTGCCATTCATCCTCAGGACAAATTGCAACCTGTACGGAACAGGAGGTTAAAGTGCTGATTCTCCAAGGAGGGACATTGCTAGTAAAGCGGCTGGAATGGCGACCCCGAGCACAAGGAGATGAGAAATAAGGTGCGTTTTAGAAACCTTTCCCGATCACACGGTGTACCATCTTCTGGGTTTCTCATGCATGTTTTCGATGTAGGAAGATGCCCTTGAACCTGGAGATTTGGGACCCATCAGACGGCTACCACGCAATATTACTTTAAAGGGTCTGCGTTTGCTCACCCAACCTCACCAAACTTCTGAGCCCCAAGAGTGTCCACCCTTATGTCTCAATCAGCTGTGGGTCTAGATATGGTCAATCCAGGTGGCATCACAGCCCCTGAACGAATTTTGTAAGAATTTCTCTCTCTTTCACTGTCTTTGTTTCACGGGTTTTTAAAAGTAATTGATTTTCCTAATGGGGTTTAGCTGCTTTTCACTGCTGTGTTTATGCCGCTTTACACCCACTTGACTCACTTCCAGAGAGATATCAATACATAGGTTTGAAGATTTTTACTAGTCAGATCTATTCTTGGGCGGTGAATAGGGGGTGTTGAGTCCACTTCACTGAGCAAGGAGTAGGTCTTGTCTATTACATATTGGGTTTATGGAACGGTATCTGAGCTAATTTGAAAGCCTTGTTTTAGGCATCACCCCACCTCACCTTTCCCGTTAGGCAGCCATAGTGTGTTTTCTAAATGTGTGACTCTGTTCTGTTTTGTAATTCAGTTCAAGTGTAGCGGTTTGTACATTCCCTCTATAAGTGATATCTTATGACTAGTGTCTTTTTCTGTGTGACTTATTTCACTTAGAACCGTCGTACCTGAATCCACTCATCATGCTGCTACTAGCCTTATGACGTTGATTTCATGGCTGAGTGATATTCCATTGTACCTAAGGACCACAACTTCTTTATCCATTTTTCTCTTTCCTGGGATATTTAAGGTGGAATGAAGTGGAGGTTCTTGTCAACAGAGCAACCCTAAACTTTGGAGTGCCTGTGCCTTGCTGATTTTTAGTTTTCCCAAATTAGACGCCCATGAGTGGAAGTGCCCTATGCTGTCTAAGCCGAGTTTTTTAGATGTTTCAGGACACACCGTACACTTCTCCAGAGTGGCTGTTGGCAATTTACATCCCGCCCATCAGCGTAGCAAGGCTCCCATTTCTCCATGGCCTCTCCTGCATTTCTGGTTTTGACACTTTATTCAGCATGGCCCTTTTGACCGATGGGAAGCGAGACTTCTTTGTAGCGCTGATTTGCCTTTCCAGGTTGCTTGGTTGGCCAAAAAGGGCGTATGCGTTTTTTCCTGAATATATTCAGGAAAAAACGCATACGCCCTTTATGGCCAAGGGCATCATTGTCGAGGTTTTGCCGCTTTTCCTGTGCTTTAAAGGCGATTCGAATCTACCTCCTGAAATCTGTTTCCTGCAATTCTGCCTTGCTTTCAAATCCTCTTCGTTGCCTTCCCTCAATATTTTTGTGGGCGAGAGTTATCATTTATAACTCAGCAGGTTTGTGATTTGCAGTGCCCCTGAGCTCCATTTTTCAACTCGCTTTTTTGGGAGCTGGCCTCAAAAGCGTAGGATTGCTTCAGGCCTTTTTCTGGTTCTGGGAGGCAGCAGAGCCTGTGGTTAATTCTTCTTCCTGATGGGAAAATAGAGTGACCTGTGCCTTTCCCAACACCTAGAGCTAGTCGCTCATTGGTTCCCCCTCTTGCCATTCATCCTCAGGACAAATTGCAACCTGTACGGAACAGGAGGTTAAAGTGCTGATTCTCCAAGGAGGGAGATTGCTATTAAAGTGTCTGGAATGGCGAACCCGAGCACAAGGAGATGAGAAATGAGGTGCGTTTTAGAAACCTTTCCCGATCACACGGTGTACCATCTTCTGGGTTTCTCATGCATGTTTTCGATGTAGGAAGATGCCCTTGAACCTGGAGATTTGGGACACATGGGATGGGTACCACGCAGTATTACTTTAAAGGGTCTCCGTTTGCTCACCCAACCTCACCAAACCTCTCAGCCCCAAGAGTGTCCACCCTTATGTCTCAATGAGCTGTGGGTCTAGATATGGTCAATCCAGGTAGCATCACAGCCCCTGAACGAATTTTGTAAGAATTTCTCTCTCTTTCACTGTCTTTGTTTCACGGGTTTTTAAAAGTAATTGATTTTCCTAATGGGGTTTAGCTGCTTTTCACTGCTGTGTTTATGCCGCTTTACTCCCACTTGACTCACTTACGGAGAGATATCAATACATAGGTTTGAAGATTCTTACTAGTCAGATCTATTCTTGAGCGGTGAATAGGGGGTGTTGGGTCCAGTTCACTGAGCAAGGAGTAGGTCTTGTCTATTACATATTGGGTTTATGGAACGGTATCTGAGCTAATTTGAAACCCTTGTTTTAGGCATCACCCCACCTCACCTTTCCCGTTAGGCAGCCATAGTGTGTTTTCTAAATGTGTGACTCTGTTCTGTTTTGTAATTCAGTTCAAGTGTAGCGGTTTTTACATTCCCTCTATAAGTGCTATCTTCTGATTAGTGTCTTTTTCTGTGTGGCTTATTTCACTTAGAACCGTCGTACCTGAATCCACTCATCATGCTGCTACTAGCCTTATGACGTTGATTTCATGGCTGAGTGATATTCCATTGTACCTAAGGACCACAACTTCTTTATCCATTTTTCTCTTTCCTGGGATATTTAAGCTGGAATGAAGTGGAGGTTCTTGTCAACAGAGCAACCCTAAACTTTGGAGTGCCTGTGCCTTGCTGATTTTTAGTTTTCCCAAATTAGACGCCCATGAGTGGAAGTGCCCTATGCTCTCTAAGCCGAGTTTTTTAGATATTTCAGGACACACCGTACACTTCTCCAGAGTGGCTGTTGGCAATTTACATCCCGCCCATCAGCGTAGCAAGGCTCCCATTTCTCCATGGCCTCTCCTGCATTTCTGGTTTTGACACTTTATTCACCATGGCCCTTTTGACCGATGGGAAGCGAGACTTCTTTGTAGCGCTGATTTGCCTTTCAAGGTTGCTTGGTTGGCCAAACAGGGCGTATGCGTTTTTTCCTGAATATATTCAGGAAAAAACGCATACGCCCTGTTTGGCCAAGGGCATCATTGTCGAGGTTTTGCCGCTTTTCCTGTGCTTTAAAGGCGATTCGAATCTACCTCCTGAAATCTGTTTCCTGCAATTCTGCCTTGCTTTCAAATCCTCTTCGTTGCCTTCCCTCAATATTTTTGTGGGCGAGAGTTATCATTTCTAACTCTGCAGGTTTCTGATTTGCAGTGCCCCTGAGCTCCATTTTTCAACTCGCTTTTTTGGGAGCTGGCCGCAAAACCGTAGGATTGCTTCAGGCCCTATTCTGGTTCCGGGCGGCAGGCTGATCCTGTGGTTAATTCTTCTTCCTGATGGGAAAATAGAGTGACCTGTGCCTTTCCCAACACCTAGAGCTAGTCGCTCATTGGTTCCCCCTCTTCCCGTTCATCCTCAGGACAAATTGCAACCTGTACGGAACAGGAGGTTAAACGTGCTGATTCTCCAAGGAGGGAGATTGCTAGTAAAGCGGCTGGAATGGCGAACCCGAGCACAAGGAGATGAGAAATGATGTGCGTTTTAGAAACCTTTCCCGATCACACGGTGTACCATCTTCTGGGGTTCTCATGCATGTTTTCGATGTAGGAAGGTGCCCTTCAACCTGGAGATTTGGGACCCATCAGACGGGTACCACGCAGTATTACTTTAAAGGGTCTGTGTTTGCTCACCCAACCTCACCAAACCTCTCAGCCCCAAGAGTGTCCACCCTTATGTCTCAATCAGCTGTGGGTCTAGATATGGTCAATCCAGGTGGCATCACAGCCCCTGAACGAATTTTGTAAGAATTTCTCTCTCTTTCACTGTCTCTGTTTCACGGGTTTTTAAAAGTAATTGATTTTCCTAATGGGGTTTAGCTGCTTTTCACTGCTGTGTTTATGCCGCTTTACTCCCACTTGACTCACTTACGGAGAGATATCAATACATAGGTTTGAAGATTCTTACTAGTCAGATCTATTCTTGGGCGGTGAATAGGGGGTGTTGAGTCCAGTTCACTGAGCAAGCAGTAGGTCTTGTCTATTACATATTGGGTTTATGGAACGGTATCTGAGCTAATTTGAAACCCTTGTTTTAGGCATCACCCCACCTCACCTTTCCCGTTAGGCAGCCATAGTGTGTTTTCTAAATGTGTGACTCTGTTCTGTTTTGTAATTCAGTTCAAGTGTAGCGGTTTTTACATTCCCTCTATAAGTGATATCTTCTGATTAGTGTCTTTTTCTGTGTGACTTATTTCACTTAGAACCGTCGTACCTGAATCCACTCATCATGCTGCTACTAGCCTTATGACGTTGATTTCATGGCTGAGTGATATTCCATTGTACCTAAGGACCACAACTTCTTTATCCATTTTTCTCTTTCCTGGGATATTTAAGGTGGAATGAAGTGGAGGTTCTTGTCAACAGAGCAACCCTAAACTTTGGAGTGCCTGTGCCTTGCTGATTTTTAGTTTTCCCAAATTAGACGCCCATGAGTGGAAGTGCCCTATGCTCTCTAAGCCGAGTTTTTTAGATATTTCAGGACACACCGTACACTTCTCCAGAGTGGCTGTTGGCAATTTACATCCCGCCCATCAGCGTAGCAAGGCTCCCATTTCTCCATGGCCTCTCCTGCATTTCTGGTTTTGACACTTTATTCAGCATGGCCCTTTTGACCGATGGGAAGCGAGACTTCTTTGTAGCGCTGATTTGCCTTTCCAGGTTGCTTGGTTGGCCAAAAAGGGCGTATGCGTTTTTTCCTGAATATATTCAGGAAAAAACGCATACGCCCTTTTTGGCCAAGGGCATCATTGTCGAGGTTTTGCCGCTTTTCCTGTGCTTTAAAGGCGATTCGAATCTACCTCCTGAAATCTGTTTCCTGCAATTCTGCCTTGCTTTCAAATCCTCTTCGTTGCCTTCCCTCAATATTTTTGTGGGCGAGAGTTATCATTTATAACTCAGCAGGTTTGTGATTTGCAGTGCCCCTGAGCTCCATTTTTCAACTCGCTTTTTTGGGAGCTGGCCTCAAAAGCGTAGGATTGCTTCAGGCCTTTTTCTGGTTCTGGGCGGCAGCAGAGCCTGTGGTTAATTCTTCTTCCTGATGGGAAAATAGAGTGACCTGTGCCTTTCCCAACACCTAGAGCTAGTCGCTCATTGGTTCCCCCTCTTGCCATTCATCCTCAGGACAAATTGCAACCTGTACGGAACAGGAGGTTAAAGTGCTGATTCTCCAAGGAGGGACATTGCTAGTAAAGCGGCTGGAATGGCGACCCCGAGCACAAGGAGATGAGAAATAAGGTGCGTTTTAGAAACCTTTCCCGATCACACGGTGTACCATCTTCTGGGTTTCTCATGCATGTTTTCGATGTAGGAAGATGCCCTTGAACCTGGAGATTTGGGACCCATCAGACGGCTACCACGCAATATTACTTTAAAGGGTCTGCGTTTGCTCACCCAACCTCACCAAACTTCTGAGCCCCAAGAGTGTCCACCCTTATGTCTCAATCAGCTGTGGGTCTAGATATGGTCAATCCAGGTGGCATCACAGCCCCTGAACGAATTTTGTAAGAATTTCTCTCTCTTTCACTGTCTTTGTTTCACGGGTTTTTAAAAGTAATTGATTTTCCTAATGGGGTTTAGCTGCTTTTCACTGCTGTGTTTATGCCGCTTTACACCCACTTGACTCACTTCCAGAGAGATATCAATACATAGGTTTGAAGATTTTTACTAGTCAGATCTATTCTTGGGCGGTGAATAGGGGGTGTTGAGTCCACTTCACTGAGCAAGGAGTAGGTCTTGTCTATTACATATTGGGTTTATGGAACGGTATCTGAGCTAATTTGAAAGCCTTGTTTTATGCATCACCCCACCTCACCTTTCCCGTTAGGCAGCCATAGTGTGTTTTCTAAATGTGTGACTCTGTTCTGTTTTGTAATTCAGTTCAAGTGTAGCGGTTTGTACATTCCCTCTATAAGTGATATCTTATGACTAGTGTCTTTTTCTGTGTGACTTATTTCACTTAGAACCGTCGTACCTGAATCCACTCATCATGCTGCTACTAGCCTTATGACGTTGATTTCATGGCTGAGTGATATTCCATTGTACCTAAGGACCACAACTTCTTTATCCATTTTTCTCTTTCCTGGGATATTTAAGGTGGAATGAAGTGGAGGTTCTTGTCAACAGAGCAACCCTAAACTTTGGAGTGCCTGTGCCTTGCTGATTTTTAGTTTTCCCAAATTAGACGCCCATGAGTGGAAGTGCCCTATGCTGTCTAAGCCGAGTTTTTTAGATGTTTCAGGACACACCGTACACTTCTCCAGAGTGGCTGTTGGCAATTTACATCCCGCCCATCAGCGTAGCAAGGCTCCCATTTCTCCATGGCCTCTCCTGCATTTCTGGTTTTGACACTTTATTCAGCATGGCCCTTTTGACCGATGGGAAGCGAGACTTCTTTGTAGCGCTGATTTGCCTTTCCAGGTTGCTTGGTTGGCCAAAAAGGGCGTATGCGTTTTTTCCTGAATATATTCAGGAAAAAACGCATACGCCCTTTTTGGCCAAGGGCATCATTGTCGAGGTTTTGCCGCTTTTCCTGTGCTTTAAAGGCGATTCGAATCTACCTCCTGAAATCTGTTTCCTGCAATTCTGCCTTGCTTTCAAATCCTCTTCGTTGCCTTCCCTCAATATTTTTGTGGGCGAGAGTTATCATTTATAACTCAGCAGGTTTGTGATTTGCAGTGCCCCTGAGCTCCATTTTTCAACTCGCTTTTTTGGGAGCTGGCCTCAAAAGCGTAGGATTGCTTCAGGCCTTTTTCTGGTTCTGGGCGGCAGCAGAGCCTGTGGTTAATTCTTCTTCCTGATGGGAAAATAGAGTGACCTGTGCCTTTCCCAACACCTAGAGCTAGTCGCTCATTGGTTCCCCCTCTTGCCATTCATCCTCAGGACAAATTGCAACCTGTACGGAACAGGAGGTTAAAGTGCTGATTCTCCAAGGAGGGACATTGCTAGTAAAGCGGCTGGAATGGCGACCCCGAGCACAAGGAGATGAGAAATAAGGTGCGTTTTAGAAACCTTTCCCGATCACACGGTGTACCATCTTCTGGGTTTCTCATGCATGTTTTCGATGTAGGAAGATGCCCTTGAACCTGGAGATTTGGGACCCATCAGACGGCTACCACGCAATATTACTTTAAAGGGTCTGCGTTTGCTCACCCAACCTCACCAAACTTCTGAGCCCCAAGAGTGTCCACCCTTATGTCTCAATCAGCTGTGGGTCTAGATATGGTCAATCCAGGTGGCATCACAGCCCCTGAACGAATTTTGTAAGAATTTCTCTCTCTTTCACTGTCTTTGTTTCACGGGTTTTTAAAAGTAATTGATTTTCCTAATGGGGTTTAGCTGCTTTTCACTGCTGTGTTTATGCCGCTTTACACCCACTTGACTCACTTCCAGAGAGATATCAATACATAGGTTTGAAGATTTTTACTAGTCAGATCTATTCTTGGGCGGTGAATAGGGGGTGTTGAGTCCACTTCACTGAGCAAGGAGTAGGTCTTGTCTATTACATATTGGGTTTATGGAACGGTATCTGAGCTAATTTGAAAGCCTTGTTTTATGCATCACCCCACCTCACCTTTCCCGTTAGGCAGCCATAGTGTGTTTTCTAAATGTGTGACTCTGTTCTGTTTTGTAATTCAGTTCAAGTGTAGCGGTTTGTACATTCCCTCTATAAGTGATATCTTATGACTAGTGTCTTTTTCTGTGTGACTTATTTCACTTAGAACCGTCGTACCTGAATCCACTCATCATGCTGCTACTAGCCTTATGACGTTGATTTCATGGCTGAGTGATATTCCATTGTACCTAAGGACCACAACTTCTTTATCCATTTTTCTCTTTCCTGGGATATTTAAGGTGGAATGAAGTGGAGGTTCTTGTCAACAGAGCAACCCTAAACTTTGGAGTGCCTGTGCCTTGCTGATTTTTAGTTTTCCCAAATTAGACGCCCATGAGTGGAAGTGCCCTATGCTGTCTAAGCCGAGTTTTTTAGATGTTTCAGGACACACCGTACACTTCTCCAGAGTGGCTGTTGGCAATTTACATCCCGCCCATCAGCGTAGCAAGGCTCCCATTTCTCCATGGCCTCTCCTGCATTTCTGGTTTTGACACTTTATTCAGCATGGCCCTTTTGACCGATGGGAAGCGAGACTTCTTTGTAGCGCTGATTTGCCTTTCCAGGTTGCTTGGTTGGCCAAAAAGGGCGTATGCGTTTTTTCCTGAATATATTCAGGAAAAAACGCATACGCCCTTTTTGGCCAAGGGCATCATTGTCGAGGTTTTGCCGCTTTTCCTGTGCTTTAAAGGCGATTCGAATCTACCTCCTGAAATCTGTTTCCTGCAATTCTGCCTTGCTTTCAAATCCTCTTCGTTGCCTTCCCTCAATATTTTTGTGGGCGAGAGTTATCATTTATAACTCAGCAGGTTTGTGATTTGCAGTGCCCCTGAGCTCCATTTTTCAACTCGCTATTTTGGGAGCTGGCCTCAAAAGCGTAGGATTGCTTCAGGCCTTTTTCTGGTTCTGGGCGGCAGCAGAGCCTGTGGTTAATTCTTCTTCCTGATGGGAAAATAGAGTGACCTGTGCCTTTCCCAACACCTAGAGCTAGTCGCTCATTGGTTCCCCCTCTTCCCGTTCATCCTCAGGACAAATTGCAACCTGTACGGAACAGGAGGTTAAACGTGCTGATTCTCCAAGGAGGGAGATTGCTAGTAAAGCGGCTGGAATGGCGAACCCGAGCACAAGGAGATGAGAAATGATGTGCGTTTTAGAAACCTTTCCCGATCACACGGTGTACCATCTTCTGGGGTTCTCATGCATGTTTTCGATGTAGGAAGGTGCCCTTCAACCTGGAGATTTGGGACCCATCAGACGGGTACCACGCAGTATTACTTTAAAGGGTCTGTGTTTGCTCACCCAACCTCACCAAACCTCTCAGCCCCAAGAGTGTCCACCCTTATGTCTCAATCAGCTGTGGGTCTAGATATGGTCAATCCAGGTGGCATCACAGCCCCTGAACGAATTTTGTAAGAATTTCTCTCTCTTTCACTGTCTCTGTTTCACGGGTTTTTAAAAGTAATTGATTTTCCTAATGGGGTTTAGCTGCTTTTCACTGCTGTGTTTATGCCGCTTTACTCCCACTTGACTCACTTACGGAGAGATATCAATACATAGGTTTGAAGATTCTTACTAGTCAGATCTATTCTTGGGCGGTGAATAGGGGGTGTTGAGTCCAGTTCACTGAGCAAGCAGTAGGTCTTGTCTATTACATATTGGGTTTATGGAACGGTATCTGAGCTAATTTGAAACCCTTGTTTTAGGCATCACCCCACCTCACCTTTCCCGTTAGGCAGCCATAGTGTGTTTTCTAAATGTGTGACTCTGTTCTGTTTTGTAATTCAGTTCAAGTGTAGCGGTTTTTACATTCCCTCTATAAGTGATATCTTCTGATTAGTGTCTTTTTCTGTGTGACTTATTTCACTTAGAACCGTCGTACCTGAATCCACTCATCATGCTGCTACTAGCCTTATGACGTTGATTTCATGGCTGAGTGATATTCCATTGTACCTAAGGACCACAACTTCTTTATCCATTTTTCTCTTTCCTGGGATATTTAAGGTGGAATGAAGTGGAGGTTCTTGTCAACAGAGCAACCCTAAACTTTGGAGTGCCTGTGCCTTGCTGATTTTTAGTTTTCCCAAATTAGACGCCCATGAGTGGAAGTGCCCTATGCTGTCTAAGCCGAGTTTTTTAGATGTTTCAGGACACACCGTACACTTCTCCAGAGTGGCTGTTGGCAATTTACATCCCGCCCATCAGCGTAGCAAGGCTCCCATTTCTCCATGGCCTCTCCTGCATTTCTGGTTTTGACACTTTATTCAGCATGGCCCTTTTGACCGATGGGAAGCGAGACTTCTTTGTAGCGCTGATTTGCCTTTCCAGGTTGCTTGGTTGGCCAAAAAGGGCGTATGCGTTTTTTCCTGAATATATTCAGGAAAAAAAGCATACGCCCTTTTTGGCCAAGGGCATCATTGTCGAGGTTTTGCCGCTTTTCCTGTGCTTTAAAGGCGATTAAAATCTACCTCCTGAAATCTGTTTCCTGCAATTCTGCCTTGCTTTCAAATCCTCTTCGTTGCCTTCCCTCAATATTTTTGTGGGCGAGAGTTATCATTTGTAACTCTGCAGGTTTGTGATTTGCAGTGCCCCTGAGCTCCATTTTTCAACTCGCTTTTTTGGGAGCTGGCCGCAAAAGCGTAGGATTGCTTCAGGCACTATTCTAGTTCCGGGCGGCAGGCTGAGCCTGTGGTTAATTCTTCTTCCTGATGGGAAAATAGAGTGACCTGTGCCTTTCCCAACACCTAGAGCTAGTCGCTCATTGGTTCCCCCTCTTCCCGTTCATCCTCAGGACAAATTGCAACCTGTACGGAACAGGAGGTTAAACGTGCTGATTCTCCAAGGAGGGAGATTGCTAGTAAAGCGGCTGGAATGGCGAACCCGAGCACAAGGAGATGAGAAATGAGGTGCGTTTTAGAAACCTTTCCCGATCACACGGTGTACCATCTTCTGGGGTTCTCATGCATGTTTTCGATGTAGGAAGATGCCCTTGAACCTGGAGATTTGGGACCCATCAGACGGGTACCACGCAGTATTACTTTAAAGGGTCTGCGTTTGCTCACCCAACCTCACCAAACCTCTCAGCCCCAAGAGTGTCCACCCTTATGTCTCAATCAGCTGTGGGTCTAGATATGGTCAATCCAGGTGGCATCACAGCCCCTGAACGAATTTTGTAAGAATTTCTCTCTCTTTCACTGTCTTTGTTTCACGGGTTTTTAAAAGTAATTGATTTTCCTAATGGGGTTTAGCTGCTTTTCACTGCTGTGTTTATGCCGCTTTACTCCCACTTGACTCACTTACAGAGAGATATCAATACATAGGTTTGAAGATTCTTACTAGTCAGATCTATTCTTGGGCGGTGAATAGGAGGTGTTGAGTCCAGTTCACTGAGCAAGGAGTAGGTCTTGTCTATTACATATTGGGTTTATGGAACGGTATCTCAGCTAATTTGAAACCCTTGTTTTAGGCATCTCCCCACCTCACCTTTCCCGTTAGGCAGCCATAGTGTGTTTTCTAAATGTGTGACTCTGTTCTGTTTTGTAATTCAGTTCAAGTGTAGCGGTTTTTACTTTCCCTCTATAAGTGATATCTTATGATTAGTGTCTTTTTCTGTGTGACTTATTTCACTTAGAACCGTCGTACCTGAATCCACTCATCATGCTGCTACTAGCCTTATGACGTTGATTTCATGGCTGAGTGATATTCCATTGTACCTAAGGACCACAACTTCTTTATCCATTTTTCTCTTTCCTGGGATATTTAAGGTGGAATGAAGTGGAGGTTCTTGTCAACAGAGCAACCCTAAACTTTGGAGTGCCTGTGCCTTGCTGATTTTTAGTTTTCCCAAATTAGACGCCCATGAGTGGAAGTGCCCTATGCTGTCTAAGCCGAGTTTTTTAGATGTTTCAGGACACACCGTACACTTCTCCAGAGTGGCTGTTGGCAATTTACATCCCGCCCATCAGCGTAGCAAGGCTCCCATTTCTCCATGGCCTCTCCTGCATTTCTGGTTTTGACACTTTATTCAGCATGGCCCTTTTGACCGATGGGAAGCGAGACTTCTTTGTAGCGCTGATTTGCCTTTCCAGGTTGCTTGGTTGGCCAAAAAGGGCGTATGCGTTTTTTCCTGAATATATTCAGGAAAAAACGCATACGCCCTTTTTGGCCAAGGGCATCATTGTCGAGGTTTTGCCACTTTTCCTGTGCTTTAAAGGCGATTCGAATCTACCTCCTGAAATCTGTTTCCTGCAATTCTGCCTTGCTTTCAAATCCTCTTCGTTGCCTTCCCTCAATATTTTTGTGGGCGAGAGTTATCATTTCTAACTCTGCAGGTTTGTGATTTGCAGTGCCCCTGAGCTCCATTTTTCAACTCGCTTTTTTGGGAGCTGGCCCCAAAAGCGTAAGATTGCTTCAGGCCCTATTGTGGTTCCGGGCGGCAGGCTGAGCCTGTGGTTAATTCTTCTTCCTGATGGGAAAATAGAGTGACCTGTGCCTTTCCCAACACTTAGAGCTAGTCGCTCATTGGTTCCCCCTCTTCCCGTTCATCCTCAGGACAAATTGCAACCTGTACGGAACAGGAGGTTAAACGTGCTGATTCTCCAAGGAGGGAGATTGCTAGTAAAGCGGCTGGAATGGCGAACCCGAGCACAAGGAGATGAGAAATGAGGTGCGTTTTAGAAACCTTTCCCGATCACACGGTGTACCATCTTCTGGGGTTCTCATGCATGTTTTCGATGTAGGAAGATGCCCTTGAACCTGGAGATTTGGGACCCATCAGACGGGTACCACGCAGTATTACTTTAAAGGGTCTGCGTTTGCTCACCCAACCTCACCAAACCTCTCAGCCCCAAGAGTGTCCACCCTTATGTCTCAATCAGCTGTGGGTCTAGATATGGTCAATCCAGGTGGCATCACAGCCCCTGAACGAATTTTGTAAGAATTTCTCTCTCTTTCACTGTTTCTGTTTCACGGGTTTTTAAAAGTAATTGATTTTCCTAATGGGGTTTAGCTGCTTTTCACTGCTGTGTTTATGCCGCTTTACTCCCACTTGACTCACTTACGGAGAGATATCAATACATAGGTTTGAAGATTCTTACTAGTCAGATCTATTCTTGGGCGGTGAATAGGGGGTGTTGAGTCCAGTTCACTGAGCAAGGAGTAGGTCTTGTCTATTACATATTGGGTTTATGGAACGGTATCTGAGCTAATTTGAAACCCTTCTTTTAGGCATCACCCCACCTCGCCTTTCCCGTTAGGCAGCCATAGTGTGTTTTCTAAATGTGTGACTCTGTTCTGTTTTGTAATTCAGTTCAAGTGTAGCGGTTTTTACATTCCCTCTATAAGTGATATCTTCTGATTAGTGTCTTTTTCTGTGTGACTTATTTCACTTAGAACCGTCGTACCTGAATCCACTCATCATGCTGCTACTAGCCTTATGACGTTGATTTCATGGCTGAATGATATTCCATTGTACCTAAGGACCACAACTTCTTTATCCATTTTTCTCTTTCCTGGGATATTTAAGGTGGAATGAAGTGGAGGTTCTTGTCAACAGAGCAACCCTAAACTTTGGAGTGCCTGTGCCTTGCTGGTTTTTAGTTTTCCCAAATTAGACGCCCATGAGTGGAAGTGCCCTATGCTCTCTAAGCCGAGTTTTTTAGATGTTTCAGGACACACCGTACACTTCTCCAGAGTGGCTGTTGGCAATTTACATCCCGCCCATCAGCGTAGCAAGGCTCCCATTTCTCCATGGCCTCTCTTGCATTTCTGGTATTGACACTTTATTCAGCATGGCCCTTTTGACCGATGGGAAGCGAGACTTCTTTGTAGCACTGATTTGCCTTTCCAGGTTGCTTGGTTGGCCAAAAAGGGCGTATGCGTTTTTTCCTGAATATATTCAGGAAAAAACGCATACGCCCTGTTTGGCCAAGGGCATCATTGTCGAGGTTTTGCCGCTTTTCCTGTGCTTTAAAGGCGATTCGAATCTACCTCCTGAAATCTGTTTCCTGCAATTCTGCCTTGCTTTCAAATCCTCTTCGTTGCCTTCCCTCAATATTTTTGTGGGCGAGAGTTATCATTTCTAACTCTGCAGGTTTGTGATTTGCAGGGCCCCTGAGCTCCATTTTTCAACTCGCTTTTTTGGGAGCTGGCCGCAAAAGCGTAGGATTGCTTCAGGCCCTATTCTGGTTCCGGGCGGCAGGCTGAGCCTGTGGTTAATTCTTCTTCCTGATGGGAAAATAGAGTGACCTGTGCCTTTCCCAACACTTAGAGCTAGTCGCTCATTGGTTCCCCCTCTTCCCGTTCATCCTCAGGACAAATTGAAACCTGTACGGAACAGGAGGTTAAACGTGCTGATTCTCCAAGGAGGGAGATTGCTAGTAAAGCGGCTGGAATGGCGAACCCGAGCACAAGGAGATGAGAAATGAGGTGCGTTTTAGAAACCTTTCCCGATCACACGGTGTACCATCTTCTGGGGTTCTCATGCATGTTTTCGATGTAGGAAGATGCCCTTGAACCTGGAGATTTGGGACCCATCAGACGGGTACCACGCAGTATTACTTTAAAGGGTCTGTGTTTGCTCACCCAACCTCACCAAACCTCTCAGCCCCAAGAGTGTCCACCCTTATGTCTCAATCAGCTGTGGGTCTAGATATGGTCAATCCAGGTGGCATCACAGCCCCTGAACGAATTTTGTAAGAATTTCTCTCTCTTTCACTGTCTCTGTTTCACGGGTTTTTAAAAGTAATTGATTTTCCTAATGGGGTTTAGCTGCTTTTCACTGCTGTGTTTATGCCGCTTTACTCCCACTTGACTCACTTACGGAGAGATATCAATACATAGGTTTGAAGATTCTTACTAGTCAGATCTATTCTTGGGCGGTGAATAGGGGGTGTTGAGTCCAGTTCACTGAGCAAGGAGTAGGTCTTGTCTATTACATATTGGGTTTATGGAACGGTATCTGAGCTAATTTGAAACCCTTCTTTTAGGCATCACCCCACCTCGCCTTTCCCGTTAGGCAGCCATAGTGTGTTTTCTAAATGTGTGACTCTGTTCTGTTTTGTAATTCAGTTCAAGTGTAGCGGTTTTTACATTCCCTCTATAAGTGATATCTTCTGATTAGTGTCTTTTTCTGTGTGACTTATTTCACTTAGAACCGTCGTACCTGAATCCACTCATCATGCTGCTACTAGCCTTATGACGTTGATTTCATGGCTGAATGATATTCCATTGTACCTAAGGACCACAACTTCTTTATCCATTTTTCTCTTTCCTGGGATATTTAAGGTGGAATGAAGTGGAGGTTCTTGTCAACAGAGCAACCCTAAACTTTGGAGTGCCTGTGCCTTGCTGGTTTTTAGTTTTCCCAAATTAGACGCCCATGAGTGGAAGTGCCCTATGCTCTCTAAGCCGAGTTTTTTAGATGTTTCAGGACACACCGTACACTTCTCCAGAGTGGCTGTTGGCAATTTACATCCCGCCCATCAGCGTAGCAAGGCTCCCATTTCTCCATGGCCTCTCTTGCATTTCTGGTATTGACACTTTATTCAGCATGGCCCTTTTGACCGATGGGAAGCGAGACTTCTTTGTAGCACTGATTTGCCTTTCCAGGTTGCTTGGTTGGCCAAAAAGGGCGTATGCGTTTTTTCCTGAATATATTCAGGAAAAAACGCATACGCCCTTTTTGGCCAAGGGCATCATTGTTGAGGTTTTGCCGCTTTTCCTGTGCTTTAAAGGCGATTCGAATCTACCTCCTGAAATCTGTTTCCTGCAATTCTGCCTTGCTTTCAAATCCTCTTCGTTGCCTTCCCTCAATATTTTTGTGGGCGAGAGTTATCATTTCTAACTCTGCAGGTTTGTGATTTGCAGGGCCCCTGAGCTCCATTTTTCAACTCGCTTTTTTGGGAGCTGGCCGCAAAAGCGTAGGATTGCTTCAGGCCCTATTCTGGTTCCGGGCGGCAGGCTGAGCCTGTGGTTAATTCTTCTTCCTGATGGGAAAATAGAGTGACCTGTGCCTGTCCCAACACCTAGAGCTAGTCGCTCATTGGTTCCCCCTCTTCCCGTTCATCCTCAGGACAAATTGAAACCTGTACGGAACAGGAGGTTAAAGTGCTGATTCTCCAAGGAGGGAGATTGCTATTAAAGTGGCTGGAATGGCGAACCCGATCACAAGGAGATGAGAAATGAGGTGCGTTTTAGAAACCTTTCCCGATCACACGGTGTACCATCTTCTGGGTTTCTCATGCATGTTTTCGATGTAGGAAGATGCCCTTGAACCTGGAGATTTGGGACCCATCAGACGGGTACCACGCAGTATTACTTTAAAGGGTCTGCGTTTGCTCACCCAACCTCACCAAACCTCTGAGCCCGAAGAGTGTCCACCCTTATGTCTCAATCAGCTGTGGGTCTAGATATGGTCAATCCAGGTGGCATCACAGCCCTTGAACGAATTTTGTAAGAATTTCTCTCTCTTTCACTGTCTTTGTTTCACGGGTTTTTAAAAGTAATTGATTTTCCTAATGGGGTTTAGCTGCTTTTCACTGCTGTGTTTATGCCGCTTTACTCCCACTTGACTCACTTACGGAGAGATATCAGTACATAGGTTTGAAGATTCTTACTAGTCAGATCTATTCTTGGGCGGTGAATAGGGGGTGTTGAGTCCAGTTCACTTAGCAAGGAGTAGGTCTTGTCTATTACATATTGGGTTTATGGAACGGTATCTGAGCTAATTTGAAACCCTTGTTTTAGGCATCACCCCACCTCACCTTTCCCGTTAGGCAGCCATAGTGTGTTTTCTAAATGTGTGACTCTGTTCTGTTTTGTAATTCACTTCAAGTGTAGCGGTTTTTACATTCCCTCTATAAGTGATATCTTCTGATTAGTGTCTTTTTCTGTGTGACTTATTTCACTTAGAACCGTCGTACCTGAATCCACTCATCATGCTGCTACTAGCCTTATGACGTTGATTTCATGGCTGAGTGATATTCCATTGTACCTAAGGACCACAACTTCTTTATCCATTTTTCTCTTTCCTGGGATATTTAAGGTGGAATGAAGTGGAGGTTCTTGTCAACAGAGCAACCCTAAACTTTGGAGTGCCTGTGCCTTGCTGATTTTTAGTTTTCCCAAATTAGACGCCCATGAGTGGAAGTGCCCTATGCTGTCTAAGCCGAGTTTTTTAGATGTTTCAGGACACACCGTACACTTCTCCAGAGTGGCTGTTGGCAAATTACATCCCGCCCATCAGCGTAGCAAGGCTCCCATTTCTCCATGGCCTCTCCTGCATTTCTGGTTTTGACACTTTATTCAGCATGGCCCTTTTGACCGATGGGAAGCGAGACTTCTTTGTAGCGCTGATTTGCCTTTCCAGGTTGCTTGGTTGGCCAAAAAGGGCGTATGCGTTTTTTCCTGAATATATTCAGGAAAAAACGCATACGCCCTTTTTGGCCAAGGGCATCATTGTCGAGGTTTTGCCGCTTTTCCTGTGCTTTACAGGCGATTCGAATCTACCTCCTGAAATCTGTTTCCTGCAATTCTGCCTTGCTTTCAAATCCTCTTCGTTGCCTTCCCTCAATATTTTTGTGGGCGAGAGTTATCATTTCTAACTCTGCAGGTTTGTGATTTGCAGGGCCCCTGAGCTCCATTTTTCAACTCGCTTTTTTGGGAGCTGGCCGCAAAAGCGTAGGATTGCTTCAGGCCCTATTCTGGTTCCGGGCGGCAGGCTGAGCCTGTGGTTAATTCTTCTTCCTGATGGGAAAATAGAGTGACCTGTGCCTGTCCCAACACCTAGAGCTAGTCGCTCATTGGTTCCCCCTCTTCCCGTTCATCCTCAGGACAAATTGAAACCTGTACGGAACAGGAGGTTAAAGTGCTGATTCTCCAAGGAGGGAGATTGCTATTAAAGTGGCTGGAATGGCGAACCCGAGCACAAGGAGATGAGAAATAAGGTGCGTTTTAGAAACCATTCCCGATCACACGGTGTACCATCTTCTGGGTTTCTCATGCATGTTTTCGATGTAGGAAGATGCCCTTGAACCTGGAGATTTGGGACCCATCAGACGGGTACCACGCAATATTACTTTAAAGGGTCTGTGTTTGCTCACCCAACCTCACCAAACCTCTGAGCCCCAAGAGTGTCCACCCTTATGTCTCAATCAGCTGTGGGTCTAGATATGGTCAATCCAGGTGGCATCACAGCCCCTGAACGAATTTTGTAAGAATTTCTCTCTCTTTCACTGTCTTTGTTTCACGGGTTTTTAAAAGTAATTGATTTTCCTAATGGGGTTTAGCTGCTTTTCACTGCTGTGTTTATGCCGCTTTACACCCACTTGACTCACTTCCAGAGAGATATCAATACATAGGTTTGAAGATTCTTACTAGTCAGATCTATTCTTGGGCGGTGAATAGGGGGTGTTGAGTCCAGTTCACTTAGCAAGGAGTAGGTCTTGTCTATTACATATTGGGTTTATGGAACGGTATCTGAGCTAATTTGAAACCCTTGTTTTAGGCATCACCCCACCTCACCTTTCCCGTTAGGCAGCCATAGTGTGTTTTCTAAATGTGTGACTCTGTTCTGTTTTGTAATTCACTTCAAGTGTAGCGGTTTTTACATTCCCTCTATAAGTGATATCTTCTGATTAGTGTCTTTTTCTGTGTGACTTATTTCACTTAGAACCGTCGTACCTGAATCCACTCATCATGCTGCTACTAGCCTTATGACGTTGATTTCATGGCTGAGTGATATTCCATTGTACCTAAGGACCACAACTTCTTTATCCATTTTTCTCTTTCCTGGGATATTTAAGGTGGAATGAAGTGGAGGTTCTTGTCAACAGAGCAACCCTAAACTTTGGAGTGCCTGTGCCTTGCTGATTTTTAGTTTTCCCAAATTAGACGCCCATGAGTGGAAGTGCCCTATGCTGTCTAAGCCGAGTTTTTTAGATGTTTCAGGACACACCGTACACTTCTCCAGAGTGGCTGTTGGCAATTTACATCCCGCCCATCAGCGTAGCAAGGCTCCCATTTCTCCATGGCCTCTCCTGCATTTCTGGTTTTGACACTTTATTCAGCATGGCCCTTTTGACCGATGGGAAGCGAGACTTCTTTGTAGCGCTGATTTGCCTTTCCAGGTTGCTTGGTTGGCCAAAAAGGGCGTATGCGTTTTTTCCTGAATATATTCAGGAAAAAACGCATACGCCCTTTTTGGCCAAGGGCATCATTGTCGAGGTTTTGCCGCTTTTCCTGTGCTTTACAGGCGATTCGAATCTACCTCCTGAAATCTGTTTCCTGCAATTCTGCCTTGCTTTCAAATCCTCTTCGTTGCCTTCCCTCAATATTTTTGTGGGCGAGAGTTATCATTTCTAACTCTGCAGGTTTGTGATTTGCAGGGCCCCTGAGCTCCATTTTTCAACTCGCTTTTTTGGGAGCTGGCCGCAAAAGCGTAGGATTGCTTCAGGCCCTATTCTGCTTCCGGGCGGCAGGCTGAGCCTGTGGTTAATTCTTCTTCCTGATGGGAAAATAGAGTGACCTGTGCCTGTCCCAACACCTAGAGCTAGTCGCTCATTGGTTCCCCCTCTTCCCGTTCATCCTCAGGACAAATTGAAACCTGTACGGAACAGGAGGTTAAAGTGCTGATTCTCCAAGGAGGGAGATTGCTATTAAAGTGGCTGGAATGGCGAACCCGAGCACAAGGAGATGAGAAATAAGGTGCGTTTTAGAAACCATTCCCGATCACACGGTGTACCATCTTCTGGGTTTCTCATGCATGTTTTCGATGTAGGAAGATGCCCTTGAACCTGGAGATTTGGGACCCATCAGACGGCTACCACGCAATATTACTTTAAAGGGTCTGCGTTTGCTCACCCAACCTCACCAAACCTCTGAGCCCCAAGAGTGTCCACCCTTATGTCTCAATCAGCTGTGGGTCTAGATATGGTCAATCCAGGTGGCATCACAGCCCCTGAACGAATTTTGTAAGAATTTCTCTCTCTTTCACTGTCTTTGTTTCACGGGTTTTTAAAAGTAATTGATTTTCCTAATGGGGTTTAGCTGCTTTTCACTGCTGTGTTTATGCCGCTTTACACCCACTTGACTCACTTCCAGAGAGATATCAATACATAGGTTTGAAGATTCTTACTAGTCAGATCTATTCTTGGGCGGTGAATAGGGGGTGTTGAGTCCAGTTCACTTAGCAAGGAGTAGGTCTTGTCTATTACATATTGGGTTTATGGAACGGTATCTGAGCTAATTTGAAACCCTTGTTTTAGGCATCACCCCACCTCACCTTTCCCGTTAGGCAGCCATAGTGTGTTTTCTAAATGTGTGACTCTGTTCTGTTTTGTAATTCACTTCAAGTGTAGCGGTTTTTACATTCCCTCTATAAGTGATATCTTCTGATTAGTGTCTTTTTCTGTGTGACTTATTTCACTTAGAACCGTCGTACCTGAATCCACTCATCATGCTGCTACTAGCCTTATGACGTTGATTTCATGGCTGAGTGATATACCATTGTACCTAAGGACCACAACTTCTTTATCCATTTTTCTCTTTCCTGGGATATTTAAGGTGGAATGAAGTGGAGGTTCTTGTCAACAGAGCAACCCTAAACTTTGGAGTGCCTGTGCCTTGCTGATTTTTAGTTTTCCCAAATTAGACGCCCATGAGTGGAAGTGCCCTATGCTGTCTAAGCCGAGTTTTTTAGATGTTTCAGGACACACCGTACACTTCTCCAGAGTGGCTGTTGGCAATTTACATCCCGCCCATCAGCGTAGCAAGGCTCCCATTTCTCCATGGCCTCTCCTGCATTTCTGGTTTTGACACTTTATTCAGCATGGCCCTTTTGACCGATGGGAAGCGAGACTTCTTTGTAGCGCTGATTTGCCTTTCCAGGTTGCTTGGTTGGCCAAAAAGGGCGTATGCGTTTTTTCCTGAATACATTCAGGAAAAAACGCATACGCCCTTTTTGGCCAAGGGCATCACTGTCGAGGTTTTGCCGCTTTTCCTGTGCTTTACAGGCGATTCGAATCTACCTCCTGAAATCTGTTTCCTGCAATTCTGCCTTGCTTTCAAATCCTCTTCGTTGCTTTCCCTCAATATTTTTGTGGGCGAGAGTTATCATTTATAACTCAGCAGGTTTGTGATTTGCAGTGCCCCTGAGCTCCATTTTTCAACTCGCTTTTTTGGGAGCTGGCCTCAAAAGCGTAGGATTGCTTCAGGCCTTTTTCTGGTTCCGGGCGGCAGGCAGAGCCTGTGGTTAATTCTTCTTCCTGATGGGAAAATAGAGTAACCTGTGCCTTTCCCAACACCTAGAGGTAGTCGCTCATTGGTTCCCCCTCTTGCCATTCATCCTCAGGACAAATTGCAACCTGTACGGAACAGGAGGTTAAAGTGCTGATTCTCCAAGGAGGGACATTGCTAGTAAAGCGGCTGGAATGGCGACCCCGAGCACAAGGAGATGAGAAATAAGGTGCGTTTTAGAAACCATTCCCGATCACACGGTGTACCATCTTCTGGGTTTCTCATGCATGTTTTCGATGTAGGAAGATGCCCTTGAACCTGGAGATTTGGGACCCATCAGACGGCTACCACGCAATATTACTTTAAAGGGTCTGCGTTTGCTCACCCAACCTCACCAAACCTCTGAGCCCCAAGAGTGTCCACCCTTATGTCTCAATCAGCTGTGGGTCTAGATATGGTCAATCCAGGTGGCATCACAGCCCCTGAACGAATTTTGTAAGAATTTCTCTCTCTTTCACTGTCTTTGTTTCACGGGTTTTTAAAAGTAATTGATTTTCCTAATGGGGTTTAGCTGCTTTTCACTGCTGTGTTTATGCCGCTTTACACCCACTTGACTCACTTCCAGAGAGATATCAATACATAGGTTTGAAGATTTTTACTAGTCAGATCTATTCTTGGGCGGTGAATAGGGGGTGTTGAGTCCACTTCACTGAGCAAGGAGTAGGTCTTGTCTATTACATATTGGGTTTATGGAACGGTATCTGAGCTAATTTGAAAGCCTTGTTTTAGGCATCACCCCACCTCACCTTTCCCGTTAGGCAGCCATAGTGTGTTTTCTAAATGTGTGACTCTGTTCTGTTTTGTAATTCAGTTCAAGTGTAGCGGTTTGTACATTCCCTCTATAAGTGATATCTTATGACTAGTGTCTTTTTCTGTGTGACTTATTTCACTTAGAACCGTCGTACCTGAATCCACTCATCATGCTGCTACTAGCCTTATGACGTTGATTTCATGGCTGAGTGATATTCCATTGTACCTAAGGACCACAACTTCTTTATCCATTTTTCTCTTTCCTGGGATATTTAAGGTGGAATGAAGTGGAGGTTCTTGTCAACAGAGCAACCCTAAACTTTGGAGTGCCTGTGCCTTGCTGATTTTTAGTTTTCCCAAATTAGACGCCCATGAGTGGAAGTGCCCTATGCTGTCTAAGCCGAGTTTTTTAGATGTTTCAGGACACACCGTACACTTCTCCAGAGTGGCTGTTGGCAATTTACATCCCGCCCATCAGCGTAGCAAGGCTCCCATTTCTCCATGGCCTCTCCTGCATTTCTGGTTTTGACACTTTATTCAGCATGGCCCTTTTGACCGATGGGAAGCGAGACTTCTTTGTAGCGCTGATTTGCCTTTCCAGGTTGCTTGGTTGGCCAAAAAGGGCGTATGCGTTTTTTCCTGAATATATTCAGGAAAAAACGCATACGCCCTTTTTGGCCAAGGGCATCATTGTCGAGGTTTTGCCGCTTTTCCTGTGCTTTAAAGGCGATTCGAATCTACCTCCTGAAATCTGTTTCCTGCAATTCTGCCTTGCTTTCAAATCCTCTTCGTTGCCTTCCCTCAATATTTTTGTGGGCGAGAGTTATCATTTATAACTCAGCAGGTTTGTGATTTGCAGTGCCCCTGAGCTCCATTTTTCAACTCGCTTTTTTGGGAGCTGGCCTCAAAAGCGTAGGATTGCTTCAGGCCTTTTTCTGGTTCTGGGCGGCAGCAGAGCCTGTGGTTAATTCTTCTTCCTGATGGGAAAATAGAGTGACCTGTGCCTTTCCCAACACCTAGAGCTAGTCGCTCATTGGTTCCCCCTCTTGCCATTCATCCTCAGGACAAATTGCAACCTGTACGGAACAGGAGGTTAAAGTGCTGATTCTCCAAGGAGGGACATTGCTAGTAAAGCGGCTGGAATGGCGACCCCGAGCACAAGGAGATGAGAAATAAGGTGCGTTTTAGAAACCTTTCCCGATCACACGGTGTACCATCTTCTGGGTTTCTCATGCATGTTTTCGATGTAGGAAGATGCCCTTGAACCTGGAGATTTGAGACCCATCAGACGGCTACCACGCAATATTACTTTAAAGGGTCTGCGTTTGCTCACCCAACCTCACCAAACTTCTGAGCCCCAAGAGTGTCCACCCTTATGTCTCAATCAGCTGTGGGTCTAGATATGGTCAATCCAGGTGGCATCACAGCCCCTGAACGAATTTTGTAAGAATTTCTCTCTCTTTCACTGTCTTTGTTTCACGGGTTTTTAAAAGTAATTGATTTTCCTAATGGGGTTTAGCTGCTTTTCACTGCTGTGTTTATGCCGCTTTACACCCACTTGACTCACTTCCAGAGAGATATCAATACATAGGTTTGAAGATTTTTACTAGTCAGATCTATTCTTGGGCGGTGAATAGGGGGTGTTGAGTCCACTTCACTGAGCAAGGAGTAGGTCTTGTCTATTACATATTGGGTTTATGGAACGGTATCTGAGCTAATTTGAAAGCCTTGTTTTATGCATCACCCCACCTCACCTTTCCCGTTAGGCAGCCATAGTGTGTTTTCTAAATGTGTGACTCTGTTCTGTTTTGTAATTCAGTTCAAGTGTAGCGGTTTGTACATTCCCTCTATAAGTGATATCTTATGACTAGTGTCTTTTTCTGTGTGACTTATTTCACTTAGAACCGTCGTACCTGAATCCACTCATCATGCTGCTACTAGCCTTATGACGTTGATTTCATGGCTGAGTGATATTCCATTGTACCTAAGGACCACAACTTCTTTATCCATTTTTCTCTTTCCTGGGATATTTAAGGTGGAATGAAGTGGAGGTTCTTGTCAACAGAGCAACCCTAAACTTTGGAGTGCCTGTGCCTTGCTGATTTTTAGTTTTCCCAAATTAGACGCCCATGAGTGGAAGTGCCCTATGCTGTCTAAGCCGAGTTTTTTAGATGTTTCAGGACACACCGTACACTTCTCCAGAGTGGCTGTTGGCAATTTACATCCCGCCCATCAGCGTAGCAAGGCTCCCATTTCTCCATGGCCTCTCCTGCATTTCTGGTTTTGACACTTTATTCAGCATGGCCCTTTTGACCGATGGGAAGCGAGACTTCTTTGTAGCGCTGATTTGCCTTTCCAGGTTGCTTGGTTGGCCAAAAAGGGCGTATGCGTTTTTTCCTGAATATATTCAGGAAAAAACGCATACGCCCTTTTTGGCCAAGGGCATCATTGTCGAGGTTTTGCCGCTTTTCCTGTGCTTTAAAGGCGATTCGAATCTACCTCCTGAAATCTGTTTCCTGCAATTCTGCCTTGCTTTCAAATCCTCTTCGTTGCCTTCCCTCAATATTTTTGTGGGCGAGAGTTATCATTTATAACTCAGCAGGTTTGTGATTTGCAGTGCCCCTGAGCTCCATTTTTCAACTCGCTTTTTTGGGAGCTGGCCTCAAAAGCGTAGGATTGCTTCAGGCCTTTTTCTGGTTCTGGGCGGCAGCAGAGCCTGTGGTTAATTCTTCTTCCTGATGGGAAAATAGAGTGACCTGTGCCTTTCCCAACACCTAGAGCTAGTCGCTCATTGGTTCCCCCTCTTGCCATTCATCCTCAGGACAAATTGCAACCTGTACGGAACAGGAGGTTAAAGTGCTGATTCTCCAAGGAGGGACATTGCTAGTAAAGCGGCTGGAATGGCGACCCCGAGCACAAGGAGATGAGAAATAAGGTGCGTTTTAGAAACCTTTCCCGATCACACGGTGTACCATCTTCTGGGTTTCTCATGCATGTTTTCGATGTAGGAAGATGCCCTTGAACCTGGAGATTTGGGACCCATCAGACGGCTACCACGCAATATTACTTTAAAG
Source organism: Eschrichtius robustus (assembly GCF_028021215.1). Lineage (NCBI taxonomy): Eukaryota > Metazoa > Chordata > Mammalia > Artiodactyla > Eschrichtiidae > Eschrichtius > Eschrichtius robustus. The sequence continues at coordinate 109,696,741 of NC_090828.1, forward strand.
GGTCTGCGTTTGCTCACCCAACCTCACCAAACTTCTGAGCCCCAAGAGTGTCCACCCTTATGTCTCAATCAGCTGTGGGTCTAGATATGGTCAATCCAGGTGGCATCACAGCCCCTGAACGAATTTTGTAAGAATTTCTCTCTCTTTCACTGTCTTTGTTTCACGGGTTTTTAAAAGTAATTGATTTTCCTAATGGGGTTTAGCTGCTTTTCACTGCTGTGTTTATGCCGCTTTACACCCACTTGACTCACTTCCAGAGAGATATCAATACATAGGTTTGAAGATTTTTACTAGTCAGATCTATTCTTGGGCGGTGAATAGGGGGTGTTGAGTCCACTTCACTGAGCAAGGAGTAGGTCTTGTCTATTACATATTGGGTTTATGGAACGGTATCTGAGCTAATTTGAAAGCCTTGTTTTAGGCATCACCCCACCTCACCTTTCCCGTTAGGCAGCCATAGTGTGTTTTCTAAATGTGTGACTCTGTTCTGTTTTGTAATTCAGTTCAAGTGTAGCGGTTTGTACATTCCCTCTATAAGTGATATCTTATGACTAGTGTCTTTTTCTGTGTGACTTATTTCACTTAGAACCGTCGTACCTGAATCCACTCATCATGCTGCTACTAGCCTTATGACGTTGATTTCATGGCTGAGTGATATTCCATTGTACCTAAGGACCACAACTTCTTTATCCATTTTTCTCTTTCCTGGGATATTTAAGGTGGAATGAAGTGGAGGTTCTTGTCAACAGAGCAACCCTAAACTTTGGAGTGCCTGTGCCTTGCTGATTTTTAGTTTTCCCAAATTAGACGCCCATGAGTGGAAGTGCCCTATGCTGTCTAAGCCGAGTTTTTTAGATGTTTCAGGACACACCGTACACTTCTCCAGAGTGGCTGTTGGCAATTTACATCCCGCCCATCAGCGTAGCAAGGCTCCCATTTCTCCATGGCCTCTCCTGCATTTCTGGTTTTGACACTTTATTCAGCATGGCCCTTTTGACCGATGGGAAGCGAGACTTCTTTGTAGCGCTGATTTGCCTTTCCAGGTTGCTTGGTTGGCCAAAAAGGGCGTATGCGTTTTTTCCTGAATATATTCAGGAAAAAACGCATACGCCCTTTTTGGCCAAGGGCATCATTGTCGAGGTTTTGCCGCTTTTCCTGTGCTTTAAAGGCGATTCGAATCTACCTCCTGAAATCTGTTTCCTGCAATTCTGCCTTGCTTTCAAATCCTCTTCGTTGCCTTCCCTCAATATTTTTGTGGGCGAGAGTTATCATTTATAACTCAGCAGGTTTGTGATTTGCAGTGCCCCTGAGCTCCATTTTTCAACTCGCTTTTTTGGGAGCTGGCCTCAAAAGCGTAGGATTGCTTCAGGCCTTTTTCTGGTTCTGGGCGGCAGCAGAGCCTGTGGTTAATTCTTCTTCCTGATGGGAAAATAGAGTGACCTGTGCCTTTCCCAACACCTAGAGCTAGTCGCTCATTGGTTCCCCCTCTTGCCATTCATCCTCAGGACAAATTGCAACCTGTACGGAACAGGAGGTTAAAGTGCTGATTCTCCAAGGAGGGACATTGCTAGTAAAGCGGCTGGAATGGCGACCCCGAGCACAAGGAGATGAGAAATAAGGTGCGTTTTAGAAACCTTTCCCGATCACACGGTGTACCATCTTCTGGGTTTCTCATGCATGTTTTCGATGTAGGAAGATGCCCTTGAACCTGGAGATTTGGGACCCATCAGACGGCTACCACGCAATATTACTTTAAAGGGTCTGCGTTTGCTCACCCAACCTCACCAAACTTCTGAGCCCCAAGAGTGTCCACCCTTATGTCTCAATCAGCTGTGGGTCTAGATATGGTCAATCCAGGTGGCATCACAGCCCCTGAACGAATTTTGTAAGAATTTCTCTCTCTTTCACTGTCTTTGTTTCACGGGTTTTTAAAAGTAATTGATTTTCCTAATGGGGTTTAGCTGCTTTTCACTGCTGTGTTTATGCCGCTTTACACCCACTTGACTCACTTCCAGAGAGATATCAATACATAGGTTTGAAGATTTTTACTAGTCAGATCTATTCTTGGGCGGTGAATAGGGGGTGTTGAGTCCACTTCACTGAGCAAGGAGTAGGTCTTGTCTATTACATATTGGGTTTATGGAACGGTATCTGAGCTAATTTGAAAGCCTTGTTTTAGGCATCACCCCACCTCACCTTTCCCGTTAGGCAGCCATAGTGTGTTTTCTAAATGTGTGACTCTGTTCTGTTTTGTAATTCAGTTCAAGTGTAGCGGTTTGTACATTCCCTCTATAAGTGATATCTTATGACTAGTGTCTTTTTCTGTGTGACTTATTTCACTTAGAACCGTCGTACCTGAATCCACTCATCATGCTGCTACTAGCCTTATGACGTTGATTTCATGGCTGAGTGATATTCCATTGTACCTAAGGACCACAACTTCTTTATCCATTTTTCTCTTTCCTGGGATATTTAAGGTGGAATGAAGTGGAGGTTCTTGTCAACAGAGCAACCCTAAACTTTGGAGTGCCTGTGCCTTGCTGATTTTTAGTTTTCCCAAATTAGACGCCCATGAGTGGAAGTGCCCTATGCTGTCTAAGCCGAGTTTTTTAGATGTTTCAGGACACACCGTACACTTCTCCAGAGTGGCTGTTGGCAATTTACATCCCGCCCATCAGCGTAGCAAGGCTCCCATTTCTCCATGGCCTCTCCTGCATTTCTGGTTTTGACACTTTATTCAGCATGGCCCTTTTGACCGATGGGAAGCGAGACTTCTTTGTAGCGCTGATTTGCCTTTCCAGGTTGCTTGGTTGGCCAAAAAGGGCGTATGCGTTTTTTCCTGAATATATTCAGGAAAAAACGCATACGCCCTTTTTGGCCAAGGGCATCATTGTCGAGGTTTTGCCGCTTTTCCTGTGCTTTACAGGCGATTCGAATCTACCTCCTGAAATCTGTTTCCTGCAATTCTGCCTTGCTTTCAAATCCTCTTCGTTGCCTTCCCTCAATATTTTTGTGGGCGAGAGTTATCATTTATAACTCAGCAGGTTTGTGATTTGCAGTGCCCCTGAGCTCCATTTTTCAACTCGCTTTTTTGGGAGCTGGCCTCAAAAGCGTAGGATTGCTTCAGGCCTTTTTCTGGTTCTGGGCGGCAGCAGAGCCTGTGGTTAATTCTTCTTCCTGATGGGAAAATAGAGTGACCTGTGCCTTTCCCAACACCTAGAGCTAGTCGCTCATTGGTTCCCCCTCTTGCCATTCATCCTCAGGACAAATTGCAACCTGTACGGAACAGGAGGTTAAAGTGCTGATTCTCCAAGGAGGGACATTGCTAGTAAAGCGGCTGGAATGGCGACCCCGAGCACAAGGAGATGAGAAATAAGGTGCGTTTTAGAAACCTTTCCCGATCACACGGTGTACCATCTTCTGGGTTTCTCATGCATGTTTTCGATGTAGGAAGATGCCCTTGAACCTGGAGATTTGGGACCCATCAGACGGCTACCACGCAATATTACTTTAAAGGGTCTGCGTTTGCTCACCCAACCTCACCAAACTTCTGAGCCCCAAGAGTGTCCACCCTTATGTCTCAATCAGCTGTGGGTCTAGATATGGTCAATCCAGGTGGCATCACAGCCCCTGAACGAATTTTGTAAGAATTTCTCTCTCTTTCACTGTCTTTGTTTCACGGGTTTTTAAAAGTAATTGATTTTCCTAATGGGGTTTAGCTGCTTTTCACTGCTGTGTTTATGCCGCTTTACACCCACTTGACTCACTTCCAGAGAGATATCAATACATAGGTTTGAAGATTTTTACTAGTCAGATCTATTCTTGGGCGGTGAATAGGGGGTGTTGAGTCCACTTCACTGAGCAAGGAGTAGGTCTTGTCTATTACATATTGGGTTTATGGAACGGTATCTGAGCTAATTTGAAAGCCTTGTTTTAGGCATCACCCCACCTCACCTTTCCCGTTAGGCAGCCATAGTGTGTTTTCTAAATGTGTGACTCTGTTCTGTTTTGTAATTCAGTTCAAGTGTAGCGGTTTGTACATTCCCTCTATAAGTGATATCTTATGACTAGTGTCTTTTTCTGTGTGACTTATTTCACTTAGAACCGTCGTACCTGAATCCACTCATCATGCTGCTACTAGCCTTATGACGTTGATTTCATGGCTGAGTGATATTCCATTGTACCTAAGGACCACAACTTCTTTATCCATTTTTCTCTTTCCTGGGATATTTAAGGTGGAATGAAGTGGAGGTTCTTGTCAACAGAGCAACCCTAAACTTTGGAGTGCCTGTGCCTTGCTGATTTTTAGTTTTCCCAAATTAGACGCCCATGAGTGGAAGTGCCCTATGCTGTCTAAGCCGAGTTTTTTAGATGTTTCAGGACACACCGTACACTTCTCCAGAGTGGCTGTTGGCAATTTACATCCCGCCCATCAGCGTAGCAAGGCTCCCATTTCTCCATGGCCTCTCCTGCATTTCTGGTTTTGACACTTTATTCAGCATGGCCCTTTTGACCGATGGGAAGCGAGACTTCTTTGTAGCGCTGATTTGCCTTTCCAGGTTGCTTGGTTGGCCAAAAAGGGCGTATGCGTTTTTTCCTGAATATATTCAGGAAAAAACGCATACGCCCTTTTTGGCCAAGGGCATCATTGTCGAGGTTTTGCCGCTTTTCCTGTGCTTTAAAGGCGATTCGAATCTACCTCCTGAAATCTGTTTCCTGCAATTCTGCCTTGCTTTCAAATCCTCTTCGTTGCCTTCCCTCAATATTTTTGTGGGCGAGAGTTATCATTTATAACTCAGCAGGTTTGTGATTTGCAGTGCCCCTGAGCTCCATTTTTCAACTCGCTTTTTTGGGAGCTGGCCTCAAAAGCGTAGGATTGCTTCAGGCCTTTTTCTGGTTCTGGGCGGCAGCAGAGCCTGTGGTTAATTCTTCTTCCTGATGGGAAAATAGAGTGACCTGTGCCTTTCCCAACACCTAGAGCTAGTCGCTCATTGGTTCCCCCTCTTGCCATTCATCCTCAGGACAAATTGCAACCTGTACGGAACAGGAGGTTAAAGTGCTGATTCTCCAAGGAGGGACATTGCTAGTAAAGCGGCTGGAATGGCGACCCCGAGCACAAGGAGATGAGAAATAAGGTGCGTTTTAGAAACCTTTCCCGATCACACGGTGTACCATCTTCTGGGTTTCTCATGCATGTTTTCGATGTAGGAAGATGCCCTTGAACCTGGAGATTTGGGACCCATCAGACGGCTACCACGCAATATTACTTTAAAGGGTCTGCGTTTGCTCACCCAACCTCACCAAACTTCTGAGCCCCAAGAGTGTCCACCCTTATGTCTCAATCAGCTGTGGGTCTAGATATGGTCAATCCAGGTGGCATCACAGCCCCTGAACGAATTTTGTAAGAATTTCTCTCTCTTTCACTGTCTTTGTTTCACGGGTTTTTAAAAGTAATTGATTTTCCTAATGGGGTTTAGCTGCTTTTCACTGCTGTGTTTATGCCGCTTTACACCCACTTGACTCACTTCCAGAGAGATATCAATACATAGGTTTGAAGATTTTTACTAGTCAGATCTATTCTTGGGCGGTGAATAGGGGGTGTTGAGTCCACTTCACTGAGCAAGGAGTAGGTCTTGTCTATTACATATTGGGTTTATGGAACGGTATCTGAGCTAATTTGAAAGCCTTGTTTTAGGCATCACCCCACCTCACCTTTCCCGTTAGGCAGCCATAGTGTGTTTTCTAAATGTGTGACTCTGTTCTGTTTTGTAATTCAGTTCAAGTGTAGCGGTTTGTACATTCCCTCTATAAGTGATATCTTATGACTAGTGTCTTTTTCTGTGTGACTTATTTCACTTAGAACCGTCGTACCTGAATCCACTCATCATGCTGCTACTAGCCTTATGACGTTGATTTCATGGCTGAGTGATATTCCATTGTACCTAAGGACCACAACTTCTTTATCCATTTTTCTCTTTCCTGGGATATTTAAGGTGGAATGAAGTGGAGGTTCTTGTCAACAGAGCAACCCTAAACTTTGGAGTGCCTGTGCCTTGCTGATTTTTAGTTTTCCCAAATTAGACGCCCATGAGTGGAAGTGCCCTATGCTGTCTAAGCCGAGTTTTTTAGATGTTTCAGGACACACCGTACACTTCTCCAGAGTGGCTGTTGGCAATTTACATCCCGCCCATCAGCGTAGCAAGGCTCCCATTTCTCCATGGCCTCTCCTGCATTTCTGGTTTTGACACTTTATTCAGCATGGCCCTTTTGACCGATGGGAAGCGAGACTTCTTTGTAGCGCTGATTTGCCTTTCCAGGTTGCTTGGTTGGCCAAAAAGGGCGTATGCGTTTTTTCCTGAATATATTCAGGAAAAAACGCATACGCCCTTTTTGGCCAAGGGCATCATTGTCGAGGTTTTGCCGCTTTTCCTGTGCTTTAAAGGCGATTCGAATCTACCTCCTGAAATCTGTTTCCTGCAATTCTGCCTTGCTTTCAAATCCTCTTCGTTGCCTTCCCTCAATATTTTTGTGGGCGAGAGTTATCATTTATAACTCAGCAGGTTTGTGATTTGCAGTGCCCCTGAGCTCCATTTTTCAACTCGCTTTTTTGGGAGCTGGCCTCAAAAGCGTAGGATTGCTTCAGGCCTTTTTCTGGTTCTGGGCGGCAGCAGAGCCTGTGGTTAATTCTTCTTCCTGATGGGAAAATAGAGTGACCTGTGCCTTTCCCAACACCTAGAGCTAGTCGCTCATTGGTTCCCCCTCTTGCCATTCATCCTCAGGACAAATTGCAACCTGTACGGAACAGGAGGTTAAAGTGCTGATTCTCCAAGGAGGGACATTGCTAGTAAAGCGGCTGGAATGGCGACCCCGAGCACAAGGAGATGAGAAATAAGGTGCGTTTTAGAAACCTTTCCCGATCACACGGTGTACCATCTTCTGGGTTTCTCATGCATGTTTTCGATGTAGGAAGATGCCCTTGAACCTGGAGATTTGGGACCCATCAGACGGCTACCACGCAATATTACTTTAAAGGGTCTGCGTTTGCTCACCCAACCTCACCAAACTTCTGAGCCCCAAGAGTGTCCACCCTTATGTCTCAATCAGCTGTGGGTCTAGATATGGTCAATCCAGGTGGCATCACAGCCCCTGAACGAATTTTGTAAGAATTTCTCTCTCTTTCACTGTCTTTGTTTCACGGGTTTTTAAAAGTAATTGATTTTCCTAATGGGGTTTAGCTGCTTTTCACTGCTGTGTTTATGCCGCTTTACACCCACTTGACTCACTTCCAGAGAGATATCAATACATAGGTTTGAAGATTTTTACTAGTCAGATCTATTCTTGGGCGGTGAATAGGGGGTGTTGAGTCCACTTCACTGAGCAAGGAGTAGGTCTTGTCTATTACATATTGGGTTTATGGAACGGTATCTGAGCTAATTTGAAAGCCTTGTTTTAGGCATCACCCCACCTCACCTTTCCCGTTAGGCAGCCATAGTGTGTTTTCTAAATGTGTGACTCTGTTCTGTTTTGTAATTCAGTTCAAGTGTAGCGGTTTGTACATTCCCTCTATAAGTGATATCTTATGACTAGTGTCTTTTTCTGTGTGACTTATTTCACTTAGAACCGTCGTACCTGAATCCACTCATCATGCTGCTACTAGCCTTATGACGTTGATTTCATGGCTGAGTGATATTCCATTGTACCTAAGGACCACAACTTCTTTATCCATTTTTCTCTTTCCTGGGATATTTAAGGTGGAATGAAGTGGAGGTTCTTGTCAACAGAGCAACCCTAAACTTTGGAGTGCCTGTGCCTTGCTGATTTTTAGTTTTCCCAAATTAGACGCCCATGAGTGGAAGTGCCCTATGCTGTCTAAGCCGAGTTTTTTAGATGTTTCAGGACACACCGTACACTTCTCCAGAGTGGCTGTTGGCAATTTACATCCCGCCCATCAGCGTAGCAAGGCTCCCATTTCTCCATGGCCTCTCCTGCATTTCTGGTTTTGACACTTTATTCAGCATGGCCCTTTTGACCGATGGGAAGCGAGACTTCTTTGTAGCGCTGATTTGCCTTTCCAGGTTGCTTGGTTGGCCAAAAAGGGCGTATGCGTTTTTTCCTGAATATATTCAGGAAAAAACGCATACGCCCTTTTTGGCCAAGGGCATCATTGTCGAGGTTTTGCCGCTTTTCCTGTGCTTTAAAGGCGATTCGAATCTACCTCCTGAAATCTGTTTCCTGCAATTCTGCCTTGCTTTCAAATCCTCTTCGTTGCCTTCCCTCAATATTTTTGTGGGCGAGAGTTATCATTTATAACTCAGCAGGTTTGTGATTTGCAGTGCCCCTGAGCTCCATTTTTCAACTCGCTTTTTTGGGAGCTGGCCTCAAAAGCGTAGGATTGCTTCAGGCCTTTTTCTGGTTCTGGGCGGCAGCAGAGCCTGTGGTTAATTCTTCTTCCTGATGGGAAAATAGAGTGACCTGTGCCTTTCCCAACACCTAGAGCTAGTCGCTCATTGGTTCCCCCTCTTGCCATTCATCCTCAGGACAAATTGCAACCTGTACGGAACAGGAGGTTAAAGTGCTGATTCTCCAAGGAGGGACATTGCTAGTAAAGCGGCTGGAATGGCGACCCCGAGCACAAGGAGATGAGAAATAAGGTGCGTTTTAGAAACCTTTCCCGATCACACGGTGTACCATCTTCTGGGTTTCTCATGCATGTTTTCGATGTAGGAAGATGCCCTTGAACCTGGAGATTTGGGACCCATCAGACGGCTACCACGCAATATTACTTTAAAGGGTCTGCGTTTGCTCACCCAACCTCACCAAACTTCTGAGCCCCAAGAGTGTCCACCCTTATGTCTCAATCAGCTGTGGGTCTAGATATGGTCAATCCAGGTGGCATCACAGCCCCTGAACGAATTTTGTAAGAATTTCTCTCTCTTTCACTGTCTTTGTTTCACGGGTTTTTAAAAGTAATTGATTTTCCTAATGGGGTTTAGCTGCTTTTCACTGCTGTGTTTATGCCGCTTTACACCCACTTGACTCACTTCCAGAGAGATATCAATACATAGGTTTGAAGATTTTTACTAGTCAGATCTATTCTTGGGCGGTGAATAGGGGGTGTTGAGTCCACTTCACTGAGCAAGGAGTAGGTCTTGTCTATTACATATTGGGTTTATGGAACGGTATCTGAGCTAATTTGAAAGCCTTGTTTTAGGCATCACCCCACCTCACCTTTCCCGTTAGGCAGCCATAGTGTGTTTTCTAAATGTGTGACTCTGTTCTGTTTTGTAATTCAGTTCAAGTGTAGCGGTTTGTACATTCCCTCTATAAGTGATATCTTATGACTAGTGTCTTTTTCTGTGTGACTTATTTCACTTAGAACCGTCGTACCTGAATCCACTCATCATGCTGCTACTAGCCTTATGACGTTGATTTCATGGCTGAGTGATATTCCATTGTACCTAAGGACCACAACTTCTTTATCCATTTTTCTCTTTCCTGGGATATTTAAGGTGGAATGAAGTGGAGGTTCTTGTCAACAGAGCAACCCTAAACTTTGGAGTGCCTGTGCCTTGCTGATTTTTAGTTTTCCCAAATTAGACGCCCATGAGTGGAAGTGCCCTATGCTGTCTAAGCCGAGTTTTTTAGATGTTTCAGGACACACCGTACACTTCTCCAGAGTGGCTGTTGGCAATTTACATCCCGCCCATCAGCGTAGCAAGGCTCCCATTTCTCCATGGCCTCTCCTGCATTTCTGGTTTTGACACTTTATTCAGCATGGCCCTTTTGACCGATGGGAAGCGAGACTTCTTTGTAGCGCTGATTTGCCTTTCCAGGTTGCTTGGTTGGCCAAAAAGGGCGTATGCGTTTTTTCCTGAATATATTCAGGAAAAAACGCATACGCCCTTTTTGGCCAAGGGCATCATTGTCGAGGTTTTGCCGCTTTTCCTGTGCTTTAAAGGCGATTCGAATCTACCTCCTGAAATCTGTTTCCTGCAATTCTGCCTTGCTTTCAAATCCTCTTCGTTGCCTTCCCTCAATATTTTTGTGGGCGAGAGTTATCATTTATAACTCAGCAGGTTTGTGATTTGCAGTGCCCCTGAGCTCCATTTTTCAACTCGCTTTTTTGGGAGCTGGCCTCAAAAGCGTAGGATTGCTTCAGGCCTTTTTCTGGTTCTGGGCGGCAGCAGAGCCTGTGGTTAATTCTTCTTCCTGATGGGAAAATAGAGTGACCTGTGCCTTTCCCAACACCTAGAGCTAGTCGCTCATTGGTTCCCCCTCTTGCCATTCATCCTCAGGACAAATTGCAACCTGTACGGAACAGGAGGTTAAAGTGCTGATTCTCCAAGGAGGGACATTGCTAGTAAAGCGGCTGGAATGGCGACCCCGAGCACAAGGAGATGAGAAATAAGGTGCGTTTTAGAAACCTTTCCCGATCACACGGTGTACCATCTTCTGGGTTTCTCATGCATGTTTTCGATGTAGGAAGATGCCCTTGAACCTGGAGATTTGGGACCCATCAGACGGCTACCACGCAATATTACTTTAAAGGGTCTGCGTTTGCTCACCCAACCTCACCAAACTTCTGAGCCCCAAGAGTGTCCACCCTTATGTCTCAATCAGCTGTGGGTCTAGATATGGTCAATCCAGGTGGCATCACAGCCCCTGAACGAATTTTGTAAGAATTTCTCTCTCTTTCACTGTCTTTGTTTCACGGGTTTTTAAAAGTAATTGATTTTCCTAATGGGGTTTAGCTGCTTTTCACTGCTGTGTTTATGCCGCTTTACACCCACTTGACTCACTTCCAGAGAGATATCAATACATAGGTTTGAAGATTTTTACTAGTCAGATCTATTCTTGGGCGGTGAATAGGGGGTGTTGAGTCCACTTCACTGAGCAAGGAGTAGGTCTTGTCTATTACATATTGGGTTTATGGAACGGTATCTGAGCTAATTTGAAAGCCTTGTTTTAGGCATCACCCCACCTCACCTTTCCCGTTAGGCAGCCATAGTGTGTTTTCTAAATGTGTGACTCTGTTCTGTTTTGTAATTCAGTTCAAGTGTAGCAGTTTGTACATTCCCTCTATAAGTGATATCTTATGACTAGTGTCTTTTTCTGTGTGACTTATTTCACTTAGAACCGTCGTACCTGAATCCACTCATCATGCTGCTACTAGCCTTATGACGTTGATTTCATGGCTGAGTGATATTCCATTGTACCTAAGGACCACAACTTCTTTATCCATTTTTCTCTTTCCTGGGATATTTAAGGTGGAATGAAGTGGAGGTTCTTGTCAACAGAGCAACCCTAAACTTTGGAGTGCCTGTGCCTTGCTGATTTTTAGTTTTCCCAAATTAGACGCCCATGAGTGGAAGTGCCCTATGCTGTCTAAGCCGAGTTTTTTAGATGTTTCAGGACACACCGTACACTTCTCCAGAGTGGCTGTTGGCAATTTACATCCCGCCCATCAGCGTAGCAAGGCTCCCATTTCTCCATGGCCTCTCCTGCATTTCTGGTTTTGACACTTTATTCAGCATGGCCCTTTTGACCGATGGGAAGCGAGACTTCTTTGTAGCGCTGATTTGCCTTTCCAGGTTGCTTGGTTGGCCAAAAAGGGCGTATGCGTTTTTTCCTGAATATATTCAGGAAAAAACGCATACGCCCTTTTTGGCCAAGGGCATCATTGTCGAGGTTTTGCCGCTTTTCCTGTGCTTTAAAGGCGATTCGAATCTACCTCCTGAAATCTGTTTCCTGCAATTCTGCCTTGCTTTCAAATCCTCTTCGTTGCCTTCCCTCAATATTTTTGTGGGCGAGAGTTATCATTTATAACTCAGCAGGTTTGTGATTTGCAGTGCCCCTGAGCTCCATTTTTCAACTCGCTTTTTTTGGAGCTGGCCTCAAAAGCGTAGGATTGCTTCAGGCCTTTTTCTGGTTCTGGGCGGCAGCAGAGCCTGTGGTTAATTCTTCTTCCTGATGGGAAAATAGAGTGACCTGTGCCTTTCCCAACACCTAGAGCTAGTCGCTCATTGGTTCCCCCTCTTGCCATTCATCCTCAGGACAAATTGCAACCTGTACGGAACAGGAGGTTAAAGTGCTGATTCTCCAAGGAGGGACATTGCTAGTAAAGCGGCTGGAATGGCGACCCCGAGCACAAGGAGATGAGAAATAAGGTGCGTTTTAGAAACCTTTCCCGATCACACGGTGTACCATCTTCTGGGTTTCTCATGCATGTTTTCGATGTAGGAAGATGCCCTTGAACCTGGAGATTTGGGACCCATCAGACGGCTACCACGCAATATTACTTTAAAGGGTCTGCGTTTGCTCACCCAACCTCACCAAACTTCTGAGCCCCAAGAGTGTCCACCCTTATGTCTCAATCAGCTGTGGGTCTAGATATGGTCAATCCAGGTGGCATCACAGCCCCTGAACGAATTTTGTAAGAATTTCTCTCTCTTTCACTGTCTTTGTTTCACGGGTTTTTAAAAGTAATTGATTTTCCTAATGGGGTTTAGCTGCTTTTCACTGCTGTGTTTATGCCGCTTTACACCCACTTGACTCACTTCCAGAGAGATATATCAATACATAGGTTTGAAGATTTTTACTAGTCAGATCTATTCTTGGGCGGTGAATAGGGGGTGTTGAGTCCACTTCACTGAGCAAGGAGTAGGTCTTGTCTATTACATATTGGGTTTATGGAACGGTATCTGAGCTAATTTGAAAGCCTTGTTTTAGGCATCACCCCACCTCACCTTTCCCGTTAGGCAGCCATAGTGTGTTTTCTAAATGTGTGACTCTGTTCTGTTTTGTAATTCAGTTCAAGTGTAGCGGTTTGTACATTCCCTCTATAAGTGATATCTTATGACTAGTGTCTTTTTCTGTGTGACTTATTTCACTTAGAACCGTCGTACCTGAATCCACTCATCATGCTGCTACTAGCCTTATGACGTTGATTTCATGGCTGAGTGATATTCCATTGTACCTAAGGACCACAACTTCTTTATCCATTTTTCTCTTTCCTGGGATATTTAAGGTGGAATGAAGTGGAGGTTCTTGTCAACAGAGCAACCCTAAACTTTGGAGTGCCTGTGCCTTGCTGATTTTTAGTTTTCCCAAATTAGACGCCCATGAGTGGAAGTGCCCTATGCTGTCTAAGCCGAGTTTTTTAGATGTTTCAGGACACACCGTACACTTCTCCAGAGTGGCTGTTGGCAATTTACATCCCGCCCATCAGCGTAGCAAGGCTCCCATTTCTCCATGGCCTCTCCTGCATTTCTGGTTTTGACACTTTATTCAGCATGGCCCTTTTGACCGATGGGAAGCGAGACTTCTTTGTAGCGCTGATTTGCCTTTCCAGGTTGCTTGGTTGGCCAAAAAGGGCGTATGCGTTTTTTCCTGAATATATTCAGGAAAAAACGCATACGCCCTTTTTGGCCAAGGGCATCATTGTCGAGGTTTTGCCGCTTTTCCTGTGCTTTAAAGGCGATTCGAATCTACCTCCTGAAATCTGTTTCCTGCAATTCTGCCTTGCTTTCAAATCCTCTTCGTTGCCTTCCCTCAATATTTTTGTGGGCGAGAGTTATCATTTATAACTCAGCAGGTTTGTGATTTGCAGTGCCCCTGAGCTCCATTTTTCAACTCGCTTTTTTGGGAGCTGGCCTCAAAAGCGTAGGATTGCTTCAGGCCTTTTTCTGGTTCTGGGCGGCAGCAGAGCCTGTGGTTAATTCTTCTTCCTGATGGGAAAATAGAGTGACCTGTGCCTTTCCCAACACCTAGAGCTAGTCGCTCATTGGTTCCCCCTCTTGCCATTCATCCTCAGGACAAATTGCAACCTGTACGGAACCGGAGGTTAAAGTGCTGATTCTCCAAGGAGGGACATTGCTAGTAAAGCGGCTGGAATGGCGACCCCGAGCACAAGGAGATGAGAAATAAGGTGCGTTTTAGAAACCTTTCCCGATCACACGGTGTACCATCTTCTGGGTTTCTCATGCATGTTTTCGATGTAGGAAGATGCCCTTGAACCTGGAGATTTGGGACCCATCAGACGGCTACCACGCAATATTACTTTAAAGGGTCTGCGTTTGCTCACCCAACCTCACCAAACTTCTGAGCCCCAAGAGTGTCCACCCTTATGTCTCAATCAGCTGTGGGTCTAGATATGGTCAATCCAGGTGGCATCACAGCCCCTGAACGAATTTTGTAAGAATTTCTCTCTCTTTCACTGTCTTTGTTTCACGGGTTTTTAAAAGTAATTGATTTTCCTAATGGGGTTTAGCTGCTTTTCACTGCTGTGTTTATGCCGCTTTACACCCACTTGACTCACTTCCAGAGAGATATATCAATACATAGGTTTGAAGATTTTTACTAGTCAGATCTATTCTTGGGCGGTGAATAGGGGGTGTTGAGTCCACTTCACTGAGCAAGGAGTAGGTCTTGTCTATTACATATTGGGTTTATGGAACGGTATCTGAGCTAATTTGAAAGCCTTGTTTTAGGCATCACCCCACCTCACCTTTCCCGTTAGGCAGCCATAGTGTGTTTTCTAAATGTGTGACTCTGTTCTGTTTTGTAATTCAGTTCAAGTGTAGCGGTTTGTACATTCCCTCTATAAGTGATATCTTATGACTAGTGTCTTTTTCTGTGTGACTTATTTCACTTAGAACCGTCGTACCTGAATCCACTCATCATGCTGCTACTAGCCTTATGACGTTGATTTCATGGCTGAGTGATATTCCATTGTACCTAAGGACCACAACTTCTTTATCCATTTTTCTCTTTCCTGGGATATTTAAGGTGGAATGAAGTGGAGGTTCTTGTCAACAGAGCAACCCTAAACTTTGGAGTGCCTGTGCCTTGCTGATTTTTAGTTTTCCCAAATTAGACGCCCATGAGTGGAAGTGCCCTATGCTGTCTAAGCCGAGTTTTTTAGATGTTTCAGGACACACCGTACACTTCTCCAGAGTGGCTGTTGGCAATTTACATCCCGCCCATCAGCGTAGCAAGGCTCCCATTTCTCCATGGCCTCTCCTGCATTTCTGGTTTTGACACTTTATTCAGCATGGCCCTTTTGACCGATGGGAAGCGAGACTTCTTTGTAGCGCTGATTTGCCTTTCCAGGTTGCTTGGTTGGCCAAAAAGGGCGTATGCGTTTTTTCCTGAATATATTCAGGAAAAAACGCATACGCCCTTTTTGGCCAAGGGCATCATTGTCGAGGTTTTGCCGCTTTTCCTGTGCTTTAAAGGCGATTCGAATCTACCTCCTGAAATCTGTTTCCTGCAATTCTGCCTTGCTTTCAAATCCTCTTCGTTGCCTTCCCTCAATATTTTTGTGGGCGAGAGTTATCATTTATAACTCAGCAGGTTTGTGATTTGCAGTGCCCCTGAGCTCCATTTTTCAACTCGCTTTTTTGGGAGCTGGCCTCAAAAGCGTAGGATTGCTTCAGGCCTTTTTCTGGTTCTGGGCGGCAGCAGAGCCTGTGGTTAATTCTTCTTCCTGATGGGAAAATAGAGTGACCTGTGCCTTTCCCAACACCTAGAGCTAGTCGCTCATTGGTTCCCCCTCTTGCCATTCATCCTCAGGACAAATTGCAACCTGTACGGAACCGGAGGTTAAAGTGCTGATTCTCCAAGGAGGGACATTGCTAGTAAAGCGGCTGGAATGGCGACCCCGAGCACAAGGAGATGAGAAATAAGGTGCGTTTTAGAAACCTTTCCCGATCACACGGTGTACCATCTTCTGGGTTTCTCATGCATGTTTTCGATGTAGGAAGATGCCCTTGAACCTGGAGATTTGGGACCCATCAGACGGCTACCACGCAATATTACTTTAAAGGGTCTGCGTTTGCTCACCCAACCTCACCAAACTTCTGAGCCCCAAGAGTGTCCACCCTTATGTCTCAATCAGCTGTGGGTCTAGATATGGTCAATCCAGGTGGCATCACAGCCCCTGAACGAATTTTGTAAGAATTTCTCTCTCTTTCACTGTCTTTGTTTCACGGGTTTTTAAAAGTAATTGATTTTCCTAATGGGGTTTAGCTGCTTTTCACTGCTGTGTTTATGCCGCTTTACACCCACTTGACTCACTTCCAGAGAGATATCAATACATAGGTTTGAAGATTTTTACTAGTCAGATCTATTCTTGGGCGGTGAATAGGGGGTGTTGAGTCCACTTCACTGAGCAAGGAGTAGGTCTTGTCTATTACATATTGGGTTTATGGAACGGTATCTGAGCTAATTTGAAAGCCTTGTTTTAGGCATCACCCCACCTCACCTTTCCCGTTAGGCAGCCATAGTGTGTTTTCTAAATGTGTGACTCTGTTCTGTTTTGTAATTCAGTTCAAGTGTAGCGGTTTGTACATTCCCTCTATAAGTGATATCTTATGACTAGTGTCTTTTTCTGTGTGACTTATTTCACTTAGAACCGTCGTACCTGAATCCACTCATCATGCTGCTACTAGCCTTATGACGTTGATTTCATGGCTGAGTGATATTCCATTGTACCTAAGGACCACAACTTCTTTATCCATTTTTCTCTTTCCTGGGATATTTAAGGTGGAATGAAGTGGAGGTTCTTGTCAACAGAGCAACCCTAAACTTTGGAGTGCCTGTGCCTTGCTGATTTTTAGTTTTCCCAAATTAGACGCCCATGAGTGGAAGTGCCCTATGCTGTCTAAGCCGAGTTTTTTAGATGTTTCAGGACACACCGTACACTTCTCCAGAGTGGCTGTTGGCAATTTACATCCCGCCCATCAGCGTAGCAAGGCTCCCATTTCTCCATGGCCTCTCCTGCATTTCTGGTTTTGACACTTTATTCAGCATGGCCCTTTTGACCGATGGGAAGCGAGACTTCTTTGTAGCGCTGATTTGCCTTTCCAGGTTGCTTGGTTGGCCAAAAAGGGCGTATGCGTTTTTTCCTGAATATATTCAGGAAAAAACGCATACGCCCTTTTTGGCCAAGGGCATCATTGTCGAGGTTTTGCCGCTTTTCCTGTGCTTTAAAGGCGATTCGAATCTACCTCCTGAAATCTGTTTCCTGCAATTCTGCCTTGCTTTCAAATCCTCTTCGTTGCCTTCCCTCAATATTTTTGTGGGCGAGAGTTATCATTTATAACTCAGCAGGTTTGTGATTTGCAGTGCCCCTGAGCTCCATTTTTCAACTCGCTTTTTTGGGAGCTGGCCTCAAAAGCGTAGGATTGCTTCAGGCCTTTTTCTGGTTCTGGGCGGCAGCAGAGCCTGTGGTTAATTCTTCTTCCTGATGGGAAAATAGAGTGACCTGTGCCTTTCCCAACACCTAGAGCTAGTCGCTCATTGGTTCCCCCTCTTGCCATTCATCCTCAGGACAAATTGCAACCTGTACGGAACAGGAGGTTAAAGTGCTGATTC
This sequence comes from Eschrichtius robustus, assembly GCF_028021215.1. NCBI lineage: Eukaryota > Metazoa > Chordata > Mammalia > Artiodactyla > Eschrichtiidae > Eschrichtius > Eschrichtius robustus. Next base: position 109,714,117 of record NC_090828.1, read on the forward strand.
TCCAAGGAGGGACATTGCTAGTAAAGCGGCTGGAATGGCGACCCCGAGCACAAGGAGATGAGAAATAAGGTGCGTTTTAGAAACCTTTCCCGATCACACGGTGTACCATCTTCTGGGTTTCTCATGCATGTTTTCGATGTAGGAAGATGCCCTTGAACCTGGAGATTTGGGACCCATCAGACGGCTACCACGCAATATTACTTTAAAGGGTCTGCGTTTGCTCACCCAACCTCACCAAACTTCTGAGCCCCAAGAGTGTCCACCCTTATGTCTCAATCAGCTGTGGGTCTAGATATGGTCAATCCAGGTGGCATCACAGCCCCTGAACGAATTTTGTAAGAATTTCTCTCTCTTTCACTGTCTTTGTTTCACGGGTTTTTAAAAGTAATTGATTTTCCTAATGGGGTTTAGCTGCTTTTCACTGCTGTGTTTATGCCGCTTTACACCCACTTGACTCACTTCCAGAGAGATATCAATACATAGGTTTGAAGATTTTTACTAGTCAGATCTATTCTTGGGCGGTGAATAGGGGGTGTTGAGTCCACTTCACTGAGCAAGGAGTAGGTCTTGTCTATTACATATTGGGTTTATGGAACGGTATCTGAGCTAATTTGAAAGCCTTGTTTTAGGCATCACCCCACCTCACCTTTCCCGTTAGGCAGCCATAGTGTGTTTTCTAAATGTGTGACTCTGTTCTGTTTTGTAATTCAGTTCAAGTGTAGCGGTTTGTACATTCCCTCTATAAGTGATATCTTATGACTAGTGTCTTTTTCTGTGTGACTTATTTCACTTAGAACCGTCGTACCTGAATCCACTCATCATGCTGCTACTAGCCTTATGACGTTGATTTCATGGCTGAGTGATATTCCATTGTACCTAAGGACCACAACTTCTTTATCCATTTTTCTCTTTCCTGGGATATTTAAGGTGGAATGAAGTGGAGGTTCTTGTCAACAGAGCAACCCTAAACTTTGGAGTGCCTGTGCCTTGCTGATTTTTAGTTTTCCCAAATTAGACGCCCATGAGTGGAAGTGCCCTATGCTGTCTAAGCCGAGTTTTTTAGATGTTTCAGGACACACCGTACACTTCTCCAGAGTGGCTGTTGGCAATTTACATCCCGCCCATCAGCGTAGCAAGGCTCCCATTTCTCCATGGCCTCTCCTGCATTTCTGGTTTTGACACTTTATTCAGCATGGCCCTTTTGACCGATGGGAAGCGAGACTTCTTTGTAGCGCTGATTTGCCTTTCCAGGTTGCTTGGTTGGCCAAAAAGGGCGTATGCGTTTTTTCCTGAATATATTCAGGAAAAAACGCATACGCCCTTTTTGGCCAAGGGCATCATTGTCGAGGTTTTGCCGCTTTTCCTGTGCTTTAAAGGCGATTCGAATCTACCTCCTGAAATCTGTTTCCTGCAATTCTGCCTTGCTTTCAAATCCTCTTCGTTGCCTTCCCTCAATATTTTTGTGGGCGAGAGTTATCATTTATAACTCAGCAGGTTTGTGATTTGCAGTGCCCCTGAGCTCCATTTTTCAACTCGCTTTTTTGGGAGCTGGCCTCAAAAGCGTAGGATTGCTTCAGGCCTTTTTCTGGTTCTGGGCGGCAGCAGAGCCTGTGGTTAATTCTTCTTCCTGATGGGAAAATAGAGTGACCTGTGCCTTTCCCAACACCTAGAGCTAGTCGCTCATTGGTTCCCCCTCTTGCCATTCATCCTCAGGACAAATTGCAACCTGTACGGAACAGGAGGTTAAAGTGCTGATTCTCCAAGGAGGGACATTGCTAGTAAAGCGGCTGGAATGGCGACCCCGAGCACAAGGAGATGAGAAATAAGGTGCGTTTTAGAAACCTTTCCCGATCACACGGTGTACCATCTTCTGGGTTTCTCATGCATGTTTTCGATGTAGGAAGATGCCCTTGAACCTGGAGATTTGGGACCCATCAGACGGCTACCACGCAATATTACTTTAAAGGGTCTGCGTTTGCTCACCCAACCTCACCAAACTTCTGAGCCCCAAGAGTGTCCACCCTTATGTCTCAATCAGCTGTGGGTCTAGATATGGTCAATCCAGGTGGCATCACAGCCCCTGAACGAATTTTGTAAGAATTTCTCTCTCTTTCACTGTCTTTGTTTCACGGGTTTTTAAAAGTAATTGATTTTCCTAATGGGGTTTAGCTGCTTTTCACTGCTGTGTTTATGCCGCTTTACACCCACTTGACTCACTTCCAGAGAGATATCAATACATAGGTTTGAAGATTTTTACTAGTCAGATCTATTCTTGGGCGGTGAATAGGGGGTGTTGAGTCCACTTCACTGAGCAAGGAGTAGGTCTTGTCTATTACATATTGGGTTTATGGAACGGTATCTGAGCTAATTTGAAAGCCTTGTTTTAGGCATCACCCCACCTCACCTTTCCCGTTAGGCAGCCATAGTGTGTTTTCTAAATGTGTGACTCTGTTCTGTTTTGTAATTCAGTTCAAGTGTAGCGGTTTGTACATTCCCTCTATAAGTGATATCTTATGACTAGTGTCTTTTTCTGTGTGACTTATTTCACTTAGAACCGTCGTACCTGAATCCACTCATCATGCTGCTACTAGCCTTATGACGTTGATTTCATGGCTGAGTGATATTCCATTGTACCTAAGGACCACAACTTCTTTATCCATTTTTCTCTTTCCTGGGATATTTAAGGTGGAATGAAGTGGAGGTTCTTGTCAACAGAGCAACCCTAAACTTTGGAGTGCCTGTGCCTTGCTGATTTTTAGTTTTCCCAAATTAGACGCCCATGAGTGGAAGTGCCCTATGCTGTCTAAGCCGAGTTTTTTAGATGTTTCAGGACACACCGTACACTTCTCCAGAGTGGCTGTTGGCAATTTACATCCCGCCCATCAGCGTAGCAAGGCTCCCATTTCTCCATGGCCTCTCCTGCATTTCTGGTTTTGACACTTTATTCAGCATGGCCCTTTTGACCGATGGGAAGCGAGACTTCTTTGTAGCGCTGATTTGCCTTTCCAGGTTGCTTGGTTGGCCAAAAAGGGCGTATGCGTTTTTTCCTGAATATATTCAGGAAAAAACGCATACGCCCTTTTTGGCCAAGGGCATCATTGTCGAGGTTTTGCCGCTTTTCCTGTGCTTTAAAGGCGATTCGAATCTACCTCCTGAAATCTGTTTCCTGCAATTCTGCCTTGCTTTCAAATCCTCTTCGTTGCCTTCCCTCAATATTTTTGTGGGCGAGAGTTATCATTTATAACTCAGCAGGTTTGTGATTTGCAGTGCCCCTGAGCTCCATTTTTCAACTCGCTTTTTTGGGAGCTGGCCTCAAAAGCGTAGGATTGCTTCAGGCCTTTTTCTGGTTCTGGGCGGCAGCAGAGCCTGTGGTTAATTCTTCTTCCTGATGGGAAAATAGAGTGACCTGTGCCTTTCCCAACACCTAGAGCTAGTCGCTCATTGGTTCCCCCTCTTGCCATTCATCCTCAGGACAAATTGCAACCTGTACGGAACAGGAGGTTAAAGTGCTGATTCTCCAAGGAGGGACATTGCTAGTAAAGCGGCTGGAATGGCGACCCCGAGCACAAGGAGATGAGAAATAAGGTGCGTTTTAGAAACCTTTCCCGATCACACGGTGTACCATCTTCTGGGTTTCTCATGCATGTTTTCGATGTAGGAAGATGCCCTTGAACCTGGAGATTTGGGACCCATCAGACGGCTACCACGCAATATTACTTTAAAGGGTCTGCGTTTGCTCACCCAACCTCACCAAACTTCTGAGCCCCAAGAGTGTCCACCCTTATGTCTCAATCAGCTGTGGGTCTAGATATGGTCAATCCAGGTGGCATCACAGCCCCTGAACGAATTTTGTAAGAATTTCTCTCTCTTTCACTGTCTTTGTTTCACGGGTTTTTAAAAGTAATTGATTTTCCTAATGGGGTTTAGCTGCTTTTCACTGCTGTGTTTATGCCGCTTTACACCCACTTGACTCACTTCCAGAGAGATATCAATACATAGGTTTGAAGATTTTTACTAGTCAGATCTATTCTTGGGCGGTGAATAGGGGGTGTTGAGTCCACTTCACTGAGCAAGGAGTAGGTCTTGTCTATTACATATTGGGTTTATGGAACGGTATCTGAGCTAATTTGAAAGCCTTGTTTTAGGCATCACCCCACCTCACCTTTCCCGTTAGGCAGCCATAGTGTGTTTTCTAAATGTGTGACTCTGTTCTGTTTTGTAATTCAGTTCAAGTGTAGCGGTTTGTACATTCCCTCTATAAGTGATATCTTATGACTAGTGTCTTTTTCTGTGTGACTTATTTCACTTAGAACCGTCGTACCTGAATCCACTCATCATGCTGCTACTAGCCTTATGACGTTGATTTCATGGCTGAGTGATATTCCATTGTACCTAAGGACCACAACTTCTTTATCCATTTTTCTCTTTCCTGGGATATTTAAGGTGGAATGAAGTGGAGGTTCTTGTCAACAGAGCAACCCTAAACTTTGGAGTGCCTGTGCCTTGCTGATTTTTAGTTTTCCCAAATTAGACGCCCATGAGTGGAAGTGCCCTATGCTGTCTAAGCCGAGTTTTTTAGATGTTTCAGGACACACCGTACACTTCTCCAGAGTGGCTGTTGGCAATTTACATCCCGCCCATCAGCGTAGCAAGGCTCCCATTTCTCCATGGCCTCTCCTGCATTTCTGGTTTTGACACTTTATTCAGCATGGCCCTTTTGACCGATGGGAAGCGAGACTTCTTTGTAGCGCTGATTTGCCTTTCCAGGTTGCTTGGTTGGCCAAAAAGGGCGTATGCGTTTTTTCCTGAATATATTCAGGAAAAAACGCATACGCCCTTTTTGGCCAAGGGCATCATTGTCGAGGTTTTGCCGCTTTTCCTGTGCTTTAAAGGCGATTCGAATCTACCTCCTGAAATCTGTTTCCTGCAATTCTGCCTTGCTTTCAAATCCTCTTCGTTGCCTTCCCTCAATATTTTTGTGGGCGAGAGTTATCATTTATAACTCAGCAGGTTTGTGATTTGCAGTGCCCCTGAGCTCCATTTTTCAACTCGCTTTTTTGGGAGCTGGCCTCAAAAGCGTAGGATTGCTTCAGGCCTTTTTCTGGTTCTGGGCGGCAGCAGAGCCTGTGGTTAATTCTTCTTCCTGATGGGAAAATAGAGTGACCTGTGCCTTTCCCAACACCTAGAGCTAGTCGCTCATTGGTTCCCCCTCTTGCCATTCATCCTCAGGACAAATTGCAACCTGTACGGAACAGGAGGTTAAAGTGCTGATTCTCCAAGGAGGGACATTGCTAGTAAAGCGGCTGGAATGGCGACCCCGAGCACAAGGAGATGAGAAATAAGGTGCGTTTTAGAAACCTTTCCCGATCACACGGTGTACCATCTTCTGGGTTTCTCATGCATGTTTTCGATGTAGGAAGATGCCCTTGAACCTGGAGATTTGGGACCCATCAGACGGCTACCACGCAATATTACTTTAAAGGGTCTGCGTTTGCTCACCCAACCTCACCAAACTTCTGAGCCCCAAGAGTGTCCACCCTTATGTCTCAATCAGCTGTGGGTCTAGATATGGTCAATCCAGGTGGCATCACAGCCCCTGAACGAATTTTGTAAGAATTTCTCTCTCTTTCACTGTCTTTGTTTCACGGGTTTTTAAAAGTAATTGATTTTCCTAATGGGGTTTAGCTGCTTTTCACTGCTGTGTTTATGCCGCTTTACACCCACTTGACTCACTTCCAGAGAGATATCAATACATAGGTTTGAAGATTTTTACTAGTCAGATCTATTCTTGGGCGGTGAATAGGGGGTGTTGAGTCCACTTCACTGAGCAAGGAGTAGGTCTTGTCTATTACATATTGGGTTTATGGAACGGTATCTGAGCTAATTTGAAAGCCTTGTTTTAGGCATCACCCCACCTCACCTTTCCCGTTAGGCAGCCATAGTGTGTTTTCTAAATGTGTGACTCTGTTCTGTTTTGTAATTCAGTTCAAGTGTAGCGGTTTGTACATTCCCTCTATAAGTGATATCTTATGACTAGTGTCTTTTTCTGTGTGACTTATTTCACTTAGAACCGTCGTACCTGAATCCACTCATCATGCTGCTACTAGCCTTATGACGTTGATTTCATGGCTGAGTGATATTCCATTGTACCTAAGGACCACAACTTCTTTATCCATTTTTCTCTTTCCTGGGATATTTAAGGTGGAATGAAGTGGAGGTTCTTGTCAACAGAGCAACCCTAAACTTTGGAGTGCCTGTGCCTTGCTGATTTTTAGTTTTCCCAAATTAGACGCCCATGAGTGGAAGTGCCCTATGCTGTCTAAGCCGAGTTTTTTAGATGTTTCAGGACACACCGTACACTTCTCCAGAGTGGCTGTTGGCAATTTACATCCCGCCCATCAGCGTAGCAAGGCTCCCATTTCTCCATGGCCTCTCCTGCATTTCTGGTTTTGACACTTTATTCAGCATGGCCCTTTTGACCGATGGGAAGCGAGACTTCTTTGTAGCGCTGATTTGCCTTTCCAGGTTGCTTGGTTGGCCAAAAAGGGCGTATGCGTTTTTTCCTGAATATATTCAGGAAAAAACGCATACGCCCTTTTTGGCCAAGGGCATCATTGTCGAGGTTTTGCCGCTTTTCCTGTGCTTTAAAGGCGATTCGAATCTACCTCCTGAAATCTGTTTCCTGCAATTCTGCCTTGCTTTCAAATCCTCTTCGTTGCCTTCCCTCAATATTTTTGTGGGCGAGAGTTATCATTTATAACTCAGCAGGTTTGTGATTTGCAGTGCCCCTGAGCTCCATTTTTCAACTCGCTTTTTTGGGAGCTGGCCTCAAAAGCGTAGGATTGCTTCAGGCCTTTTTCTGGTTCTGGGCGGCAGCAGAGCCTGTGGTTAATTCTTCTTCCTGATGGGAAAATAGAGTGACCTGTGCCTTTCCCAACACCTAGAGCTAGTCGCTCATTGGTTCCCCCTCTTGCCATTCATCCTCAGGACAAATTGCAACCTGTACGGAACAGGAGGTTAAAGTGCTGATTCTCCAAGGAGGGACATTGCTAGTAAAGCGGCTGGAATGGCGACCCCGAGCACAAGGAGATGAGAAATAAGGTGCGTTTTAGAAACCTTTCCCGATCACACGGTGTACCATCTTCTGGGTTTCTCATGCATGTTTTCGATGTAGGAAGATGCCCTTGAACCTGGAGATTTGGGACCCATCAGACGGCTACCACGCAATATTACTTTAAAGGGTCTGCGTTTGCTCACCCAACCTCACCAAACTTCTGAGCCCCAAGAGTGTCCACCCTTATGTCTCAATCAGCTGTGGGTCTAGATATGGTCAATCCAGGTGGCATCACAGCCCCTGAACGAATTTTGTAAGAATTTCTCTCTCTTTCACTGTCTTTGTTTCACGGGTTTTTAAAAGTAATTGATTTTCCTAATGGGGTTTAGCTGCTTTTCACTGCTGTGTTTATGCCGCTTTACACCCACTTGACTCACTTCCAGAGAGATATCAATACATAGGTTTGAAGATTTTTACTAGTCAGATCTATTCTTGGGCGGTGAATAGGGGGTGTTGAGTCCACTTCACTGAGCAAGGAGTAGGTCTTGTCTATTACATATTGGGTTTATGGAACGGTATCTGAGCTAATTTGAAAGCCTTGTTTTATGCATCACCCCACCTCACCTTTCCCGTTAGGCAGCCATAGTGTGTTTTCTAAATGTGTGACTCTGTTCTGTTTTGTAATTCAGTTCAAGTGTAGCGGTTTGTACATTCCCTCTATAAGTGATATCTTATGACTAGTGTCTTTTTCTGTGTGACTTATTTCACTTAGAACCGTCGTACCTGAATCCACTCATCATGCTGCTACTAGCCTTATGACGTTGATTTCATGGCTGAGTGATATTCCATTGTACCTAAGGACCACAACTTCTTTATCCATTTTTCTCTTTCCTGGGATATTTAAGGTGGAATGAAGTGGAGGTTCTTGTCAACAGAGCAACCCTAAACTTTGGAGTGCCTGTGCCTTGCTGATTTTTAGTTTTCCCAAATTAGACGCCCATGAGTGGAAGTGCCCTATGCTCTCTAAGCCGAGTTTTTTAGATGTTTCAGGACACACCGTACACTTCTCCAGAGTGGCTGTTGGCAATTTACATCCCGCCCATCAGCGTAGCAAGGCTCCCATTTCTCCATGGCCTCTCCTGCATTTCTGGTTTTGACACTTTATTCAGCATGGCCCTTTTGACCGATGGGAAGCGAGACTTCTTTGTAGCGCTGATTTGCCTTTCCAGGTTGCTTGGTTGGCCAAAAAGGGCGTATGCGTTTTTTCCTGAATATATTCAGGAAAAAACGCATACGCCCTTTTTGGCCAAGGGCATCATTGTCGAGGTTTTGCCGCTTTTCCTGTGCTTTAAAGGCGATTCGAATCTACCTCCTGAAATCTGTTTCCTGCAATTCTGCCTTGCTTTCAAATCCTCTTCGTTGCCTTCCCTCAATATTTTTGTGGGCGAGAGTTATCATTTCTAACTCTGCAGGTTTGTGATTGCAGTGCCACTGAGCTCCATTTTTCAACTCGCTTTTTTGGGAGCTGGCCGCAAAAGCGTAGGATTGCTTCAGGCCCTATTCTGGTTCCGGGCGGCAGGCTGAGCCTGTGGTTAATTCTTCTTCCTGATGGGAAAATAGAGTGACCTGTGCCTGTCCCAACACCTAGAGCTAGTCGCTCATTGGTTCCCCCTCTTCCCGTTCATCCTCAGGACAAATTGAAACCTGTACGGAACAGGAGGTTAAAGTGCTGATTCTCCAAGGAGGGAGATTGCTATTAAAGTGGCTGGAATGGCGAACCCGAGCACAAGGAGATGAGAAATGAGGTGCGTTTTAGAAACCTTTCCCGATCACACGGTGTACCATCTTCTGGGTTTCTCATGCATGTTTTCGATGTAGGAAGATGCCCTTGAACCTGGAGATTTGGGACCCATCAGACGGGTACCACGCAGTATTACTTTAAAGGGTCTGCGTTTGCTCACCCAACCTCACCAAACCTCTGAGCCCCAAGAGTGTCCACCCTTATGTCTCAATCAGCTGTGGGTCTAGATATGGTCAATCCAGGTGGCATCACAGCCCTTGAACGAATTTTGTAAGACTTTCTCTCTCTTTCACTGTCTTTGTTTCACGGGTTTTTAAAAGTAATTGATTTTCCTAATGGGGTTTAGCTGCTTTTCACTGCTGTGTTTATGCCGCTTTACTCCCACTTGACTCACTTACGGAGAGATATCAATACATAGGTTTGAAGATTCTTACTAGTCAGATCTATTCTTGGGCGGTGAATAGGGGGTGTTGAGTCCAGTTCACTTAGCAAGGAGTAGGTCTTGTCTATTACATATTGGGTTTATGGAACGGTATCTGAGCTAATTTGAAACCCTTGTTTTAGGCATCACCCCACCTCACCTTTCCCGTTAGGCAGCCATAGTGTGTTTTCTAAATGTGTGACTCTGTTCTGTTTTGTAATTCAGTTCAAGTGTAGCGGTTTTTACTTTCCCTCTATAAGTGATATCTTATGATTAGTGTCTTTTTCTGTGTGACTTATTTCACTTAGAACCGTCGTACCTGAATCCACTCATCATGCTGCTACTAGCCTTATGACGTTGATTTCATGGCTGAGTGATATTCCATTGTACCTAAGGACCACAACTTCTTTATCCATTTTTCTCTTTCCTGGGATATTTAAGGTGGAATGAAGTGGAGGTTCTTGTCAACAGAGCAACCCTAAACTTTGGAGTGCCTGTGCCTTGCTGATTTTTAGTTTTCCCAAATTAGACGCCCATGAGTGGAAGTGCCCTATGCTCTCTAAGCCGAGTTTTTTAGATGTTTCAGGACACACCGTACACTTCTCCAGAGTGGCTGTTGGCAATTTACATCCCGCCCATCAGCGTAGCAAGGCTCCCATTTCTCCATGGCCTCTCCTGCATTTCTGGTATTGACACTTTATTCAGCATGGCCCTTTTGACCGATGGGAAGCGAGACTTCTTTGTAGCGCTGATTTGCCTTCCCAGGTTGCTTGGTTGGCCAAAAAGGGCGTATGCGTTTTTTCCTGAATATATTCAGGAAAAAACGCATACGCCCTTTTTGGCCAAGGGCATCATTGTCGAGGTTTTGCCGCTTTTCCTGTGCTTTAAAGGTGATTCGAATCTACCTCCTGAAATCTGTTTCCTGCAATTCTGCCTTGCTTTCAAATCCTCTTCGTTGCCTTCCCTCAATATTTTTGTGGGCGAGAGTTATCATTTATAACTCTGCAGGTTTGTGATTTGCAGGGCCCCTGAGCTCCATTTTTCAACTCGCTTTTTTGGGAGCTGGCCGCAAAAGCGTAGTATTGCTTCAGGCCCTATTCTGGTTCCGGGCGGCAGGCTGAGCCGGTGGTTAATTTTTCTTCCTGTTGGGAAAATAGAGTGACCTGTGCCTTTCCCAACACCTAGAGCTAGTCGCTCATTGGTTCCCCCTCTTCCCGTTCATCCTCAGGACAAATTGCAACCTGTACGGAACAGGAGGTTAAACGTGTTGATTCTCCAAGGACGGAGATTGCTAGTAAAGCGGATGGAATGGCGAACCCGAGCACAAGGAGATGAGAAATGAGGTGCGTTTTAGAAACCTTTCCCGATCACACGGTGTACCATCTTCTGGGTTTCTCATGCATGTTTTCGATGTAGGAAGATGCCCTTGAACCTGGAGATTTGGGACCCATCAGACGGGTACCACGCAGTATTACTTTAAAGAGTCTGGGTTTGCTCACCCAACCTCACCAAACCTCTCAGTTCCAAGAGTGTCCACCCTTATGTCTCAATCAGCTGTGGGTCTAGATATGGTCAATCCAGGTGGCATCACAGCCCCTGAACGAATTTTGTAAGAATTTCTCTCTCTTTCACTGTCTTTGTTTCACGGGTTTTTAAAAGTAATTGATTTTCCTAATGGGGTTTAGCTGCTTTTCACTGCTGTGTTTATGCCGCTTTACTCCCACTTGACTCACTTACGGAGAGATATCAATACATAGGTTTGAAGATTCTTACTAGTCAGATCTATTCTTGGGCGGTGAATAGGGGGTGTTGGGTCCAGTTCACTGAGCAAGGAGTAGGTCTTGTCTATTACATATTGGGTTTATGGAACGGTATCTGAGCTAATTTGAAACGCTTGTTTTATGCATCACCCCACCTCGTCTTTCCCGTTAGGCAGCCATAGTGTGTTTTCTAAATGTGTGACTCTGTTCTGTTTTGTAATTCACTTCAAGTGTAGCGGTTTTTACATTCCCTCTATAAGTGATATCTTCTGATTAGTGTCTTTTTCTGTGTGACTTATTTCACTTAGAACCGTCGTACCTGAATCCACTCATCATGCTGCTACTAGCCTTATGACGTTGATTTCATGGCTGAGTGATATTCCATTGTACCTAAGGACCACAACTTCTTTATCCATTTTTCTCTTTCCTGGGATATTTAAGGTGGAATGAAGTGGAGGTTCTTGTCAACAGAGCAACCCTAAACTTTGGAGTGCCTGTGCCTTGCTGATTTTTAGTTTTCCCAACTTAGACGCCCATGAGTGGAAGTGCCCTATGCTCTCTAAGCCGAGTTTTTTAGATGTTTCAGGACACACCGTACACTTCTCCAGAGTGGCTGTTGGCAATTTACATCCCGCCCATCAGCGTAGCAAGGCTCCCATTTCTCCATGGCCTCTCCTGCATTTCTGGTATTGAAACTTTATTCAGCATGGCCCTTTTGACAGATGGGAAGCGAGACTTCTTTGTAGCGCTGATTTGCCTTCCCAGGTTGCTTGGTTGGCCAAAAAGGGCGTATGCGTTTTTTCCTGAATATATTCAGGAAAAAACGCATACGCCCTTTTTGGCCAAGGGCATCATTGTCGAGGTTTTGCCGCTTTTCCTGTGCTTTAAAGGCGATTCGAATCTACCTCCTGAAATCTGTTTCCTGCAATTCTGCCTTGCTTTCAAATCCTCTTCGTTGCCTTCCCTAAATATTTTTGTGGGCGAGAGTTATCATTTCTAACTCTGCAGGTTTGTGATTTGCAGGGCCCCTGAGCTCCATTTTTCAACTCGCTTTTTTGGGAGCTGGCCGCAAAAGCGTAGGATTGCTTCAGGCCCTATTCTGGTTCCGGGCGGCAGGCTGAGCCTGTGGTTAATTCTTCTTCCTGATGGGAAAATAGAGTGACCTGTGCCTGTCCCACCACCTAGAGCTAGTCGCTCATTGGTTCCCCCTCTTCCCGTTCATCCTCAGGACAAATTGAAACCTGTACGGAACAGGAGGTTAAAGTGCTGATTCTCCAAGGAGGGAGATTGCTATTAAAGTGGCTGGAATGGCGAACCCGAGCACAAGGAGATGAGAAATGAGGTGCGTTTTAGAAACCATTCCCGATCACACAGTGTACCATCTTCTGGGTTTCTCATGCATGTTTTCGATGTAGGAAGATGCCCTTGAACCTGGAGATTTGGGACCCATCAGACGGGTACCACGCAGTATTACTTTAAAGGGTCTGCGTTTGCTCACCCAACCTCACCAAACCTCTCAGCCCCAAGAGTGTCCACCCTTATGTCTCAATCAGCTGTGGGTCTAGATATGGTCAATCCAGGTGGCATCACAGCCCCTGAACGAATTTTGTAAGAATTTCTCTCTCTTTCACTGTCTTTGTTTCACGGGTTTTTAAAAGAAATTGATTTTCCTAATGGGGTTTAGCTGCTTTTCACTGCTGTGTTTATGCCGCTTTACTCCCACTTGACTCACTTACGGAGAGATATCAATACATAGGTTTGAAGATTCTTACTAGTCAGATATATTCTTGGGCGGTGAATAGGGGGTGTTGAGTCCAGTTCACTGAGCAAGGAGTAGGTCTTGTCTATTACATATTGGGTTTATGGAACGGTATCTGAGCTAATTTGAAACCCTTGTTTTAGGCATCACCCCACCTCGCCTTTCCCGTTAGGCAGCCATAGTGTGTTTTCTAAATGTGTGACTCTGTTCTGTTTTGTAATTCAGTTCAAGTGTAGCGGTTTTTACTTTCCCTCTATAAGTGATATCTTATGATTAGTGTCTTTTTCTGTGTGACTTATTTCACTTAGAACCGTCGTACCTGAATCCACTCATCATGCTGCTACTAGCCTTATGACGTTGATTTCATGGCTGAGTGATATTCCATTGTACCTAAGGACCACAACTTCTTTATCCATTTTTCTCTTTCCTGGGATATTTAAGGTGGAATGAAGTGGAGGTTCTTGTCAACAGAGCAACCCTAAACTTTGGAGTGCCTGTGCCTTGCTGATTTTTAGTTTTCCCAAATTAGACGCCCATGAGTGGAAGTGCCCTATGCTCTCTAAGCCGAGTTTTTTAGATGTTTCAGGACACACCGTACACTTCTCCAGAGTGGCTGTTGGCAATTTACATCCCGCCCATCAGCGTAGCAAGGCTCCCATTTCTCCATGGCCTCTCCTGCATTTCTGGTATTGACACTTTATTCAGCATGGCCCTTTTGACCGATGGGAAGCGAGACTTCTTTGTAGCGCTGATTTGCCTTCCCAGGTTGCTTGGTTGGCCAAAAAGGGCGTATGCGTTTTTTCCTGAATATATTCAGGAAAAAACGCATACGCCCTTTTTGGCCAAGGGCATCATTTTCGAGGTTTTGCCGCTTTTCCTGTGCTTTAAAGGCGATTCGAATCTACCTCCTGAAATCTGTTTCCTGCAATTCTGCCTTGCTTCAAATCCTCTTCGTTGCCTTCCCTCAATATTTTTGTGGGCGAGAGTTATCATTTATAACTCTGCAGGTTTGTGATTTGCAGGGCCCCTGAGCTCCATTTTTCAACTCGCTTTTTTGGGAGCTGGCCGCAAAAGCGTAGGATTGCTTCAGGCCCTATTCTGGTTCCGGGCGGCAGGCTGAGCCGGTGGTTAATTCTTCTTCCTGTTGGGAAAATAGAGTGACCTGTGCCTTTCCCAACACCTAGAGCTAGTCGCTCATTGGTTCCCCCTCTTCCCGTTCATCCTCAGGACAAATTGCAACCTGTACGGAACAGGATGTTAAACGTGTTGATTCTCCAAGGAGGGAGATTGCTAGTAAAGCGGATGGAATGGCGAACCCGAGCACAAGGAGATGAGAAATGAGGTGCGTTTTAGAAACCTTTCCCGATCACACGGTGTACCATCTTCTGGGTTTCTCATGCATGTTTTCGATGTAGGAAGATGCCCTTGAACCTGGAGATTTGGGACCCATCAGACGGGTACCACGCAGTATTACTTTAAAGAGTCTGCGTTTGCTCACCCAACCTCACCAAACCTCTCAATTCCAAGAGTGTCCACCCTTATGTCTCAATCAGCTGTGGGTCTAGATATGGTCAATCCAGGTGGCATCACAGCCCCTGAACGAATTTTGTAAGAATTTCTCTCTCTTTCACTGTCTTTGTTTCACGGGTTTTTAAAAGTAATTGATTTTCCTAATGGGGTTTAGCTGCTTTTCACTGCTGTGTTTATGCCGCTTTACTCCCACTTGACTCACTTACGGAGAGATATCAATACATAGGTTTGAAGATTCTTACTAGTCAGATCTATTCTTGGGCGGTGAATAGGGGGTGTTGGGTCCAGTTCACTGAGCAAGGAGTAGGTCTTGTCTATTACATATTGGGTTTATGGAACGGTATCTGAGCTAATTTGAAACGCTTGTTTTATGCATCACCCCACCTCGCCTTTCCCGTTAGGCAGCCATAGTGTGTTTTCTAAATGTGTGACTCTGTTCTGTTTTGTAATTCACTTCAAGTGTAGCGGTTTTTACATTCCCTCTATAAGTGATATCTTCTGATTAGTGTCTTTTTCTGTGTGACTTATTTCACTTAGAACCGTCGTACCTGAATCCACTCATCATGCTGCTACTAGCCTTATGACGTTGATTTCATGGCTGAGTGATATTCCATTGTACCTAAGGACCACAACTTCTTTATCCATTTTTCTCTTTCCTGGGATATTTAAGGTGGAATGAAGTGGAGGTTCTTGTCAACAGAGCAACCCTAAACTTTGGAGTGCCTGTGCCTTGCTGATTTTTAGTTTTCCCAAATTAGACGCCCATGAGTGGAAGTGCCCTATGCTCTCTAAGCCGAGTTTTTTAGATGTTTCAGGACACACCGTACACTTCTCCAGAGTGGCTGTTGGCAATTTACATCCCGCCCATCAGCGTAGCAAGGCTCCCATTTCTCCATGGCCTCTCCTGCATTTCTGGTTTTGACACTTTATTCAGCATGGCCCTTTTGACCGATGGGAAGCGAGACTTCTTTGTAGCGCTGATTTGCCTTTCCAGGTTGCTTGGTTGGCCAAAAAGGGCGTATGCGTTTTTTCCTGAATATATTCAGGAAAAAACGCATACGCCCTTTTTGGCCAAGGGCATCACTGTCGAGGTTTTGCCGCTTTTCCTGTGCTTTACAGGCGATTCGAATCTACCTCCTGAAATCTGTTTCCTGCAATTCTGCCTTGCTTTCAAATCCTCTTCGTTGCTTTCCCTCAATATTTTTGTGGGCGTGAGTTATCATTTATAACTCAGCAGGTTTGTGATTTGCAGTGCCCCTGAGCTCCATTTTTCAACTCGCTTTTTTGGGAGCTGGCCTCAAAAGCGTAGGATTGCTTCAGGCCTTTTTCTGGTTCTGGGCGGCAGGCAGAGCCTGTGGTTAATTCTTCTTCCTGATGGGAAAATAGAGTGACCTGTGCCTTTCCCAACACCTAGAGCTAGTCGCTCATTGGTTCCCCCTCTTGCCATTCATCCTCAGGACAAATTGCAACCTGTACGGAACAGGAGGTTAAAGTGCTGATTCTCCAAGGAGGGACATTGCTAGTAAAGCGGCTGGAATGGCGACCCCGAGCACAAGGAGATGAGAAATAAGGTGCGTTTTGAAGATTTTTACTAGTCAGATCTATTCTTGGGCGGTGAATAGGGGGTGTTGAGTCCACTTCACTGAGCAAGGAGTAGGTCTTGTCTATTACATATTGGGTTTATGGAACGGTATCTGAGCTAATTTGAAACCCTTGTTTTATGCATCACCCCACAAACCTTTCCCGTTAGGCAGCCATAGTGTGTTTTCTAAATGTGTGACTCTGTTCTGTTTTGTAATTCAGTTCAAGTGTAGCGGTTTGTACATTCCCTCTATAAGTGATATCTTATGACTAGTGTCTTTTTCTGTGTGACTTATTTCACTTAGAACCGTCGTACCTGAATCCACTCATCATGCTGCTACTAGCCTTATGACGTTGATTTCATGGCTGAGTGATATTCCATTGTACCTAAGGACCACAACTTCTTTATCCATTTTTCTCCTTCCTGGGATATTTAAGGTGGAATGAAGTGGAGGTTCTTGTCAACAGAGCAACCCTAAACTTTGGAGTGCCTGTGCCTTGCTGATTTTTAGTTTTCCCAAATTAGACGCCCATGAGTGGAAGTGCCCTATGCTGTCTAAGCCGAGTTTTTTAGATGTTTCAGGACACACCGTACACTTCTCCAGAGTGGCTGTTGGCAATTTACATCCCGCCCATCAGCGTAGCAAGGCTCCCATTTCTCCATGGCCTCTCCTGCATTTCTGGTTTTGACACTTTATTCAGCATGGCCCTTTTGACCGATGGGAAGCGAGACTTCTTTGTAGCGCTGATTTGCCTTTCCAGGTTGCTTGGTTGGCCAAAAAGGGCGTATGCGTTTTTTCCTGAATATATTCAGGAAAAAACGCATACGCCCTTTTTGGCCAAGGGCATCATTGTCGAGGTTTTGCCGCTTTTCCTGTGCTTTAAAGGCGATTCGAATCTACCTCCTGAAATCTGTTTCCTGCAATTCTGCCTTGCTTTCAAATCCTCTTCGTTGCCTTCCCTCAATATTTTTGTGGGCGAGAGTTATCATTTCTAACTCTGCAGGTTTGTGATTGCAGTGCCACTGAGCTCCATTTTTCAACTCGCTTTTTTGGGAGCTGGCCGCAAAAGCGTAGGATTGCTTCAGGCCCTATTCTCGTTCCGGGCGGCAGGCTGAGCCGGTGGTTAATTCTTCTTCCTGTTGGGAAAATAGAGTGACCTGTGCCTTTCCCAACACCTAGAGCTAGTCGCTCATTGGTTCCCCCTCTTCCCGTTCATCCTCAGGACAAATTGCAACCTGTACGGAACAGGATGTTAAACGTGTTGATTCTCCAAGGAGGGAGATTGCTAGTAAAGCGGATGGAATGGCGAACCCGAGCACAAGGAGATGAGAAATGAGGTGCGTTTTAGAAACCTTTCCCGATCACACGGTGTACCATCTTCTGGGTTTCTCATGCATGTTTTCGATGTAGGAAGATGCCCTTGAACCTGGAGATTTGGGACCCATCAGACGGGTACCACGCAGTATTACTTTAAAGAGTCTGCGTTTGCTCACCCAACCTCACCAAACCTCTCAGTTCCAAGAGTGTCCACCCTTATGTCTCAATCAGCTGTGGGTCTAGATATGGTCAATCCAGGTGGCATCACAGCCCCTGAACGAATTTTGTAAGAATTTCTCTCTCTTTCACTGTCTTTGTTTCACGGGTTTTTAAAAGTAATTGATTTTCCTAATGGGGTTTAGCTGCTTTTCACTGCTGTGTTTATGCCGCTTTACTCCCACTTGACTCACTTACGGAGAGATATCAATACATAGGTTTGAAGATTCTTACTAGTCAGATCTATTCTTGGGCGGTGAATAGGGGGTGTTGGGTCCAGTTCACTGAGCAAGGAGTAGGTCTTGTCTATTACATATTGGGTTTATGGAACGGTATCTGAGCTAATTTGAAACGCTTGTTTTATGCATCACCCCACCTCGCCTTTCCCGTTAGGCAGCCATAGTGTGTTTTCTAAATGTGTGACTCTGTTCTGTTTTGTAATTCACTTCAAGTGTAGCGGTTTTTACATTCCCTCTATAAGTGATATCTTCTGATTAGTGTCTTTTTCTGTGTGACTTATTTCACTTAGAACCGTCGTACCTGAATCCACTCATCATGCTGCTACTAGCCTTATGACGTTGATTTCATGGCTGAGTGATATTCCATTGTACCTAAGGACCACAACTTCTTTATCCATTTTTCTCTTTCCTGGGATATTTAAGGTGGAATGAAGTGGAGGTTCTTGTCAACAGAGCAACCCTAAACTTTGGAGTGCCTGTGCCTTGCTGATTTTTAGTTTTCCCAAATTAGACGCCCATGAGTGGAAGTGCCCTATGCTCTCTAAGCCGAGTTTTTTAGATGTTTCAGGACACACCGTACACTTCTCCAGAGTGGCTGTTGGCAATTTACATCCCGCCCATCAGCGTAGCAAGGCTCCCATTTCTCCATGGCCTCTCCTGCATTTCTGGTTTTGACACTTTATTCAGCATGGCCCTTTTGACCGATGGGAAGCGAGACTTCTTTGTAGCGCTGATTTGCCTTTCCAGGTTGCTTGGTTGGCCAAAAAGGGCGTATGCGTTTTTTCCTGAATATATTCAGGAAAAAACGCATACGCCCTTTTTGGCCAAGGGCATCACTGTCGAGGTTTTGCCGCTTTTCCTGTGCTTTACAGGCGATTCGAATCTACCTCCTGAAATCTGTTTCCTGCAATTCTGCCTTGCTTTCAAATCCTCTTCGTTGCTTTCCCTCAATATTTTTGTGGGCGAGAGTTATCATTTATAACTCAGCAGGTTTGTGATTTGCAGTGCCCCTGAGCTCCATTTTTCAACTCGCTTTTTTGGGAGCTGGCCTCAAAAGCGTAGGATTGCTTCAGGCCTTTTTCTGGTTCCGGGCGGCAGGCAGAGCCTGTGGTTAATTCTTCTTCCTGATGGGAAAATAGAGTGACCTGTGCCTTTCCCAACACCTAGAGCTAGTCGCTCATTGGTTCCCCCTCTTGCCATTCATCCTCAGGACAAATTGCAACCTGTACGGAACAGGAGGTTAAAGTGCTGATTCTCCAAGGAGGGACATTGCTAGTAAAGCGGCTGGAATGGCGACCCCGAGCACAAGGAGATGAGAAATAAGGTGCGTTTTAGAAACCTTTCCCGATCACACGGTGTACCATCTTCTGGGTTTCTCATGCATGTTTTCGATGTAGGAAGATGCCCTTGAACCTGGAGATTTGGGACCCATCAGACGGGTACCACGCAATATTACTTTAAAGGGTCTGCGTTTGCTCACCCAACCTCACCAAACCTCTGAGCCCCAAGAGTGTCCACCCTTATGTCTCAATCAGCTGTGGGTCTAGATATGGTCAATCCAGGTGGCATCACAGCCCCTGAACGAATTTTGTAAGAATTTCTCTCTCTTTCACTGTCTTTGTTTCACGGGTTTTTAAAAGTAATTGATTTTCCTAATGGGGTTTAGCTGCTTTTCACTGCTGTGTTTATGCCGCTTTACACCCACTTGACTCACTTCCAGAGAGATATCAATACATAGGTTTGAAGATTTTTACTAGTCAGATCTATTCTTGGGCGGTGAATAGGGGGTGTTGAGTCCACTTCACTGAGCAAGGAGTAGGTCTTGTCTATTACATATTGGGTTTATGGAACGGTATCTGAGCTAATTTGAAACCCTTGTTTTATGCATCACCCCACCTCACCTTTCCCGTTAGGCAGCCATAGTGTGTTTTCTAAATGTGTGACTCTGTTCTGTTTTGTAATTCAGTTAAAGTGTAGCGGTTTGTACATTCCCTCTATAAGTGATATCTTATGACTAGTGTCTTTTTCTGTGTGACTTATTTCACTTAGAACCGTCGTACCTGAATCCACTCATCATGCTGCTACTAGCCTTATGACGTTGATTTCATGGCTGAGTGATATTCCATTGTACCTAAGGACCACAACTTCTTTATCCATTTTTCTCTTTCCTGGGATATTTAAGGTGGAATGAAGTGGAGGTTCTTGTCAACAGAGCAACCCTAAACTTTGGAGTGCCTGTGCCTTGCTGATTTTTAGTTTTCCCAAATTAGACGCCCATGAGTGGAAGTGCCCTATGCTCTCTAAGCCGAGTTTTTTAGATGTTTCAGGACACACCGTACACTTCTCCAGAGTGGCTGTTGGCAATTTACATCCCGCCCATCAGCGTAGCAAGGCTCCCATTTCTCCATGGCCTCTCCTGCATTTCTGGTTTTGACACTTTATTCAGCATGGCCCTTTTGACCGATGGGAAGCGAGACTTCTTTGTAGCGCTGATTTGCCTTTCCAGGTTGCTTGGTTGGCCAAAAAGGGCGTATGCGTTTTTTCCTGAATATATTCAGGAAAAAACGCATACGCCCTTTTTGGCCAAGGGCATCATTGTCGAGGTTTTGCCGCTTTTCCTGTGCTTTACAGGCGATTCGAATCTACCTCCTGAAATCTGTTTCCTGCAATTCTGCCTTGCTTTCAAATCCTCTTCGTTGCTTTCCCTCAATATTTTTGTGGGCGAGAGTTATCATTTATAACTCAGCAGGTTTGTGATTTGCAGTGCCCCTGAGCTCCATTTTTCAACTCGCTTTTTTGGGAGCTGGCCTCAAAAGCGTAGGATTGCTTCAGGCCTTTTTCTGGTTCCGGGCTGCAGGCAGAGCCTGTGGTTATTTCTTCTTCCTGATGGGAAAATAGAGTGACCTGTGCCTTTCCCAACACCTAGAGCTAGTCGCTCATTGGTTCCCCCTCTTGCCATTCATCCTCAGGACAAATTGCAACCTGTACGGAACAGGAGGTTAAAGTGCTGATTCTCCAAGGAGGGACATTGCTAGTAAAGCGGCTGGAATGGCGACCCCGAGCACAAGGAGATGAGAAATAAGGTGCGTTTTGAAGATTTTTACTAGTCAGATCTATTCTTGGGCGGTGAATAGGGGGTGTTGAGTCCACTTCACTGAGCAAGGAGTAGGTCTTGTCTATTACATATTGGGTTTATGGAACGGTATCTGAGCTAATTTGAAACCCTTGTTTTATGCATCACCCCACAAACCTTTCCCGTTAGGCAGCCATAGTGTGTTTTCTAAATGTGTGACTCTGTTCTGTTTTGTAATTCAGTTCAAGTGTAGTGGTTTGTACATTCCCTCTATAAGTGATATCTTATGACTAGTGTCTTTTTCTGTGTGACTTATTTCACTTAGAACCGTCGTACCTGAATCCACTCATCATGCTGCTACTAGCCTTATGACGTTGATTTCATGGCTGAGTGATATTCCATTGTACCTAAGGACCACAACTTCTTTATCCATTTTTCTCCTTCCTGGGATATTTAAGGTGGAATGAAGTGGAGGTTCTTGTCAACAGAGCAACCCTAAACTTTGGAGTGCCTGTGCCTTGCTGATTTTTAGTTTTCCCAAATTAGACGCCCATGAGTGGAAGTGCCCTATGCTGTCTAAGCCGAGTTTTTTAGATGTTTCAGGACACACCGTACACTTCTCCAGAGTGGCTGTTGGCAATTTACATCCCGCCCATCAGCGTAGCAAGGCTCCCATTTCTCCATGGCCTCTCCTGCATTTCTGGTTTTGACACTTTATTCAGCATGGCCCTTTTGACCGATGGGAAGCGAGACTTCTTTGTAGCGCTGATTTGCCTTTCCAGGTTGCTTGGTTGGCCAAAAAGGGCGTATGCGTTTTTTCCTGAATATATTCAGGAAAAAACGCATACGCCCTTTTTGGCCAAGGGCATCATTGTCGAGGTTTTGCCGCTTTTCCTGTGCTTTAAAGGCGATTCGAATCTACCTCCTGAAATCTGTTTCCTGCAATTCTGCCTTGCTTTCAAATCCTCTTCGTTGTCTTCCCTCAATATTTTTGTGGGCGAGAGTTATCATTTCTAACTCTGCAGGTTTGTGATTGCAGTGCCACTGAGCTCCATTTTTCAACTCGCTTTTTTGGGAGCTGGCCGCAAAAGCGTAGGATTGCTTCAGGCCCTATTCTGGTTCCGGGCGGCAGGCTGAGCCGGTGGTTAATTTTTCTTCCTGTTGGGAAAATAGAGTGACCTGTGCCTTTCCCAACACCTAGAGCTAGTCGCTCATTGGTTCCCCCTCTTCCCGTTCATCCTCAGGACAAATTGCAACCTGTACGGAACAGGATGTTAAACGTGTTGATTCTCCAAGGAGGGAGATTGCTAGTAAAGAGGATGGAATGGCGAACCCGAGCACAAGGAGATGAGAAATGAGGTGCGTTTTAGAAACCTTTCCCGATCACACGGTGTACCATCTTCTGGGTTTCTCATGCATGTTTTCGATGTAGGAAGATGCCCTTGAACCTGGAGATTTGGGACCCATCAGACGGGTACCACGCAGTATTACTTTAAAGAGTCTGCGTTTGCTCACCCAACCTCACCAAACCTCTCAGTTCCAAGAGTGTCCACCCTTATGTCTCAATCAGCTGTGGGTCTAGATATGGTCAATCCAGGTGGCATCACAGCCCCTGAACGAATTTTGTAAGAATTTCTCTCTCTTTCACTGTCTTTGTTTCACGGGTTTTTAAAAGTAATTGATTTTCCTAATGGGGTTTAGCTGCTTTTCACTGCTGTGTTTATGCCGCTTTACTCCCACTTGACTCACTTACGGAGAGATATCAATACATAGGTTTGAAGATTCTTACTAGTCAGATCTATTCTTGGGCGGTGAATAGGGGGTGTTGGGTCCAGTTCACTGAGCAAGGAGTAGGTCTTGTCTATTACATATTGGGTTTATGGAACGGTATCTGAGCTAATTTGAAACGCTTGTTTTATGCATCACCCCACCTCGCCTTTCCCGTTAGGCAGCCATAGTGTGTTTTCTAAATGTGTGACTCTGTTCTGTTTTGTAATTCACTTCAAGTGTAGCGGTTTTTACATTCCCTCTATAAGTGATATCTTCTGATTAGTGTCTTTTTCTGTGTGACTTATTTCACTTAGAACCGTCGTACCTGAATCCACTCATCATGCTGCTACTAGCCTTATGACGTTGATTTCATGGCTGAGTGATATTCCATTGTACCTAAGGACCACAACTTCTTTATCCATTTTTCTCTTTCCTGGGATATTTAAGGTGGAATGAAGTGGAGGTTCTTGTCAACAGAGCAACCCTAAACTTTGGAGTGCCTGTGCCTTGCTGATTTTTAGTTTTCCCAAATTAGACGCCCATGAGTGGAAGTGCCCTATGCTCTCTAAGCCGAGTTTTTTAGATGTTTCAGGACACACCGTACACTTCTCCAGAGTGGCTGTTGGCAATTTACATCCCGCCCATCAGCGTAGCAAGGCTCCCATTTCTCCATGGCCTCTCCTGCATTTCTGGTTTTGACACTTTATTCAGCATGGCCCTTTTGACCGATGGGAAGCGAGACTTCTTTGTAGCGCTGATTTGCCTTTCCAGGTTGCTTGGTTGGCCAAAAAGGGCGTATGCGTTTTTTCCTGAATATATTCAGGAAAAAACGCATACGCCCTTTTTGGCCAAGGGCATCACTGTCGAGGTTTTGCCGCTTTTCCTGTGCTTTACAGGCGATTCGAATCTACCTCCTGAAATCTGTTTCCTGCAATTCTGCCTTGCTTTCAAATCCTCTTCGTTGCTTTCCCTCAATATTTTTGTGGGCGAGAGTTATCATTTATAACTCAGCAGGTTTGTGATTTGCAGTGCCCCTGAGCTCCATTTTTCAACTCGCTTTTTTGGGAGCTGGCCTCAAAAGCGTAGGATTGCTTCAGGCCTTTTTCTGGTTCCGGGCGGCAGGCAGAGCCTGTGGTTAAATCTTCTTCCTGATGGGAAAATAGAGTGACCTGTGCCTTTCCCAACACCTAGAGCTAGTCGCTCATTGGTTCCCCCTCTTGCCATTCATCCTCAGGACAAATTGCAACCTGTACGGAACAGGAGGTTAAAGTGCTGATTCTCCAAGGAGGGACATTGCTAGTAAAGCGGCTGGAATGGCGACCCCGAGCACAAGGAGATGAGAAATAAGGTGCGTTTTAGAAACCTTTCCCGATCACACGGTGTACCATCTTCTGGGTTTCTCATGCATGTTTTCGATGTAGGAAGATGCCCTTGAACCTGGAGATTTGGGACCCATCAGACGGCTACCACGCAATATTACTTTAAAGGGTCTGCGTTTGCTCACCCAACCTCACCAAACTTCTGAGCCCCAAGAGTGTCCACCCTTATGTCTCAATCAGCTGTGGGTCTAGATATGGTCAATCCAGGTGGCATCACAGCCCCTGAACGAATTTTGTAAGAATTTCTCTCTCTTTCACTGTCTTTGTTTCACGGGTTTTTAAAAGTAATTGATTTTCCTAATGGGGTTTAGCTGCTTTTCACTGCTGTGTTTATGCCGCTTTACACCCACTTGACTCACTTCCAGAGAGATATCAATACATAGGTTTGAAGATTTTTACTAGTCAGATCTATTCTTGGGCGGTGAATAGGGGGTGTTGAGTCCACTTCACTGAGCAAGGAGTAGGTCTTGTCTATTACATATTGGGTTTATGGAACGGTATCTGAGCTAATTTGAAAGCCTTGTTTTAGGCATCACCCCACCTCACCTTTCCCGTTAGGCAGCCATAGTGTGTTTTCTAAATGTGTGACTCTGTTCTGTTTTGTAATTCAGTTCAAGTGTAGCGGTTTGTACATTCCCTCTATAAGTGATATCTTATGACTAGTGTCTTTTTCTGTGTGACTTATTTCACTTAGAACCGTCGTACCTGAATCCACTCATCATGCTGCTACTAGCCTTATGACGTTGATTTCATGGCTGAGTGATATTCCATTGTACCTAAGGACCACAACTTCTTTATCCATTTTTCTCTTTCCTGGGATATTTAAGGTGGAATGAAGTGGAGGTTCTTGTCAACAGAGCAACCCTAAACTTTGGAGTGCCTGTGCCTTGCTGATTTTTAGTTTTCCCAAATTAGACGCCCATGAGTGGAAGTGCCCTATGCTGTCTAAGCCGAGTTTTTTAGATGTTTCAGGACACACCGTACACTTCTCCAGAGTGGCTGTTGGCAATTTACATCCCGCCCATCAGCGTAGCAAGGCTCCCATTTCTCCATGGCCTCTCCTGCATTTCTGGTTTTGACACTTTATTCAGCATGGCCCTTTTGACCGATGGGAAGCGAGACTTCTTTGTAGCGCTGATTTGCCTTTCCAGGTTGCTTGGTTGGCCAAAAAGGGCGTATGCGTTTTTTCCTGAATATATTCAGGAAAAAACGCATACGCCCTTTTTGGCCAAGGGCATCATTGTCGAGGTTTTGCCGCTTTTCCTGTGCTTTAAAGGCGATTCGAATCTACCTCCTGAAATCTGTTTCCTGCAATTCTGCCTTGCTTTCAAATCCTCTTCGTTGCCTTCCCTCAATATTTTTGTGGGCGAGAGTTATCATTTCTAACTCAGCAGGTTTGTGATTTGCAGTGCCCCTGAGCTCCATTTTTCAACTCGCTTTTTTGGGAGCTGGCCTCAAAAGCGTAGGATTGCTTCAGGCCTTTTTCTGGTTCTGGGCGGCAGCAGAGCCTGTGGTTAATTCTTCTTCCTGATGGGAAAATAGAGTGATCTGTGCCTTTCCCAACACCTAGAGCTAGTCGCTCATTGGTTCCCCCTCTTGCCATTCATCCTCAGGACAAATTGCAACCTGTACGGAACAGGAGGTTAAAGTGCTGATTCTCCAAGGAGGGACATTGCTAGTAAAGCGGCTGGAATGGCGACCCCGAGCACAAGGAGATGAGAAATAAGGTGCGTTTTAGAAACCTTTCCCGATCACACGGTGTACCATCTTCTGGGTTTCTCATGCATGTTTTCGATGTAGGAAGATGCCCTTGAACCTGGAGATTTGGGACCCATCAGACGGCTACCACGCAATATTACTTTAAAGGGTCTGCGTTTGCTCACCCAACCTCACCAAACTTCTGAGCCCCAAGAGTGTCCACCCTTATGTCTCAATCAGCTGTGGGTCTAGATATGGTCAATCCAGGTGGCATCACAGCCCCTGAACGAATTTTGTAAGAATTTCTCTCTCTTTCACTGTCTTTGTTTCACGGGTTTTTAAAAGTAATTGATTTTCCTAATGGGGTTTAGCTGCTTTTCACTGCTGTGTTTATGCCGCTTTACACCCACTTGACTCACTTCCAGAGAGATATCAATACATAGGTTTGAAGATTTTTACTAGTCAGATCTATTCTTGGGCGGTGAATAGGGGGTGTTGAGTCCACTTCACTGAGCAAGGAGTAGGTCTTGTCTATTACATATTGGGTTTATGGAACGGTATCTGAGCTAATTTGAAAGCCTTGTTTTAGGCATCACCCCACCTCACCTTTCCCGTTAGGCAGCCATAGTGTGTTTTCTAAATGTGTGACTCTGTTCTGTTTTGTAATTCAGTTCAAGTGTAGCGGTTTGTACATTCCCTCTATAAGTGATATCTTATGACTAGTGTCTTTTTCTGTGTGACTTATTTCACTTAGAACCGTCGTACCTGAATCCACTCATCATGCTGCTACTAGCCTTATGACGTTGATTTCATGGCTGAGTGATATTCCATTGTACCTAAGGACCACAACTTCTTTATCCATTTTTCTCTTTCCTGGGATATTTAAGGTGGAATGAAGTGGAGGTTCTTGTCAACAGAGCAACCCTAAACTTTGGAGTGCCTGTGCCTTGCTGATTTTTAGTTTTCCCAAATTAGACGCCCATGAGTGGAAGTGCCCTATGCTGTCTAAGCCGAGTTTTTTAGATGTTTCAGGACACACCGTACACTTCTCCAGAGTGGCTGTTGGCAATTTACATCCCGCCCATCAGCGTAGCAAGGCTCCCATTTCTCCATGGCCTCTCCTGCATTTCTGGTTTTGACACTTTATTCAGCATGGCCCTTTTGACCGATGGGAAGCGAGACTTCTTTGTAGCGCTGATTTGCCTTTCCAGGTTGCTTGGTTGGCCAAAAAGGGCGTATGCGTTTTTTCCTGAATATATTCAGGAAAAAACGCATACGCCCTTTTTGGCCAAGGGCATCATTGTCGAGGTTTTGCCGCTTTTCCTGTGCTTTAAAGGCGATTCGAATCTACCTCCTGAAATCTGTTTCCTGCAATTCTGCCTTGCTTTCAAATCCTCTTCGTTGCCTTCCCTCAATATTTTTGTGGGCGAGAGTTATCATTTCTAACTCTGCAGGTTTGTGATTTGCAGTGCCCCTGAGCTCCATTTTTCAACTCGCTTTTTTGGGAGCTGGCCTCAAAAGCGTAGGATTGCTTCAGGCCTTTTTCTGGTTCTGGGCGGCAGCAGAGCCTGTGGTTAATTCTTCTTCCTGATGGGAAAATAGAGTGACCTGTGCCTTTCCCAACACCTAGAGCTAGTCGCTCATTGGTTCCCCCTCTTGCCATTCATCCTCAGGACAAATTGCAACCTGTACGGAACAGGAGGTTAAAGTGCTGATTCTCCAAGGAGGGACATTGCTAGTAAAGCGGCTGGAATGGCGACCCCGAGCACAAGGAGATGAGAAATAAGGTGCGTTTTAGAAACCTTTCCCGATCACACGGTGTACCATCTTCTGGGTTTCTCATGCATGTTTTCGATGTAGGAAGATGCCCTTGAACCTGGAGATTTGGGACCCATCAGACGGCTACCACGCAATATTACTTTAAAGGGTCTGCGTTTGCTCACCCAACCTCACCAAACTTCTGAGCCCCAAGAGTGTCCACCCTTATGTCTCAATCAGCTGTGGGTCTAGATATGGTCAATCCAGGTGGCATCACAGCCCCTGAACGAATTTTGTAAGAATTTCTCTCTCTTTCACTGTCTTTGTTTCACGGGTTTTTAAAAGTAATTGATTTTCCTAATGGGGTTTAGCTGCTTTTCACTGCTGTGTTTATGCCGCTTTACACCCACTTGACTCACTTCCAGAGAGATATCAATACATAGGTTTGAAGATTTTTACTAGTCAGATCTATTCTTGGGCGGTGAATAGGGGGTGTTGAGTCCACTTCACTGAGCAAGGAGTAGGTCTTGTCTATTACATATTGGGTTTATGGAACGGTATCTGAGCTAATTTGAAAGCCTTGTTTTAGGCATCACCCCACCTCACCTTTCCCGTTAGGCAGCCATAGTGTGTTTTCTAAATGTGTGACTCTGTTCTGTTTTGTAATTCAGTTCAAGTGTAGCGGTTTGTACATTCCCTCTATAAGTGATATCTTATGACTAGTGTCTTTTTCTGTGTGACTTATTTCACTTAGAACCGTCGTACCTGAATCCACTCATCATGCTGCTACTAGCCTTATGACGTTGATTTCATGGCTGAGTGATATTCCATTGTACCTAAGGACCACAACTTCTTTATCCATTTTTCTCTTTCCTGGGATATTTAAGGTGGAATGAAGTGGAGGTTCTTGTCAACAGAGCAACCCTAAACTTTGGAGTGCCTGTGCCTTGCTGATTTTTAGTTTTCCCAAATTAGACGCCCATGAGTGGAAGTGCCCTATGCTGTCTAAGCCGAGTTTTTTAGATGTTTCAGGACACACCGTACACTTCTCCAGAGTGGCTGTTGGCAATTTACATCCCGCCCATCAGCGTAGCAAGGCTCCCATTTCTCCATGGCCTCTCCTGCATTTCTGGTTTTGACACTTTATTCAGCATGGCCCTTTTGACCGATGGGAAGCGAGACTTCTTTGTAGCGCTGATTTGCCTTTCCAGGTTGCTTGGTTGGCCAAAAAGGGCGTATGCGTTTTTTCCTGAATATATTCAGGAAAAAACGCATACGCCCTTTTTGGCCAAGGGCATCATTGTCGAGGTTTTGCCGCTTTTCCTGTGCTTTAAAGGCGATTCGAATCTACCTCCTGAAATCTGTTTCCTGCAATTCTGCCTTGCTTTCAAATCCTCTTCGTTGCCTTCCCTCAATATTTTTGTGGGCGAGAGTTATCATTTCTAACTCAGCAGGTTTGTGATTTGCAGTGCCCCTGAGCTCCATTTTTCAACTCGCTTTTTTGGGAGCTGGCCTCAAAAGCGTAGGATTGCTTCAGGCCTTTTTCTGGTTCTGGGCGGCAGCAGAGCCTGTGGTTAATTCTTCTTCCTGATGGGAAAATAGAGTGACCTGTGCCTTTCCCAACACCTAGAGCTAGTCGCTCATTGGTTCCCCCTCTTGCCATTCATCCTCAGGACAAATTGCAACCTGTACGGAACAGGAGGTTAAAGTGCTGATTCTCCAAGCAGGGACATTGCTAGTAAAGCGGCTGGAATGGCGACCCCGAGCACAAGGAGATGAGAAATAAGGTGCGTTTTAGAAACCTTTCCCGATCACACGGTGTACCATCTTCTGGGTTTCTCATGCATGTTTTCGATGTAGGAAGATGCCCTTGAACCTGGAGATTTGGGACCCATCAGACGGCTACCACGCAATATTACTTTAAAGGGTCTGCGTTTGCTCACCCAACCTCACCAAACTTCTGAGCCCCAAGAGTGTCCACCCTTATGTCTCAATCAGCTGTGGGTCTAGATATGGTCAATCCAGGTGGCATCACAGCCCCTGAACGAATTTTGTAAGAATTTCTCTCTCTTTCACTGTCTTTGTTTCACGGGTTTTTAAAAGTAATTGATTTTCCTAATGGGGTTTAGCTGCTTTTCACTGCTGTGTTTATGCCGCTTTACACCCACTTGACTCACTTCCAGAGAGATATCAATACATAGGTTTGAAGATTTTTACTAGTCAGATCTATTCTTGGGCGGTGAATAGGGGGTGTTGAGTCCACTTCACTGAGCAAGGAGTAGGTCTTGTCTATTACATATTGGGTTTATGGAACGGTATCTGAGCTAATTTGAAAGCCTTGTTTTAGGCATCACCCCACCTCACCTTTCCCGTTAGGCAGCCATAGTGTGTTTTCTAAATGTGTGACTCTGTTCTGTTTTGTAATTCAGTTCAAGTGTAGCGGTTTGTACATTCCCTCTATAAGTGATATCTTATGACTAGTGTCTTTTTCTGTGTGACTTATTTCACTTAGAACCGTCGTACCTGAATCCACTCATCATGCTGCTACTAGCCTTATGACGTTGATTTCATGGCTGAGTGATATTCCATTGTACCTAAGGACCACAACTTCTTTATCCATTTTTCTCTTTCCTGGGATATTTAAGGTGGAATGAAGTGGAGGTTCTTGTCAACAGAGCAACCCTAAACTTTGGAGTGCCTGTGCCTTGCTGATTTTTAGTTTTCCCAACTTAGACGCCCATGAGTGGAAGTGCCCTATGCTCTCTAAGCCGAGTTTTTTAGATGTTTCAGGACACACCGTACACTTCTCCAGAGTGGCTGTTGGCAATTTACATCCCGCCCATCAGCGTAGCAAGGCTCCCATTTCTCCATGGCCTCTCCTGCATTTCTGGTATTGAAACTTTATTCAGCATGGCCCTTTTGACAGATGGGAAGCGAGACTTCTTTGTAGCGCTGATTTGCCTTCCCAGGTTGCTTGGTTGGCCAAAAAGGGCGTATGCGTTTTTTCCTGAATATATTCAGGAAAAAACGCATACGCCCTTTTTGGCCAAGGGCATCATTGTCGAGGTTTTGCCGCTTTTCCTGTGCTTTAAAGGCGATTCGAATCTACCTCCTGAAATCTGTTTCCTGCAATTCTGCCTTGCTTTCAAATCCTCTTCGTTGCCTTCCCTAAATATTTTTGTGGGCGAGAGTTATCATTTCTAACTCTGCAGGTTTGTGATTTGCAGGGCCCCTGAGCTCCATTTTTCAACTCGCTTTTTTGGGAGCTGGCCGCAAAAGCGTAGGATTGCTTCAGGCCCTATTCTGGTTCCGGGCGGCAGGCTGAGCCTGTGGTTAATTCTTCTTCCTGATGGGAAAATAGAGTGACCTGTGCCTGTCCCACCACCTAGAGCTAGTCGCTCATTGGTTCCCCCTCTTCCCGTTCATCCTCAGGACAAATTGAAACCTGTACGGAACAGGAGGTTAAAGTGCTGATTCTCCAAGGAGGGAGATTGCTATTAAAGTGGCTGGAATGGCGAACCCGAGCACAAGGAGATGAGAAATGAGGTGCGTTTTAGAAACCATTCCCGATCACACAGTGTACCATCTTCTGGGTTTCTCATGCATGTTTTCGATGTAGGAAGATGCCCTTGAACCTGGAGATTTGGGACCCATCAGACGGGTACCACGCAGTATTACTTTAAAGGGTCTGCGTTTGCTCACCCAACCTCACCAAACCTCTCAGCCCCAAGAGTGTCCACCCTTATGTCTCAATCAGCTGTGGGTCTAGATATGGTCAATCCAGGTGGCATCACAGCCCCTGAACGAATTTTGTAAGAATTTCTCTCTCTTTCACTGTCTTTGTTTCACGGGTTTTTAAAAGAAATTGATTTTCCTAATGGGGTTTAGCTGCTTTTCACTGCTGTGTTTATGCCGCTTTACTCCCACTTGACTCACTTACGGAGAGATATCAATACATAGGTTTGAAGATTCTTACTAGTCAGATATATTCTTGGGCGGTGAATAGGGGGTGTTGAGTCCAGTTCACTGAGCAAGGAGTAGGTCTTGTCTATTACATATTGGGTTTATGGAACGGTATCTGAGCTAATTTGAAACCCTTGTTTTAGGCATCACCCCACCTCGCCTTTCCCGTTAGGCAGCCATAGTGTGTTTTCTAAATGTGTGACTCTGTTCTGTTTTGTAATTCAGTTCAAGTGTAGCGGTTTTTACTTTCCCTCTATAAGTGATATCTTATGATTAGTGTCTTTTTCTGTGTGACTTATTTCACTTAGAACCGTCGTACCTGAATCCACTCATCATGCTGCTACTAGCCTTATGACGTTGATTTCATGGCTGAGTGATATTCCATTGTACCTAAGGACCACAACTTCTTTATCCATTTTTCTCTTTCCTGGGATATTTAAGGTGGAATGAAGTGGAGGTTCTTGTCAACAGAGCAACCCTAAACTTTGGAGTGCCTGTGCCTTGCTGATTTTTAGTTTTCCCAAATTAGACGCCCATGAGTGGAAGTGCCCTATGCTCTCTAAGCCGAGTTTTTTAGATGTTTCAGGACACACCGTACACTTCTCCAGAGTGGCTGTTGGCAATTTACATCCCGCCCATCAGCGTAGCAAGGCTCCCATTTCTCCATGGCCTCTCCTGCATTTCTGGTATTGACACTTTATTCAGCATGGCCCTTTTGACCGATGGGAAGCGAGACTTCTTTGTAGCGCTGATTTGCCTTCCCAGGTTGCTTGGTTGGCCAAAAAGGGCGTATGCGTTTTTTCCTGAATATATTCAGGAAAAAACGCATACGCCCTTTTTGGCCAAGGGCATCATTTTCGAGGTTTTGCCGCTTTTCCTGTGCTTTAAAGGCGATTCGAATCTACCTCCTGAAATCTGTTTCCTGCAATTCTGCCTTGCTTCAAATCCTCTTCGTTGCCTTCCCTCAATATTTTTGTGGGCGAGAGTTATCATTTATAACTCTGCAGGTTTGTGATTTGCAGGGCCCCTGAGCTCCATTTTTCAACTCGCTTTTTTGGGAGCTGGCCGCAAAAGCGTAGGATTGCTTCAGGCCCTATTCTGGTTCCGGGCGGCAGGCTGAGCCGGTGGTTAATTCTTCTTCCTGTTGGGAAAATAGAGTGACCTGTGCCTTTCCCAACACCTAGAGCTAGTCGCTCATTGGTTCCCCCTCTTCCCGTTCATCCTCAGGACAAATTGCAACCTGTACGGAACAGGATGTTAAACGTGTTGATTCTCCAAGGAGGGAGATTGCTAGTAAAGCGGATGGAATGGCGAACCCGAGCACAAGGAGATGAGAAATGAGGTGCGTTTTAGAAACCTTTCCCGATCACACGGTGTACCATCTTCTGGGTTTCTCATGCATGTTTTCGATGTAGGAAGATGCCCTTGAACCTGGAGATTTGGGACCCATCAGACGGGTACCACGCAGTATTACTTTAAAGAGTCTGCGTTTGCTCACCCAACCTCACCAAACCTCTCAATTCCAAGAGTGTCCACCCTTATGTCTCAATCAGCTGTGGGTCTAGATATGGTCAATCCAGGTGGCATCACAGCCCCTGAACGAATTTTGTAAGAATTTCTCTCTCTTTCACTGTCTTTGTTTCACGGGTTTTTAAAAGTAATTGATTTTCCTAATGGGGTTTAGCTGCTTTTCACTGCTGTGTTTATGCCGCTTTACTCCCACTTGACTCACTTACGGAGAGATATCAATACATAGGTTTGAAGATTCTTACTAGTCAGATCTATTCTTGGGCGGTGAATAGGGGGTGTTGGGTCCAGTTCACTGAGCAAGGAGTAGGTCTTGTCTATTACATATTGGGTTTATGGAACGGTATCTGAGCTAATTTGAAACGCTTGTTTTATGCATCACCCCACCTCGCCTTTCCCGTTAGGCAGCCATAGTGTGTTTTCTAAATGTGTGACTCTGTTCTGTTTTGTAATTCACTTCAAGTGTAGCGGTTTTTACATTCCCTCTATAAGTGATATCTTCTGATTAGTGTCTTTTTCTGTGTGACTTATTTCACTTAGAACCGTCGTACCTGAATCCACTCATCATGCTGCTACTAGCCTTATGACGTTGATTTCATGGCTGAGTGATATTCCATTGTACCTAAGGACCACAACTTCTTTATCCATTTTTCTCTTTCCTGGGATATTTAAGGTGGAATGAAGTGGAGGTTCTTGTCAACAGAGCAACCCTAAACTTTGGAGTGCCTGTGCCTTGCTGATTTTTAGTTTTCCCAAATTAGACGCCCATGAGTGGAAGTGCCCTATGCTCTCTAAGCCGAGTTTTTTAGATGTTTCAGGACACACCGTACACTTCTCCAGAGTGGCTGTTGGCAATTTACATCCCGCCCATCAGCGTAGCAAGGCTCCCATTTCTCCATGGCCTCTCCTGCATTTCTGGTTTTGACACTTTATTCAGCATGGCCCTTTTGACCGATGGGAAGCGAGACTTCTTTGTAGCGCTGATTTGCCTTTCCAGGTTGCTTGGTTGGCCAAAAAGGGCGTATGCGTTTTTTCCTGAATATATTCAGGAAAAAACGCATACGCCCTTTTTGGCCAAGGGCATCATTGTCGAGGTTTTGCCGCTTTTCCTGTGCTTTACAGGCGATTCGAATCTACCTCCTGAAATCTGTTTCCTGCAATTCTGCCTTGCTTTCAAATCCTCTTCGTTGCTTTCCCTCAATATTTTTGTGGGCGAGAGTTATCATTTATAACTCAGCAGGTTTGTGATTTGCAGTGCCCCTGAGCTCCATTTTTCAACTCGCTTTTTTGGGAGCTGGCCTCAAAAGCGTAGGATTGCTTCAGGCCTTTTTCTGGTTCCGGGCTGCAGGCAGAGCCTGTGGTTATTTCTTCTTCCTGATGGGAAAATAGAGTGACCTGTGCCTTTCCCAACACCTAGAGCTAGTCGCTCATTGGTTCCCCCTCTTGCCATTCATCCTCAGGACAAATTGCAACCTGTACGGAACAGGAGGTTAAAGTGCTGATTCTCCAAGGAGGGACATTGCTAGTAAAGCGGCTGGAATGGCGACCCCGAGCACAAGGAGATGAGAAATAAGGTGCGTTTTGAAGATTTTTACTAGTCAGATCTATTCTTGGGCGGTGAATAGGGGGTGTTGAGTCCACTTCACTGAGCAAGGAGTAGGTCTTGTCTATTACATATTGGGTTTATGGAACGGTATCTGAGCTAATTTGAAACCCTTGTTTTATGCATCACCCCACAAACCTTTCCCGTTAGGCAGCCATAGTGTGTTTTCTAAATGTGTGACTCTGTTCTGTTTTGTAATTCAGTTCAAGTGTAGTGGTTTGTACATTCCCTCTATAAGTGATATCTTATGACTAGTGTCTTTTTCTGTGTGACTTATTTCACTTAGAACCGTCGTACCTGAATCCACTCATCATGCTGCTACTAGCCTTATGACGTTGATTTCATGGCTGAGTGATATTCCATTGTACCTAAGGACCACAACTTCTTTATCCATTTTTCTCCTTCCTGGGATATTTAAGGTGGAATGAAGTGGAGGTTCTTGTCAACAGAGCAACCCTAAACTTTGGAGTGCCTGTGCCTTGCTGATTTTTAGTTTTCCCAAATTAGACGCCCATGAGTGGAAGTGCCCTATGCTGTCTAAGCCGAGTTTTTTAGATGTTTCAGGACACACCGTACACTTCTCCAGAGTGGCTGTTGGCAATTTACATCCCGCCCATCAGCGTAGCAAGGCTCCCATTTCTCCATGGCCTCTCCTGCATTTCTGGTTTTGACACTTTATTCAGCATGGCCCTTTTGACCGATGGGAAGCGAGACTTCTTTGTAGCGCTGATTTGCCTTTCCAGGTTGCTTGGTTGGCCAAAAAGGGCGTATGCGTTTTTTCCTGAATATATTCAGGAAAAAACGCATACGCCCTTTTTGGCCAAGGGCATCATTGTCGAGGTTTTGCCGCTTTTCCTGTGCTTTAAAGGCGATTCGAATCTACCTCCTGAAATCTGTTTCCTGCAATTCTGCCTTGCTTTCAAATCCTCTTCGTTGTCTTCCCTCAATATTTTTGTGGGCGAGAGTTATCATTTCTAACTCTGCAGGTTTGTGATTGCAGTGCCACTGAGCTCCATTTTTCAACTCGCTTTTTTGGGAGCTGGCCGCAAAAGCGTAGGATTGCTTCAGGCCCTATTCTGGTTCCGGGCGGCAGGCTGAGCCGGTGGTTAATTTTTCTTCCTGTTGGGAAAATAGAGTGACCTGTGCCTTTCCCAACACCTAGAGCTAGTCGCTCATTGGTTCCCCCTCTTCCCGTTCATCCTCAGGACAAATTGCAACCTGTACGGAACAGGATGTTAAACGTGTTGATTCTCCAAGGAGGGAGATTGCTAGTAAAGAGGATGGAATGGCGAACCCGAGCACAAGGAGATGAGAAATGAGGTGCGTTTTAGAAACCTTTCCCGATCACACGGTGTACCATCTTCTGGGTTTCTCATGCATGTTTTCGATGTAGGAAGATGCCCTTGAACCTGGAGATTTGGGACCCATCAGACGGGTACCACGCAGTATTACTTTAAAGAGTCTGCGTTTGCTCACCCAACCTCACCAAACCTCTCAGTTCCAAGAGTGTCCACCCTTATGTCTCAATCAGCTGTGGGTCTAGATATGGTCAATCCAGGTGGCATCACAGCCCCTGAACGAATTTTGTAAGAATTTCTCTCTCTTTCACTGTCTTTGTTTCACGGGTTTTTAAAAGTAATTGATTTTCCTAATGGGGTTTAGCTGCTTTTCACTGCTGTGTTTATGCCGCTTTACTCCCACTTGACTCACTTACGGAGAGATATCAATACATAGGTTTGAAGATTCTTACTAGTCAGATCTATTCTTGGGCGGTGAATAGGGGGTGTTGGGTCCAGTTCACTGAGCAAGGAGTAGGTCTTGTCTATTACATATTGGGTTTATGGAACGGTATCTGAGCTAATTTGAAACGCTTGTTTTATGCATCACCCCACCTCGCCTTTCCCGTTAGGCAGCCATAGTGTGTTTTCTAAATGTGTGACTCTGTTCTGTTTTGTAATTCACTTCAAGTGTAGCGGTTTTTACATTCCCTCTATAAGTGATATCTTCTGATTAGTGTCTTTTTCTGTGTGACTTATTTCACTTAGAACCGTCATACCTGAATCCACTCATCATGCTGCTACTAGCCTTATGACGTTGATTTCATGGCTGAGTGATATTCCATTGTACCTAAGGACCACAACTTCTTTATCCATTTTTCTCTTTCCTGGGATATTTAAGGTGGAATGAAGTGGAGGTTCTTGTCAACAGAGCAACCCTAAACTTTGGAGTGCCTGTGCCTTGCTGATTTTTAGTTTTCCCAAATTAGACGCCCATGAGTGGAAGTGCCCTATGCTCTCTAAGCCGAGTTTTTTAGATGTTTCAGGACACACCGTACACTTCTCCAGAGTGGCTGTTGGCAATTTACATCCCGCCCATCAGCGTAGCAAGGCTCCCATTTCTCCATGGCCTCTCCTGCATTTCTGGTTTTGACACTTTATTCAGCATGGCCCTTTTGACCGATGGGAAGCGAGACTTCTTTGTAGCGCTGATTTGCCTTTCCAGGTTGCTTGGTTGGCCAAAAAGGGCGTATGCGTTTTTTCCTGAATATATTCAGGAAAAAACGCATACGCCCTTTTTGGCCAAGGGCATCACTGTCGAGGTTTTGCCGCTTTTCCTGTGCTTTACAGGCGATTCGAATCTACCTCCTGAAATCTGTTTCCTGCAATTCTGCCTTGCTTTCAAATCCTCTTCGTTGCTTTCCCTCAATATTTTTGTGGGCGAGAGTTATCATTTATAACTCAGCAGGTTTGTGATTTGCAGTGCCCCTGAGCTCCATTTTTCAACTCGCTTTTTTGGGAGCTGGCCTCAAAAGCGTAGGATTGCTTCAGGCCTTTTTCTGGTTCCGGGCGGCAGGCAGAGCCTGTGGTTAAATCTTCTTCCTGATGGGAAAATAGAGTGACCTGTGCCTTTCCCAACACCTAGAGCTAGTCGCTCATTGGTTCCCCCTCTTGCCATTCATCCTCAGGACAAATTGCAACCTGTACGGAACAGGAGGTTAAAGTGCTGATTCTCCAAGGAGGGACATTGCTAGTAAAGCGGCTGGAATGGCGACCCCGAGCACAAGGAGATGAGAAATAAGGTGCGTTTTAGAAACCTTTCCCGATCACACGGTGTACCATCTTCTGGGTTTCTCATGCATGTTTTCGATGTAGGAAGATGCCCTTGAACCTGGAGATTTGGGACCCATCAGACGGCTACCACGCAATATTACTTTAAAGGGTCTGCGTTTGCTCACCCAACCTCACCAAACTTCTGAGCCCCAAGAGTGTCCACCCTTATGTCTCAATCAGCTGTGGGTCTAGATATGGTCAATCCAGGTGGCATCACAGCCCCTGAACGAATTTTGTAAGAATTTCTCTCTCTTTCACTGTCTTTGTTTCACGGGTTTTTAAAAGTAATTGATTTTCCTAATGGGGTTTAGCTGCTTTTCACTGCTGTGTTTATGCCGCTTTACACCCACTTGACTCACTTCCAGAGAGATATCAATACATAGGTTTGAAGATTTTTACTAGTCAGATCTATTCTTGGGCGGTGAATAGGGGGTGTTGAGTCCACTTCACTGAGCAAGGAGTAGGTCTTGTCTATTACATATTGGGTTTATGGAACGGTATCTGAGCTAATTTGAAAGCCTTGTTTTAGGCATCACCCCACCTCACCTTTCCCGTTAGGCAGCCATAGTGTGTTTTCTAAATGTGTGACTCTGTTCTGTTTTGTAATTCAGTTCAAGTGTAGCGGTTTGTACATTCCCTCTATAAGTGATATCTTATGACTAGTGTCTTTTTCTGTGTGACTTATTTCACTTAGAACCGTCGTACCTGAATCCACTCATCATGCTGCTACTAGCCTTATGACGTTGATTTCATGGCTGAGTGATATTCCATTGTACCTAAGGACCACAACTTCTTTATCCATTTTTCTCTTTCCTGGGATATTTAAGGTGGAATGAAGTGGAGGTTCTTGTCAACAGAGCAACCCTAAACTTTGGAGTGCCTGTGCCTTGCTGATTTTTAGTTTTCCCAAATTAGACGCCCATGAGTGGAAGTGCCCTATGCTGTCTAAGCCGAGTTTTTTAGATGTTTCAGGACACACCGTACACTTCTCCAGAGTGGCTGTTGGCAATTTACATCCCGCCCATCAGCGTAGCAAGGCTCCCATTTCTCCATGGCCTCTCCTGCATTTCTGGTTTTGACACTTTATTCAGCATGGCCCTTTTGACCGATGGGAAGCGAGACTTCTTTGTAGCGCTGATTTGCCTTTCCAGGTTGCTTGGTTGGCCAAAAAGGGCGTATGCGTTTTTTCCTGAATATATTCAGGAAAAAACGCATACGCCCTTTTTGGCCAAGGGCATCATTGTCGAGGTTTTGCCGCTTTTCCTGTGCTTTAAAGGCGATTCGAATCTACCTCCTGAAATCTGTTTCCTGCAATTCTGCCTTGCTTTCAAATCCTCTTCGTTGCCTTCCCTCAATATTTTTGTGGGCGAGAGTTATCATTTCTAACTCTGCAGGTTTGTGATTTGCAGTGCCCCTGAGCTCCATTTTTCAACTCGCTTTTTTGGGAGCTGGCCTCAAAAGCGTAGGATTGCTTCAGGCCTTTTTCTGGTTCTGGGCGGCAGCAGAGCCTGTGGTTAATTCTTCTTCCTGATGGGAAAATAGAGTGACCTGTGCCTTTCCCAACACCTAGAGCTAGTCGCTCATTGGTTCCCCCTCTTGCCATTCATCCTCAGGACAAATTGCAACCTGTACGGAACAGGAGGTTAAAGTGCTGATTCTCCAAGGAGGGACATTGCTAGTAAAGCGGCTGGAATGGCGACCCCGAGCACAAGGAGATGAGAAATAAGGTGCGTTTTAGAAACCTTTCCCGATCACACGGTGTACCATCTTCTGGGTTTCTCATGCATGTTTTCGATGTAGGAAGATGCCCTTGAACCTGGAGATTTGGGACCCATCAGACGGCTACCACGCAATATTACTTTAAAGGGTCTGCGTTTGCTCACCCAACCTCACCAAACTTCTGAGCCCCAAGAGTGTCCACCCTTATGTCTCAATCAGCTGTGGGTCTAGATATGGTCAATCCAGGTGGCATCACAGCCCCTGAACGAATTTTGTAAGAATTTCTCTCTCTTTCACTGTCTTTGTTTCACGGGTTTTTAAAAGTAATTGATTTTCCTAATGGGGTTTAGCTGCTTTTCACTGCTGTGTTTATGCCGCTTTACACCCACTTGACTCACTTCCAGAGAGATATCAATACATAGGTTTGAAGATTTTTACTAGTCAGATCTATTCTTGGGCGGTGAATAGGGGGTGTTGAGTCCACTTCACTGAGCAAGGAGTAGGTCTTGTCTATTACATATTGGGTTTATGGAACGGTATCTGAGCTAATTTGAAAGCCTTGTTTTAGGCATCACCCCACCTCACCTTTCCCGTTAGGCAGCCATAGTGTGTTTTCTAAATGTGTGACTCTGTTCTGTTTTGTAATTCAGTTCAAGTGTAGCGGTTTGTACATTCCCTCTATAAGTGATATCTTATGACTAGTGTCTTTTTCTGTGTGACTTATTTCACTTAGAACCGTCGTACCTGAATCCACTCATCATGCTGCTACTAGCCTTATGACGTTGATTTCATGGCTGAGTGATATTCCATTGTACCTAAGGACCACAACTTCTTTATCCATTTTTCTCTTTCCTGGGATATTTAAGGTGGAATGAAGTGGAGGTTCTTGTCAACAGAGCAACCCTAAACTTTGGAGTGCCTGTGCCTTGCTGATTTTTAGTTTTCCCAAATTAGACGCCCATGAGTGGAAGTGCCCTATGCTGTCTAAGCCGAGTTTTTTAGATGTTTCAGGACACACCGTACACTTCTCCAGAGTGGCTGTTGGCAATTTACATCCCGCCCATCAGCGTAGCAAGGCTCCCATTTCTCCATGGCCTCTCCTGCATTTCTGGTTTTGACACTTTATTCAGCATGGCCCTTTTGACCGATGGGAAGCGAGACTTCTTTGTAGCGCTGATTTGCCTTTCCAGGTTGCTTGGTTGGCCAAAAAGGGCGTATGCGTTTTTTCCTGAATATATTCAGGAAAAAACGCATACGCCCTTTTTGGCCAAGGGCATCATTGTCGAGGTTTTGCCGCTTTTCCTGTGCTTTAAAGGCGATTCGAATCTACCTCCTGAAATCTGTTTCCTGCAATTCTGCCTTGCTTTCAAATCCTCTTCGTTGCCTTCCCTCAATATTTTTGTGGGCGAGAGTTATCATTTCTAACTCAGCAGGTTTGTGATTTGCAGTGCCCCTGAGCTCCATTTTTCAACTCGCTTTTTTGGGAGCTGGCCTCAAAAGCGTAGGATTGCTTCAGGCCTTTTTCTGGTTCTGGGCGGCAGCAGAGCCTGTGGTTAATTCTTCTTCCTGATGGGAAAATAGAGTGACCTGTGCCTTTCCCAACACCTAGAGCTAGTCGCTCATTGGTTCCCCCTCTTGCCATTCATCCTCAGGACAAATTGCAACCTGTACGGAACAGGAGGTTAAAGTGCTGATTCTCCAAGGAGGGACATTGCTAGTAAAGCGGCTGGAATGGCGACCCCGAGCACAAGGAGATGAGAAATAAGGTGCGTTTTAGAAACCTTTCCCGATCACACGGTGTACCATCTTCTGGGTTTCTCATGCATGTTTTCGATGTAGGAAGATGCCCTTGAACCTGGAGATTTGGGACCCATCAGACGGCTACCACGCAATATTACTTTAAAGGGTCTGCGTTTGCTCACCCAACCTCACCAAACTTCTGAGCCCCAAGAGTGTCCACCCTTATGTCTCAATCAGCTGTGGGTCTAGATATGGTCAATCCAGGTGGCATCACAGCCCCTGAACGAATTTTGTAAGAATTTCTCTCTCTTTCACTGTCTTTGTTTCACGGGTTTTTAAAAGTAATTGATTTTCCTAATGGGGTTTAGCTGCTTTTCACTGCTGTGTTTATGCCGCTTTACACCCACTTGACTCACTTCCAGAGAGATATCAATACATAGGTTTGAAGATTTTTACTAGTCAGATCTATTCTTGGGCGGTGAATAGGGGGTGTTGAGTCCACTTCACTGAGCAAGGAGTAGGTCTTGTCTATTACATATTGGGTTTATGGAACGGTATCTGAGCTAATTTGAAAGCCTTGTTTTAGGCATCACCCCACCTCACCTTTCCCGTTAGGCAGCCATAGTGTGTTTTCTAAATGTGTGACTCTGTTCTGTTTTGTAATTCAGTTCAAGTGTAGCGGTTTGTACATTCCCTCTATAAGTGATATCTTATGACTAGTGTCTTTTTCTGTGTGACTTATTTCACTTAGAACCGTCGTACCTGAATCCACTCATCATGCTGCTACTAGCCTTATGACGTTGATTTCATGGCTGAGTGATATTCCATTGTACCTAAGGACCACAACTTCTTTATCCATTTTTCTCTTTCCTGGGATATTTAAGGTGGAATGAAGTGGAGGTTCTTGTCAACAGAGCAACCCTAAACTTTGGAGTGCCTGTGCCTTGCTGATTTTTAGTTTTCCCAAATTAGACGCCCATGAGTGGAAGTGCCCTATGCTGTCTAAGCCGAGTTTTTTAGATGTTTCAGGACACACCGTACACTTCTCCAGAGTGGCTGTTGGCAATTTACATCCCGCCCATCAGCGTAGCAAGGCTCCCATTTCTCCATGGCCTCTCCTGCATTTCTGGTTTTGACACTTTATTCAGCATGGCCCTTTTGACCGATGGGAAGCGAGACTTCTTTGTAGCGCTGATTTGCCTTTCCAGGTTGCTTGGTTGGCCAAAAAGGGCGTATGCGTTTTTTCCTGAATATATTCAGGAAAAAACGCATACGCCCTTTTTGGCCAAGGGCATCATTGTCGAGGTTTTGCCGCTTTTCCTGTGCTTTAAAGGCGATTCGAATCTACCTCCTGAAATCTGTTTCCTGCAATTCTGCCTTGCTTTCAAATCCTCTTCGTTGCCTTCCCTCAATATTTTTGTGGGCGAGAGTTATCATTTCTAACTCTGCAGGTTTGTGATTTGCAGTGCCCCTGAGCTCCATTTTTCAACTCGCTTTTTTGGGAGCTGGCCTCAAAAGCGTAGGATTGCTTCAGGCCTTTTTCTGGTTCTGGGCGGCAGCAGAGCCTGTGGTTAATTCTTCTTCCTGATGGGAAAATAGAGTGACCTGTGCCTTTCCCAACACCTAGAGCTAGT
The DNA here is from genome assembly GCF_028021215.1 of Eschrichtius robustus. Classification (NCBI taxonomy): domain Eukaryota; kingdom Metazoa; phylum Chordata; class Mammalia; order Artiodactyla; family Eschrichtiidae; genus Eschrichtius; species Eschrichtius robustus. The sequence continues at coordinate 109,756,771 of NC_090828.1, forward strand.
CGCTCATTGGTTCCCCCTCTTGCCATTCATCCTCAGGACAAATTGCAACCTGTACGGAACAGGAGGTTAAAGTGCTGATTCTCCAAGGAGGGACATTGCTAGTAAAGCGGCTGGAATGGCGACCCCGAGCACAAGGAGATGAGAAATAAGGTGCGTTTTAGAAACCTTTCCTGATCACACGGTGTACCATCTTCTGGGTTTCTCATGCATGTTTTCGATGTAGGAAGATGCCCTTGAACCTGGAGATTTGGGACCCATCAGACGGCTACCACGCAATATTACTTTAAAGGGTCTGCGTTTGCTCACCCAACCTCACCAAACTTCTGAGCCCCAAGAGTGTCCACCCTTATGTCTCAATCAGCTGTGGGTCTAGATATGGTCAATCCAGGTGGCATCACAGCCCCTGAACGAATTTTGTAAGAATTTCTCTCTCTTTCACTGTCTTTGTTTCACGGGTTTTTAAAAGTAATTGATTTTCCTAATGGGGTTTAGCTGCTTTTCACTGCTGTGTTTATGCCGCTTTACACCCACTTGACTCACTTCCAGAGAGATATCAATACATAGGTTTGAAGATTTTTACTAGTCAGATCTATTCTTGGGCGGTGAATAGGGGGTGTTGAGTCCACTTCACTGAGCAAGGAGTAGGTCTTGTCTATTACATATTGGGTTTATGGAACGGTATCTGAGCTAATTTGAAAGCCTTGTTTTAGGCATCACCCCACCTCACCTTTCCCGTTAGGCAGCCATAGTGTGTTTTCTAAATGTGTGACTCTGTTCTGTTTTGTAATTCAGTTCAAGTGTAGCGGTTTGTACATTCCCTCTATAAGTGATATCTTATGACTAGTGTCTTTTTCTGTGTGACTTATTTCACTTAGAACCGTCGTACCTGAATCCACTCATCATGCTGCTACTAGCCTTATGACGTTGATTTCATGGCTGAGTGATATTCCATTGTACCTAAGGACCACAACTTCTTTATCCATTTTTCTCTTTCCTGGGATATTTAAGGTGGAATGAAGTGGAGGTTCTTGTCAACAGAGCAACCCTAAACTTTGGAGTGCCTGTGCCTTGCTGATTTTTAGTTTTCCCAAATTAGACGCCCATGAGTGGAAGTGCCCTATGCTGTCTAAGCCGAGTTTTTTAGATGTTTCAGGACACACCGTACACTTCTCCAGAGTGGCTGTTGGCAATTTACATCCCGCCCATCAGCGTAGCAAGGCTCCCATTTCTCCATGGCCTCTCCTGCATTTCTGGTTTTGACACTTTATTCAGCATGGCCCTTTTGACCGATGGGAAGCGAGACTTCTTTGTAGCGCTGATTTGCCTTTCCAGGTTGCTTGGTTGGCCAAAAAGGGCGTATGCGTTTTTTCCTGAATATATTCAGGAAAAAACGCATACGCCCTTTTTGGCCAAGGGCATCATTGTCGAGGTTTTGCCGCTTTTCCTGTGCTTTAAAGGCGATTCGAATCTACCTCCTGAAATCTGTTTCCTGCAATTCTGCCTTGCTTTCAAATCCTCTTCGTTGCCTTCCCTCAATATTTTTGTGGGCGAGAGTTATCATTTCTAACTCTGCAGGTTTGTGATTTGCAGTGCCCCTGAGCTCCATTTTTCAACTCGCTTTTTTGGGAGCTGGCCTCAAAAGCGTAGGATTGCTTCAGGCCTTTTTCTGGTTCTGGGCGGCAGCAGAGCCTGTGGTTAATTCTTCTTCCTGATGGGAAAATAGAGTGACCTGTGCCTTTCCCAACACCTAGAGCTAGTCGCTCATTGGTTCCCCCTCTTGCCATTCATCCTCAGGACAAATTGCAACCTGTACGGAACAGGAGGTTAAAGTGCTGATTCTCCAAGGAGGGACATTGCTAGTAAAGCGGCTGGAATGGCGACCCCGAGCACAAGGAGATGAGAAATAAGGTGCGTTTTAGAAACCTTTCCCGATCACACGGTGTACCATCTTCTGGGTTTCTCATGCATGTTTTCGATGTAGGAAGATGCCCTTGAACCTGGAGATTTGGGACCCATCAGACGGCTACCACGCAATATTACTTTAAAGGGTCTGCGTTTGCTCACCCAACCTCACCAAACTTCTGAGCCCCAAGAGTGTCCACCCTTATGTCTCAATCAGCTGTGGGTCTAGATATGGTCAATCCAGGTGGCATCACAGCCCCTGAACGAATTTTGTAAGAATTTCTCTCTCTTTCACTGTCTTTGTTTCACGGGTTTTTAAAAGTAATTGATTTTCCTAATGGGGTTTAGCTGCTTTTCACTGCTGTGTTTATGCCGCTTTACACCCACTTGACTCACTTCCAGAGAGATATCAATACATAGGTTTGAAGATTTTTACTAGTCAGATCTATTCTTGGGCGGTGAATAGGGGGTGTTGAGTCCACTTCACTGAGCAAGGAGTAGGTCTTGTCTATTACATATTGGGTTTATGGAACGGTATCTGAGCTAATTTGAAAGCCTTGTTTTATGCATCACCCCACCTCACCTTTCCCGTTAGGCAGCCATAGTGTGTTTTCTAAATGTGTGACTCTGTTCTGTTTTGTAATTCAGTTCAAGTGTAGCGGTTTGTACATTCCCTCTATAAGTGATATCTTATGACTAGTGTCTTTTTCTGTGTGACTTATTTCACTTAGAACCGTCGTACCTGAATCCACTCATCATGCTGCTACTAGCCTTATGACGTTGATTTCATGGCTGAGTGATATTCCATTGTACCTAAGGACCACAACTTCTTTATCCATTTTTCTCTTTCCTGGGATATTTAAGGTGGAATGAAGTGGAGGTTCTTGTCAACAGAGCAACCCTAAACTTTGGAGTGCCTGTGCCTTGCTGATTTTTAGTTTTCCCAAATTAGACGCCCATGAGTGGAAGTGCCCTATGCTGTCTAAGCCGAGTTTTTTAGATGTTTCAGGACACACCGTACACTTCTCCAGAGTGGCTGTTGGCAATTTACATCCCGCCCATCAGCGTAGCAAGGCTCCCATTTCTCCATGGCCTCTCCTGCATTTCTGGTTTTGACACTTTATTCAGCATGGCCCTTTTGACCGATGGGAAGCGAGACTTCTTTGTAGCGCTGATTTGCCTTTCCAGGTTGCTTGGTTGGCCAAAAAGGGCGTATGCGTTTTTTCCTGAATATATTCAGGAAAAAACGCATACGCCCTTTTTGGCCAAGGGCATCATTGTCGAGGTTTTGCCGCTTTTCCTGTGCTTTAAAGGCGATTCGAATCTACCTCCTGAAATCTGTTTCCTGCAATTCTGCCTTGCTTTCAAATCCTCTTCGTTGCCTTCCCTCAATATTTTTGTGGGCGAGAGTTATCATTTATAACTCAGCAGGTTTGTGATTTGCAGTGCCCCTGAGCTCCATTTTTCAACTCGCTTTTTTGGGAGCTGGCCTCAAAAGCGTAGGATTGCTTCAGGCCTTTTTCTGGTTCTGGGCGGCAGCAGAGCCTGTGGTTAATTCTTCTTCCTGATGGGAAAATAGAGTGACCTGTGCCTTTCCCAACACCTAGAGCTAGTCGCTCATTGGTTCCCCCTCTTGCCATTCATCCTCAGGACAAATTGCAACCTGTACGGAACAGGAGGTTAAAGTGCTGATTCTCCAAGGAGGGACATTGCTAGTAAAGCGGCTGGAATGGCGACCCCGAGCACAAGGAGATGAGAAATAAGGTGCGTTTTAGAAACCTTTCCCGATCACACGGTGTACCATCTTCTGGGTTTCTCATGCATGTTTTCGATGTAGGAAGATGCCCTTGAACCTGGAGATTTGGGACCCATCAGACGGCTACCACGCAATATTACTTTAAAGGGTCTGCGTTTGCTCACCCAACCTCACCAAACTTCTGAGCCCCAAGAGTGTCCACCCTTATGTCTCAATCAGCTGTGGGTCTAGATATGGTCAATCCAGGTGGCATCACAGCCCCTGAACGAATTTTGTAAGAATTTCTCTCTCTTTCACTGTCTTTGTTTCACGGGTTTTTAAAAGTAATTGATTTTCCTAATGGGGTTTAGCTGCTTTTCACTGCTGTGTTTATGCCGCTTTACACCCACTTGACTCACTTCCAGAGAGATATCAATACATAGGTTTGAAGATTTTTACTAGTCAGATCTATTCTTGGGCGGTGAATAGGGGGTGTTGAGTCCACTTCACTGAGCAAGGAGTAGGTCTTGTCTATTACATATTGGGTTTATGGAACGGTATCTGAGCTAATTTGAAAGCCTTGTTTTAGGCATCACCCCACCTCACCTTTCCCGTTAGGCAGCCATAGTGTGTTTTCTAAATGTGTGACTCTGTTCTGTTTTGTAATTCAGTTCAAGTGTAGCGGTTTGTACATTCCCTCTATAAGTGATATCTTATGACTAGTGTCTTTTTCTGTGTGACTTATTTCACTTAGAACCGTCGTACCTGAATCCACTCATCATGCTGCTACTAGCCTTATGACGTTGATTTCATGGCTGAGTGATATTCCATTGTACCTAAGGACCACAACTTCTTTATCCATTTTTCTCTTTCCTGGGATATTTAAGGTGGAATGAAGTGGAGGTTCTTGTCAACAGAGCAACCCTAAACTTTGGAGTGCCTGTGCCTTGCTGATTTTTAGTTTTCCCAAATTAGACGCCCATGAGTGGAAGTGCCCTATGCTGTCTAAGCCGAGTTTTTTAGATGTTTCAGGACACACCGTACACTTCTCCAGAGTGGCTGTTGGCAATTTACATCCCGCCCATCAGCGTAGCAAGGCTCCCATTTCTCCATGGCCTCTCCTGCATTTCTGGTTTTGACACTTTATTCAGCATGGCCCTTTTGACCGATGGGAAGCGAGACTTCTTTGTAGCGCTGATTTGCCTTTCCAGGTTGCTTGGTTGGCCAAAAAGGGCGTATGCGTTTTTTCCTGAATATATTCAGGAAAAAACGCATACGCCCTTTTTGGCCAAGGGCATCATTGTCGAGGTTTTGCCGCTTTTCCTGTGCTTTAAAGGCGATTCGAATCTACCTCCTGAAATCTGTTTCCTGCAATTCTGCCTTGCTTTCAAATCCTCTTCGTTGCCTTCCCTCAATATTTTTGTGGGCGAGAGTTATCATTTATAACTCTGCAGGTTTGTGATTGCAGTGCCACTGAGCTCCATTTTTCAACTCGCTTTTTTGGGAGCTGGCCGCAAAAGCGTAGGATTGCTTCAGGCCCTATTCTGGTTCTGGGCGGCAGCAGAGCCTGTGGTTAATTCTTCTTCCTGATGGGAAAATAGAGTGACCTGTGCCTTTCCCAACACCTAGAGCTAGTCGCTCATTGGTTCCCCCTCTTGCCATTCATCCTCAGGACAAATTGCAACCTGTACGGAACAGGAGGTTAAAGTGCTGATTCTCCAAGGAGGGACATTGCTAGTAAAGCGGCTGGAATGGCGACCCCGAGCACAAGGAGATGAGAAATAAGGTGCGTTTTAGAAACCTTTCCCGATCACACGGTGTACCATCTTCTGGGTTTCTCATGCATGTTTTCGATGTAGGAAGATGCCCTTGAACCTGGAGATTTGGGACCCATCAGACGGCTACCACGCAATATTACTTTAAAGGGTCTGCGTTTGCTCACCCAACCTCACCAAACTTCTGAGCCCCAAGAGTGTCAACCCTTATGTCTCAATCAGCTGTGGGTCTAGATATGGTCAATCCAGGTGGCATCACAGCCCCTGAACGAATTTTGTAAGAATTTCTCTCTCTTTCACTGTCTTTGTTTCACGGGTTTTTAAAAGTAATTGATTTTCCTAATGGGGTTTAGCTGCTTTTCACTGCTGTGTTTATGCCGCTTTACACCCACTTGACTCACTTCCAGAGAGATATCAATACATAGGTTTGAAGATTTTTACTAGTCAGATCTATTCTTGGGCGGTGAATAGGGGGTGTTGAGTCCACTTCACTGAGCAAGGAGTAGGTCTTGTCTATTACATATTGGGTTTATGGAACGGTATCTGAGCTAATTTGAAAGCCTTGTTTTAGGCATCACCCCACCTCACCTTTCCCGTTAGGCAGCCATAGTGTGTTTTCTAAATGTGTGACTCTGTTCTGTTTTGTAATTCAGTTCAAGTGTAGCGGTTTGTACATTCCCTCTATAAGTGATATCTTATGACTAGTGTCTTTTTCTGTGTGACTTATTTCACTTAGAACCGTCGTACCTGAATCCACTCATCATGCTGCTACTAGCCTTATGACGTTGATTTCATGGCTGAGTGATATTCCATTGTACCTAAGGACCACAACTTCTTTATCCATTTTTCTCTTTCCTGGGATATTTAAGGTGGAATGAAGTGGAGGTTCTTGTCAACAGAGCAACCCTAAACTTTGGAGTGCCTGTGCCTTGCTGATTTTTAGTTTTCCCAAATTAGACGCCCATGAGTGGAAGTGCCCTATGCTGTCTAAGCCGAGTTTTTTAGATGTTTCAGGACACACCGTACACTTCTCCAGAGTGGCTGTTGGCAATTTACATCCCGCCCATCAGCGTAGCAAGGCTCCCATTTCTCCATGGCCTCTCCTGCATTTCTGGTTTTGACACTTTATTCAGCATGGCCCTTTTGACCGATGGGAAGCGAGACTTCTTTGTAGCGCTGATTTGCCTTTCCAGGTTGCTTGGTTGGCCAAAAAGGGCGTATGCGTTTTTTCCTGAATATATTCAGGAAAAAACGCATACGCCCTTTTTGGCCAAGGGCATCATTGTCGAGGTTTTGCCGCTTTTCCTGTGCTTTAAAGGCGATTCGAATCTACCTCCTGAAATCTGTTTCCTGCAATTCTGCCTTGCTTTCAAATCCTCTTCGTTGCCTTCCCTCAATATTTTTGTGGGCGAGAGTTATCATTTCTAACTCTGCAGGTTTGTGATTTGCAGTGCCCCTGAGCTCCATTTTTCAACTCGCTTTTTTGGGAGCTGGCCTCAAAAGCGTAGGATTGCTTCAGGCCTTTTTCTGGTTCTGGGCGGCAGCAGAGCCTGTGGTTAATTCTTCTTCCTGATGGGAAAATAGAGTGACCTGTGCCTTTCCCAACACCTAGAGCTAGTCGCTCATTGGTTCCCCCTCTTGCCATTCATCCTCAGGACAAATTGCAACCTGTACGGAACAGGAGGTTAAAGTGCTGATTCTCCAAGGAGGGACATTGCTAGTAAAGCGGCTGGAATGGCGACCCCGAGCACAAGGAGATGAGAAATAAGGTGCGTTTTAGAAACCTTTCCCGATCACACGGTGTACCATCTTCTGGGTTTCTCATGCATGTTTTCGATGTAGGAAGATGCCCTTGAACCTGGAGATTTGGGACCCATCAGACGGCTACCACGCAATATTACTTTAAAGGGTCTGCGTTTGCTCACCCAACCTCACCAAACTTCTGAGCCCCAAGAGTGTCCACCCTTATGTCTCAATCAGCTGTGGGTCTAGATATGGTCAATCCAGGTGGCATCACAGCCCCTGAACGAATTTTGTAAGAATTTCTCTCTCTTTCACTGTCTTTGTTTCACGGGTTTTTAAAAGTAATTGATTTTCCTAATGGGGTTTAGCTGCTTTTCACTGCTGTGTTTATGCCGCTTTACACCCACTTGACTCACTTCCAGAGAGATATCAATACATAGGTTTGAAGATTTTTACTAGTCAGATCTATTCTTGGGCGGTGAATAGGGGGTGTTGAGTCCACTTCACTGAGCAAGGAGTAGGTCTTGTCTATTACATATTGGGTTTATGGAACGGTATCTGAGCTAATTTGAAAGCCTTGTTTTATGCATCACCCCACCTCACCTTTCCCGTTAGGCAGCCATAGTGTGTTTTCTAAATGTGTGACTCTGTTCTGTTTTGTAATTCAGTTCAAGTGTAGCGGTTTGTACATTCCCTCTATAAGTGATATCTTATGACTAGTGTCTTTTTCTGTGTGACTTATTTCACTTAGAACCGTCGTACCTGAATCCACTCATCATGCTGCTACTAGCCTTATGACGTTGATTTCATGGCTGAGTGATATTCCATTGTACCTAAGGACCACAACTTCTTTATCCATTTTTCTCTTTCCTGGGATATTTAAGGTGGAATGAAGTGGAGGTTCTTGTCAACAGAGCAACCCTAAACTTTGGAGTGCCTGTGCCTTGCTGATTTTTAGTTTTCCCAAATTAGACGCCCATGAGTGGAAGTGCCCTATGCTGTCTAAGCCGAGTTTTTTAGATGTTTCAGGACACACCGTACACTTCTCCAGAGTGGCTGTTGGCAATTTACATCCCGCCCATCAGCGTAGCAAGGCTCCCATTTCTCCATGGCCTCTCCTGCATTTCTGGTTTTGACACTTTATTCAGCATGGCCCTTTTGACCGATGGGAAGCGAGACTTCTTTGTAGCGCTGATTTGCCTTTCCAGGTTGCTTGGTTGGCCAAAAAGGGCGTATGCGTTTTTTCCTGAATATATTCAGGAAAAAACGCATACGCCCTTTTTGGCCAAGGGCATCATTGTCGAGGTTTTGCCGCTTTTCCTGTGCTTTAAAGGCGATTCGAATCTACCTCCTGAAATCTGTTTCCTGCAATTCTGCCTTGCTTTCAAATCCTCTTCGTTGCCTTCCCTCAATATTTTTGTGGGCGAGAGTTATCATTTCTAACTCTGCAGGTTTGTGATTTGCAGTGCCCCTGAGCTCCATTTTTCAACTCGCTTTTTTGGGAGCTGGCCTCAAAAGCGTAGGATTGCTTCAGGCCTTTTTCTGGTTCTGGGCGGCAGCAGAGCCTGTGGTTAATTCTTCTTCCTGATGGGAAAATAGAGTGACCTGTGCCTTTCCCAACACCTAGAGCTAGTCGCTCATTGGTTCCCCCTCTTGCCATTCATCCTCAGGACAAATTGCAACCTGTACGGAACAGGAGGTTAAAGTGCTGATTCTCCAAGGAGGGACATTGCTAGTAAAGCGGCTGGAATGGCGACCCCGAGCACAAGGAGATGAGAAATAAGGTGCGTTTTAGAAACCTTTCCCGATCACACGGTGTACCATCTTCTGGGTTTCTCATGCATGTTTTCGATGTAGGAAGATGCCCTTGAACCTGGAGATTTGGGACCCATCAGACGGCTACCACGCAATATTACTTTAAAGGGTCTGCGTTTGCTCACCCAACCTCACCAAACTTCTGAGCCCCAAGAGTGTCCACCCTTATGTCTCAATCAGCTGTGGGTCTAGATATGGTCAATCCAGGTGGCATCACAGCCCCTGAACGAATTTTGTAAGAATTTCTCTCTCTTTCACTGTCTTTGTTTCACGGGTTTTTAAAAGTAATTGATTTTCCTAATGGGGTTTAGCTGCTTTTCACTGCTGTGTTTATGCCGCTTTACACCCACTTGACTCACTTCCAGAGAGATATCAATACATAGGTTTGAAGATTTTTACTAGTCAGATCTATTCTTGGGCGGTGAATAGGGGGTGTTGAGTCCACTTCACTGAGCAAGGAGTAGGTCTTGTCTATTACATATTGGGTTTATGGAACGGTATCTGAGCTAATTTGAAAGCCTTGTTTTAGGCATCACCCCACCTCACCTTTCCCGTTAGGCAGCCATAGTGTGTTTTCTAAATGTGTGACTCTGTTCTGTTTTGTAATTCAGTTCAAGTGTAGCGGTTTGTACATTCCCTCTATAAGTGATATCTTATGACTAGTGTCTTTTTCTGTGTGACTTATTTCACTTAGAACCGTCGTACCTGAATCCACTCATCATGCTGCTACTAGCCTTATGACGTTGATTTCATGGCTGAGTGATATTCCATTGTACCTAAGGACCACAACTTCTTTATCCATTTTTCTCTTTCCTGGGATATTTAAGGTGGAATGAAGTGGAGGTTCTTGTCAACAGAGCAACCCTAAACTTTGGAGTGCCTGTGCCTTGCTGATTTTTAGTTTTCCCAAATTAGACGCCCATGAGTGGAAGTGCCCTATGCTGTCTAAGCCGAGTTTTTTAGATGTTTCAGGACACACCGTACACTTCTCCAGAGTGGCTGTTGGCAATTTACATCCCGCCCATCAGCGTAGCAAGGCTCCCATTTCTCCATGGCCTCTCCTGCATTTCTGGTTTTGACACTTTATTCAGCATGGCCCTTTTGACCGATGGGAAGCGAGACTTCTTTGTAGCGCTGATTTGCCTTTCCAGGTTGCTTGGTTGGCCAAAAAGGGCGTATGCGTTTTTTCCTGAATATATTCAGGAAAAAACGCATACGCCCTTTTTGGCCAAGGGCATCATTGTCGAGGTTTTGCCGCTTTTCCTGTGCTTTAAAGGCGATTCGAATCTACCTCCTGAAATCTGTTTCCTGCAATTCTGCCTTGCTTTCAAATCCTCTTCGTTGCCTTCCCTCAATATTTTTGTGGGCGAGAGTTATCATTTCTAACTCTGCAGGTTTGTGATTTGCAGTGCCCCTGAGCTCCATTTTTCAACTCGCTTTTTTGGGAGCTGGCCTCAAAAGCGTAGGATTGCTTCAGGCCTTTTTCTGGTTCTGGGCGGCAGCAGAGCCTGTGGTTAATTCTTCTTCCTGATGGGAAAATAGAGTGACCTGTGCCTTTCCCAACACCTAGAGCTAGTCGCTCATTGGTTCCCCCTCTTGCCATTCATCCTCAGGACAAATTGCAACCTGTACGGAACAGGAGGTTAAAGTGCTGATTCTCCAAGGAGGGACATTGCTAGTAAAGCGGCTGGAATGGCGACCCCGAGCACAAGGAGATGAGAAATAAGGTGCGTTTTAGAAACCTTTCCCGATCACACGGTGTACCATCTTCTGGGTTTCTCATGCATGTTTTCGATGTAGGAAGATGCCCTTGAACCTGGAGATTTGGGACCCATCAGACGGCTACCACGCAATATTACTTTAAAGGGTCTGCGTTTGCTCACCCAACCTCACCAAACTTCTGAGCCCCAAGAGTGTCCACCCTTATGTCTCAATCAGCTGTGGGTCTAGATATGGTCAATCCAGGTGGCATCACAGCCCCTGAACGAATTTTGTAAGAATTTCTCTCTCTTTCACTGTCTTTGTTTCACGGGTTTTTAAAAGTAATTGATTTTCCTAATGGGGTTTAGCTGCTTTTCACTGCTGTGTTTATGCCGCTTTACACCCACTTGACTCACTTCCAGAGAGATATCAATACATAGGTTTGAAGATTTTTACTAGTCAGATCTATTCTTGGGCGGTGAATAGGGGGTGTTGAGTCCACTTCACTGAGCAAGGAGTAGGTCTTGTCTATTACATATTGGGTTTATGGAACGGTATCTGAGCTAATTTGAAAGCCTTGTTTTAGGCATCACCCCACCTCACCTTTCCCGTTAGGCAGCCATAGTGTGTTTTCTAAATGTGTGACTCTGTTCTGTTTTGTAATTCAGTTCAAGTGTAGCGGTTTGTACATTCCCTCTATAAGTGATATCTTATGACTAGTGTCTTTTTCTGTGTGACTTATTTCACTTAGAACCGTCGTACCTGAATCCACTCATCATGCTGCTACTAGCCTTATGACGTTGATTTCATGGCTGAGTGATATTCCATTGTACCTAAGGACCACAACTTCTTTATCCATTTTTCTCTTTCCTGGGATATTTAAGGTGGAATGAAGTGGAGGTTCTTGTCAACAGAGCAACCCTAAACTTTGGAGTGCCTGTGCCTTGCTGATTTTTAGTTTTCCCAAATTAGACGCCCATGAGTGGAAGTGCCCTATGCTGTCTAAGCCGAGTTTTTTAGATGTTTCAGGACACACCGTACACTTCTCCAGAGTGGCTGTTGGCAATTTACATCCCGCCCATCAGCGTAGCAAGGCTCCCATTTCTCCATGGCCTCTCCTGCATTTCTGGTTTTGACACTTTATTCAGCATGGCCCTTTTGACCGATGGGAAGCGAGACTTCTTTGTAGCGCTGATTTGCCTTTCCAGGTTGCTTGGTTGGCCAAAAAGGGCGTATGCGTTTTTTCCTGAATATATTCAGGAAAAAACGCATACGCCCTTTTTGGCCAAGGGCATCATTGTCGAGGTTTTGCCGCTTTTCCTGTGCTTTAAAGGCGATTCGAATCTACCTCCTGAAATCTGTTTCCTGCAATTCTGCCTTGCTTTCAAATCCTCTTCGTTGCCTTCCCTCAATATTTTTGTGGGCGAGAGTTATCATTTCTAACTCTGCAGGTTTGTGATTGCAGTGCCACTGAGCTCCATTTTTCAACTCGCTTTTTTGGGAGCTGGCCGCAAAAGCGTAGGATTGCTTCAGGCCCTATTCTGGTTCCGGGCGGCAGGCTGAGCCTGTGGTTAATTCTTCTTCCTGATGGGAAAATAGAGTGACCTGTGCCTGTCCCAACACCTAGAGCTAGTCGCTCATTGGTTCCCCCTCTTCCCGTTCATCCTCAGGACAAATTGAAACCTGTACGGAACAGGAGGTTAAAGTGCTGATTCTCCAAGGAGGGAGATTGCTATTAAAGCGGCTGGAATGGCGAACCCGAGCACAAGGAGATGAGAAATGAGGTGCGTTTTAGAAACCTTTCCCGATCACACGGTGTACCATCTTCTGGGTTTCTCATGCATGTTTTCGATGTAGGAAGATGCCCTTGAACCTGGAGATTTGGGACCCATCAGACGGGTACCACGCAGTATTACTTTAAAGGGTCTGCGTTTGCTCACCCAACCTCACCAAACCTCTGAGCCCCAAGAGTGTCCACCCTTATGTCTCAATCAGCTGTGGGTCTAGATATGGTCAATCCAGGTGGCATCACAGCCCTTGAACGAATTTTGTAAGAATTTCTCTCTCTTTCACTGTCTTTGTTTCACGGGTTTTTAAAAGTAATTGATTTTCCTAATGGGGTTTAGCTGCTTTTCACTGCTGTGTTTATGCCGCTTTACTCCCACTTGACTCACTTACGGAGAGATATCAATACATAGGTTTGAAGATTCTTACTAGTCAGATCTATTCTTGGGCGGTGAATAGGGGGTGTTGAGTCCAGTTCACTTAGCAAGGAGTAGGTCTTGTCTATTACATATTGGGTTTATGGAACGGTATCTGAGCTAATTTGAAACCCTTGTTTTAGGCATCACCCCACCTCACCTTTCCCGTTAGGCAGCCATAGTGTGTTTTCTAAATGTGTGACTCTGTTCTGTTTTGTAATTCAGTTCAAGTGTAGCGGTTTTTACTTTCCCTCTATAAGTGATATCTTATGATTAGTGTCTTTTTCTGTGTGACTTATTTCACTTAGAACCGTCGTACCTGAATCCACTCATCATGCTGCTACTAGCCTTATGACGTTGATTTCATGGCTGAGTGATATTCCATTGTACCTAAGGACCACAACTTCTTTATCCATTTTTCTCTTTCCTGGGATATTTAAGGTGGAATGAAGTGGAGGTTCTTGTCAACAGAGCAACCCTAAACTTTGGAGTGCCTGTGCCTTGCTGATTTTTAGTTTTCCCAAATTAGACGCCCATGAGTGGAAGTGCCCTATGCTCTCTAAGCCGAGTTTTTTAGATGTTTCAGGACACACCGTACACTTCTCCAGAGTGGCTGTTGGCAATTTACATCCCGCCCATCAGCGTAGCAAGGCTCCCATTTCTCCATGGCCTCTCCTGCATTTCTGGTATTGACACTTTATTCAGCATGGCCCTTTTGACCGATGGGAAGCGAGACTTCTTTGTAGCGCTGATTTGCCTTCCCAGGTTGCTTGGTTGGCCAAAAAGGGCGTATGCGTTTTTTCCTGAATATATTCAGGAAAAAACGCATACGCCCTTTTTGGCCAAGGGCATCATTGTCGAGGTTTTGCCGCTTTTCCTGTGCTTTAAAGGTGATTCGAATCTACCTCCTGAAATCTGTTTCCTGCAATTCTGCCTTGCTTTCAAATCCTCTTCGTTGCCTTCCCTCAATATTTTTGTGGGCGAGAGTTATCATTTATAACTCTGCAGGTTTGTGATTTGCAGGGCCCCTGAGCTCCATTTTTCAACTCGCTTTTTTGGGAGCTGGCCGCAAAAGCGTAGTATTGCTTCAGGCCCTATTCTGGTTCCGGGCGGCAGGCTGAGCCGGTGGTTAATTCTTCTTCCTGTTGGGAAAATAGAGTGACCTGTGCCTTTCCCAACACCTAGAGCTAGTCGCTCATTGGTTCCCCCTCTTCCCGTTCATCCTCAGGACAAATTGCAACCTGTACGGAACAGGAGGTTAAACGTGTTGATTCTCCAAGGACGGAGATTGCTAGTAAAGCGGATGGAATGGCGAACCCGAGCACAAGGAGATGAGAAATGAGGTGCGTTTTAGAAACCTTTCCCGATCACACGGTGTACCATCTTCTGGGTTTCTCATGCATGTTTTCGATGTAGGAAGATGCCCTTGAACCTGGAGATTTGGGACCCATCAGACGGGTACCACGCAGTATTACTTTAAAGAGTCTGGGTTTGCTCACCCAACCTCACCAAACCTCTCAGTTCCAAGAGTGTCCACCCTTATGTCTCAATCAGCTGTGGGTCTAGATATGGTCAATCCAGGTGGCATCACAGCCCCTGAACGAATTTTGTAAGAATTTCTCTCTCTTTCACTGTCTTTGTTTCACGGGTTTTTAAAAGTAATTGATTTTCCTAATGGGGTTTAGCTGCTTTTCACTGCTGTGTTTATGCCGCTTTACTCCCACTTGACTCACTTACGGAGAGATATCAATACATAGGTTTGAAGATTCTTACTAGTCAGATCTATTCTTGGGCGGTGAATAGGGGGTGTTGGGTCCAGTTCACTGAGCAAGGAGTAGGTCTTGTCTATTACATATTGGGTTTATGGAACGGTATCTGAGCTAATTTGAAACCCTTGTTTTAGGCATCACCCCACCTCACCTTTCCCGTTAGGCAGCCATAGTGTGTTTTCTAAATGTGTGACTCTGTTCTGTTTTGTAATTCAGTTCAAGTGTAGCGGTTTTTACTTTCCCTCTATAAGTGATATCTTATGATTAGTGTCTTTTTCTGTGTGACTTATTTCACTTAGAACCGTCGTACCTGAATCCACTCATCATGCTGCTACTAGCCTTATGACGTTGATTTCATGGCTGAGTGATATTCCATTGTACCTAAGGACCACAACTTCTTTATCCATTTTTCTCTTTCCTGGGATATTTAAGGTGGAATGAAGTGGAGGTTCTTGTCAACAGAGCAACCCTAAACTTTGGAGTGCCTGTGCCTTGCTGATTTTTAGTTTTCCCAAATTAGACGCCCATGAGTGGAAGTGCCCTATGCTGTCTAAGCCGAGTTTTTTAGATGTTTCAGGACACACCGTACACTTCTCCAGAGTGGCTGTTGGCAATTTACATCCCGCCCATCAGCGTAGCAAGGCTCCCATTTCTCCATGGCCTCTCCTGCATTTCTGGTTTTGACACTTTATTCAGCATGGCCCTTTTGACCGATGGGAAGCGAGACTTCTTTGTAGCGCTGATTTGCCTTTCCAGGTTGCTTGGTTGGCCAAAAAGGGCGTATGCGTTTTTTCCTGAATATATTCAGGAAAAAACGCATACGCCCTTTTTGGCCAAGGGCATCATTGTCGAGGTTTTGCCGCTTTTCCTGTGCTTTAAAGGCGATTCGAATCTACCTCCTGAAATCTGTTTCCTGCAATTCTGCCTTGCTTTCAAATCCTCTTCGTTGCCTTCCCTCAATATTTTTGTGGGCGAGAGTTATCATTTCTAACTCTGCAGGTTTGTGATTTGCAGTGCCCCTGAGCTCCATTTTTCAACTCGCTTTTTTGGGAGCTGGCCTCAAAAGCGTAGGATTGCTTCAGGCCTTTTTCTGGTTCTGGGCGGCAGCAGAGCCTGTGGTTAATTCTTCTTCCTGATGGGAAAATAGAGTGACCTGTGCCTTTCCCAACACCTAGAGCTAGTCGCTCATTGGTTCCCCCTCTTGCCATTCATCCTCAGGACAAATTGCAACCTGTACGGAACAGGAGGTTAAAGTGCTGATTCTCCAAGGAGGGACATTGCTAGTAAAGCGGCTGGAATGGCGACCCCGAGCACAAGGAGATGAGAAATAAGGTGCGTTTTAGAAACCTTTCCCGATCACACGGTGTACCATCTTCTGGGTTTCTCATGCATGTTTTCGATGTAGGAAGATGCCCTTGAACCTGGAGATTTGGGACCCATCAGACGGCTACCACGCAATATTACTTTAAAGGGTCTGCGTTTGCTCACCCAACCTCACCAAACTTCTGAGCCCCAAGAGTGTCCACCCTTATGTCTCAATCAGCTGTGGGTCTAGATATGGTCAATCCAGGTGGCATCACAGCCCCTGAACGAATTTTGTAAGAATTTCTCTCTCTTTCACTGTCTTTGTTTCACGGGTTTTTAAAAGTAATTGATTTTCCTAATGGGGTTTAGCTGCTTTTCACTGCTGTGTTTATGCCGCTTTACACCCACTTGACTCACTTCCAGAGAGATATCAATACATAGGTTTGAAGATTTTTACTAGTCAGATCTATTCTTGGGCGGTGAATAGGGGGTGTTGAGTCCACTTCACTGAGCAAGGAGTAGGTCTTGTCTATTACATATTGGGTTTATGGAACGGTATCTGAGCTAATTTGAAAGCCTTGTTTTAGGCATCACCCCACCTCACCTTTCCCGTTAGGCAGCCATAGTGTGTTTTCTAAATGTGTGACTCTGTTCTGTTTTGTAATTCAGTTCAAGTGTAGCGGTTTGTACATTCCCTCTATAAGTGATATCTTATGACTAGTGTCTTTTTCTGTGTGACTTATTTCACTTAGAACCGTCGTACCTGAATCCACTCATCATGCTGCTACTAGCCTTATGACGTTGATTTCATGGCTGAGTGATATTCCATTGTACCTAAGGACCACAACTTCTTTATCCATTTTTCTCTTTCCTGGGATATTTAAGGTGGAATGAAGTGGAGGTTCTTGTCAACAGAGCAACCCTAAACTTTGGAGTGCCTGTGCCTTGCTGATTTTTAGTTTTCCCAAATTAGACGCCCATGAGTGGAAGTGCCCTATGCTGTCTAAGCCGAGTTTTTTAGATGTTTCAGGACACACCGTACACTTCTCCAGAGTGGCTGTTGGCAATTTACATCCCGCCCATCAGCGTAGCAAGGCTCCCATTTCTCCATGGCCTCTCCTGCATTTCTGGTTTTGACACTTTATTCAGCATGGCCCTTTTGACCGATGGGAAGCGAGACTTCTTTGTAGCGCTGATTTGCCTTTCCAGGTTGCTTGGTTGGCCAAAAAGGGCGTATGCGTTTTTTCCTGAATATATTCAGGAAAAAACGCATACGCCCTTTTTGGCCAAGGGCATCATTGTCGAGGTTTTGCCGCTTTTCCTGTGCTTTAAAGGCGATTCGAATCTACCTCCTGAAATCTGTTTCCTGCAATTCTGCCTTGCTTTCAAATCCTCTTCGTTGCCTTCCCTCAATATTTTTGTGGGCGAGAGTTATCATTTCTAACTCTGCAGGTTTGTGATTGCAGTGCCACTGAGCTCCATTTTTCAACTCGCTTTTTTGGGAGCTGGCCGCAAAAGCGTAGGATTGCTTCAGGCCCTATTCTGGTTCCGGGCGGCAGGCTGAGCCTGTGGTTAATTCTTCTTCCTGATGGGAAAATAGAGTGACCTGTGCCTGTCCCAACACCTAGAGCTAGTCGCTCATTGGTTCCCCCTCTTCCCGTTCATCCTCAGGACAAATTGAAACCTGTACGGAACAGGAGGTTAAAGTGCTGATTCTCCAAGGAGGGAGATTGCTATTAAAGCGGCTGGAATGGCGAACCCGAGCACAAGGAGATGAGAAATGAGGTGCGTTTTAGAAACCTTTCCCGATCACACGGTGTACCATCTTCTGGGTTTCTCATGCATGTTTTCGATGTAGGAAGATGCCCTTGAACCTGGAGATTTGGGACCCATCAGACGGGTACCACGCAGTATTACTTTAAAGGGTCTGCGTTTGCTCACCCAACCTCACCAAACCTCTGAGCCCCAAGAGTGTCCACCCTTATGTCTCAATCAGCTGTGGGTCTAGATATGGTCAATCCAGGTGGCATCACAGCCCTTGAACGAATTTTGTAAGAATTTCTCTCTCTTTCACTGTCTTTGTTTCACGGGTTTTTAAAAGTAATTGATTTTCCTAATGGGGTTTAGCTGCTTTTCACTGCTGTGTTTATGCCGCTTTACTCCCACTTGACTCACTTACGGAGAGATATCAATACATAGGTTTGAAGATTCTTACTAGTCAGATCTATTCTTGGGCGGTGAATAGGGGGTGTTGAGTCCAGTTCACTTAGCAAGGAGTAGGTCTTGTCTATTACATATTGGGTTTATGGAACGGTATCTGAGCTAATTTGAAACCCTTGTTTTAGGCATCACCCCACCTCACCTTTCCCGTTAGGCAGCCATAGTGTGTTTTCTAAATGTGTGACTCTGTTCTGTTTTGTAATTCAGTTCAAGTGTAGCGGTTTTTACTTTCCCTCTATAAGTGATATCTTATGATTAGTGTCTTTTTCTGTGTGACTTATTTCACTTAGAACCGTCGTACCTGAATCCACTCATCATGCTGCTACTAGCCTTATGACGTTGATTTCATGGCTGAGTGATATTCCATTGTACCTAAGGACCACAACTTCTTTATCCATTTTTCTCTTTCCTGGGATATTTAAGGTGGAATGAAGTGGAGGTTCTTGTCAACAGAGCAACCCTAAACTTTGGAGTGCCTGTGCCTTGCTGATTTTTAGTTTTCCCAAATTAGACGCCCATGAGTGGAAGTGCCCTATGCTCTCTAAGCCGAGTTTTTTAGATGTTTCAGGACACACCGTACACTTCTCCAGAGTGGCTGTTGGCAATTTACATCCCGCCCATCAGCGTAGCAAGGCTCCCATTTCTCCATGGCCTCTCCTGCATTTCTGGTATTGACACTTTATTCAGCATGGCCCTTTTGACCGATGGGAAGCGAGACTTCTTTGTAGCGCTGATTTGCCTTCCCAGGTTGCTTGGTTGGCCAAAAAGGGCGTATGCGTTTTTTCCTGAATATATTCAGGAAAAAACGCATACGCCCTTTTTGGCCAAGGGCATCATTGTCGAGGTTTTGCCGCTTTTCCTGTGCTTTAAAGGTGATTCGAATCTACCTCCTGAAATCTGTTTCCTGCAATTCTGCCTTGCTTTCAAATCCTCTTCGTTGCCTTCCCTCAATATTTTTGTGGGCGAGAGTTATCATTTATAACTCTGCAGGTTTGTGATTTGCAGGGCCCCTGAGCTCCATTTTTCAACTCGCTTTTTTGGGAGCTGGCCGCAAAAGCGTAGTATTGCTTCAGGCCCTATTCTGGTTCCGGGCGGCAGGCTGAGCCGGTGGTTAATTCTTCTTCCTGTTGGGAAAATAGAGTGACCTGTGCCTTTCCCAACACCTAGAGCTAGTCGCTCATTGGTTCCCCCTCTTCCCGTTCATCCTCAGGACAAATTGCAACCTGTACGGAACAGGAGGTTAAACGTGTTGATTCTCCAAGGACGGAGATTGCTAGTAAAGCGGATGGAATGGCGAACCCGAGCACAAGGAGATGAGAAATGAGGTGCGTTTTAGAAACCTTTCCCGATCACACGGTGTACCATCTTCTGGGTTTCTCATGCATGTTTTCGATGTAGGAAGATGCCCTTGAACCTGGAGATTTGGGACCCATCAGACGGGTACCACGCAGTATTACTTTAAAGAGTCTGGGTTTGCTCACCCAACCTCACCAAACCTCTCAGTTCCAAGAGTGTCCACCCTTATGTCTCAATCAGCTGTGGGTCTAGATATGGTCAATCCAGGTGGCATCACAGCCCCTGAACGAATTTTGTAAGAATTTCTCTCTCTTTCACTGTCTTTGTTTCACGGGTTTTTAAAAGTAATTGATTTTCCTAATGGGGTTTAGCTGCTTTTCACTGCTGTGTTTATGCCGCTTTACTCCCACTTGACTCACTTACGGAGAGATATCAATACATAGGTTTGAAGATTCTTACTAGTCAGATCTATTCTTGGGCGGTGAATAGGGGGTGTTGGGTCCAGTTCACTGAGCAAGGAGTAGGTCTTGTCTATTACATATTGGGTTTATGGAACGGTATCTGAGCTAATTTGAAAGCCTTGTTTTAGGCATCACCCCACCTCACCTTTCCCGTTAGGCAGCCATAGTGTGTTTTCTAAATGTGTGACTCTGTTCTGTTTTGTAATTCAGTTCAAGTGTAGCGGTTTTTACTTTCCCTCTATAAGTGATATCTTATGATTAGTGTCTTTTTCTGTGTGACTTATTTCACTTAGAACCGTCGTACCTGAATCCACTCATCATGCTGCTACTAGCCTTATGACGTTGATTTCATGGCTGAGTGATATTCCATTGTACCTAAGGACCACAACTTCTTTATCCATTTTTCTCTTTCCTGGGATATTTAAGGTGGAATGAAGTGGAGGTTCTTGTCAACAGAGCAACCCTAAACTTTGGAGTGCCTGTGCCTTGCTGATTTTTAGTTTTCCCAAATTAGACGCCCATGAGTGGAAGTGCCCTATGCTCTCTAAGCCGAGTTTTTTAGATGTTTCAGGACACACCGTACACTTCTCCAGAGTGGCTGTTGGCAATTTACATCCCGCCCATCAGCGTAGCAAGGCTCCCATTTCTCCATGGCCTCTCCTGCATTTCTGGTATTGACACTTTATTCAGCATGGCCCTTTTGACCGATGGGAAGCGAGACTTCTTTGTAGCGCTGATTTGCCTTCCCAGGTTGCTTGGTTGGCCAAAAAGGGCGTATGCGTTTTTTCCTGAATATATTCAGGAAAAAACGCATACGCCCTTTTTGGCCAAGGGCATCATTGTCGAGGTTTTGCCGCTTTTCCTGTGCTTTAAAGGTGATTCGAATCTACCTCCTGAAATCTGTTTCCTGCAATTCTGCCTTGCTTTCAAATCCTCTTCGTTGCCTTCCCTCAATATTTTTGTGGGCGAGAGTTATCATTTATAACTCTGCAGGTTTGTGATTTGCAGGGCCCCTGAGCTCCATTTTTCAACTCGCTTTTTTGGGAGCTGGCCGCAAAAGCGTAGTATTGCTTCAGGCCCTATTCTGGTTCCGGGCGGCAGGCTGAGCCGGTGGTTAATTCTTCTTCCTGTTGGGAAAATAGAGTGACCTGTGCCTTTCCCAACACCTAGAGCTAGTCGCTCATTGGTTCCCCCTCTTCCCGTTCATCCTCAGGACAAATTGCAACCTGTACGGAACAGGAGGTTAAACGTGTTGATTCTCCAAGGACGGAGATTGCTAGTAAAGCGGATGGAATGGCGAACCCGAGCACAAGGAGATGAGAAATGAGGTGCGTTTTAGAAACCTTTCCCGATCACACGGTGTACCATCTTCTGGGTTTCTCATGCATGTTTTCGATGTAGGAAGATGCCCTTGAACCTGGAGATTTGGGACCCATCAGACGGGTACCACGCAGTATTACTTTAAAGAGTCTGGGTTTGCTCACCCAACCTCACCAAACCTCTCAGTTCCAAGAGTGTCCACCCTTATGTCTCAATCAGCTGTGGGTCTAGATATGGTCAATCCAGGTGGCATCACAGCCCCTGAACGAATTTTGTAAGAATTTCTCTCTCTTTCACTGTCTTTGTTTCACGGGTTTTTAAAAGTAATTGATTTTCCTAATGGGGTTTAGCTGCTTTTCACTGCTGTGTTTATGCCGCTTTACTCCCACTTGACTCACTTACGGAGAGATATCAATACATAGGTTTGAAGATTCTTACTAGTCAGATCTATTCTTGGGCGGTGAATAGGGGGTGTTGGGTCCAGTTCACTGAGCAAGGAGTAGGTCTTGTCTATTACATATTGGGTTTATGGAACGGTATCTGAGCTAATTTGAAACGCTTGTTTTATGCATCACCCCACCTCGCCTTTCCCGTTAGGCAGCCATAGTGTGTTTTCTAAATGTGTGACTCTGTTCTGTTTTGTAATTCACTTCAAGTGTAGCGGTTTTTACATTCCCTCTATAAGTGATATCTTCTGATTAGTGTCTTTTTCTGTGTGACTTATTTCACTTAGAACCGTCGTACCTGAATCCACTCATCATGCTGCTACTAGCCTTATGACGTTGATTTCATGGCTGAGTGATATTCCATTGTACCTAAGGACCACAACTTCTTTATCCATTTTTCTCTTTCCTGGGATATTTAAGGTGGAATGAAGTGGAGGTTCTTGTCAACAGAGCAACCCTAAACTTTGGAGTGCCTGTGCCTTGCTGATTTTTAGTTTTCCCAAATTAGACGCCCATGAGTGGAAGTGCCCTATGCTCTCTAAGCCGAGTTTTTTAGATGTTTCAGGACACACCGTACACTTCTCCAGAGTGGCTGTTGGCAATTTACATCCCGCCCATCAGCGTAGCAAGGCTCCCATTTCTCCATGGCCTCTCCTGCATTTCTGGTTTTGACACTTTATTCAGCATGGCCCTTTTGACCGATGGGAAGCGAGACTTCTTTGTAGCGCTGATTTGCCTTTCCAGGTTGCTTGGTTGGCCAAAAAGGGCGTATGCGTTTTTTCCTGAATATATTCAGGAAAAAACGCATACGCCCTTTTTGGCCAAGGGCATCATTGTCGAGGTTTTGCCGCTTTTCCTGTGCTTTAAAGGCGATTCGAATCTACCTCCTGAAATCTGTTTCCTGCAATTCTGCCTTGCTTTCAAATCCTCTTCGTTGCCTTCCCTCAATATTTTTGTGGGCGAGAGTTATCATTTCTAACTCTGCAGGTTTGTGATTTGCAGTGCCCCTGAGCTCCATTTTTCAACTCGCTTTTTTGGGAGCTGGCCTCAAAAGCGTAGGATTGCTTCAGGCCTTTTTCTGGTTCTGGGCGGCAGCAGAGCCTGTGGTTAATTCTTCTTCCTGATGGGAAAATAGAGTGACCTGTGCCTTTCCCAACACCTAGAGCTAGTCGCTCATTGGTTCCCCCTCTTGCCATTCATCCTCAGGACAAATTGCAACCTGTACGGAACAGGAGGTTAAAGTGCTGATTCTCCAAGGAGGGACATTGCTAGTAAAGCGGCTGGAATGGCGACCCCGAGCACAAGGAGATGAGAAATAAGGTGCGTTTTAGAAACCTTTCCCGATCACACGGTGTACCATCTTCTGGGTTTCTCATGCATGTTTTCGATGTAGGAAGATGCCCTTGAACCTGGAGATTTGGGACCCATCAGACGGCTACCACGCAATATTACTTTAAAGGGTCTGCGTTTGCTCACCCAACCTCACCAAACTTCTGAGCCCCAAGAGTGTCCACCCTTATGTCTCAATCAGCTGTGGGTCTAGATATGGTCAATCCAGGTGGCATCACAGCCCCTGAACGAATTTTGTAAGAATTTCTCTCTCTTTCACTGTCTTTGTTTCACGGGTTTTTAAAAGTAATTGATTTTCCTAATGGGGTTTAGCTGCTTTTCACTGCTGTGTTTATGCCGCTTTACACCCACTTGACTCACTTCCAGAGAGATATCAATACATAGGTTTGAAGATTTTTACTAGTCAGATCTATTCTTGGGCGGTGAATAGGGGGTGTTGAGTCCACTTCACTGAGCAAGGAGTAGGTCTTGTCTATTACATATTGGGTTTATGGAACGGTATCTGAGCTAATTTGAAAGCCTTGTTTTATGCATCACCCCACCTCACCTTTCCCGTTAGGCAGCCATAGTGTGTTTTCTAAATGTGTGACTCTGTTCTGTTTTGTAATTCAGTTCAAGTGTAGCGGTTTGTACATTCCCTCTATAAGTGATATCTTATGACTAGTGTCTTTTTCTGTGTGACTTATTTCACTTAGAACCGTCGTACCTGAATCCACTCATCATGCTGCTACTAGCCTTATGACGTTGATTTCATGGCTGAGTGATATTCCATTGTACCTAAGGACCACAACTTCTTTATCCATTTTTCTCTTTCCTGGGATATTTAAGGTGGAATGAAGTGGAGGTTCTTGTCAACAGAGCAACCCTAAACTTTGGAGTGCCTGTGCCTTGCTGATTTTTAGTTTTCCCAAATTAGACGCCCATGAGTGGAAGTGCCCTATGCTGTCTAAGCCGAGTTTTTTAGATGTTTCAGGACACACCGTACACTTCTCCAGAGTGGCTGTTGGCAATTTACATCCCGCCCATCAGCGTAGCAAGGCTCCCATTTCTCCATGGCCTCTCCTGCATTTCTGGTTTTGACACTTTATTCAGCATGGCCCTTTTGACCGATGGGAAGCGAGACTTCTTTGTAGCGCTGATTTGCCTTTCCAGGTTGCTTGGTTGGCCAAAAAGGGCGTATGCGTTTTTTCCTGAATATATTCAGGAAAAAACGCATACGCCCTTTTTGGCCAAGGGCATCATTGTCGAGGTTTTGCCGCTTTTCCTGTGCTTTAAAGGCGATTCGAATCTACCTCCTGAAATCTGTTTCCTGCAATTCTGCCTTGCTTTCAAATCCTCTTCGTTGCCTTCCCTCAATATTTTTGTGGGCGAGAGTTATCATTTCTAACTCTGCAGGTTTGTGATTTGCAGTGCCCCTGAGCTCCATTTTTCAACTCGCTTTTTTGGGAGCTGGCCTCAAAAGCGTAGGATTGCTTCAGGCCTTTTTCTGGTTCTGGGCGGCAGCAGAGCCTGTGGTTAATTCTTCTTCCTGATGGGAAAATAGAGTGACCTGTGCCTTTCCCAACACCTAGAGCTAGTCGCTCATTGGTTCCCCCTCTTGCCATTCATCCTCAGGACAAATTGCAACCTGTACGGAACAGGAGGTTAAAGTGCTGATTCTCCAAGGAGGGACATTGCTAGTAAAGCGGCTGGAATGGCGACCCCGAGCACAAGGAGATGAGAAATAAGGTGCGTTTTAGAAACCTTTCCCGATCACACGGTGTACCATCTTCTGGGTTTCTCATGCATGTTTTCGATGTAGGAAGATGCCCTTGAACCTGGAGATTTGGGACCCATCAGACGGCTACCACGCAATATTACTTTAAAGGGTCTGCGTTTGCTCACCCAACCTCACCAAACTTCTGAGCCCCAAGAGTGTCCACCCTTATGTCTCAATCAGCTGTGGGTCTAGATATGGTCAATCCAGGTGGCATCACAGCCCCTGAACGAATTTTGTAAGAATTTCTCTCTCTTTCACTGTCTTTGTTTCACGGGTTTTTAAAAGTAATTGATTTTCCTAATGGGGTTTAGCTGCTTTTCACTGCTGTGTTTATGCCGCTTTACACCCACTTGACTCACTTCCAGAGAGATATCAATACATAGGTTTGAAGATTTTTACTAGTCAGATCTATTCTTGGGCGGTGAATAGGGGGTGTTGAGTCCACTTCACTGAGCAAGGAGTAGGTCTTGTCTATTACATATTGGGTTTATGGAACGGTATCTGAGCTAATTTGAAAGCCTTGTTTTAGGCATCACCCCACCTCACCTTTCCCGTTAGGCAGCCATAGTGTGTTTTCTAAATGTGTGACTCTGTTCTGTTTTGTAATTCAGTTCAAGTGTAGCGGTTCGTACATTCCCTCTATAAGTGATATCTTATGACTAGTGTCTTTTTCTGTGTGACTTATTTCACTTAGAACCGTCGTACCTGAATCCACTCATCATGCTGCTACTAGCCTTATGACGTTGATTTCATGGCTGAGTGATATTCCATTGTACCTAAGGACCACAACTTCTTTATCCATTTTTCTCTTTCCTGGGATATTTAAGGTGGAATGAAGTGGAGGTTCTTGTCAACAGAGCAACCCTAAACTTTGGAGTGCCTGTGCCTTGCTGATTTTTAGTTTTCCCAAATTAGACGCCCATGAGTGGAAGTGCCCTATGCTGTCTAAGCCGAGTTTTTTAGATGTTTCAGGACACACCGTACACTTCTCCAGAGTGGCTGTTGGCAATTTACATCCCGCCCATCAGCGTAGCAAGGCTCCCATTTCTCCATGGCCTCTCCTGCATTTCTGGTTTTGACACTTTATTCAGCATGGCCCTTTTGACCGATGGGAAGCGAGACTTCTTTGTAGCGCTGATTTGCCTTTCCAGGTTGCTTGGTTGGCCAAAAAGGGCGTATGCGTTTTTTCCTGAATATATTCAGGAAAAAACGCATACGCCCTTTTTGGCCAAGGGCATCATTGTCGAGGTTTTGCCGCTTTTCCTGTGCTTTAAAGGCGATTCGAATCTACCTCCTGAAATCTGTTTCCTGCAATTCTGCCTTGCTTTCAAATCCTCTTCGTTGCCTTCCCTCAATATTTTTGTGGGCGAGAGTTATCATTTCTAACTCTGCAGGTTTGTGATTTGCAGTGCCCCTGAGCTCCATTTTTCAACTCGCTTTTTTGGGAGCTGGCCTCAAAAGCGTAGGATTGCTTCAGGCCTTTTTCTGGTTCTGGGCGGCAGCAGAGCCTGTGGTTAATTCTTCTTCCTGATGGGAAAATAGAGTGACCTGTGCCTTTCCCAACACCTAGAGCTAGTCGCTCATTGGTTCCCCCTCTTGCCATTCATCCTCAGGACAAATTGCAACCTGTACGGAACAGGAGGTTAAAGTGCTGATTCTCCAAGGAGGGACATTGCTAGTAAAGCGGCTGGAATGGCGACCCCGAGCACAAGGAGATGAGAAATAAGGTGCGTTTTAGAAACCTTTCCCGATCACACGGTGTACCATCTTCTGGGTTTCTCATGCATGTTTTCGATGTAGGAAGATGCCCTTGAACCTGGAGATTTGGGACCCATCAGACGGCTACCACGCAATATTACTTTAAAGGGTCTGCGTTTGCTCACCCAACCTCACCAAACTTCTGAGCCCCAAGAGTGTCCACCCTTATGTCTCAATCAGCTGTGGGTCTAGATATGGTCAATCCAGGTGGCATCACAGCCCCTGAACGAATTTTGTAAGAATTTCTCTCTCTTTCACTGTCTTTGTTTCACGGGTTTTTAAAAGTAATTGATTTTCCTAATGGGGTTTAGCTGCTTTTCACTGCTGTGTTTATGCCGCTTTACACCCACTTGACTCACTTCCAGAGAGATATCAATACATAGGTTTGAAGATTTTTACTAGTCAGATCTATTCTTGGGCGGTGAATAGGGGGTGTTGAGTCCACTTCACTGAGCAAGGAGTAGGTCTTGTCTATTACATATTGGGTTTATGGAACGGTATCTGAGCTAATTTGAAAGCCTTGTTTTATGCATCACCCCACCTCACCTTTCCCGTTAGGCAGCCATAGTGTGTTTTCTAAATGTGTGACTCTGTTCTGTTTTGTAATTCAGTTCAAGTGTAGCGGTTTGTACATTCCCTCTATAAGTGATATCTTATGACTAGTGTCTTTTTCTGTGTGACTTATTTCACTTAGAACCGTCGTACCTGAATCCACTCATCATGCTGCTACTAGCCTTATGACGTTGATTTCATGGCTGAGTGATATTCCATTGTACCTAAGGACCACAACTTCTTTATCCATTTTTCTCTTTCCTGGGATATTTAAGGTGGAATGAAGTGGAGGTTCTTGTCAACAGAGCAACCCTAAACTTTGGAGTGCCTGTGCCTTGCTGATTTTTAGTTTTCCCAAATTAGACGCCCATGAGTGGAAGTGCCCTATGCTCTCTAAGCCGAGTTTTTTAGATGTTTCAGGACACACCGTACACTTCTCCAGAGTGGCTGTTGGCAATTTACATCCCGCCCATCAGCGTAGCAAGGCTCCCATTTCTCCATGGCCTCTCCTGCATTTCTGGTTTTGACACTTTATTCAGCATGGCCCTTTTGACCGATGGGAAGCGAGACTTCTTTGTAGCGCTGATTTGCCTTTCCAGGTTGCTTGGTTGGCCAAAAAGGGCGTATGCGTTTTTTCCTGAATATATTCAGGAAAAAACGCATACGCCCTTTTTGGCCAAGGGCATCATTGTCGAGGTTTTGCCGCTTTTCCTGTGCTTTAAAGGCGATTCGAATCTACCTCCTGAAATCTGTTTCCTGCAATTCTGCCTTGCTTTCAAATCCTCTTCGTTGCCTTCCCTCAATATTTTTGTGGGCGAGAGTTATCATTTATAACTCAGCAGGTTTGTGATTTGCAGTGCCCCTGAGCTCCATTTTTCAACTCGCTTTTTTGGGAGCTGGCCTCAAAAGCGTAGGATTGCTTCAGGCCTTTTTCTGGTTCTGGGCGGCAGCAGAGCCTGTGGTTAATTCTTCTTCCTGATGGGAAAATAGAGTGACCTGTGCCTTTCCCAACACCTAGAGCTAGTCGCTCATTGGTTCCCCCTCTTGCCATTCATCCTCAGGACAAATTGCAACCTGTACGGAACAGGAGGTTAAAGTGCTGATTCTCCAAGGAGGGACATTGCTAGTAAAGCGGCTGGAATGGCGACCCCGAGCACAAGGAGATGAGAAATAAGGTGCGTTTTAGAAACCTTTCCCGATCACACGGTGTACCATCTTCTGGGTTTCTCATGCATGTTTTCGATGTAGGAAGATGCCCTTGAACCTGGAGATTTGGGACCCATCAGACGGCTACCACGCAATATTACTTTAAAGGGTCTGCGTTTGCTCACCCAACCTCACCAAACTTCTGAGCCCCAAGAGTGTCCACCCTTATGTCTCAATCAGCTGTGGGTCTAGATATGGTCAATCCAGGTGGCATCACAGCCCCTGAACGAATTTTGTAAGAATTTCTCTCTCTTTCACTGTCTTTGTTTCACGGGTTTTTAAAAGTAATTGATTTTCCTAATGGGGTTTAGCTGCTTTTCACTGCTGTGTTTATGCCGCTTTACACCCACTTGACTCACTTCCAGAGAGATATCAATACATAGGTTTGAAGATTTTTACTAGTCAGATCTATTCTTGGGCGGTGAATAGGGGGTGTTGAGTCCACTTCACTGAGCAAGGAGTAGGTCTTGTCTATTACATATTGGGTTTATGGAACGGTATCTGAGCTAATTTGAAAGCCTTGTTTTAGGCATCACCCCACCTCACCTTTCCCGTTAGGCAGCCATAGTGTGTTTTCTAAATGTGTGACTCTGTTCTGTTTTGTAATTCAGTTCAAGTGTAGCGGTTTGTACATTCCCTCTATAAGTGATATCTTATGACTAGTGTCTTTTTCTGTGTGACTTATTTCACTTAGAACCGTCGTACCTGAATCCACTCATCATGCTGCTACTAGCCTTATGACGTTGATTTCATGGCTGAGTGATATTCCATTGTACCTAAGGACCACAACTTCTTTATCCATTTTTCTCTTTCCTGGGATATTTAAGGTGGAATGAAGTGGAGGTTCTTGTCAACAGAGCAACCCTAAACTTTGGAGTGCCTGTGCCTTGCTGATTTTTAGTTTTCCCAAATTAGACGCCCATGAGTGGAAGTGCCCTATGCTGTCTAAGCCGAGTTTTTTAGATGTTTCAGGACACACCGTACACTTCTCCAGAGTGGCTGTTGGCAATTTACATCCCGCCCATCAGCGTAGCAAGGCTCCCATTTCTCCATGGCCTCTCCTGCATTTCTGGTTTTGACACTTTATTCAGCATGGC
The DNA here is from genome assembly GCF_028021215.1 of Eschrichtius robustus. Lineage (NCBI taxonomy): Eukaryota > Metazoa > Chordata > Mammalia > Artiodactyla > Eschrichtiidae > Eschrichtius > Eschrichtius robustus. The sequence goes on from NC_090828.1 coordinate 109,786,182, forward strand.
CCTTTTGACCGATGGGAAGCGAGACTTCTTTGTAGCGCTGATTTGCCTTTCCAGGTTGCTTGGTTGGCCAAAAAGGGCGTATGCGTTTTTTCCTGAATATATTCAGGAAAAAACGCATACGCCCTTTTTGGCCAAGGGCATCATTGTCGAGGTTTTGCCGCTTTTCCTGTGCTTTAAAGGCGATTCGAATCTACCTCCTGAAATCTGTTTCCTGCAATTCTGCCTTGCTTTCAAATCCTCTTCGTTGCCTTCCCTCAATATTTTTGTGGGCGAGAGTTATCATTTCTAACTCTGCAGGTTTGTGATTGCAGTGCCACTGAGCTCCATTTTTCAACTCGCTTTTTTGGGAGCTGGCCGCAAAAGCGTAGGATTGCTTCAGGCCCTATTCTGGTTCCGGGCGGCAGGCTGAGCCTGTGGTTAATTCTTCTTCCTGATGGGAAAATAGAGTGACCTGTGCCTGTCCCAACACCTAGAGCTAGTCGCTCATTGGTTCCCCCTCTTCCCGTTCATCCTCAGGACAAATTGAAACCTGTACGGAACAGGAGGTTAAAGTGCTGATTCTCCAAGGAGGGAGATTGCTATTAAAGTGGCTGGAATGGCGAACCCGAGCACAAGGAGATGAGAAATGAGGTGCGTTTTAGAAACCTTTCCCGATCACACGGTGTACCATCTTCTGGGTTTCTCATGCATGTTTTCGATGTAGGAAGATGCCCTTGAACCTGGAGATTTGGGACCCATCAGACGGGTACCACGCAGTATTACTTTAAAGGGTCTGCGTTTGCTCACCCAACCTCACCAAACCTCTGAGCCCCAAGAGTGTCCACCCTTATGTCTCAATCAGCTGTGGGTCTAGATATGGTCAATCCAGGTGGCATCACAGCCCTTGAACGAATTTTGTAAGAATTTCTCTCTCTTTCACTGTCTTTGTTTCACGGGTTTTTAAAAGTAATTGATTTTCCTAATGGGGTTTAGCTGCTTTTCACTGCTGTGTTTATGCCGCTTTACTCCCACTTGACTCACTTACGGAGAGATATCAATACATAGGTTTGAAGATTCTTACTAGTCAGATCTATTCTTGGGCGGTGAATAGGGGGTGTTGAGTCCAGTTCACTTAGCAAGGAGTAGGTCTTGTCTATTACATATTGGGTTTATGGAACGGTATCTGAGCTAATTTGAAACCCTTGTTTTAGGCATCACCCCACCTCACCTTTCCCGTTAGGCAGCCATAGTGTGTTTTCTAAATGTGTGACTCTGTTCTGTTTTGTAATTCAGTTCAAGTGTAGCGGTTTTTACTTTCCCTCTATAAGTGATATCTTATGATTAGTGTCTTTTTCTGTGTGACTTATTTCACTTAGAACCGTCGTACCTGAATCCACTCATCATGCTGCTACTAGCCTTATGACGTTGATTTCATGGCTGAGTGATATTCCATTGTACCTAAGGACCACAACTTCTTTATCCATTTTTCTCTTTCCTGGGATATTTAAGGTGGAATGAAGTGGAGGTTCTTGTCAACAGAGCAACCCTAAACTTTGGAGTGCCTGTGCCTTGCTGATTTTTAGTTTTCCCAAATTAGACGCCCATGAGTGGAAGTGCCCTATGCTCTCTAAGCCGAGTTTTTTAGATGTTTCAGGACACACCGTACACTTCTCCAGAGTGGCTGTTGGCAATTTACATCCCGCCCATCAGCGTAGCAAGGCTCCCATTTCTCCATGGCCTCTCCTGCATTTCTGGTATTGACACTTTATTCAGCATGGCCCTTTTGACCGATGGGAAGCGAGACTTCTTTGTAGCGCTGATTTGCCTTCCCAGGTTGCTTGGTTGGCCAAAAAGGGCGTATGCGTTTTTTCCTGAATATATTCAGGAAAAAACGCATACGCCCTTTTTGGCCAAGGGCATCATTGTCGAGGTTTTGCCGCTTTTCCTGTGCTTTAAAGGTGATTCGAATCTACCTCCTGAAATCTGTTTCCTGCAATTCTGCCTTGCTTTCAAATCCTCTTCGTTGCCTTCCCTCAATATTTTTGTGGGCGAGAGTTATCATTTATAACTCTGCAGGTTTGTGATTTGCAGGGCCCCTGAGCTCCATTTTTCAACTCGCTTTTTTGGGAGCTGGCCGCAAAAGCGTAGTATTGCTTCAGGCCCTATTCTGGTTCCGGGCGGCAGGCTGAGCCGGTGGTTAATTCTTCTTCCTGTTGGGAAAATAGAGTGACCTGTGCCTTTCCCAACACCTAGAGCTAGTCGCTCATTGGTTCCCCCTCTTCCCGTTCATCCTCAGGACAAATTGCAACCTGTACGGAACAGGAGGTTAAACGTGTTGATTCTCCAAGGACGGAGATTGCTAGTAAAGCGGATGGAATGGCGAACCCGAGCACAAGGAGATGAGAAATGAGGTGCGTTTTAGAAACCTTTCCCGATCACACGGTGTACCATCTTCTGGGTTTCTCATGCATGTTTTCGATGTAGGAAGATGCCCTTGAACCTGGAGATTTGGGACCCATCAGACGGGTACCACGCAGTATTACTTTAAAGAGTCTGGGTTTGCTCACCCAACCTCACCAAACCTCTCAGTTCCAAGAGTGTCCACCCTTATGTCTCAATCAGCTGTGGGTCTAGATATGGTCAATCCAGGTGGCATCACAGCCCCTGAACGAATTTTGTAAGAATTTCTCTCTCTTTCACTGTCTTTGTTTCACGGGTTTTTAAAAGTAATTGATTTTCCTAATGGGGTTTAGCTGCTTTTCACTGCTGTGTTTATGCCGCTTTACTCCCACTTGACTCACTTACGGAGAGATATCAATACATAGGTTTGAAGATTCTTACTAGTCAGATCTATTCTTGGGCGGTGAATAGGGGGTGTTGGGTCCAGTTCACTGAGCAAGGAGTAGGTCTTGTCTATTACATATTGGGTTTATGGAACGGTATCTGAGCTAATTTGAAACGCTTGTTTTATGCATCACCCCACCTCGCCTTTCCCGTTAGGCAGCCATAGTGTGTTTTCTAAATGTGTGACTCTGTTCTGTTTTGTAATTCACTTCAAGTGTAGCGGTTTTTACATTCCCTCTATAAGTGATATCTTCTGATTAGTGTCTTTTTCTGTGTGACTTATTTCACTTAGAACCGTCGTACCTGAATCCACTCATCATGCTGCTACTAGCCTTATGACGTTGATTTCATGGCTGAGTGATATTCCATTGTACCTAAGGACCACAACTTCTTTATCCATTTTTCTCTTTCCTGGGATATTTAAGGTGGAATGAAGTGGAGGTTCTTGTCAACAGAGCAACCCTAAACTTTGGAGTGCCTGTGCCTTGCTGATTTTTAGTTTTCCCAAATTAGACGCCCATGAGTGGAAGTGCCCTATGCTCTCTAAGCCGAGTTTTTTAGATGTTTCAGGACACACCGTACACTTCTCCAGAGTGGCTGTTGGCAATTTACATCCCGCCCATCAGCGTAGCAAGGCTCCCATTTCTCCATGGCCTCTCCTGCATTTCTGGTTTTGACACTTTATTCAGCATGGCCCTTTTGACCGATGGGAAGCGAGACTTCTTTGTAGCGCTGATTTGCCTTTCCAGGTTGCTTGGTTGGCCAAAAAGGGCGTATGCGTTTTTTCCTGAATATATTCAGGAAAAAACGCATACGCCCTTTTTGGCCAAGGGCATCACTGTCGAGGTTTTGCCGCTTTTCCTGTGCTTTACAGGCGATTCGAATCTACCTCCTGAAATCTGTTTCCTGCAATTCTGCCTTGCTTTCAAATCCTCTTCGTTGCCTTCCCTCAATATTTTTGTGGGAGAGAGTTATCATTTATAACTCTGCAGGTTTGTGATTTGCAGGGCCCCTGAGCTCCATTTTTCAACTCGCTTTTTTGGGAGCTGGCCGCAAAAGCGTAGGATTGCTTCAGGCCCTATTCTGGTTCCGGGAAGCAGGCTGAGCCGGTGGTTAATTCTTCTTCCTGTTGGGAAAATAGAGTGACCTGTGCCTTTCCCAACACCTAGAGCTAGTCGCTCATTGGTTCCCCCTCTTCCCGTTCATCCTCAGGACAAATTGCAACCTGTACGGAACAGGAGGTTAAACGTGTTGATTCTCCAAGGACGGAGATTGCTAGTAAAGCGGATGGAATGGCGAACCCGAGCACAAGGAGATGAGAAATGAGGTGCGTTTTAGAAACCTTTCCCGATCACACGGTGTACCATCTTCTGGGTTTCTCATGCATGTTTTCGATGTAGGAAGATGCCCTTGAACCTGGAGATTTGGGACCCATCAGACGGGTACCACGCAGTATTACTTTAAAGAGTCTGCGTTTGCTCATCCAACCTCACCAAACCTCTCAGCCCCAAGAGTGTCCACCCTTATGTCTCAATCAGCTGTGGGTCTAGATATGGTCAATCCAGGTGGCATCACAGCCCCTGAACGAATTTTGTAAGAATTTCTCTCTCTTTCACTGTCTTTGTTTCACGGGTTTTTAAAAGTAATTGATTTTCCTAATGGGGTTTAGCTGCTTTTCACTGCTGTGTTTATGCCGCTTTACTCCCACTTGACTCACTTACGGAGAGATATCAATACATAGGTTTGAAGATTCTTACTAGTCAGATCTATTCTTGGGCGGTGAATAGGGGGTGTTGGGTCCAGTTCACTGAGCAAGGAGTAGGTCTTGTCTATTACATATTGGGTTTATGGAACGGTATCTGAGCTAATTTGAAACGCTTGTTTTATGCATCACCCCACCTCGCCTTTCCCGTTAGGCAGCCATAGTGTGTTTTCTAAATGTGTGACTCTGTTCTGTTTTGTAATTCACTTCAAGTGTAGCGGTTTTTACATTCCCTCTATAAGTGATATCTTCTGATTAGTGTCTTTTTCTGTGTGACTTATTTCACTTAGAACCGTCGTACCTGAATCCACTCATCATGCTGCTACTAGCCTTATGACGTTGATTTCATGGCTGAGTGATATTCCATTGTACCTAAGGACCACAACTTCTTTATCCATTTTTCTCTTTCCTGGGATATTTAAGGTGGAATGAAGTGGAGGTTCTTGTCAACAGAGCAACCCTAAACTTTGGAGTGCCTGTGCCTTGCTGATTTTTAGTTTTCCCAACTTAGACGCCCATGAGTGGAAGTGCCCTATGCTCTCTAAGCCGAGTTTTTTAGATGTTTCAGGACACACCGTAAACTTCTCCAGAGTGGCTGTTGGCAATTTACATCCCGCCCATCAGCGTAGCAAGGCTCCCATTTCTCCATGGCCTCTCCTGCATTTCTGGTATTGAAACTTTATTCAGCATGGCCCTTTTGACAGATGGGAAGCGAGACTTCTTTGTAGCGCTGATTTGCCTTCCCAGGTTGCTTGGTTGGCCAAAAAGGGCGTATGCGTTTTTTCCTGAATATATTCAGGAAAAAACGCATACGCCCTTTTTGGCCAAGGGCATCATTGTCGAGGTTTTGCCGCTTTTCCTGTGCTTTAAAGGCGATTCGAATCTACCTCCTGAAATCTGTTTCCTGCAATTCTGCCTTGCTTTCAAATCCTCTTCGTTGCCTTCCCTAAATATTTTTGTGGGCGAGAGTTATCATTTCTAACTCTGCAGGTTTGTGATTTGCAGGGCCCCTGAGCTCCATTTTTCAACTCGCTTTTTTGGGAGCTGGCCGCAAAAGCGTAGGATTGCTTCAGGACCTATTCTGGTTCCGGGCGGCAGGCTGAGCCTGTGGTTAATTCTTCTTCCTGATGGGAAAATAGAGTGACCTGTGCCTGTCCCACCACCTAGAGCTAGTCGCTCATTGGTTCCCCCTCTTCCCGTTCATCCTCAGGACAAATTGAAACCTGTACGGAACAGGAGGTTAAAGTGCTGATTCTCCAAGGAGGGAGATTGCTATTAAAGTGGCTGGAATGGCGAACCCGAGCACAAGGAGATGAGAAATGAGGTGCGTTTTAGAAACCATTCCCGATCACACAGTGTACCATCTTCTGGGTTTCTCATGCATGTTTTCGATGTAGGAAGATGCCCTTGAACCTGGAGATTTGGGACCCATCAGACGGGTACCACGCAGTATTACTTTAAAGGGTCTGCGTTTGCTCACCCAACCTCACCAAACCTCTCAGCCCCAAGAGTGTCCACCCTTATGTCTCAATCAGCTGTGGGTCTAGATATGGTCAATCCAGGTGGCATCACAGCCCCTGAACGAATTTTGTAAGAATTTCTCTCTCTTTCACTGTCTTTGTTTCACGGGTTTTTAAAAGAAATTGATTTTCCTAATGGGGTTTAGCTGCTTTTCACTGCTGTGTTTATGCCGCTTTACTCCCACTTGACTCACTTACGGAGAGATATCAATACATAGGTTTGAAGATTCTTACTAGTCAGATATATTCTTGGGCGGTGAATAGGGGGTGTTGAGTCCAGTTCACTGAGCAAGGAGTAGGTCTTGTCTATTACATATTGGGTTTATGGAACGGTATCTGAGCTAATTTGAAACCCTTGTTTTAGGCATCACCCCACCTCGCCTTTCCCGTTAGGCAGCCATAGTGTGTTTTCTAAATGTGTGACTCTGTTCTCTTTTGTAATTCAGTTCAAGTGTAGCGGTTTTTACTTTCCCTCTATAAGTGATATCTTCTGATTAGTGTCTTTTTCTGTGTGACTTATTTCACTTAGAACCGTCGTACCTGAATCCACTCATCATGCTGCTACTAGCCTTATGACGTTGATTTCATGGCTGAGTGATATTCCATTGTACCTAAGGACCACAACTTCTTTATCCATTTTTCTCTTTCCTGGGATATTTAAGGTGGAATGAAGTGGAGGTTCTTGTCAACAGAGCAACCCTAAACTTTGGAGTGCCTGTGCCTTGCTGATTTTTAGTTTTCCCAAATTAGACGCCCATGAGTGGAAGTGCCCTATGCTCTCTAAGCCGAGTTTTTTAGATGTTTCAGGACACACCGTACACTTCTCCAGAGTGGCTGTTGGCAATTTACATCCCGCCCATCAGCGTAGCAAGGCTCCCATTTCTCCATGGCCTCTCCTGCATTTCTGGTATTGACACTTTATTCAGCATGGCCCTTTTGACCGATGGGAAGCGAGACTTCTTTGTAGCGCTGATTTGCCTTCCCAGGTTGCTTGGTTGGCCAAAAAGGGCGTATGCGTTTTTTCCTGAATATATTCAGGAAAAAACGCATACGCCCTTTTTGGCCAAGGGCATCATTTTCGAGGTTTTGCCGCTTTTCCTGTGCTTTAAAGGCGATTCGAATCTACCTCCTGAAATCTGTTTCCTGCAATTCTGCCTTGCTTCAAATCCTCTTCGTTGCCTTCCCTCAATATTTTTGTGGGCGAGAGTTATCATTTATAACTCTGCAGGTTTGTGATTTGCAGGGCCCCTGAGCTCCATTTTTCAACTCGCTTTTTTGGGAGCTGGCCGCAAAAGCGTAGGATTGCTTCAGGCCCTATTCTGGTTCCGGGCGGCAGGCTGAGCCGGTGGTTAATTCTTCTTCCTGTTGGGAAAATAGAGTGACCTGTGCCTTTCCCAACACCTAGAGCTAGTCGCTCATTGGTTCCCCCTCTTCCCGTTCATCCTCAGGACAAATTGCAACCTGTACGGAACAGGATGTTAAACGTGTTGATTCTCCAAGGAGGGAGATTGCTAGTAAAGCGGATGGAATGGCGAACCCGAGCACAAGGAGATGAGAAATGAGGTGCGTTTTAGAAACCTTTCCCGATCACACGGTGTACCATCTTCTGGGTTTCTCATGCATGTTTTCGATGTAGGAAGATGCCCTTGAACCTGGAGATTTGGGACCCATCAGACTGGTACCACGCAGTATTACTTTAAAGAGTCTGCGTTTGCTCACCCAACCTCACCAAACCTCTCAATTCCAAGAGTGTCCACCCTTATGTCTCAATCAGCTGTGGGTCTAGATATGGTCAATCCAGGTGGCATCACAGCCCCTGAACGAATTTTGTAAGAATTTCTCTCTCTTTCACTGTCTTTGTTTCACGGGTTTTTAAAAGTAATTGATTTTCCTAATGGGGTTTAGCTGCTTTTCACTGCTGTGTTTATGCCGCTTTACTCCCACTTGACTCACTTACGGAGAGATATCAATACATAGGTTTGAAGATTCTTACTAGTCAGATCTATTCTTGGGCGGTGAATAGGGGGTGTTGGGTCCAGTTCACTGAGCAAGGAGTAGGTCTTGTCTATTACATATTGGGTTTATGGAACGGTATCTGAGCTAATTTGAAACGCTTGTTTTATGCATCACCCCACCTCGCCTTTCCCGTTAGGCAGCCATAGTGTGTTTTCTAAATGTGTGACTCTGTTCTGTTTTGTAATTCACTTCAAGTGTAGCGGTTTTTACATTCCCTCTATAAGTGATATCTTCTGATTAGTGTCTTTTTCTGTGTGACTTATTTCACTTAGAACCGTCGTACCTGAATCCACTCATCATGCTGCTACTAGCCTTATGACGTTGATTTCATGGCTGAGTGATATTCCATTGTACCTAAGGACCACAACTTCTTTATCCATTTTTCTCTTTCCTGGGATATTTAAGGTGGAATGAAGTGGAGGTTCTTGTCAACAGAGCAACCCTAAACTTTGGAGTGCCTGTGCCTTGCTGATTTTTAGTTTTCCCAAATTAGACGCCCATGAGTGGAAGTGCCCTATGCTCTCTAAGCCGAGTTTTTTAGATGTTTCAGGACACACCGTACACTTCTCCAGAGTGGCTGTTGGCAATTTACATCCCGCCCATCAGCGTAGCAAGGCTCCCATTTCTCCATGGCCTCTCCTGCATTTCTGGTTTTGACACTTTATTCAGCATGGCCCTTTTGACCGATGGGAAGCGAGACTTCTTTGTAGCGCTGATTTGCCTTTCCAGGTTGCTTGGTTGGCCAAAAAGGGCGTATGCGTTTTTTCCTGAATATATTCAGGAAAAAACGCATACGCCCTTTTTGGCCAAGGGCATCACTGTCGAGGTTTTGCCGCTTTTCCTGTGCTTTACAGGCGATTCGAATCTACCTCCTGAAATCTGTTTCCTGCAATTCTGCCTTGCTTTCAAATCCTCTTCGTTGCTTTCCCTCAATATTTTTGTGGGCGTGAGTTATCATTTATAACTCAGCAGGTTTGTGATTTGCAGTGCCCCTGAGCTCCATTTTTCAACTCGCTTTTTTGGGAGCTGGCCTCAAAAGCGTAGGATTGCTTCAGGCCTTTTTCTGGTTCCGGGCGGCAGGCAGAGCCTGTGGTTAATTCTTCTTCCTGATGGGAAAATAGAGTGACCTGTGCCTTTCCCAACACCTAGAGCTAGTCGCTCATTGGTTCCCCCTCTTGCCATTCATCCTCAGGACAAATTGCAACCTGTACGGAACAGGAGGTTAAAGTGCTGATTCTCCAAGGAGGGACATTGCTAGTAAAGCGGCTGGAATGGCGACCCCGAGCACAAGGAGATGAGAAATAAGGTGCGTTTTGAAGATTTTTACTAGTCAGATCTATTCTTGGGCGGTGAATAGGGGGTGTTGAGTCCACTTCACTGAGCAAGGAGTAGGTCTTGTCTATTACATATTGGGTTTATGGAACGGTATCTGAGCTAATTTGAAACCCTTGTTTTATGCATCACCCCACAAACCTTTCCCGTTAGGCAGCCATAGTGTGTTTTCTAAATGTGTGACTCTGTTCTGTTTTGTAATTCAGTTCAAGTGTAGCGGTTTGTACATTCCCTCTATAAGTGATATCTTATGACTAGTGTCTTTTTCTGTGTGACTTATTTCACTTAGAACCGTCGTACCTGAATCCACTCATCATGCTGCTACTAGCCTTATGACGTTGATTTCATGGCTGAGTGATATTCCATTGTACCTAAGGACCACAACTTCTTTATCCATTTTTCTCCTTCCTGGGATATTTAAGGTGGAATGAAGTGGAGGTTCTTGTCAACAGAGCAACCCTAAACTTTGGAGTGCCTGTGCCTTGCTGATTTTTAGTTTTCCCAAATTAGACGCCCATGAGTGGAAGTGCCCTATGCTGTCTAAGCCGAGTTTTTTAGATGTTTCAGGACACACCGTACACTTCTCCAGAGTGGCTGTTGGCAATTTACATCCCGCCCATCAGCGTAGCAAGGCTCCCATTTCTCCATGGCCTCTCCTGCATTTCTGGTTTTGACACTTTATTCAGCATGGCCCTTTTGACCGATGGGAAGCGAGACTTCTTTGTAGCGCTGATTTGCCTTTCCAGGTTGCTTGGTTGGCCAAAAAGGGCGTATGCGTTTTTTCCTGAATATATTCAGGAAAAAACGCATACGCCCTTTTTGGCCAAGGGCATCATTGTCGAGGTTTTGCCGCTTTTCCTGTGCTTTAAAGGCGATTCGAATCTACCTCCTGAAATCTGTTTCCTGCAATTCTGCCTTGCTTTCAAATCCTCTTCGTTGCCTTCCCTCAATATTTTTGTGGGCGAGAGTTATCATTTCTAACTCTGCAGGTTTGTGATTGCAGTGCCACTGAGCTCCATTTTTCAACTCGCTTTTTTGGGAGCTGGCCGCAAAAGCGTAGGATTGCTTCAGGCCCTATTCTGGTTCCGGGCGGCAGGCTGAGCCGGTGGTTAATTCTTCTTCCTGTTGGGAAAATAGAGTGACCTGTGCCTTTCCCAACACCTAGAGCTAGTCGCTCATTGGTTCCCCCTCTTCCCGTTCATCCTCAGGACAAATTGCAACCTGTACGGAACAGGATGTTAAACGTGTTGATTCTCCAAGGAGGGAGATTGCTAGTAAAGCGGATGGAATGGCGAACCCGAGCACAAGGAGATGAGAAATGAGGTGCGTTTTAGAAACCTTTCCCGATCACACGGTGTACCATCTTCTGGGTTTCTCATGCATGTTTTCGATGTAGGAAGATGCCCTTGAACCTGGAGATTTGGGACCCATCAGACGGGTACCACGCAGTATTACTTTAAAGAGTCTGCGTTTGCTCACCCAACCTCACCAAACCTCTCAGTTCCAAGAGTGTCCACCCTTATGTCTCAATCAGCTGTGGGTCTAGATATGGTCAATCCAGGTGGCATCACAGCCCCTGAACGAATTTTGTAAGAATTTCTCTCTCTTTCACTGTCTTTGTTTCACGGGTTTTTAAAAGTAATTGATTTTCCTAATGGGGTTTAGCTGCTTTTCACTGCTGTGTTTATGCCGCTTTACTCCCACTTGACTCACTTACGGAGAGATATCAATACATAGGTTTGAAGATTCTTACTAGTCAGATCTATTCTTGGGCGGTGAATAGGGGGTGTTGGGTCCAGTTCACTGAGCAAGGAGTAGGTCTTGTCTATTACATATTGGGTTTATGGAACGGTATCTGAGCTAATTTGAAACGCTTGTTTTATGCATCACCCCACCTCGCCTTTCCCGTTAGGCAGCCATAGTGTGTTTTCTAAATGTGTGACTCTGTTCTGTTTTGTAATTCACTTCAAGTGTAGCGGTTTTTACATTCCCTCTATAAGTGATATCTTCTGATTAGTGTCTTTTTCTGTGTGACTTATTTCACTTAGAACCGTCGTACCTGAATCCACTCATCATGCTGCTACTAGCCTTATGACGTTGATTTCATGGCTGAGTGATATTCCATTGTACCTAAGGACCACAACTTCTTTATCCATTTTTCTCTTTCCTGGGATATTTAAGGTGGAATGAAGTGGAGGTTCTTGTCAACAGAGCAACCCTAAACTTTGGAGTGCCTGTGCCTTGCTGATTTTTAGTTTTCCCAAATTAGACGCCCATGAGTGGAAGTGCCCTATGCTCTCTAAGCCGAGTTTTTTAGATGTTTCAGGACACACCGTACACTTCTCCAGAGTGGCTGTTGGCAATTTACATCCCGCCCATCAGCGTAGCAAGGCTCCCATTTCTCCATGGCCTCTCCTGCATTTCTGGTTTTGACACTTTATTCAGCATGGCCCTTTTGACCGATGGGAAGCGAGACTTCTTTGTAGCGCTGATTTGCCTTTCCAGGTTGCTTGGTTGGCCAAAAAGGGCGTATGCGTTTTTTCCTGAATATATTCAGGAAAAAACGCATACTCCCTTTTTGGCCAAGGGCATCACTGTCGAGGTTTTGCCGCTTTTCCTGTGCTTTACAGGCGATTCGAATCTACCTCCTGAAATCTGTTTCCTGCAATTCTGCCTTGCTTTCAAATCCTCTTCGTTGCTTTCCCTCAATATTTTTGTGGGCGAGAGTTATCATTTATAACTCAGCAGGTTTGTGATTTGCAGTGCCCCTGAGCTCCATTTTTCAACTCGCTTTTTTGGGAGCTGGCCTCAAAAGCGTAGGATTGCTTCAGGCCTTTTTCTGGTTCCGGGCGGCAGGCAGAGCCTGTGGTTAATTCTTCTTCCTGATGGGAAAATAGAGTGACCTGTGCCTTTCCCAACACCTAGAGCTAGTCGCTCATTGGTTCCCCCTCTTGCCATTCATCCTCAGGACAAATTGCAACCTGTACGGAACAGGAGGTTAAAGTGCTGATTCTCCAAGGAGGGACATTGCTAGTAAAGCGGCTGGAATGGCGACCCCGAGCACAAGGAGATGAGAAATAAGGTGCGTTTTAGAAACCTTTCCCGATCACACGGTGTACCATCTTCTGGGTTTCTCATGCATGTTTTCGATGTAGGAAGATGCCCTTGAACCTGGAGATTTGGGACCCATCAGACGGGTACCACGCAATATTACTTTAAAGGGTCTGCGTTTGCTCACCCAACCTCACCAAACCTCTGAGCCCCAAGAGTGTCCACCCTTATGTCTCAATCAGCTGTGGGTCTAGATATGGTCAATCCAGGTGGCATCACAGCCCCTGAACGAATTTTGTAAGAATTTCTCTCTCTTTCACTGTCTTTGTTTCACGGGTTTTTAAAAGTAATTGATTTTCCTAATGGGGTTTAGCTGCTTTTCACTGCTGTGTTTATGCCGCTTTACACCCACTTGACTCACTTCCAGAGAGATATCAATACATAGGTTTGAAGATTTTTACTAGTCAGATCTATTCTTGGGCGGTGAATAGGGGGTGTTGAGTCCACTTCACTGAGCAAGGAGTAGGTCTTGTCTATTACATATTGGGTTTATGGAACGGTATCTGAGCTAATTTGAAACCCTTGTTTTATGCATCACCCCACCTCACCTTTCCCGTTAGGCAGCCATAGTGTGTTTTCTAAATGTGTGACTCTGTTCTGTTTTGTAATTCAGTTAAAGTGTAGCGGTTTGTACATTCCCTCTATAAGTGATATCTTATGACTAGTGTCTTTTTCTGTGTGACTTATTTCACTTAGAACCGTCGTACCTGAATCCACTCATCATGCTGCTACTAGCCTTATGACGTTGATTTCATGGCTGAGTGATATTCCATTGTACCTAAGGACCACAACTTCTTTATCCATTTTTCTCCTTCCTGGGATATTTAAGGTGGAATGAAGTGGAGGTTCTTGTCAACAGAGCAACCCTAAACTTTGGAGTGCCTGTGCCTTGCTGATTTTTAGTTTTCCCAAATTAGACGCCCATGAGTGGAAGTGCCCTATGCTGTCTAAGCCGAGTTTTTTAGATGTTTCAGGACACACCGTACACTTCTCCAGAGTGGCTGTTGGCAATTTACATCCCGCCCATCAGCGTAGCAAGGCTCCCATTTCTCCATGGCCTCTCCTGCATTTCTGGTTTTGACACTTTATTCAGCATGGCCCTTTTGACCGATGGGAAGCGAGACTTCTTTGTAGCGCTGATTTGCCTTTCCAGGTTGCTTGGTTGGCCAAAAAGGGCGTATGCGTTTTTTCCTGAATATATTCAGGAAAAAACGCATACGCCCTTTTTGGCCAAGGGCATCATTGTCGAGGTTTTGCCGCTTTTCCTGTGCTTTAAAGGCGATTCGAATCTACCTCCTGAAATCTGTTTCCTGCAATTCTGCCTTGCTTTCAAATCCTCTTCGTTGCCTTCCCTCAATATTTTCTTTGGCGAGAGTTATCATTTCTAACTCTGCAGGTTTGTGATTGCAGTGCCACTGAGCTCCATATTTCAACTCGCTTTTTTGGGAGCTGGCCGCAAAAGCGTAGGATTGCTTCAGGCCCTATTCTGGTTCCGGGCGGCAGGCTGAGCCTGTGGTTAATTCTTCTTCCTGATGGGAAAATAGAGTGACCTGTGCCTGTCCCAACACCTAGAGCTAGTCGCTCATTGGTTCCCCCTCTTCCCGTTCATCCTCAGGACAAATTGAAACCTGTACGGAACAGGAGGTTAAAGTGCTGATTCTCCAAGGAGGGAGATTGCTATTAAAGTGGCTGGAATGGCGAACCCGAGCACAAGGAGATGAGAAATGAGGTGCGTTTTAGAAACCTTTCCCGATCACACGGTGTACCATCTTCTGGGTTTCTCATGCATGTTTTCGATGTAGGAAGATGCCCTTGAACCTGGAGATTTGGGACCCATCAGACGGGTACCACGCAGTATTACTTTAAAGAGTCTGCGTTTGCTCACCCAACCTCACCAAACCTCTCAATTCCAAGAGTGTCCACCCTTATGTCTCAATCAGCTGTGGGTCTAGATATGGTCAATCCAGGTGGCATCACAGCCCCTGAACGAATTTTGTAAGAATTTCTCTCTCTTTCACTGTCTTTGTTTCACGGGTTTTTAAAAGTAATTGATTTTCCTAATGGGGTTTAGCTGCTTTTCACTGCTGTGTTTATGCCGCTTTACACCCACTTGACTCACTTCCAGAGAGATATCAATACATAGGTTTGAAGATTTTTACTAGTCAGATCTATTCTTGGGCGGTGAATAGGGGGTGTTGAGTCCACTTCACTGAGCAAGGAGTAGGTCTTGTCTATTACATATTGGGTTTATGGAACGGTATCTGAGCTAATTTGAAACCCTTGTTTTATGCATCACCCCACCTCACCTTTCCCGTTAGGCAGCCATAGTGTGTTTTCTAAATGTGTGACTCTGTTCTGTTTTGTAATTCAGTTAAAGTGTAGCGGTTTGTACATTCCCTCTATAAGTGATATCTTATGACTAGTGTCTTTTTCTGTGTGACTTATTTCACTTAGAACCGTCGTACCTGAATCCACTCATCATGCTGCTACTAGCCTTATGACGTTGATTTCATGGCTGAGTGATATTCCATTGTACCTAAGGACCACAACTTCTTTATCCATTTTTCTCCTTCCTGGGATATTTAAGGTGGAATGAAGTGGAGGTTCTTGTCAACAGAGCAACCCTAAACTTTGGAGTGCCTGTGCCTTGCTGATTTTTAGTTTTCCCAAATTAGACGCCCATGAGTGGAAGTGCCCTATGCTGTCTAAGCCGAGTTTTTTAGATGTTTCAGGACACACCGTACACTTCTCCAGAGTGGCTGTTGGCAATTTACATCCCGCCCATCAGCGTAGCAAGGCTCCCATTTCTCCATGGCCTCTCCTGCATTTCTGGTTTTGACACTTTATTCAGCATGGCCCTTTTGACCGATGGGAAGCGAGACTTCTTTGTAGCGCTGATTTGCCTTTCCAGGTTGCTTGGTTGGCCAAAAAGGGCGTATGCGTTTTTTCCTGAATATATTCAGGAAAAAACGCATACGCCCTTTTTGGCCAAGGGCATCATTGTCGAGGTTTTGCCGCTTTTCCTGTGCTTTAAAGGCGATTCGAATCTACCTCCTGAAATCTGTTTCCTGCAATTCTGCCTTGCTTTCAAATCCTCTTCGTTGCCTTCCCTCAATATTTTCTTTGGCGAGAGTTATCATTTCTAACTCTGCAGGTTTGTGATTGCAGTGCCACTGAGCTCCATATTTCAACTCGCTTTTTTGGGAGCTGGCCGCAAAAGCGTAGGATTGCTTCAGGCCCTATTCTGGTTCCGGGCGGCAGGCTGAGCCTGTGGTTAATTCTTCTTCCTGATGGGAAAATAGAGTGACCTGTGCCTGTCCCAACACCTAGAGCTAGTCGCTCATTGGTTCCCCCTCTTCCCGTTCATCCTCAGGACAAATTGAAACCTGTACGGAACAGGAGGTTAAAGTGCTGATTCTCCAAGGAGGGAGATTGCTATTAAAGTGGCTGGAATGGCGAACCCGAGCACAAGGAGATGAGAAATGAGGTGCGTTTTAGAAACCTTTCCCGATCACACGGTGTACCATCTTCTGGGTTTCTCATGCATGTTTTCGATGTAGGAAGATGCCCTTGAACCTGGAGATTTGGGACCCATCAGACGGGTACCACGCAGTATTACTTTAAAGAGTCTGCGTTTGCTCACCCAACCTCACCAAACCTCTCAATTCCAAGAGTGTCCACCCTTATGTCTCAATCAGCTGTGGGTCTAGATATGGTCAATCCAGGTGGCATCACAGCCCCTGAACGAATTTTGTAAGAATTTCTCTCTCTTTCACTGTCTTTGTTTCACGGGTTTTTAAAAGTAATTGATTTTCCTAATGGGGTTTAGCTGCTTTTCACTGCTGTGTTTATGCCGCTTTACTCCCACTTGACTCACTTACGGAGAGATATCAATACATAGGTTTGAAGATTCTTACTAGTCAGATCTATTCTTGGGCGGTGAATAGGGGGTGTTGGGTCCAGTTCACTGAGCAAGGAGTAGGTCTTGTCTATTACATATTGGGTTTATGGAACGGTATCTGAGCTAATTTGAAACGCTTGTTTTATGCATCACCCCACCTCGCCTTTCCCGTTAGGCAGCCATAGTGTGTTTTCTAAATGTGTGACTCTGTTCTGTTTTGTAATTCACTTCAAGTGTAGCGGTTTTTACATTCCCTCTATAAGTGATATCTTCTGATTAGTGTCTTTTTCTGTGTGACTTATTTCACTTAGAACCGTCGTACCTGAATCCACTCATCATGCTGCTACTAGCCTTATGACGTTGATTTCATGGCTGAGTGATATTCCATTGTACCTAAGGACCACAACTTCTTTATCCATTTTTCTCTTTCCTGGGATATTTAAGGTGGAATGAAGTGGAGGTTCTTGTCAACAGAGCAACCCTAAACTTTGGAGTGCCTGTGCCTTGCTGATTTTTAGTTTTCCCAAATTAGACGCCCATGAGTGGAAGTGCCCTATGCTCTCTAAGCCGAGTTTTTTAGATGTTTCAGGACACACCGTACACTTCTCCAGAGTGGCTGTTGGCAATTTACATCCCGCCCATCAGCGTAGCAAGGCTCCCATTTCTCCATGGCCTCTCCTGCATTTCTGGTTTTGACACTTTATTCAGCATGGCCCTTTTGACCGATGGGAAGCGAGACTTCTTTGTAGCGCTGATTTGCCTTTCCAGGTTGCTTGGTTGGCCAAAAAGGGCGTATGCGTTTTTTCCTGAATATATTCAGGAAAAAACGCATACGCCCTTTTTGGCCAAGGGCATCACTGTCGAGGTTTTGCCGCTTTTCCTGTGCTTTACAGGCGATTCGAATCTACCTCCTGAAATCTGTTTCCTGCAATTCTGCCTTGCTTTCAAATCCTCTTCGTTGCTTTCCCTCAATATTTTTGTGGGCGAGAGTTATCATTTATAACTCAGCAGGTTTGTGATTTGCAGTGCCCCTGAGCTCCATTTTTCAACTCGCTTTTTTGGGAGCTGGCCTCAAAAGCGTAGGATTGCTTCAGGCCTTTTTCTGGTTCCGGGCGGCAGGCAGAGCCTGTGGTTATTTCTTCTTCCTGATGGGAAAATAGAGTGACCTGTGCCTTTCCCAACACCTAGAGCTAGTCGCTCATTGGTTCCCCCTCTTGCCATTCATCCTCAGGACAAATTGCAACCTGTACGGAACAGGAGGTTAAAGTGCTGATTCTCCAAGGAGGGACATTGCTAGTAAAGCGGCTGGAATGGCGACCCCGAGCACAAGGAGATGAGAAATAAGGTGCGTTTTGAAGATTTTTACTAGTCAGATCTATTCTTGGGCGGTGAATAGGGGGTGTTGAGTCCACTTCACTGAGCAAGGAGTAGGTCTTGTCTATTACATATTGGGTTTATGGAACGGTATCTGAGCTAATTTGAAACCCTTGTTTTATGCATCACCCCACAAACCTTTCCCGTTAGGCAGCCATAGTGTGTTTTCTAAATGTGTGACTCTGTTCTGTTTTGTAAATCAGTTCAAGTGTAGTGGTTTGTACATTCCCTCTATAAGTGATATCTTATGACTAGTGTCTTTTTCTGTGTGACTTATTTCACTTAGAACCGTCGTACCTGAATCCACTCATCATGCTGCTACTAACCTTATGACGTTGATTTCATGGCTGAGTGATATTCCATTGTACCTAAGGACCACAACTTCTTTATCCATTTTTCTCCTTCCTGGGATATTTAAGGTGGAATGAAGTGGAGGTTCTTGTCAACAGAGCAACCCTAAACTTTGGAGTGCCTGTGCCTTGCTGATTTTTAGTTTTCCCAAATTAGACGCCCATGAGTGGAAGTGCCCTATGCTGTCTAAGCCGAGTTTTTTAGATGTTTCAGGACACACCGTACACTTCTCCAGAGTGGCTGTTGGCAATTTACATCCCGCCCATCAGCGTAGCAAGGCTCCCATTTCTCCATGGCCTCTCCTGCATTTCTGGTTTTGACACTTTATTCAGCATGGCCCTTTTGACCGATGGGAAGCGAGACTTCTTTGTAGCGCTGATTTGCCTTTCCAGGTTGCTTGGTTGGCCAAAAAGGGCGTATGCGTTTTTTCCTGAATATATTCAGGAAAAAACGCATACGCCCTTTTTGGCCAAGGGCATCATTGTCGAGGTTTTGCCGCTTTTCCTGTGCTTTAAAGGCGATTCGAATCTACCTCCTGAAATCTGTTTCCTGCAATTCTGCCTTGCTTTCAAATCCTCTTCGTTGTCTTCCCTCAATATTTTTGTGGGCGAGAGTTATCATTTCTAACTCTGCAGGTTTGTGATTGCAGTGCCACTGAGCTCCATTTTTCAACTCGCTTTTTTGGGAGCTGGCCGCAAAAGCGTAGGATTGCTTCAGGCCCTATTCTGGTTCCGGGCGGCAGGCTGAGCCGGTGGTTAATTTTTCTTCCTGTTGGGAAAATAGAGTGACCTGTGCCTTTCCCAACACCTAGAGCTAGTCGCTCATTGGTTCCCCCTCTTCCCGTTCATCCTCAGGACAAATTGCAACCTGTACGGAACAGGATGTTAAACGTGTTGATTCTCCAAGGAGGGAGATTGCTAGTAAAGCGGATGGAATGGCGAACCCGAGCACAAGGAGATGAGAAATGAGGTGCGTTTTAGAAACCTTTCCCGATCACACGGTGTACCATCTTCTGGGTTTCTCATGCATGTTTTCGATGTAGGAAGATGCCCTTGAACCTGGAGATTTGGGACCCATCAGACGGGTACCACGCAGTATTACTTTAAAGAGTCTGCGTTTGCTCACCCAACCTCACCAAACCTCTCAGTTCCAAGAGTGTCCACCCTTATGTCTCAATCAGCTGTGGGTCTAGATATGGTCAATCCAGGTGGCATCACAGCCCCTGAACGAATTTTGTAAGAATTTCTCTCTCTTTCACTGTCTTTGTTTCACGGGTTTTTAAAAGTAATTGATTTTCCTAATGGGGTTTAGCTGCTTTTCACTGCTGTGTTTATGCCGCTTTACTCCCACTTGACTCACTTACGGAGAGATATCAATACATAGGTTTGAAGATTCTTACTAGTCAGATCTATTCTTGGGCGGTGAATAGGGGGTGTTGGGTCCAGTTCACTGAGCAAGGAGTAGGTCTTGTCTATTACATATTGGGTTTATGGAACGGTATCTGAGCTAATTTGAAACGCTTGTTTTATGCATCACCCCACCTCGCCTTTCCCGTTAGGCAGCCATAGTGTGTTTTCTAAATGTGTGACTCTGTTCTGTTTTGTAATTCACTTCAAGTGTAGCGGTTTTTACATTCCCTCTATAAGTGATATCTTCTGATTAGTGTCTTTTTCTGTGTGACTTATTTCACTTAGAACCGTCGTACCTGAATCCACTCATCATGCTGCTACTAGCCTTATGACGTTGATTTCATGGCTGAGTGATATTCCATTGTACCTAAGGACCACAACTTCTTTATCCATTTTTCTCTTTCCTGGGATATTTAAGGTGGAATGAAGTGGAGGTTCTTGTCAACAGAGCAACCCTAAACTTTGGAGTGCCTGTGCCTTGCTGATTTTTAGTTTTCCCAAATTAGACGCCCATGAGTGGAAGTGCCCTATGCTCTCTAAGCCGAGTTTTTTAGATGTTTCAGGACACACCGTACACTTCTCCAGAGTGGCTGTTGGCAATTTACATCCCGCCCATCAGCGTAGCAAGGCTCCCATTTCTCCATGGCCTCTCCTGCATTTCTGGTTTTGACACTTTATTCAGCATGGCCCTTTTGACCGATGGGAAGCGAGACTTCTTTGTAGCGCTGATTTGCCTTTCCAGGTTGCTTGGTTGGCCAAAAAGGGCGTATGCGTTTTTTCCTGAATATATTCAGGAAAAAACGCATACGCCCTTTTTGGCCAAGGGCATCACTGTCGAGGTTTTGCCGCTTTTCCTGTGCTTTACAGGCGATTCGAATCTACCTCCTGAAATCTGTTTCCTGCAATTCTGCCTTGCTTTCAAATCCTCTTCGTTGCTTTCCCTCAATATTTTTGTGGGCGAGAGTTATCATTTATAACTCAGCAGGTTTGTGATTTGCAGTGCCCCTGAGCTCCATTTTTCAACTCGCTTTTTTGGGAGCTGGCCTCAAAAGCGTAGGATTGCTTCAGGCCTTTTTCTGGTTCCGGGCGGCAGGCAGAGCCTGTGGTTATTTCTTCTTCCTGATGGGAAAATAGAGTGACCTGTGCCTTTCCCAACACCTAGAGCTAGTCGCTCATTGGTTCCCCCTCTTGCCATTCATCCTCAGGACAAATTGCAACCTGTACGGAACAGGAGGTTAAAGTGCTGATTCTCCAAGGAGGGACATTGCTAGTAAAGCGGCTGGAATGGCGACCCCGAGCACAAGGAGATGAGAAATAAGGTGCGTTTTGAAGATTTTTACTAGTCAGATCTATTCTTGGGCGGTGAATAGGGGGTGTTGAGTCCACTTCACTGAGCAAGGAGTAGGTCTTGTCTATTACATATTGGGTTTATGGAACGGTATCTGAGCTAATTTGAAACCCTTGTTTTATGCATCACCCCACAAACCTTTCCCGTTAGGCAGCCATAGTGTGTTTTCTAAATGTGTGACTCTGTTCTGTTTTGTAATTCAGTTCAAGTGTAGCGGTTTGTACATTCCCTCTATAAGTGATATCTTATGACTAGTGTCTTTTTCTGTGTGACTTATTTCACTTAGAACCGTCGTACCTGAATCCACTCATCATGCTGCTACTAGCCTTATGACGTTGATTTCATGGCTGAGTGATATTCCATTGTACGTAAGGACCACAACTTCTTTATCCATTTTTCTCCTTCCTGGGATATTTAAGGTGGAATGAAGTGGAGGTTCTTGTCAACAGAGCAACCCTAAACTTTGGAGTGCCTGTGCCTTGCTGATTTTTAGTTTTCCCAAATTAGACGCCCATGAGTGGAAGTGCCCTATGCTGTCTAAGCCGAGTTTTTTAGATGTTTCAGGACACACCGTACACTTCTCCAGAGTGGCTGTTGGCAATTTACATCCCGCCCATCAGCGTAGCAAGGCTCCCATTTCTCCATGGCCTCTCCTGCATTTCTGGTTTTGACACTTTATTCAGCATGGCCCTTTTGACCGATGGGAAGCGAGACTTCTTTGTAGCGCTGATTTGCCTTTCCAGGTTGCTTGGTTGGCCAAAAAGGGCGTATGCGTTTTTTCCTGAATATATTCAGGAAAAAACGCATACGCCCTTTTTGGCCAAGGGCATCATTGTCGAGGTTTTGCCGCTTTTCCTGTGCTTTAAAGGCGATTCGAATCTACCTCCTGAAATCTGTTTCCTGCAATTCTGCCTTGCTTTCAAATCCTCTTCGTTGTCTTCCCTCAATATTTTTGTGGGCGAGAGTTATCATTTCTAACTCTGCAGGTTTGTGATTGCAGTGCCACTGAGCTCCATTTTTCAACTCGCTTTTTTGGGAGCTGGCCGCAAAAGCGTAGGATTGCTTCAGGCCCTATTCTGGTTCCGGGCGGCAGGCTGAGCCGGTGGTTA
Source organism: Eschrichtius robustus (assembly GCF_028021215.1). NCBI lineage: Eukaryota > Metazoa > Chordata > Mammalia > Artiodactyla > Eschrichtiidae > Eschrichtius > Eschrichtius robustus. Next base: position 109,808,238 of record NC_090828.1, read on the forward strand.
ATTTTTCTTCCTGTTGGGAAAATAGAGTGACCTGTGCCTTTCCCAACACCTAGAGCTAGTCGCTCATTGGTTCCCCCTCTTCCCGTTCATCCTCAGGACAAATTGCAACCTGTACGGAACAGGATGTTAAACGTGTTGATTCTCCAAGGAGGGAGATTGCTAGTAAAGCGGATGGAATGGCGAACCCGAGCACAAGGAGATGAGAAATGAGGTGCGTTTTAGAAACCTTTCCCGATCACACGGTGTACCATCTTCTGGGTTTCTCATGCATGTTTTCGATGTAGGAAGATGCCCTTGAACCTGGAGATTTGGGACCCATCAGACGGGTACCACGCAGTATTACTTTAAAGAGTCTGCGTTTGCTCACCCAACCTCACCAAACCTCTCAGTTCCAAGAGTGTCCACCCTTATGTCTCAATCAGCTGTGGGTCTAGATATGGTCAATCCAGGTGGCATCACAGCCCCTGAACGAATTTTGTAAGAATTTCTCTCTCTTTCACTGTCTTTGTTTCACGGGTTTTTAAAAGTAATTGATTTTCCTAATGGGGTTTAGCTGCTTTTCACTGCTGTGTTTATGCCGCTTTACTCCCACTTGACTCACTTACGGAGAGATATCAATACATAGGTTTGAAGATTCTTACTAGTCAGATCTATTCTTGGGCGGTGAATAGGGGGTGTTGGGTCCAGTTCACTGAGCAAGGAGTAGGTCTTGTCTATTACATATTGGGTTTATGGAACGGTATCTGAGCTAATTTGAAACGCTTGTTTTATGCATCACCCCACCTCGCCTTTCCCGTTAGGCAGCCATAGTGTGTTTTCTAAATGTGTGACTCTGTTCTGTTTTGTAATTCACTTCAAGTGTAGCGGTTTTTACATTCCCTCTATAAGTGATATCTTCTGATTAGTGTCTTTTTCTGTGTGACTTATTTCACTTAGAACCGTCGTACCTGAATCCACTCATCATGCTGCTACTAGCCTTATGACGTTGATTTCATGGCTGAGTGATATTCCATTGTACCTAAGGACCACAACTTCTTTATCCATTTTTCTCTTTCCTGGGATATTTAAGGTGGAATGAAGTGGAGGTTCTTGTCAACAGAGCAACCCTAAACTTTGGAGTGCCTGTGCCTTGCTGATTTTTAGTTTTCCCAAATTAGACGCCCATGAGTGGAAGTGCCCTATGCTCTCTAAGCCGAGTTTTTTAGATGTTTCAGGACACACCGTACACTTCTCCAGAGTGGCTGTTGGCAATTTACATCCCGCCCATCAGCGTAGCAAGGCTCCCATTTCTCCATGGCCTCTCCTGCATTTCTGGTTTTGACACTTTATTCAGCATGGCCCTTTTGACCGATGGGAAGCGAGACTTCTTTGTAGCGCTGATTTGCCTTTCCAGGTTGCTTGGTTGGCCAAAAAGGGCGTATGCGTTTTTTCCTGAATATATTCAGGAAAAAACGCATACGCCCTTTTTGGCCAAGGGCATCACTGTCGAGGTTTTGCCGCTTTTCCTGTGCTTTACAGGCGATTCGAATCTACCTCCTGAAATCTGTTTCCTGCAATTCTGCCTTGCTTTCAAATCCTCTTCGTTGCTTTCCCTCAATATTTTTGTGGGCGAGAGTTATCATTTATAACTCAGCAGGTTTGTGATTTGCAGTGCCCCTGAGCTCCATTTTTCAACTCGCTTTTTTGGGAGCTGGCCTCAAAAGCGTAGGATTGCTTCAGGCCTTTTTCTGGTTCCGGGCGGCAGGCAGAGCCTGTGGTTATTTCTTCTTCCTGATGGGAAAATAGAGTGACCTGTGCCTTTCCCAACACCTAGAGCTAGTCGCTCATTGGTTCCCCCTCTTGCCATTCATCCTCAGGACAAATTGCAACCTGTACGGAACAGGAGGTTAAAGTGCTGATTCTCCAAGGAGGGACATTGCTAGTAAAGCGGCTGGAATGGCGACCCCGAGCACAAGGAGATGAGAAATAAGGTGCGTTTTGAAGATTTTTACTAGTCAGATCTATTCTTGGGCGGTGAATAGGGGGTGTTGAGTCCACTTCACTGAGCAAGGAGTAGGTCTTGTCTATTACATATTGGGTTTATGGAACGGTATCTGAGCTAATTTGAAACCCTTGTTTTATGCATCACCCCACAAACCTTTCCCGTTAGGCAGCCATAGTGTGTTTTCTAAATGTGTGACTCTGTTCTGTTTTGTAATTCAGTTCAAGTGTAGTGGTTTGTACATTCCCTCTATAAGTGATATCTTATGACTAGTGTCTTTTTCTGTGTGACTTATTTCACTTAGAACCGTCGTACCTGAATCCACTCATCATGCTGCTACTAGCCTTATGACGTTGATTTCATGGCTGAGTGATATTCCATTGTACCTAAGGACCACAACTTCTTTATCCATTTTTCTCCTTCCTGGGATATTTAAGGTGGAATGAAGTGGAGGTTCTTGTCAACAGAGCAACCCTAAACTTTGGAGTGCCTGTGCCTTGCTGATTTTTAGTTTTCCCAAATTAGACGCCCATGAGTGGAAGTGCCCTATGCTGTCTAAGCCGAGTTTTTTAGATGTTTCAGGACACACCGTACACTTCTCCAGAGTGGCTGTTGGCAATTTACATCCCGCCCATCAGCGTAGCAAGGCTCCCATTTCTCCATGGCCTCTCCTGCATTTCTGGTTTTGACACTTTATTCAGCATGGCCCTTTTGACCGATGGGAAGCGAGACTTCTTTGTAGCGCTGATTTGCCTTTCCAGGTTGCTTGGTTGGCCAAAAAGGGCGTATGCGTTTTTTCCTGAATATATTCAGGAAAAAACGCATACGCCCTTTTTGGCCAAGGGCATCATTGTCGAGGTTTTGCCGCTTTTCCTGTGCTTTAAAGGCGATTCGAATCTACCTCCTGAAATCTGTTTCCTGCAATTCTGCCTTGCTTTCAAATCCTCTTCGTTGCCTTCCCTCAATATTTTCTTTGGCGAGAGTTATCATTTCTAACTCTGCAGGTTTGTGATTGCAGTGCCACTGAGCTCCATATTTCAACTCGCTTTTTTGGGAGCTGGCCGCAAAAGCGTAGGATTGCTTCAGGCCCTATTCTGGTTCCGGGCGGCAGGCTGAGCCTGTGGTTAATTCTTCTTCCTGATGGGAAAATAGAGTGACCTGTGCCTGTCCCAACACCTAGAGCTAGTCGCTCATTGGTTCCCCCTCTTCCCGTTCATCCTCAGGACAAATTGAAACCTGTACGGAACAGGAGGTTAAAGTGCTGATTCTCCAAGGAGGGAGATTGCTATTAAAGTGGCTGGAATGGCGAACCCGAGCACAAGGAGATGAGAAATGAGGTGCGTTTTAGAAACCTTTCCCGATCACACGGTGTACCATCTTCTGGGTTTCTCATGCATGTTTTCGATGTAGGAAGATGCCCTTGAACCTGGAGATTTGGGACCCATCAGACGGGTACCACGCAGTATTACTTTAAAGAGTCTGCGTTTGCTCACCCAACCTCACCAAACCTCTCAATTCCAAGAGTGTCCACCCTTATGTCTCAATCAGCTGTGGGTCTAGATATGGTCAATCCAGGTGGCATCACAGCCCCTGAACGAATTTTGTAAGAATTTCTCTCTCTTTCACTGTCTTTGTTTCACGGGTTTTTAAAAGTAATTGATTTTCCTAATGGGGTTTAGCTGCTTTTCACTGCTGTGTTTATGCCGCTTTACTCCCACTTGACTCACTTACGGAGAGATATCAATACATAGGTTTGAAGATTCTTACTAGTCAGATCTATTCTTGGGCGGTGAATAGGGGGTGTTGGGTCCAGTTCACTGAGCAAGGAGTAGGTCTTGTCTATTACATATTGGGTTTATGGAACGGTATCTGAGCTAATTTGAAACGCTTGTTTTATGCATCACCCCACCTCGCCTTTCCCGTTAGGCAGCCATAGTGTGTTTTCTAAATGTGTGACTCTGTTCTGTTTTGTAATTCACTTCAAGTGTAGCGGTTTTTACATTCCCTCTATAAGTGATATCTTCTGATTAGTGTCTTTTTCTGTGTGACTTATTTCACTTAGAACCGTCGTACCTGAATCCACTCATCATGCTGCTACTAGCCTTATGACGTTGATTTCATGGCTGAGTGATATTCCATTGTACCTAAGGACCACAACTTCTTTATCCATTTTTCTCTTTCCTGGGATATTTAAGGTGGAATGAAGTGGAGGTTCTTGTCAACAGAGCAACCCTAAACTTTGGAGTGCCTGTGCCTTGCTGATTTTTAGTTTTCCCAAATTAGACGCCCATGAGTGGAAGTGCCCTATGCTCTCTAAGCCGAGTTTTTTAGATGTTTCAGGACACACCGTACACTTCTCCAGAGTGGCTGTTGGCAATTTACATCCCGCCCATCAGCGTAGCAAGGCTCCCATTTCTCCATGGCCTCTCCTGCATTTCTGGTTTTGACACTTTATTCAGCATGGCCCTTTTGACCGATGGGAAGCGAGACTTCTTTGTAGCGCTGATTTGCCTTTCCAGGTTGCTTGGTTGGCCAAAAAGGGCGTATGCGTTTTTTCCTGAATATATTCAGGAAAAAACGCATACGCCCTTTTTGGCCAAGGGCATCACTGTCGAGGTTTTGCCGCTTTTCCTGTGCTTTACAGGCGATTCGAATCTACCTCCTGAAATCTGTTTCCTGCAATTCTGCCTTGCTTTCAAATCCTCTTCGTTGCTTTCCCTCAATATTTTTGTGGGCGAGAGTTATCATTTATAACTCAGCAGGTTTGTGATTTGCAGTGCCCCTGAGCTCCATTTTTCAACTCGCTTTTTTGGGAGCTGGCCTCAAAAGCGTAGGATTGCTTCAGGCCTTTTTCTGGTTCCGGGCGGCAGGCAGAGCCTGTGGTTATTTCTTCTTCCTGATGGGAAAATAGAGTGACCTGTGCCTTTCCCAACACCTAGAGCTAGTCGCTCATTGGTTCCCCCTCTTGCCATTCATCCTCAGGACAAATTGCAACCTGTACGGAACAGGAGGTTAAAGTGCTGATTCTCCAAGGAGGGACATTGCTAGTAAAGCGGCTGGAATGGCGACCCCGAGCACAAGGAGATGAGAAATAAGGTGCGTTTTGAAGATTTTTACTAGTCAGATCTATTCTTGGGCGGTGAATAGGGGGTGTTGAGTCCACTTCACTGAGCAAGGAGTAGGTCTTGTCTATTACATATTGGGTTTATGGAACGGTATCTGAGCTAATTTGAAACCCTTGTTTTATGCATCACCCCACAAACCTTTCCCGTTAGGCAGCCATAGTGTGTTTTCTAAATGTGTGACTCTGTTCTGTTTTGTAAATCAGTTCAAGTGTAGTGGTTTGTACATTCCCTCTATAAGTGATATCTTATGACTAGTGTCTTTTTCTGTGTGACTTATTTCACTTAGAACCGTCGTACCTGAATCCACTCATCATGCTGCTACTAACCTTATGACGTTGATTTCATGGCTGAGTGATATTCCATTGTACCTAAGGACCACAACTTCTTTATCCATTTTTCTCCTTCCTGGGATATTTAAGGTGGAATGAAGTGGAGGTTCTTGTCAACAGAGCAACCCTAAACTTTGGAGTGCCTGTGCCTTGCTGATTTTTAGTTTTCCCAAATTAGACGCCCATGAGTGGAAGTGCCCTATGCTGTCTAAGCCGAGTTTTTTAGATGTTTCAGGACACACCGTACACTTCTCCAGAGTGGCTGTTGGCAATTTACATCCCGCCCATCAGCGTAGCAAGGCTCCCATTTCTCCATGGCCTCTCCTGCATTTCTGGTTTTGACACTTTATTCAGCATGGCCCTTTTGACCGATGGGAAGCGAGACTTCTTTGTAGCGCTGATTTGCCTTTCCAGGTTGCTTGGTTGGCCAAAAAGGGCGTATGCGTTTTTTCCTGAATATATTCAGGAAAAAACGCATACGCCCTTTTTGGCCAAGGGCATCATTGTCGAGGTTTTGCCGCTTTTCCTGTGCTTTAAAGGCGATTCGAATCTACCTCCTGAAATCTGTTTCCTGCAATTCTGCCTTGCTTTCAAATCCTCTTCGTTGTCTTCCCTCAATATTTTTGTGGGCGAGAGTTATCATTTCTAACTCTGCAGGTTTGTGATTGCAGTGCCACTGAGCTCCATTTTTCAACTCGCTTTTTTGGGAGCTGGCCGCAAAAGCGTAGGATTGCTTCAGGCCCTATTCTGGTTCCGGGCGGCAGGCTGAGCCGGTGGTTAATTTTTCTTCCTGTTGGGAAAATAGAGTGACCTGTGCCTTTCCCAACACCTAGAGCTAGTCGCTCATTGGTTCCCCCTCTTCCCGTTCATCCTCAGGACAAATTGCAACCTGTACGGAACAGGATGTTAAACGTGTTGATTCTCCAAGGAGGGAGATTGCTAGTAAAGCGGATGGAATGGCGAACCCGAGCACAAGGAGATGAGAAATGAGGTGCGTTTTAGAAACCTTTCCCGATCACACGGTGTACCATCTTCTGGGTTTCTCATGCATGTTTTCGATGTAGGAAGATGCCCTTGAACCTGGAGATTTGGGACCCATCAGACGGGTACCACGCAGTATTACTTTAAAGAGTCTGCGTTTGCTCACCCAACCTCACCAAACCTCTCAGTTCCAAGAGTGTCCACCCTTATGTCTCAATCAGCTGTGGGTCTAGATATGGTCAATCCAGGTGGCATCACAGCCCCTGAACGAATTTTGTAAGAATTTCTCTCTCTTTCACTGTCTTTGTTTCACGGGTTTTTAAAAGTAATTGATTTTCCTAATGGGGTTTAGCTGCTTTTCACTGCTGTGTTTATGCCGCTTTACTCCCACTTGACTCACTTACGGAGAGATATCAATACATAGGTTTGAAGATTCTTACTAGTCAGATCTATTCTTGGGCGGTGAATAGGGGGTGTTGGGTCCAGTTCACTGAGCAAGGAGTAGGTCTTGTCTATTACATATTGGGTTTATGGAACGGTATCTG